>NC_133658.1:849881152-850557007 GCF_037893015.1 Macrotis lagotis
CCAGCTCCCTGAAGCCAAGCTCATCCACCACACAGAATATTCACCTGGCTTCTCTCACTGGCTCCCTTATTTTTAGACAAAGAGCTCTCCAACCACAGCACAATGTGCCAGCCTATAACAAAGCACCAGCCCAGAGGTGCTGGCTCTCCCTGCCTTTATCTAGTGCTTACAGGCAGCTTCAATGTGGGAGAGTTGTGGGTGCCCTCAAGGCTATTGGCAGCAGTTGATGCCTTCCTGATCCCACAAACACAGTTGTGAGATCTCTTTGATTATAGTCATACAATAGAACAGAGGGAACACTACTAGTGCTAAATATGCCACACTATAAAATATATAGTGCAGAGTAAAAGATGGTAACAGGATAAGAGATATGAGAATAGTAGCATTTGAGCAAAACTTGAATGGATAGGGAAAATTTTAAAAAACCAAGAAGGGTTACCCTAGAAAACAAGACTAGAAAGAACTATAAGGATTATCTAAGACTAGAAAGGACTATAATAATCCAACAGCCAATGTGGGAATTTATTTTGCTTGACCATGCATATTTGTTGCAAGGATTTAATTTTTCTTTCTTTTTTTTCAATTTGGCTAGAGAAGGTGGTGAACAATAAAACTAGTAAGAAAGGAAAGAAGGAGGGAAGGAAGGAAGGAAGGAAGGAAGGAAGGAAGGAAGGAAGGAAGGAAGGAAGGAAGGAAGGAAGGAAGGAAGGAAGGAGGGAAGGAGGGAAGGAGGGAGGGAGGGAAGGAAGGTGAAAGTTTGGTTTATTGTTACTATAGTTGTATTTTTGACAAGCACAGAATAGAACACAAGTTTACAGACTAGCAGGTCAGCTTTGCAAATTACTTGTAGAATTTGTTATTACAGAGGCAGCCAGATGGCACAGTGGATAGAGACCAGCCTTGGAGTCAGGAGTACCTGAGTTCAAATCCGGCCTCAGACACTTAATAACTACCTAGCTGTATGGCTTTGGGCAAGCCACTTAACCCTATTTGCCTTGGGAAAAAAAAACTAAAAAAAATATTACCTAGCTGTATGACCTTGGGCAAGTCACTTAGCCCCTTGTCAAAAACAAAAACAAAAAAGAACTTATTACATTTAAGTTATATCCTTTAAGAGAAAAGCAAGAATATGATAGAAAATTATTTTTATATCCAATCCTCTTCTACTGTTCTCTTGATAAAAGAAAATGTTCCTTTGAATTTATATTTGTTAATTTCAATTTTTAAAATTTAAATAAAAGGGATTACTGAGTTCAACCTCTTACTTTTATAGATGAATAAATTGGACCTCAGAAAAGTTCTCTAAAATTACATGGCTCCTTAGTGGTAGAGCTAGATTTCAAACCTTTTTCTTCTGATTCTTTTCTTTGTACTTTGCCACATTGCCTTACGAAAGGGAGAAGGACATTCCACCATGTTTCAAATGACAAGTATTGTGTAGACAAAACATCCAGATATATGCCTGAATGCCTCAGGTTTTCCCCAGGTTCCTGGTGTCCTGGGATCTGCTGGCTGTTGTCTCCATGCAGAATGCTTTGCACAAGGATGCAAGGTCCCTAAGCAGTTCTGAGGGGGAAGATAGAACCACAATTTTCTCTCTGTACTATTTCCCTTTCCTCCTCCTCTTGGCCTCTGGGCTCAGCTGAAAAGGAAATGTTTTGGAGAAAGGAGAAGGAACTCTGGAGTATTCAGACCTACATCTTCATCCTTTGGTGAAAATAATTTTTAATGTTTTAAGATATTAATGTTCCTTTGAATGGTCCGTTTCCCCAGTAACACTTCCTGCGTAAACACACTTATCTGGGGCTGATTGATTCTGGCAATTGTGCTCTTATATCCAAACTAGGACATTCTGAGTCACATAATCAAGAGAAGCAACGTGTGTTGGGGGGAAGAGGGAAGGCGGAGAGTGGTGTTTATTTTTTTCAAGTTTCCTTTTGTGCTCAACTCCAGAAAAATATCTGAAATACAAATAATGATGTATTCAGAATGAGTTTGCTTTCCTTGGGCCTAGGGTAAAAATAAAACAAAATAAAATACCAGACCTTGTCCTGCCTTCATCTTCTGGTGCCAACTGGCTTTGCTCATTCTGTTTACCTCCAAAATTTGAATGGGAGTAAAATTTAAAGGAATTACTGCAATTCTCCAGTACATTTGCAAATCAATTAAAATGAGGAGAATTATACTTCTCTGCTTTTTTTTTTTTGCAGGAAGTCAATCTTTCCTTAGCTCCCTCAAAGTACTGCCATTTCCAGCTGCCTGAGAAACAAACAGCTGCTATACTTGAAAACAAGCCTATAATGTCAACATCCACCTCTGGTCACTTAATGTAGCTTAGTAAGGGTGGCTAGGTGGTGCAGTGGATAAAGCACCAGCTCTGGAGTCAGGAGTACCTGGGTTCAAATGTGATCTCAGACACTTAATCATTACCTAGCTGTGTGGCCTTGGGCAAGCCACTTAACCCCATTTGCCTTGCAAAAACCTAAAAAAAGAAGTATGGTAATGTAGCCCAGTAGCCCAGTCACAGAACTTTGATACTAAAAGGGGCTCTGGTGCCACTGAACAAGAAACCCTCCAAAACAGAAATATTACTAGTAGAATGTAAGCTCCCTGAGGGCAGGGTCTACTTCACTTTTGTATTGATATTACAGCACCTAACCCCAAAGTTCTAGTTAGTACATTAGGAACATCTTTTCTCCTTCCCTCACTCCCAATCAAATTGCTGTTTGTTTCAGTTCTTTCTAACTCTGTGATTCACTTAGGGGTTTTCTTGACAGAGATACTGGAGTGGTTTGCTATGAGGATGAGGAAACTGAGGCAGACAGATTTAAGTGACTTGCCCAGGGTCATATAGTTAGTAAGTGTCTGAAGATAGATCTGAACTCAGGAAAATGAGTCTTTCTGACTCCAAGTCTGACTCTCTATGGCAACACCTAGCTGCCCTCCCAACAAAATAAACTTGTATTTATTTTGCATATGTGTATATGTATGAATTTTTGTGTGTATTTGTTGTTTCCCTTCTGACAATGTAAAATCCCCAAGGTCAGTAGCCCCCCTGGAGCTTAGCAGGTAATTATTAAATGCGTGTTGGTTGATTGACTTATGCATAGTGCTTGATGCATGATAAATGATTAATAAACAACCTTAGGCAAGTCTCCTAATTCCAGTAAGCCTCAAACTCATCTGTAAAATTAAGGAACAAGACTACATGATTTCTAGATCTAAGTTTCTACAAATAAATACTTGTTGATTTATTGGTTGACAAATAGCACAGTGACTGTCATAAAAATCGACAATAAATGCTTGGTTGATTTATTAATAAGGGGCCAAAAGAGACTTGCCTTGAAGCTGGGAAGTAAGAAGGAAACTACCAGATTCTGGAACCACCCATTCCACTTTGTAATAGTTCCAAGTTTTTCTTTATCTTAAACCTAAGTTTGTTTCTTTATTACTACAACCCAGTTTTGACCCTTGAGGACCAAAAAAAAAAAAAAAATATTCTCAAACACTGGCTAAACCTTCTCTTCTGCCATCTTCCTTTCTTGCAAATAATATTCATATGGCATGATGTCAAGGCCCTTTGCTATCCTTGTTTTCCTCTCTTTGGACATTTTCCAGCTCATCAAGATCCTTCTTAAAATGTGGAAGACAAAATCAAACACAAGGCACAGTTAGATGATCCAATGGATAGCATTGGCCTTAAGTCATAAGGACCCAAGTTCAAATCTAGCCTCAGACACTTGACACTTCCTAGTTGTGTGAACCTAGGCAAGTCACTTAACTCACATCCAGAGCTAAGTCATCCATATCCATACCTGACCACTGGACCCAGATGGCTCCAGAGAAGAAAGTGAGGCTGATGACAGCTGAGCAACCCCTCACTCAAATCCAAGTCACTTGCTTGTCATGATCTGCTTCAAGAATAAAGGATGAGCATCATTTTCAATCCTTCTTATTTCCCTCTTTTCGGTTTTTGTCAAGGCCTTGAACGCAATACTGATTGTCAAAGAATATTTAACCTGTTCTGTTTCCAACCTGAATCAATTTGACCCTCATTAGACAGCCTGATGACCCTCCCCTTGCCCAGGGTAACTATATTGGTCCTAGCAGATATCCAACTGGCTTAAGACAACTCAGATTCAAAGACCACATGATGTCCATCTTAATGCAATCTAAGATCTGTTGGTCCTGTCACATTACGTGTCCTATAGCTCCCAGTTGAGAAAAAGAGCTGACTTCCTCCATACATCCCCTTCATTATCCTAGAGTCCCTACTTAGAGGACTGTCCCATTTAGTCCTTGAGTCTTAGAAGTTAGAACCGAAAGCCCAAGACCCCAGTATCAGTGATTAAAAACTGACCCTTCTCAGTCATATTCCTAATTACTGGGCAATTTTTTTTTTCATTCTCTCTTTTGTACTCCATGATGACACTCTGAGAGAAGCCAAGCAGATGTGATCATTGCTCTTTTGCAGTCAAGGAAATAGAACGAAAAAGGTTCAAGTGACTAACTCAAGGTCACACAGGAATCAAGACCTCAGTGCAGGATCTCTGATTCCACTTCATCTACTCCATTAACCTCCCCTTCCTAATCACTCTGACATCAGCTCTATCATGCCCACCTCATCCCAGCTCTGGGGATCTTTAAATAAAAGCTGATCTGATGGTGATTGGGGGTGTCTTAGAAGGAATTTTTGCTTAGGTAAGAGTTAGATCAGGAGAAGCCCAAGATCCATTCCAAATCAGAAATTCCGAAATTCTGCAAAAGAAGAAAAAAAACTGATTTTCTATAGACTGTGGATTCGGGAGTCTAGACTAAGATACTTAGTAGCCTTATGATCATACTCCAGTCTCTGTTTTTCTGAGCTTTCATTTCTTCATGTGTAAAATAGAAAATAACCATATTTGTATGACTTACCTCAGAGAGAGTTATAAAGAAAAGACTTTGTAAACCTTAAAACACACCAGAGAACTAGGAGTCAGGATGTAGAACTATGTATGCTGGATGACAACTATGGCTCCAAGCTGAGCCATCCAGCCAGCCCTGTGAGGCATGATGGAATAAAATGGCAATAATAGCAAGTTAGTTTAGAATCAAAGGACTTAGTTTCCAATCCAGCCTCAGATATTTAGGTGTTATATGTCTGTGAGGAAATAAGCTAACCTTTCTGTACCTGTTTCTTCATCTGTAAAATTAGGATGTTGGGTTCAATGGCTCCCAAGGTCCCTTCTAGTTCTTTATCTCTGACCCTAAGATCTTGTGTTCTGAAATGTGGCATCTTTCCTCCTTTCCCCAACTAAATTTGATGTTTTACAGGTATATTTCACAAAGCTCACCCAGTGGTATTGGACTCAGACATCAGAATTGCTGCTTCTAACTTTTATGACCCCTCAGGCTCCTCATCTGTACAATAAGGAGATGTAAGGGTGGCAGCTAGGTAGTCCAGTGGATAAAGTCAGAAAGAACTGAGTTGAAATCCCTTATCAAACCACTAGCTTTATGACCCTGGATAAGTCACTTTACCCTATTTGCCTGAGTTTCCTCATCTGTAAAATTAAGTTAGAGAAAGAAATGGCAAACAGCTCCAGTATCTCTGACAGGAAATCTCCAAATGGAGTCTTGAAGTGCTTGAAATGAATGAACAACAATAAGTGAAATAATGATACTAGGCAGAAGTTGAGCCAAAAGTTTTTTCAAACTATAGCCCAGGCCCAGTTCCAGATATTTCATTACTCATGCTCTGATTACAGCCATATCCCAAGAATTCTACAGTCCTATCTATGTTTCATCAAAGAATTCTGATCTTATCACCAGGATATCTTTGCAGAATGTGGGACTCTAAGAGTGTATGTGTATATATATACATATATATATATATATATATACATATATATATATATATATATGTTTTTGCAAGGCAATGGGTTCAAGTGGCTTGCCCAAGGCCACACAGCTAAGTAATTATTAAGTGTCTGAGGCCGGATTTGAACTCAGGTACTCTTGACTCCAGGGCCGGTGCTCTATCCACTGTACTACCTGGCCACCCCAGGAGTATATTTTTGCAGAAGGGAGAAGAGGGTGGGAAAAGAAGGACTTGTCTATATAAATAATTTGATTAAAAATGTATTATGAAATTCAGTAGTCTATGGGAGGTATATTGATTGATCAATGAAAAATTTAGAATAATGAGCTTTACAATACTGGGGCAGTTATGTGGTATAGTGGATAAAGTGCTAAGCCTAGAGTCAGGAAGACTTGACTTCAAATCAGGTTTCAGCTATGTTATCCTATGTTAACCTTTGTCTGCCTCAGTTTCCTTATCTGTAAAATAGGATTAATAATAGCATACCTCCCAGGGTAGTGGAGAGAATTAAATGAGATAATATTTGTAAAGTGCCTAACAATATATGGCAAGACCTATATAAATGTTAGTTATTATAATTCACTTTGCCTATAAAGTATTATGATTTAAAATATTGAGCTGTACAGAGTCAAAATGGCTCTATTCTGGTAGACTCCACAACCATAGCATCTACAATTCCATGCAGCAGGTGCAACCACAGACAGAGTGAGTCCTGCCCCATCTCCAATCCATCATTCCAGATATTCATAATGTCATTCATCAGATATTCCAGAAAAACTATTTATATCATAATGGTTCACCTCACTCCCTTGCTGCTCCAATTCCCTCAACACACCACAAACATCCACATCTTCATTTTCAGAAAGTGGTTTCAAAACCATTCTATAGCTAATAACTGGAAATTAGAATCTATTGAAAAGCTCACTCTCTTTCCTCAATAATACATATTCCAAGAAAAACTGAAAAGTTGCCCTTTTTTGCAACAGCCTGTATTAAAAAATAAAACATAGTGAATAAAAACTGGATCATAAATCAGAACTCTATTTCAGTGCATTTTGAGTGAAAAAGACCCTTCAAAGTAGATCTTGATAATGAATTTTTTCATGAAAGATCACTTTAAAGATAACTGTTGTCTTACACTAAAATTCAAATTATTTTTAATATTTATTGTATTGGTAATACAAATAAACTAGAATAGAGCATTGTCTTTATATTACATAATTGTTTTTGAAACTTCAGATGCAACAGTTCTCAAAATTAAAATAATCATTTTGTGTTAAATATACAAAATATAACAAAAATATACTTTGAGAAAAATGAAATCAAAAGAAACTTATGCCTCAATTGTTGATACAAGCTTCTGACAGTATTTTCATATTAACAATGGGGTTTTTTCTTAACTGTGGTTTTGAACCAATGCAAAATGTACAAAGTTCTATATACAATCTACTTTCCAAATTCTCTATTCTCTAAGGTAGTGTTATGTAACAGGAGACACCATCCCACACAATTTAATGAGCTAACATGCACACTTTGATGGCAACCATTATTCTGCCCCTTCTTTCAACTGGAGAGTTTTTTAATTTGCTTATTATAGTTACAATCTTAACATTAATGATCCTGATATAGTTTAAAAGAAATTTAAAGAAATATTTTGTAAATTAAATAAATATTTTGTAAATTTAGATAAAACACATAGAATTTTTAATCAGCCAATGCAAGGACATATTAGAAATTCTATGAAGCAAATACAAGACATCAAAAGCAGTGAACATAGAGAGCACAATATCAATATTTAAAGATTAGTATTCTCAGGCTACATTATTATATATGACATCCTACCTTCTTGCTCAGTCTCTTTGCACTGGCTGTCTGTCCCCCGTGCCCAGAATTCTCTCCCTCCTTACCGCCACATCTTAAACCATTAGTATTCTTTGAACCTCAGATCAAGGGGCACCTCTTTCAAGAAGCCTTTCCTGACTACCCAAGTTGTGAAATCCATTTCAGTCCACTGTGTATTTATTTTGCATATAATCTGTATTTAGTCATCAGTGAATATTGGCGGGGAGGACTCCCACTGCTGTAATATAAACTTTTAAGGACAGTGAACTTTTTAAAATACTATTTCCAGTGATTAGAATAACATCTAACAAATTTGTTGTTGTTCAGTCATTTCAGTTAAATCCAAATCTTCATAACCCCAGTTGGGGATTTCTTAGCAAAGATTTTTGAGTATTTTCCATATCTTTTTCCAGTTCATTTTCCAGGTGAGGAAACTGAGGTAAACAGTTAAATGACTTGCCCAGTATCACACAATGACTGAGTGTCCGAGGTCAAATTTGAATTCAGCTTCCTGATTCCTGGACCAGAATTCTATGTACTGCACCCCCTAGCATTCATAACACACAATAGACTCTTTGCAAATGATTATTATTTAGATACTGATTCTACCAAGATAAGTATACAGCCCTTACCCTCATGAAGCTTACAGGTCATGACATAGACAAAAATAACCCTAACTTTGGGTAGATTACAAGTATGTGTGGTCCTGTCACAAAGAACTCTCTCTCTGTCTCTGTCTCTGTCTCTCTCGCTCTCTCTCTCCACACACACACACACACACACTATCTATATATACACACACACACACACACACACACACACACATATATATATATATATATATATATATATATATATATTATATTTATATTTATATTATATATGTGGGAAAAAACATATTGTTAGAATGATCAAGGAAGGTGGGGCATCTAAGATGGATCCTCTCAGATAAAAAGGCTTTTTGACCAGCTTGAGAGGAAGAGGAAAGACATTCCAAACTTGGGAGACAGACTACATAAAGGCAAGAAAAAAAAAAAAGATAGCAGAGTTTGGAGAATAACTCCTCATCTTGTCTGGCTGGAATATAATTAAATGAAACTAGTTATTCAAACAAGATGTAACAGTAGCAATATAGAATTTCAAATCAAGAAGGGAATGAAATAATGCCTCTGAAGAAGCCCTATCAAAAGCAATAAGAATTATGAGAGGCAGTATGGCATAGTAAATAGAGAGCTGATCTTGAGCAGGTTGTGTTGACCCCAACTAACTTAAGATCTCCCAGGGTTCTGGATAGCGGCAAAGAAGATGCAGTCCTGACTTAGCACAGGGAATTGCCTTACCTGGGAGCTCCCTATACCAATGAACTCACAGGTTCAGTCTTTATCCTAAAAGAGTTTACTCTGATTCACTGACTGATGGCCTAGCAATGATTGTTATCTTGTATATCTTTCAATAAATTAGCTTAAAATGTTCACGCGCTTGACTAACTACATAAATCAAATTAGCTGAATAATTAATTACTAAGATAAATTATTATTTATGTTTGCCCTAACTGCCAGGATATATGCATGGCTTTTTTTAATAACAAAGAATATTTAATCATACTGTTCTCAGTTAAAAATAATGTTTTAGAGGGGGGAAAGTATTTTTGTATTATTAATAAATAAGGTTTTTAAATTGTTTATGTTATCTCTTTTTAATGTCTATTTTTGTGTGTACTTCATATTATATTAGTAGAGTTGTACATGCATATAATTTATAAATAAACCTTTTTTTTTTACTGATGGGACACATCCTGAATATAATTTGGAGAACTCTGACCTGGGGCACTGAAGGCTTAAGTGATTTGCCAGGGTCTAGGAGGAGCAGCTATCATGTGGCAGAAGGCCAGCCTCAAAACCAAGTTTTTTCTCAACAACTTCTTACATTGAGCTGAAATCTGGCTGCTTCTAGGATAGTTTCGCCTACCACCAACACTCTCCAAGCAACAAATGTCCAAAAAATGTGTTTTCAAATCCAAATCCTCTATTTACAAAGTTTTAAAGATAGTAATGGAGCTGTCTAGTCTAGTTGGTACAATAGAAAGAGCTCCAAAACTGGAGTCAGAAGAGCCCAGTTTGAATTCTACCTCAGATATTTATTTGCTGACTGTGTGACCCTGGACAAGTCACTTAACTTTTGTCATTCTGTTTTTCTCACTTGTAAAATGAGAGTAATAATAAATGCCTACTTCTTCCCATCCCCATCACTACTTCAGTAGGGTATAGTCCAACATAAGGGTTCTGAAGCAACAAGAGGGTTTCCTCTCCACATCTTTTAATGTCTTTTTTGTGCCCATGATGAGCAGGATCCTTCCCTTGCCCAGATCTAATAGTGATATTACCTATGATGGTCTCCTGGCTCCAGTCCAGCTGGGTATTGAAGTGGAGACAGGAAAACCTAAATTCAAATTATTTCTTAGATTATCTACTCACTAGCTATGTGATCCTGGGGAAGTATCAGTATCCTCATCTGTAAAATAAGGGGGTTGGATTTAATGAGCTCTGAGGTCCCTTTCAACTCCAAATATTTGATCCCATAACAGAAGTTTGTGTTATAGGGAGATTTATTAGAGACTCAAGAGGGAAAAGAAGCAATATCAGCTGAGAGCCTTCTCCAATGCTTCAACTCACCATTAAAAGATCCTGGATTCTCTAAGACTCTGATGGCCAAGTGCAAGCCAGAAAGACTTTGAGGAAAGCTCAGATTTATCAGTACAGACATCAGCCTCACTGATTTCAGGGAGACTCTTCACCAGAAGCTTGTCCACCAGATGGTAGCACTCATATCTGATGGTTCTGGCAGTATTCATGCTTAAGAGTTCAAGCACTAGCTCTTAATTAATTCATTAAGTCATTCCTATTCCAGAATCATCTCCACAGGGAAAGGCACTCATTGACAACAGGTGGGAGAAGAGGTCCTTTGGAGTGTGGCAAAAAAGAGCCTTGTTCTTGGACCAAGCCTAGCAGACCTGGCCTGAATTCAAGTCTCAGTTGATGTGTGACCTTGAATAAGTCACTTCCACTTTCTAAACCTTAGCTTCATCTTCTGTAAAATTGTGATGATCATATTTGCCCTATCTTGCACAGTTTCTTGGCTGAAAGAGACTTCAGAGTCATAGTCCAATCCCTACCTATACAAGAATTCTAAAAAAAAGATTATCTAACCTCATGAAATGGTGAAAAGAAAGAACTGTATATACTGTTGTTCAGATTTTCTTAGTCATGTCCAACTTTTCATGACCCCTTTGGGGTTTTCTTCACTAAGTTATTAAAATAGTTTGCCATTTCCTTTTCCAGCTCATTTTATAGACGAGAAAACTGAGATAAAAACAAATAGATGTAAGTGATTTGCCATGGGTCACACAGTGTCTGAGACCAAATTTGAACTCAGGAACTCTTCCTGACTTCAGGTCCAGCTTTCTATCTCTCTACCACATGGTTGCTCTTACTTTATATACCATAAAATATTAACGAAAAAGTGACTTATTGCTGTTGCTAATAATTACTATTGATGCTACTACTACTACTACTATCACTACTACTACTTCTAGATAATAATAATAATAATAATAATAATAATTCTATTACTGGGAATGGATTTCTTCCATTGTCCC
This sequence comes from Macrotis lagotis, assembly GCF_037893015.1. NCBI lineage: Eukaryota > Metazoa > Chordata > Mammalia > Peramelemorphia > Peramelidae > Macrotis > Macrotis lagotis. The sequence continues at coordinate 849,892,513 of NC_133658.1, forward strand.
ATCACTGAGAAGACTCATACTGAATTCACCCATCCCAAGGTACAACTGGAGAAAGAGTCCCATCTTGTCCTGAGATTCCAACATGTTCTAGTTCCTAAGGAGCAGACAAACTGCCTTTCATTGTCTGCTCTAATGGAGATAATCCAAGTTTCCAGGCCATAAATTCTTTCTTTGGTCCCCTGGGTCCAGTGGCTTCCCTTCCAATCTGTCCTACACAGACTGCCAGAATTTGCTTCCCAATGCATACCTCTAACCAATTCACTTCCCTTTTCCATCACTAATCTTCCCTCTGGCCCTTATTCAAGGAGTTTCCCAAGTCTGAAAACATGAACTCCTCATCTGTTTCAGAGAGTTCCCAGGGTCCTTCCAAGTATCACCACTTAGCCCAGAGGCCCTTCTAGAGCCAGATACCTGGGGTATTAGCATTCTCTCCCTCTTGAAATTAATTTTATTATTCTCATATAATTTGTGTTAACTTATGTGACGGAGGTGGACTGGCTTCTGGGATGCAAGTCTTTGCAACATACAGATATTCTCTTCCAGGTCTCAGTCCAAGTAATCATATAGAAACTTGAATTAAGCCTATTGCCAGCTATGTGGAACTGTGGGATAGGTACTGTAGGATGACGGAAAAGGTCTCTGGTCACAGAAGAACTGGACAATTCACTTTGTTGAACCAGTACTGAGTGGGTCTACCAAAAAGGTATCCCACTCCTTTGTTGGTCTCTTTCCTTTGTGATTGCAAAGGGTCAGGAATATTTATAGTTAGATCTAAGGGCAAAATAGGAAAGAGTCAGCTGCCCTACCTTCCACCTGGCCCTGATGGCCAAGCATATACAACTGCCTCTATCTCTTTTTGATTATTCATTTCCCACTTTTAGGCATATGAGGGAATGGTTCTATTTTTACAAAGAGAAAGTGTCTAGACAATCTTGTGATTTGGGAAGGTCTAAAGTTACAATCAGAGGTCCCACTAGTGTCGGAGTTGAAATGCAGTAGTAATGATGGTCCCTGAAGCAGTAGTGACTAATGAAAAGAAGATTTGGATGGAAAGATAATGAGCTCCATTTTGAACATGTTGCATATAAACAGCAGAAGCATCTTTATTAAGAGCATGAAAACTCATTAAGGACAAATTAGAGTGGAGTCAGTAAGATCTGAGTTCAAATATGACCTCAGTCACTTGCTTGTTGTGTGTCCCTGAGCAAATGACTAAAATAGTTTGTCTCAGTTTCTTCAATGGTAAAATGAGACTATAATAGCAACTTGCCTCCCAGAGTTGTTGTAAGGAATTTAATGAGATCATTGTTAAGGGTTTAGCCATAGGCCTGGCACATAGTAGGCACTATATAAATTCTAGCTAACATTATTTCATTATTATTTTTATTATTTCTACCTGATTAAAGGGAATTTTAAGAAATGGAACTTCATGTCATCGCTAGAGAAATGCAGGCCATGGCCATAAGAGCACCATACAGTCTCAGAGCACAATTGAATTTTCTGCCTATCAAGGAATTACATCAGAGGAAACTTGGTGAGGAGCTATGAATGGAGAAAATGATTCATGGTGCCAGAAGCTTCAAGGTAGCCTTTTACCAAATGTTTTCTCTAATTCATGCTCCACTACCATGATACTTTATGTATGATTCTTCTTTCCCTGAGAACCCTACCTATGTATGCAAAAGGATGACCTCTCATACTAGTTTGAGGGTAACATTTTGTAACCATTTTTTTTAGCCATCGCTCCTTGACAAATTAAATGCTAATTAAGTCTGGCTTGCTAATTATTGAGGAGAAACATAATGGCCATGTCTTCAAACTCATCCTCTGCCAATTTGCCAATAAGAGTGTTCAGTTCTTTTCGTATTTGTTATATCTTCCAAAAGAATCTAAGCTCCTTGAAGACAGGGATGACTTTATTTTTGTCTCTAATTTTTTGCAGACATGATGTAACACATTTAATGAATGTGTTTTTTATTTACCTTAATTAAATGGTTCCCCATACACTATTATATAAAGTCCAAATTTAAGACCCTCCATAATCTAGCCCCCAAATACCCTTCCAAACTCATCTTCCCTTACTTAACAATCTAGTTCTCAAAAATGGATACATTGTCCTGCTTTAGTTTTTCTGTTCACATTGTCTCCTCTGCCTGGAATGCCCTTACCCCATCTCCTTATCTATCCTGTTCCTAATGATTCTTCAATACCACTCCTTCCAGCAAGTCTTCCCTCAGAATCACAACCAGAAATGACCCTTCTCTCCTGACATCTCCTAACAAATGCTCTGGGTCTGGCCCACTACATTTATCCAATAGCTTTATGGACTTTTCACACTTAGTCAAATGCACTTAATTGATTGTTTAACTCATCCAGGAAGTCTAGTTTACACTAGATATCATGTGAAATTTCAGTTTAATTCAGTTCAGTTCAATTCAATAAATATAACTAACTCACACTAAAAACTATTTAAATCTGGTTACTAACTTGTTTTGAATGATAATCAAGAAGGGAAGCATGATGGTGGGGGCTCATGAGCTAAAGAATTAGAAAACTACCCAGTTTTTCAGAGTCCTCTATAGCCTTAAAGATTATAGATGTATCAGATGCTTACTAGGGACCCAGAATGCTAGTTCAAGCAGAGGGTGGAAAAGTCACCTTAGGCATGTGCTGCACTTATGGTCTTCAATGTCTCAATTGTGTCTCTCCTATAAGAACAAGGACTACATCTTAGTCTTCATCGGTTCCCTCTCTACAAGGTCCTAGCACAACGTTCTGATGCAGAAGGTAATCAGTAAATATGCCTTGAATTTGTTATTTAATGTTGCTTGCTCCCAAAGTTATTTATTTTAGTGATATTTTGAAATGTGTGACAAGATGGTTGCCTTGCTGTTTCCCTGAACATATGCTGACTAATGGTGTGGGGATAACGATATGAAGAGCAAGGCTGAGATTTTTTAAAAATCAACCATGAATAATCCACTTACTTATAATTGAGAGGTTCCTTATCTGAGAGCAGGGCAGGTTTGGGGATCCCATAAGAGGCTATAGTAGAAAATCACTGACCAGGAAGGAATCTGGGATAGCAAGAGGTCTAGGGAGCAGGCTAGATGAACATCCCTTTAAATAACTGGAAGAGTTTGTCTTAAAAGAGGAGAGCACTGTGGGGTTGTAGAAGAGAAAGCACAGTAATTGCTTTCAAGTATTTGAAGGATTGTCACAGAAAGAAGGATAAGCCTTGTTCTGCTTGGCCCCCAGAGGGCAGAACTTGCAGCAGCCACCAGTGCGACTGCAAAGGAAGATTTAGATTTGCTATTAAGAAAACTTCTTAGCAATCTGAACCATCCAAAAGTGAACTAGATTATCACAGGAGGTAGTGAATTACCCCTCTGCCTAGAGGTATTCAAGCTGAGGCCAAATGACTAATTATTGGAGATGTTGAGAGCAGTTTATTGGTCAGGTGCTGACTGACTGTATTTTTGAGGTCCCTTCTAGTTCTAACATTCCATAGTAATTCAGTGAAACCATCTCTATGCAGATGGGTCTCGGTTGTATTTAGTTACCCCTAACTTCTCTCCTGACCTCCCTTCTTACATCTCCTACTACCTACTGGATATCTCAAACTGGATGGCACATAAATATTTTAAACTCAACATCTTTAAAACAGGACTCCTTATCTGAACCGCCCAAAACCCCTCCCCCTTACCAGTATTCTCTAATTACTGAGGGAGGTAGTACTATTCTTCCATACCCAACTCTGTCCTTGATTCCCCACTCTCATCATCACTACACTGTAGATTTCAACTATATCCACTCAGTTGACTCATCTTGCCATTTCTATCTTCATGGCATCTCTCATATTTATCTCCTTCTTTCCACTCACACAGCCACCACCCTGGTGCAGGCCCTCTTTAGCTGTTCTATTGCAAAAGGCAATTGATGGGTCTGCTTGTCTTACGTCTCTCCCCTCTCTAATCCATCCTCCATTCAACCATGAAAGTAATCTTCTTAAAATGGAGATTTGACCAGGTCACCTCATTACTCAATAAATCCCAAGAGTTCTCTATTACCTCTAGAATCAAATATTACATTTTCTGTTTGGCTTAAAAACAAAATAAAAAGCACAACTTTCATCTCCTGGTCCCTTCCTAACTTTCCAGTCTTTGCCTTGTTCCCTTATTGGGATGACTCTCAACCACAACTCCAAATCTTTTCTACAGATATGAATGTTCCTTCACCTCACTTCTACTTCCTGAATTCCCTAGCTTTCTTCAAAATTTAATTCAAATCCCACTTTCTGGAAGATGACTTTCCCCCTTTCCCTCCAATATCTATCCCTATTGTAGTACCTTTCCTCTGAAATTACCCCCAATTTATACCCCCCAGTGTGTATCTTATATGTGGGTAGACTTTTACATGTTGTCTCATCTATTAGAAAAGTAAGTTACTTGAGAGTAGGGTCTTACCTTACCACAATGCTTAGCATGAAGTATTATTAAATACTTGATAATATCAACAGTGATAAAAATGAAAACAATATTGCCTACTGTGGGCAAACCATTGGAATGAATGCTGGAGATAAAATAACAAAAGTCAAAAAACACTACCCTTGAGAAACTTCCACTCTAGGCAAAGAAGAAAACTTGTACATATATAAGTCTAAACAAAACATACAAGCTAATTTAAAGGAAGAGGCATTCAAGCTAGTAAGGATGAGGGAAGTCTATTGCCCTCCCTGGATGCCAACAAGTATCTGGCTGCAGAAGTCAGTACTTCCTGGGGTAATGATCCTCCAAATCTAAAGCACAAACAGAGCATAGATGGACTCCAAAAAATGAGAAGATCCTAAAGTCTTATATACAGATACCATGTCCAGCCTTCTGGGCTAAGTGAACAAGAGTGCCAGACTCAACAGATGGTAGAGAAGAATTATCACTATCATAAACAGCCAACTTCCCTTCTCCATCCCTTTGACAAATCACTTCTCTCCCTCCCTGCCCCCTCTCCATCCACCACTGCCAGGTCGGCAGCTGAAGTATTTATTCAGCACCCATGGTATGCAAAGCTCTGGACCCTATGCAATTGGACCAATTGTGAGAACTTATAAATCATCATTTAAAGCCGGCAGATTGTTCTATGTGGTAATAGATATTTGGCATGTATATGTACCCTGGGACTCAACAGCCCTCTCTTCCTGCATATGTATGCTAATATTTATTTGGTTTGCAGTTGTGGTGGTTAGATCCACCTGCAGCCCACATACACGTATGAATTCCCTCTATGCCAATGAATATTAAAAATAATCAAATAATTCTATAACACTATAAAGTTTGAAAAGCACTGTACAGATATGTTATCCTCACAACAAACCTGGGAGGTATTGTTATGCTATTGTTATCTTTATTTTACAGTCAAAAAAAGGTAGGTTGCTTAGGTGACTTACCCAGGATCTTATACCTATTAAGTGTTTAAAGCAGAATTTGAAATCTGGTATTCTTGCTACTTCGTTGTTTTGAATGGATGAATGATGCCTTCCATAAGGACACCACCTCTTTTTACCACCTTGCTTTACCACCAGCTCTGTTATTGATGTACTCTTTTATTTTGAGCTAGTCACATTACTTCTCTGATCTCCATTTCTTCATTGTAAAATTTTAAATCCTTCTGTGATCCTAATATGATATAATTTTATATCTTCAGAGTTGAGCAACACATTTCACAATGTCAGTCATGATCTAGTTGTGACTTAATTGAAAATATGTGAACTAAAAAGTTGTACAATTAAGTGACTTTGAAGAGACTTTCATCTGTACTTATTTATTGACTGATACCAACCTGAAGGAGTCTCTGGTAATGTACCATAGGTATCTACCTTTACTCCCTTTCCATATTATCATACTGAGATGAGGTAAAGAAAAAACTCTTATGACTTTCAAATTATACAGAGGGAAGGGAGAACTCACTTGATGGATGACATATAGAAGATTCAAAAAGATCTCGATAAGGGGAAGCTAGGTGGCTCAGTGGAGAGAGTACAGCCCTGGAGTCAGGAGGACGGGTTCAAATTTGGCCTCAGACACTTAATAATTACTTAATAATTAAGTAATCTTGGGCAAGTCACTTAACCCCATTGCCTTGCAAAAAATAACCAAAAAAATTACAGATCTTGATGACATTTAATCTAAAACAATGTGATAACTTAGTAAAGATACATCCAACAGTGCATTTCACTTGGAAGGACACTGGATGGACACTGAAGTGGATACAGTGCTGAATATCAATCTTGATTACATTGGAGGAATTGTACAATGTTTTTAATTTCCTCAATTTTCTCCCAAGAGAAGATTTTTTCAATTTTGCAAACAGCAAAATTCTTTGAGTTTGCTGAAAATCATGGAACCCTATAGTCAGCAAGAATTAATGTTATGGTTACCCAAAGAACAATGGAGAGGCCTCTGGTGGGTGGGGGTTGTCAGCAACATATTACCAGTGAAGTGCAGTCAGTTCTGCTACAACATGACATATGTGTTCCTAAAAACAACTGAGCTGTATAAAATCACAGAATAAGAACCAAAGGGCTTATGATGGCACAATGGATAGACTAGACTTATAAGAAGACTTGGGTTTAATTCTGATCTCAGACATTTACTAGCTATGTGATCCTAATCAAGTCACTCAATCACAGTCTGCTTCAGTTTCTTTAATTGTAAAAGAGGGATCATTTTACCTCCCTCCCTCCCAGAGTTATTGTGAGGATTATTCAAGATAATATTTATAATACACTTAGCATAATGCCTGGCAAACAGTGATGATGATGATGATGATGTCTTTCCTTCATTCTTGAAGAGGACCATGACATTAAGGAGGTGATGCCATGATGAGCACAAGAATTGGATTTGAGGGGGGGGGTGGGCTATGCTAAGTCACCAGCTTCATTTTCTCCTCCAGAGAAATCTGCAACTAAGTGATACAGTGGATAGAGCACCGGCCTTGCAGTCAGGAGGATGGGAGTTCAAATCTAGTCTCTGACACTTGACACTTAGAAGCTTGGGCAAGTCACTTAAACTTGATTGCCTCATATCCAGGGTCATCTCCAGTCATCCTGATCCATATCTAGTTATTGGACACAGATGACTTAGAAGGAGAAAGTTAGGCTGGTGCCTTAGCATAAGCACTTCCTCACTCAAATCCAATTCATGTGCTTGTCATGACATCACCTCCCTGATATTATGGTCCTTTTTGAGAACAAAGGAGAAACATCATCTTCAAAAAACTGACCACAGTAGGTGCTACATAAATGTCAGCTGTTACTGTGATTGTTTATTATAGGGAAAATGGAGTTAAAAATAGAATACTCAAAAACTTTGTCAGTGACATAAAAAATACAAGAACCTAATAAAAATGGTAGCATCATGTTTTTATATGTTAAATCAGGAGTGGGGAACCTCCAACCTATGGGCTATATTGATCTGGCATTTCCAAGGTAACTAGAGGCAGGGTTCAAAATTCAATAAATCTGGTAATTTTTAAGGATTAATTAAATATTTGACCAAATATACTACAAGTGATACTATAAATATCCAAATGGCCCTTGACAGAAAAAAGGTTCCATACCTCTATATTAAATTATATATATTCATTACAATCAACAGTATCAATATCTATGGCCTCAAGTTGCTATTCAACATGATTCCTGGTTACCATGGGTATGAGGTGACAAAGATGGTAGGTAAAGCTTAGGGCTACAGACCAGAAGATGGTCTCAATAGGCTGAAACTCTAAGATTCAGAGATCCAGGGTTAAGACTGTAGTAAATGATTGGGGTGAGGTGGAGTGTGTGGGTAGAGACTAGCCCTCTTCCAAAAGACCTGAAGTTTGTTTGTGGAAATAAGTATTGGTATGATTGTAGCTTGTGAGTTAATGTGAAGTTTCTTGTTTGTTGTTTCTTGTTGTTTCTTCCAGGTAAAATGCACATAAGCAAACTCAAAATTCTCATTATGTTGAATTATTCCCTAATATACTCATCACATTGGAATATTTCCCAGAAAACTTGAATTTCATTTTTTTAGGTTTTGCAAGGCAAATGGGGTTAAGTGGTTTTCCCAAGGCCACACAGCTAGGTAATTATTAAGTATCTGAGGCTGGATTTGAACCCAGGTACTCCTGACTCCAAGGCTGGTGCTCTATCCACTGAGCCACCTAGCTGCCCCATTGAATTTTCAAAACAAGTTTTTATAAAGGACTTACTACATCACCTAAGAGAAGTGCCATAAAGAATAGTTACCATCAGAGAAAATGGATGACTGTACAACAAAGGATGGGGATATGATAAAACTGAGAGATAGTCAATGGGCAGCTCAGGAATTCCATGTAGGTATTGTCAAGACATCTGAAAAAGGAGGCTTAATGCCATAAGAAAAAAAAGACATCTTCTGGAATTCAAATCTGATCTCAGTCACTTACTAGTTATATGACCTAGTCAAATCACTTTTGCCTCAGTTTCCTCACCTATAAAATGAACTGGGGAAGGAAATAGCAAATCACTCCAGTATCCTTGCCAAGTAAATCCCAAAGGGGGTCACAAAGAGTAGGACACAACTAAAAAATGGAAAGTTCATAGACCACTATCAAATTAGGAAAATTCTTCACATATATTCCCTTGTTTGAGCCTCAAGAACCTTAGGAAGGGAATTGGGGCATAGTTGGATAGAGAGTTGACTTTGGAAATAGGAAGACCCAAGTTCAAATACTTGTTGGCTGTGTGATTATGGGTTAATCACTTAACCTCTTGGTCTCCTCATTTCAACCCTGGCAACTTTGAGACTACAAGTTAGACTACAGAGAATTTGCTAACTTTTATTAGAAGATAGGGTTTCATGGAATCCTCAATTTAGAGCTAGAAGAGACACAGGCAATGAACAACCCCCCATTTTACAGATGAGAAAACTGAGGAAACCAGGAGAACAGTCTATCTAGTAACAACCTTGTAAAAACAATTTCAAAAAACTGAAGAACTCTGATCAATGCAATGAACAATCTGATCAATGTAATGATTCCAGTAGTCTAGTGATGAGCATGTCACTTACCTCCTGACAATAAGATTATGAGTAGAAGATGCAGAATCAAATATGTATTTTTGAACATTAGCAATACAAAAATTTGTTAAATTGGACTATGCATATTGGTAATGGGAATTTTGTTTTCTTTTTTCCAATTGAGGGAGTTGAAGGAAAAAATAAATGTTTATTAATTGAAATTTTTGAAAAAAGGAAACTGAGGCACAGAAACATCAAGTGATTTGTCTAAGATAGGGCACTGAGTAAGGGGGAGCAAACAGAACTTGACCTAGGTTTCCTAGTTTTGGTGCCCTATCCATTATGCCAAGTTCCTTTGTCATCTGGGAGTTCCCTAAACCAATGAAATCATAAGTCCAGTCCCTATCCCCATTTTACATATGAGGAAACTGAGACCAGATGTGAGTAAATGACTTGCTGGTCACATAACTAGACAGAGAGGCATGGTTCAAAGTCAGATTTTCCTAAGCCCAAGTGTGGCCTCAATCCATTTAAACCATCTAAGGAAGACATGGTAGCAGTTCTTGACTATCTGAAGGGCTCTCCTGGGAAAGAAAGAATTTGTTTATTCTGCTGAGCCCCAGAAGGCAGAGTGACAGGGAGAAAAATTTCAGCTTAATATTAAGAATTACCCATTTGGAACCATTCCTTGCAGAGATTAAGCTGTGTTTTATTTAACTTTGCATTCCCCACTCCCAATCCTTCATGCTTAGCATAATGTCTTGCATGTAGGAGATGCTTAATAAGTGTTTACTGAGTGAAGTGTGTGTGAGTGTGTGTGTTTTTAAACAATTGTAGTCTTCCAGAAATGGGACAGGCTACCCTGTAGTTAATTGCCATCATCATGAAGTTAACAGAGCACATGGACTAAACTCAGGGAGTTGCTCATCCCTGGGGCTATATAAGTATTGGCTGGCTAACCACCTGGCAAAATTCTGTAGAAGAGATTCTTTCCTCCAACCTAGTAAGGATGGAATAGATGTCTTCTGGACAAGGGAGCCTGAGGTCCTTTCCAGCTCCGATATTACATGATCCTTTGGTTCTTTCTCTAATTTTAGTAACTCCAGAAAAAACTCAGATCTGATTCTGTAGGAATTCATATTAAGATTTTGATCTTCCCAAGTTAACTCCCTTTCTGCCAGTTTTTGTCACATAGGATTTGGTTGAACTGGGTGTAGTGGTATACTCCTGTAACAGTTTCCTCAGGGAAGGTTGAGGCTATTGAGTTTTTCAGTATGGTTAAAGTTGTTTGGGTCTCTGCAACAATTTAGTTATTTTCCTTCACCCTCAAAGAGAACCAAAATGATACCACTATGCTAGAGTCAAATTATAGTGTATCTGACTATGGCTGACCAGACCCAGATGAGTTTAGAAATGCTCTACCACAGATTAAACACGTGAACATGGGTGGTTGTGGGAGGATTCTCTAAATTTGTGCATCTTGGGTATCTTTTGAGTTATTTCAATTCTGCTTTTCTCAGAGAGCACAGCACCTTAGCTAAGGAGGACATTCCATGCTGGGTGGTCTTGAGCCAAGGTCTTTCATGTCATGCAATCACTTCTAGAGTTCTTCAGAGTGGCCTTGTGTCACTTTTTCTGACCACCATGTGAGTATTTGCCTCATGTGAGTTATAAATAAAAGTCTTTTAAGCAAGTGTAGGTTTGGCTTTCAAACAATGTGGCCAGTCCATCAGTAGAATCAGAAAGACTCATCTTCATGAGTTCAAATCCAACCACAGGGACTAGCTGTGTGACCTGGGGCAAGTCACCAATGTGGTGAGGTTCTTGGAAACGGTCAGCCATCAGGCTGACCATTGAGGGATGACCTGACTGATCAGGAATAGAGAGGGTCAAAGTTCCCACACGAGTCAGAAGTGGGGTTAAGAACTATGAGTAGCTGTTACACTTCCAGCCTGGGTGAAAAAGGGAAACCTGGCTGGCTAAGAAAGGACAGAAACCTAAAGCCTTCTAAAATCCAGGCAGCAAAGGGGACCTACACCCCAGCTGGAGGTGACATTAGCTGTTGGGAGCTTCCCTTCCCTGCTGCAGGGGGGACCAGGGAGGTCCCACACCCAAACTGGCAGGTTATAGATGTGATTGTTTTCATGACTAATAGCCAGGATGCCTGGCATCTATGGGCCAAACTATATAATTCGCAAATCTCTCCCAACAAATAAATCTAAATTCCGTATATAACTTAATTCCAACTTCATATCTCAAACTTATGTGTTTACTTCAGGGACTAAGTGCTATTTTGTAGTTTCCAATACAAAGCAACTCATAATTTTTTCACACCTCTCGGAGCAGGTGACAGCTTGCTTACAAAAGCTAATTCATTCTTGTGTGGAGAGTCAGGCTGGGCTTTAATGTATGCACCAATAACACATCACAATAAGGTTACAGGCAGAAACTCCCTCCTCACGCCCCACAGATGCATTTGTAGGATTCAGCCTTCCACAAGGCTGTATCAGAAGCATACACCCAGAATCAGGCCTGTCCTGGAAACTAGCAATGAGAAAGAGAGGCCTCCCTATGTAATTTCCTCTTGGACAGAGTCCTCCCCTCCTACCCCCACCCCACCCCTTATTTAATTGCAGGAAGAATTGTTATGCTAATTGCCATTATTCACAGAGTTAACAGAGCACAGGGTCTAAATTTAGCTCCCCAATTGCAGAGGGTGCAGTGGCTGATGCTGGAGCAAGAAGGGAGAAACTGCTGGCAGAGAAGAGGTTTGGGGAACCCAAAGATGCTGAATGAAACTAAAGAGTGACTGGGAGAAGAGGCAGAGTTTTCCTCCGTGCCAGTCAATTCTCAATTGGACCCAGGTTCTCATCTTATGTGGATGTTCCCTTTAACAGTACAGAGCTTGATCCATCCTCACTTATCCATGTGGTAGAGTCCTGATCTATGTCCCTGTTTGGGACAACATCCTGCCAAAACTAAATCTGTGTGGTGTAGCTAGAAAAACCCTGGGTACCATCTCGGAATCATAGCTTCTCAGATGCAGAAGGGGGCTTTAAAGGCCATCGAGTCCCACTTCCCATTCAGTACAACAGGCCTAATAAGACCATCTAGCCTTATGAAGTTCTTCCTGAGTCGGCTTCTCAATAACTTGACCATAGATCTAGAACAGAAAGACTGAGTCCAGTCCCCTCACTTTACAGATAATGAAACTGAGACTGAGAAGTACCTAACTCAAGGTCATACAGATAAACCAATGTGGGATTCAAACACTCCAGATTGGGGGCAGCTAGGTGGCGCAGTGGATAGAGCACTCGCTCTGGAGTCAGGAGGACCGGAGTTCACATTGAACCTCAGACACTTAATAATTGCCTAGCTGTGCCGTTGGGCAAGTCACTCAACCCCATTGGCTTAAATAAACAAAATTTTTTTAAAAAGACATCAAACTCTCCAAATCTAAAATTCTATCCCTTGTAAAACACTGCTTCTATCCCTGTATTCCCTGAACTTTCTATTTCTATCTGCTCTTTCCCTCCTCTTTATAATTCTCTTTTGTTTTTTTAAGCATCATCTCCTCTGTTCCTCTACCTCTGAATTCTCTTTCTCTAATTGGGAGATGGCAAAGTATATTGGACAAAACTGTAGGTTGGATGTCTAGACCTTGATTCTAGTCTTACCATTAACTTTTTTTTTTTTTAGGTTTTTACTAGGCAATGGGGTTAAGTGGCCTGCCCAAGGTCACACAGCTAGGTAATTATTAAATGTCTGAGATTACCATTAACTTTCTTTACAACTTCAGACAAGTTATTCTACTACTCCAGACCTGGATTTCCCCTATCTATAAAACAAGGGACTATGATAGAATAGAATAGATGTTTTCTTAAGGCTCTCTCAGGTCTGGCAAATGAGATTCTTTGATAATTTTGGTGGTATCTGGATTGTCCCTTCTTCAGGGAGTAAAAGATTAAGGATGGGCTCAGAGAGGATGATTATAGATCAAACTGGGGTGGGCAACCTGATCCTTCTCTTGCTCCTTCATTTCTGGAAGGAAAAGTGACAAGAACTGGAAACTAAATAAAAGGATGCCTAGGCAAAGGATGGAGTCCAAAGGTTCCCAGTTTCTGCATCCTAAGCTACCCTGAAAGCTTCTTTCTATTGCTTGGAGTAGTAAAACTGGAGATCGAAAGGGATTGGGTTTAGGCAAGTTTCCGAGTGTTTTAGCCTCATCGATTGTTAATAATAAAGTCACAGCTGGCTAATGCCAGGGGATGATTCACTATCAGTGGGAGAAGGAAGTCCGGGGGCCAAGTATTTCTTCTGACACTTGGTAATTTATTTTTATGAGAATCTCATTCTTTTTTCTTTCCTGAAGCCCCAATCTAAAGCCTGGTTGATAATTCTTGGACTTGCTCTCATCAGAGGTGAATCAGAATATCAGGTTATATTCTTCTGCCTTCATTTGCAGCAAGAATTAGATTCCCCTTTTGTCTATTAATAGTCATTTTAGGAGGAACTGCTTCATCTTATCTGACTCCCTTTTTTAGAGACTGTGGTTGAGTAGGCAGCCTGCATGTCCAGGACTCAAGAAAGCTTCATCCATGTCCCAGATTTCCTATCTCCTAACTAATCCTCAGTTTCTCCATCCAATAGAGTCAGGGGTTGAACAAGATCTATAATCTCTAAGATCTCTTCCAGCATCACCATTCTATGTCTAAGTTCTGTTAATCATAACTTCCCTTTGACTAAAATGAAACAACAAAATTAGTTTTTAAAATGAAGCTTAATTCTTTAGAATCTTCCCAAAACCCATGGATGGATAACATCCTTACAAATGCCAATATTGACCCAACATTTTGGGAAATTTTTATACAGTTTGTACACAGCGTAATAAAACTTTAGGTGGCCAACCAATGAGATTTCACATAAATGACATGGTTTTATAATATTCTTCACTCAAATCTTATAATATTTACTTGAATTCCTATTGACAAGAATTCCACTTATGCTGAAGAGTAAATGTTTACAAACAACAATAGCATTTTCTCTCTGCTCATCCAGGATGTCTCTTACCTTAAAGTGTGTTGATCAGGTTCTAATATTGAGATAACCAGATAGTATTGACACAGGTGTAGTCAACATTGTAGGAGATGGGCTTTACATAGCAGACTGCATTTTATATCCCTTAGTTAAAGGTTAAGAGAGACTAACTTCTGATCAGAAATTGTATTGTGCAAGAAATATTAATTCCATCTTAAAAAATATCAAGCTTATACAATTCTAAGATCCCTTCCAGTTCTGATATTCTGTGTTCTAAGATCCTTCCTGCCTGTGGCCCTCTCTGGCCTAAGATTCCTTCCAGTTTTAGCATTCGAAGTCCTTAAGGTCCCTTATAGCTGTGGTTATTATATGTTCTAAATTTTAAAATTTCTGTTAGACTTTACATTCTATGTTCCATGTTCTAAGATTCCTTCTAACTCAGAGGACCATGACAAGATTTACAGCTGGAAAAGAGACTTTAGAGGTTATTTAGTCCAAACCCTTTATTTTAGATAAGAAAAGTGAAATCCAAAGAGGTTAGGTAACTTGATAACCATCAAACAGCTACTAGGTGTCTGAGTCAGGATCTGAATCCAGATCTCTCTGCCTTATATGATGCTAGCCTCTTGACAACCTATAGTCTTATCTAGCTTTAATATTTTCTATTCTATGTTCCAGTATTCTATGGTAGATCCCTTTACAGTGTATCAAGGATCAGTTGTAAACTGAAAGGATTTGAGATTAGATGATCCCTTGAGATCCCCTCTACCTACAGCCATTCTGGACCCAGGACTATGATATTGTCCCCTGAATTGAAGATAAATGTGAATAAGCCAGAACATCCTCAAGTGGTCTGAACATGAATGACATCCCTGAAGTTAAACCCTCTGGTGTTTCTTCTCTGATGGAGAAAAAGATGTTCTGATTTGTTCTACCCAGTTTCCACAAGTTGCATAGCCCCAGAGGAATAAGAACCAGAGAAGATTTGAACTCAAGATGTTGGTATCTAGGATGTTACAGATAAAAGGGATATTAGAATTACAAAACACAAAATGTAAGAGTTGGAAAATATGAATAAATGAATGAGCATTTATTATGCATTTACTAGAGATATAAACAAAAAAGCAAAGATATTTCATATCTAAAGGAGCTTGCATTGTAATGGGGGAGAGACAGTGTTAGAAAGTTATAGAAATGGTTAAAAGAGTCACAGGGGAATAAATTGATAGAGACCTTCCAAAAACAATGGTGGAGTTGATTTAACCATAGTTCCATATCTGGAGGGGTGGAGAGCCTTGGTGAAGAAGATATTTGGTCCACAAGAATAGCCAAGAGGCAGGGAGTAAAATAGAGCATTACTGGGGTTTTCCTACAATTGTGGGTCAAATGAGTTATCATCAATCAGGACCTGGAAGTGATGGGAGGGGAGGCTCAAAGGGAGCCCCCTTAAAGGGAAAAAGGCAGGAAAGAATGAGCTATTTGTACACCACTTTGCAAACTTTAAGGCACAAAATGAATGCCAGCTAATGTGAGAGAGCAGAGCTAAAAATCTATAGCTAAATGGGTTAAAATCTCTAGGCCATTGTTTGTAGAAGTAGAATGTCAGAGAAGGGAGGGTCCTTTTAGAACATAAAACAGGATATTAGGAGTAGAATGAAGCTGAAAATGCAGGTCATTTGAAGTGGAGAGGGTCTTAGAGTCCAATAGTTCAATCTCTTCATTTTACAAGAGAAAAAACTGGGACTCAAAAAAGGTCGGCAGTGACAGATCCAAGTCTAGAACCCAGATCTCCACTTTGCTGTGCTTCCAAGGCACTTTCCATTAAACCAAATGGAATTAGCTCTTGGGAAGGCATGCTTCCAGACTGACAGACCCTTCAGGCCGATAAGTAAAAGTCACAAACAGTCACTTCCCTCACCACTTGTAAAAATGGGTTTTATTTGGGAACAATGCAACATTCAAAGAATTGATTTTTCCCCTATCCCCAAGGGTGTGATTATGTTGGTTTTTTCTTCCTTCTTCATTGGCTGTTCATGGCACAGTTAATAAAAGAGCTTTCTCTGGACAGGTTTTAACTTGCAGATGGGTTTTTTGGGTGCAGGAGGAAGCCTTAAAGCCGAGTAGACTTTTTTCCAATTGAATTCCGTTTCCTGGAGTACATTGCTTGGCAGCCAATGCATCTCCATCACCTCGGAAAGATGGAAGAGTTGGAGTCCCTGTATTACTTTAAGTAATCAGGCTGGGAGCTAAAGGTAGCCATCTCCTCTGCTGACAAATAGGAGGAATAAATAACCAGGGCACTAAAAGTTGCATTAGGCAAATAAACATTTCGACAAGAATTATATGTGACATTGAAGAGAAAGCAAATAAAACCTTGAGTTATGGAGAGACATCAGGGCTCTAGGAGACTTAACTAACTAACTAAAAATTATTATGTAGCCTTTGAGGCAGGCTCTTGAACCTTTCCTGCTTCCTGCATCCCTTGTAAGGGGACAAAGATTCTCCCTCTCCCAACTGAACCTGACATGACTTCTTTCCACCTCCAAGGTTTTCAGAAGGCTGTTGAATCATAAGATTACAGCTTTTCAGACCATAAGAAACTTTTATCTAATCTCTGTCCCCCCCCCCCATTTGATAGCTGAGTCAAATAAAACCAAGCCAATATGCATTGTTTACTATGTAAGCACTGGAAACATATCAAAGAATCTCAGGGTTTCAAGGGACCTTGGAGGGCTTCTAGTTCAACTTGTATCTGAACAAAAATCTCTTCTTCAAGAAATCTGATCTTCCAAACTCCATTTGAAGACCTCCACTAGCTGAACTCTACTGCTCCTGAGACAGTCAATTCTACTCTTTGAATATCACCAGTTGACAGTAATATTTTCCTTATGTGGAATTGAAAGCAACCTCTATGCAATGTCCACTCATTACTTATAAACTCCTTTCTAGCTCTGGTGTTATAAATGAATGAAAAGAAAAACCTGCTAGAGTGAGAGAAAATTGTACATTTTATTCATGAACCTTGCAAGATACACCTTACAAAGTGCGGGTACCTCACCTGCGCATGAGGCATAAAGTGGTCTTGGAACGTTAGGTAATTTATGGTCTTCAGAAACTCTTTCCCCTCCCTCTTGGATTTTCATAGGCTCTCAGAGTTTGAGTTGCAATCTAAGAGGTCCACCCATTCCATAACATGCCCCTAATATGATTCCCCTCCAACATCATCCAATGCATGATATGCTAATGGGGGGTGTAGGGGTTAATATTCAATTACCTAATTGTGCAAACTCATTTGCTTTAGGTCAAGATCTCTAGGTCACTCTTGACAGGTTGAGAACCCGTTTGGGGTTTGCTATCCCTGGAATGGAATTAGGAAAACTCTCCCAGTCTTGTGATTGGCTGGGCCATTCCCCCCTTTGTAATGGATTCCCTAAGGGCTCCCCTCCACACCCTGTGAAGACCAACACCCTACATTCCTCACATCTGGTATTTGATGTTTGAAGCTTTTTTGATATCTTAGGTTCCAAGGCCCCTGCATCTAATGCTCAAAGATCTTATCAAATTTTGTTATTTTTATGTTCTAAAACCCCTTCAAACTCAATATTCTAGATCCAAAGGTCTCTTCTAGCAGTGGTGATGGGATGAGGAAAGAACAGTCATTTAAACTTTTTCTTTTTTTTAAGGTTTTTGTTTTTTTTTTGCAAGGCAAGTGGAGTTAAGTGGCTTGCGGAAGACCACACAGCTAGGTAATTATTAAGTGTCTGAGGCTAGATTGAACTCAGGTGCTCCTGACTCCAGGGCCGGTGCGCTATCCACTGTGCCACCTAGCTGCCCCTAAACTTTTTCTAATTAAAAAAAGAGAACAGAAGAAAAGTTAGAAGGAAACACAAACAAATAAGGCCATGTTGAAAGCAATGTGTTGGGATTTATTCACTACTAGATCTGGAGTCAGAAAAACTCAACTTCCCAAGTTGAAATTCAGTCTCAGACATTTATCAGCTGTGTGACCCTATTTGCCTCAATTTCCATCTCTAAAATGAGCTGGAGAAAGAAATGTTTGTCAAAAAAGCCCCAACAAGGACACAAATAGTCAAAGGCAAATGGAAATGACTGAACAATAATATAGTTTAAAAGCAAGCAGGATAAATAGAGATTCATGGATTCATGTTTCACAAGCAATCTTCATTTGCTCCTTTTTGGTATTTAAATTACAAAAACTAAATTAAAAAAAAATTTTAAGGATCAACTAATCTCCCCTTAAAGTCCTCCTAAGATGAGGAACCACCTACTTCCTCTTCTATACCTTCCCACAGAAAAGTCTAGAAAGGATTTCAAGGGGTGATCTAATATGGATCAATCCATAAAAAAAAATCCCTGTATAAGGAAGAAATGGGAAATGAATAACAGAGAGAAAGTAGAGGAATTAAAAAAGGTTAGGGAAGACTTCCTGTAGAAAATGAAATTTAAGATAAAACTTTAAAGAAGACAGGAAGGTTAGTAGAGCAGAGGAGGAAAAGCATTCCAGGTGTGGTAGACAGTCTGAGAAAATGCCCAGAGCTGAAAGATGGAATGCTATGTTTATGTAAAAGCTAGGAATGGACCTCTTTCTAAGCAGGAATTCCCCCTGATAAGGAACTATTCCAAAGTCCAACTGAAGACCTCTCTTAAGCATGAACCCATTCCCCTGGGATGCATTCTTACATCAAGTTACACCTAAGGTCCAGGATGTCTGTAATGGTCAGGGACATCTGAGTATAAGGCTGAGGAATAGGACTTGGGGAGACTGAGAAAACAAGGTAGGGCCTAGTTCTAGAAAAACAGGAAAGTGGGTGAGGGCACTAAGAAAAATGCACATGATATAAGTTCATAGGTCCCAATAGATGGATTCACAGACTAATTATTAGGTTCAGAGTATGAGGCCAGAGCAAGGTAAATAGTTAGGCTGACTCAAGGTCCCTAATCTAGAGCTACAGAAATCCCTATTTCTTTTATATTTAGGGGTTAAGTTGGGACATGGGATCGAGGTAGAAGGTAAGAATTAAGTGACCCCAGATGCAGCAATGTGAAGGCTTCAGGACAGAGAACCAGACCAAATATTTTGGTCATGTCCTATTTCTCACTTGGTAGGTAAATTTAATGCTTTGAAGATCAAGAAGATAAGTGAGAGCTGAGTCCTTGGTTCCCATTCAAAGCTGAAAGTGGGATTGCTTCTGGATAGTGACTTTAGTATTCCATGAAGTAGAAAGGGGGTGTCTGACTCTACCAGTGCTAGAAGAATAATCAATCAGTCAATAAGCATTTATTAAGTGCCTAATGATATTAAACACTAAGTGCCAAGGATACAAGCAAAGAAAGACAAAAGCAAAGTCCACCCATTCAGGAACTCATAGTCTAATGGCAGAGAAACATGTAATCAGTTTATTAAAAAATATACACATATCAATTGTTTGCTATATATCACACTGAGGATACAAAGAAAAGCAAAAAATGGTTCTTGCCTTCAAGAAGCTTATATTCTAAGAGGTAATGTGCAAATTAATTGGAACATGCTAAATACATGCAGAGCAAATGTAAAATAATCTTAGAGAAGAAGGCTCTAGGATCTTGAGGAACCTAGAAAGGATTCCCTGTAGAAGGTGTTGTATAATCTGTATGAAGTTAAAGTCTCTATTGGACCACAGCCTGCCCCCCAACTCTGGTCAACTATCTCACCAAAACTTCTATTGATACCCAGGCAGATTGGAGATTTACCCTAAGAAAAGCCACTAAAGGGAAAGAAAAGGACAGCAGCAGTTTTTTCCCTTCCCTGGGGAGGAAAGGGCCACAATGGATTTAAGCCAAACCTCCCTTCTCTAAGGTTGTCTTCTCTTTATGACCAAACTGCAATCCCAGGCTGTAGGAAGGAAGCAGATCTTTTTAATGTCTGATTCCTGAGATACCTAACTCTCCTGGTTGAGTCATAGATATACTCTTTCTTTCCCATATGGAACCCAAAATAAATTTTGAATTTTTTTCAAAAGAACTTTAATAGCAAATAAATGAAAGAAGATGAAATAGAATACAGAAACCAGGTAAGATAGATGGTTAAGTAAAAAATTTTAAAAGATGGGGGTGGCTAGGTGGTGCAGTAGATAGAGCACTGGCCCTGGAGTCAGGAGTACCTGAGTTCAAATGCAGCCTCAGACACTTAATTACCTAGCTGTGTGGCCTTGGGCAAGTGACTTAACTCCATTGCCTAGCAAAAACTTAAAAAAAAATGTTTAAAAGACTACAAAATTTGGATTCAAAGGTCTGGGCTCAAATCCTTTTTTTTGTTATTAGGAAAGTATCTTTCCCACTCTGCACCTTGATTTCTCCTTCTGTAAAATCTAAAGGACTCCTTCTAGCCCTAGAAGGCTCCCTTAAGAAAACCTTGATCTTACCAAAGAGATAGACAAAAGTTTCCTGCTCCAATATAACTACCATTTGTGTCTTGTATTGCTTTCCTTTCCACTCTGATACCCAGAAAAGGGTATTTCACATGATTCCTGTCAACCTCTAAAACTAGCTCCATTCTGACTGTTTCAGTGGGGGCAGGCTCAGTTGGACTGCCACCAAGAATGGCATCAGAGTTAAGTATTATAGAGTACAATATGAATCCACAGTTCAATGTAGCACCTGAAAAAGAGAAGGCAATCTTTGGTTGAATAAATGTCTGGTGCCCAGAGGGAAGAACTAGGGGCAATGAGGAGGAGGGAGAGAAAGTTACAAGAAGGCAAATTTCGACTCCATATAAGGAATAATTTCCTAACAAACTGAGTTTTCTCAACACTAGATCAAACTGATTCCTGAGGAAAGGAGTTCCCCATCACTGAGATATTGAAACACAGGTTTGATCAGTATTTTCTAGCAGTGTCAGAGATGGGATTCATGCTTAAGGCAGCAGTTTATATAGAGCCCTATCCTCTAGATCTCTACCATCTCAGAAACATTGATTACCTTGATGAAAGTAGTCTATGGGTCAGAGCCCAGTTCAAACCAGAAAAGTACTGCCTCCCTCTGGACTGAGTAAGAAGTAAAACCTAGAGCCAGGGAGGTACTAGAAATTGGAGCCCAATCCTGATATTAGATTTCCTCACTCTGCAGCAAAAGTCTCATAAAACTATTCATTTCTTAATTCTGATGGCAGAACGAAATTTAATCACGTTCCTTTAATATGACGGCAGTGTCGAGCTGAGAGAGCTGCCTCGTGAGGCTTATTGTGAGACAATGCCCTGTTAATATTTAGCTCTAACAGCAAACATTATGGCTTCCAATTTAGAAGATTATACTTCTGGTTAGTTATGTATCATATGTGCTATACCTCTCTCTCTGGGTGGCTCATCTCATCAGCAGCTAAAGCATTTTGCCAGGGTTATAAAAAATGCCATTTTCTCTAAGAGCACTTTCTATTCACTGATCCAGTGAAGTAGCGTTGGGATCAAAACCATGTTCTGAAAAGTAATTGATATAATCAACTGCATACAGGCCTCCATTCCCAACACCCAAAAACAGAAAATTTTCCAATAAAGAAGTAGCAGCCAGCCAGCCAGTTGGGGGGGGGGGGGGTAGGGGGGAATGGAGGGAGGTTTGCAGAGAGCAGGTGCCTCCAGTCATATTTGAGCAGAACTTTGACTTGGAAAGGAGAAAATGGGATTATGGTTGGGGAGGGGATGACTGACTGGCTGGAGCTGTTCATGGTCCACAGTGATGGAGATCTAGAAGGGCTCTCCAGACAGATTTTGTGAGCAGAACACATCAATTCCTAGACTGTCATAGTCCAGTCTCCTCACTTTACATATGAGGAAGCAGTTCCCTTACCTGGGAAAGTGATATGATCAGGGTCAAAGAACATGACTGTGGTAGTGCAGGACTAGCACTCAGATTTTCTGATTCCTAGTCCAAGACTGCTCTTTCCAGGGCTCTGAGATTTTTTTTTTACTGTAGTTGACTGGTCAGGAATTAATCTATTAAGAACTTTGGAGCTGGAGCTGTAAGTCATCTTCTCTCTGACCTCTTCCCTCTTTCTGGAGCTGAACCATGGGTCTGAGATAAACATTGAACTACTTTCAGCCCATTCTACCTTTCTAGGGGGGAGAATGTGTTTTTGTGAGAAAGGAATTTTCTTTTTTTTTTTTTTAGAAAGATTTCATTTATTTTGAGTTTTACAGTTTCCCCCCCCCCCATTCTTGCTTCCCTCCCCCCACCCCCCACAGAAGGCATTCTGTTAGTCTTTACATTGTTTCCATGGTATACATTGATCTCAGTTGAATGTGATAAGAGTGAAATCATATCCTTAAGGAAGAAAAATAAAGTATGAGATAGCAAAATTACATAATAAGATAATGATTTTTTTTTTCTAATTTAAAGGTAATCGTCTTCGGTCTTTGTTCAAAGTCCATAATTCTTTCTCTGGATACAGATGGTATTCTCCATTGCAGACAGCCCAAAATTGTCCCTGGTTGTTGCACTAAAGAAATGAGCAAGTCCATCAAGGTTGATCATCACCCCCATGTTGCTGTTAGGGTATACAGTGTTTTTCTGGTTCTGCTCATCTCACTGAGCATCAGTTCATGCAAATCCCTCCAAGCTTCCCTGAATTCTCATCTCTCCTGGTTTCTAATAGAACAATAGTGTTCCATGACATACATATACCACAGTGCCCAATTGAAGGGCATTCACTTAATTTCCAATTCTTTGCCACCACAAAGAGGGCTGCTATGAATATTTTTGTACAAGTGATGTTTTTACCCTTTTTCATAATCTCTTCAGGTTATAGACCCAGTAGTGATATTGCTGGTTCAAAGGGTATGCACATTTTTGTTGCCCTTTGGGCATAATTCCAAATTGCTCTCCAGAAAGGTTGGATGAGTTCACAGCTCCACCAACAATGTATTAGTGTCCTAGATGAGAAAGAAATTTTCTCTATAAATTCTGGTTTGGGGGTGGCTAGGTGGCACAGTGGATAAGCACTGGCCCTGAAGTCAGGAGTACCTGGGTTCAAATCCAGTCTCAGACACTTAATAATTACCTGGCTGGGTGGCCTTGGGCAAGCCACTTAACCCCATTTGCCTTGTAAAAACCTAAAAAAAAATTCTGGTTTGTTTTGTTTGGCTGGGACTCCAAATCAATTCTGAAAGAGAGTCATATGTGCATAGCATACAGCAAAGGAAGGACACAGGACAGTCAGCATCAACTACAGGATTAACTGAGGTGCCTGGTTTTAAATCTTCACAATTTCCAACTTTCTGGAATTCTCAACCACATCACTAATCTTCAGTCCTATCATCCAATTCTTCATTCATCCTCTCTCTGGTGGCTGGGATTTTCCTTTCTTTCCTACCTGTATCTTCCCCCTTTCAGATGCCTCAAGCTCTGACTAGCAAAATTTTTCATGCATTTGAGAAAAAAAAGATTTCAGAAGTCAAAGCTACTCTTTATTCCTTTATTTCTTTATTCCCCTGCTTTTAACTTCATCTTTCTCCCTCTCTCTTTCCTCTTTCTTTTCACCTTGCTTTCATTTTTCTTTTTTTCTCTTCCCCACTTCTCCTTTTTATCCTTATCATTCTTTTAAGCTTTTCATCTCTTTCCTCTCCCCTCTTTATGTTCATCTTTCATGTCTTCTCATTTTCCCTCTCCCTTTCCTTCTTTCTGTTTCACTTCTCTCTCCCTTCTTCCCCTCCTTTCATATTCTTTTCTCCCTCCCTCACCAGACACATACACACACACACACACACACACACACACACACACACACACACAAATACAACACATATCTGCTTTCCCAGAGCCCCTAGCTGCCTGCCGAATTCATTTCAACAGCTATTAGGGATCAGCACCTGCCCTGGTACTTTGGAAGGAAGATGAGTTTGAGATAAGATCGGCTGTTTCAATCTCAGCACATCTGTAATTGCATTACCATTAAATTGCACCATTTTCCAAAGGTGAGAGCCCAGGGCCCTCAGCACCCAAAGACCGACGTAAATCCGCTGCCTAACGCAGTGTAATATGGGATGGAAGACATTACTGCAGGGCCTGAAGCATATTGGATATTTGACTGAGCTCCATTCTATCCCCATTCTAATTTCCCTTGTCCTTGGGGTCTTTTGCCAGTACATAGAATGACAACTGCACAGCTGCTTCAGATCTCCCCCCAAATTGGAAGGCTCCAGGGCCCCAAAGCTCTGGATTTCTGATTCCAAGAGGTCACTCAGATAAAAAAAAAGCTTGAGTCCCTCCCCCAAAGCACCCACAAAGTCAGGGACAAGCAAAATGGGAACAAGCTCAAAGTTTTAGTCAGGAAACCCAGATTCCATTTCTGACATTAACTACTTAACCTTTCTTAATCTCAGTCTTCACATCCATAAAATCCACAGAATAATGTATTGTCTCCCTCATTGGAATATTGTGAGGAAAGGAGTCTACTAAGTTTACATTATTATGGTAGAAGTATTCCCCCTTCCTCCTCCATACCTTCCTTCATCATCTTGATTTCGTCTGTGCAGTCAAGAATTGAAAAGGATCAAGGAGAGAGTGAAAGGGCAAAAGAGTAGCTATCACCTTGCTGAATGGCTTGATGACCTCACCCTAGGAGAAGAAAAGAAAAAAAATACACAGCACACTCTTCCCCATTTCCAACATTTACTTACACTTTCCATAGACCCACAATTCACTCCTTCTATCTAGACCAAAATTCTACCTCTGAGAGGAGGACTAGTTCCAATGCTATTTTCTTCAGGAAATCTTCCCTTCACACATGGTTTGCATTTCTCAACACATTCTGAATTATAGTGGACAGGTCTGTATAGTGTCTTCTTTACTCCCTCTCATTAAACCGAGTTTTTTGGAGCATAATTAATATTATTTATTAAGTGCCTACTACTTCCCAAGCTTGTACTAAGCACTAAAAGATACAAAAAAAAAGATAAAAGACAGTCCCTGGCTTCAAGGAGACAACATACAAACAACTATACACAAAGCAAGCTATAGACAGAATAAATAAGAGATAATTAATTGAGAAAAGGCACTGGAATAAGATGAATTAGGGAAGGCTTCTTATAAAAGGAGGGTTTTTAGTAGGAATTTCAAGGAAGTCAAAAAGTTCAGTAATCAGAAAAGAGAAGGAAGAGTGTTATGGACAAGGGGGACAACCAAAGATAACAAGGAAGGTATTATTAACCTTTCTCCCCTTCCCTAAGAGTCCAGAATAGAGAACCAAACAGAATAAGACACAAAGACAGAAACAGAGATGAGAGAGAGAGAGAGAGAGAGAAAGAGAGAGAGAGAGAGAGAGAAGAATAGTTCCAAAATCAAACCACCAAGTACCTGATTCCTTAGGAAAAGAGATCCTCACTTAGTGATACAGTAGATGGGGAGGAAGTCTCCAGCATGACTCTACTCCCAATAATTTCTTCTACCAAATATATATTCCTATGTTAGACTGCAAGCTCATTGAGGACAGGGTCTGTGACTCACCCACCTTTGTATCTCCTACAGAGAATAGGGCTTTTGTATATATGGGAGGATTTCAGAAGTGAAAAGGGCCCCAGGGGTACCTGAACAAGAGTCCCCTCTATAATAGTAAATAGTACTCCCACTTCTATACTCTCCCAAGAAATCCATTTCCCTTTTAAACAACTCTGATTACTAAGAAGTTTTGCCTTGAAACAAACCCTAAATTGCCTATTTCAAACTTCTATCTATTGCTCCTAGTTCTACTTGTTCAGTTTTTTAAAAAGTTTTTTTTTAAATCTAATTTCTCTTTTATCTGACTGACAGCTCTTTGAAAGTTTGAAGACAACTACCATGTCAATCAATCACCAGGTTTTTATGTCTGCTATTGCTAGTCATTGCATTAAAAACTAAAGATATGAAGATAAAAGAATGAAGCTGCCCCTGCCATCAAGGAACTTCCAGACTAATGGGGAAAACACCATGTATACATATAAGATTAGGGACTTAATAGAGACTCAATATATGGTTTGACTAGCATAAGGAACTCTCAGATGAGAAAACTTCCTCTCCTGATGCTGGTCAGCACTTTCCCTGTTTATCATTTTAGGGAGCTACCTGAAAAGTTAAGTAACTTATCAAGGGTCACATACTAGTATATGGCAGAGGTGTAACTTGAACACAAGTCTTTCTGACTCTGAAGTCAGTTCATTATCCATTACTCCACAACGCTTCTCATATACATTAGCAAAATTTTCATATATGTATGTGTGTGTGTGTGTGTGTGTGTGTGTACACGTGCGCACATATATAAAGTAGTTTGGGAAGGGAAGGAAGTAACAACTACGAATATCAGAAAGGAAGGAAGAAAAGGAAGGAAGGAGGGAGGGAGGGAGGGAAGAAGGAAGGAAAGAAGGAAGAAGGGAAGGAAGAAGGGAGGGAAGAAGGGAGGGAGGGAAGGAAGGAACAAAGGAATGAAAGAAGTAAGGAAAGGAAGAATGGAAAGAAAGAAGGGAGAGAGGGAGGAAAGGATTTAATAAGCACCTACTATATATCAAACATTGTGCTAAGTACAGCAACAATTTCATGTAAATGTGCTTACACTAAGTTTTGAAGGAAACCAGAGACTAAGTGCATAGGTGAAGAAAGATTATATTTGAGGCATGTATTGAGGACCACTAATGCAAAGTCCAAGAGATGGACGATGGAATTTTCACATGTGATATCAAGTATAATTGGACTCTAGAGAGCATAAAGGGGAGTAGTGTGTAAATAAACTAGAAAAGTAGGCAGGAGAAAGGGTGTAAGTAACTTTAAGAAACAGAGGAATTTATATTTGATCCTGGTAGTTAAAGGGAGTCACTGAAATTTAATGAGATGGGTCAGACCTCCACATTAGGATGATTTGAGGCAGAGGGACCAAATAGAAAGCTTCTGCAATACTCTAGGATGATAAGGAGGGTGGCTGGGTGAGTGGAGAGAAGAAAACTGATGTAAGGGTGTTGAAATAGAACACCCTCCCTGACTCTCTTCTCCAAGCTAAATCCTATGATCTATTCTCATGTTACATGACCTCAAGGCCCTTCACCATCCTGATTTCCTTCCTTTGGACACTCTCCCACTTGCCAATGTATTATCTAAACTGTGTCAAGCAGATGTGTGTTAAACATGTTCGAGATATCATACCATGGTGGGGGGGGGGGGGATATTGCCCTTGGAGTCAGGAGAGACCAGGGTTGCAGTAGTGCTGATATTTATTAGCTTTATGAAATTGGTCGAATCATTTAAACCCTCTGAATCTCAATTACTTTATCTGTAAGATGGGTAGCTAGGTAATGTAGTGGATAGAGCACTGAATGTGGAGTCAGAAAGACTTATCATCCTGAGTTCCAATCTGGCTTCAGGTATTTGCCAGCTGTGATCTTGGGCAAATCACTTAACCCTATTTGTCTCAGTTTTCTAATCTGTAAAATGCACTGGAGAAGTAATTATTCCTAATTACTTGTTGAATTGACATCTGCAATCCCAGAGAAAGTATCTAGATCACCTCAATCCTCCACTTCATGTAGACAAATAGAAGAAATTGTGTGAGTCAAGAGCCATTGCTTCAGATCCCACTTCTGGCAGTTTCTGGCACTGCAACACTGTATAAAGCATTCCCTTTCTTGGACCTCTGTTCACTCAACTGTAAAAATGGAATTGAATAACCTCTGTTCTGCTCCCATTCTCACAAAGTTGTTGGCAGGATCAAATGAAGCAATGGATATGAAAAGGCTTGGTGGTCACAAAGATGATGGAATTCTATAACACTGTCATTGTCTGGACAGTGAAAAAAAGCAGGGTAAACTTAGGAGGTCCTGGGGTTTCTGTCCTGGGAGATCTTTGCTGCCTCTAGGAGGAATACTCATCGGCTGGAAATGAATGACATGAGCTCTAATTCCACCTCTGCAATTTCCTGTGTGACCTAAAATAAATAACTTGATGGGGGGGGGGGGGGGGCTAAGTACCAGTCTGATTTAGATTATAAGGCAATTGGGAAGTAATCAATAAAGTAGATACAAATACAATTAAAACATAGATAAAGTTAATAAGTATGTTTTTTAAGTCAACCATGTATCTTTAAATATACAGTTTAGTATTCCCCATGACTTCAGCGGACTATATGATCACAAGAGGCATTTCCTTCTCTAAATCTAGACACTTATGGCCTTCAGTTGTAGGGTCCTAGAAGATTAGTTTCTTCATTCTGGAGCTTCAGCCTGGTCCTAATTTTGTGAAAGAATTCCAGTTCTTATCTTTTCCTCTAGTGCTGGCTGTGATCAGATATAAAAAGAGCCATCATGACATTGGGAAACACATATCTGGAGGATCTGGGTGGCCCACAGGAAGGTGAATCTTGGCTAAGCACTTACTTTGAAATGTACTGAGCTATAGTGAAAATGAGCTCAGCCCTGGGACAAAATGGGGGTTTAATAATGTGAAATAGCTCAATGTGTAACCTAGGTTCATGAAGAGAAGTGACTAAAAGCTTCCCCTGGCTTGTCTGATTCAGACTTTGCAAACTTTAAAGTACATTATGTTGTCTGTCTCTATGTAATCAGAATAAAGCAAACACTCTCGGTTCTGGGTCCTCCATCAGCATTTCTATCCCCTTGGCTAAGGAACCCCATGAGAACCACCCCCTGGGCAATATTTATGTGAAAAAATATCCTCTCATCTCACTGTTGTTGAAAATTAAATGAAGTTACTAGGTCTATGCATAGCGCTTGGGCTTTATTTACCTAGAAGAAATTCAGGGGAAGACTTCTTTGTTGGAGAATCAAAATTCTGTGGTGGGCAGTAAATGATCTTGAGAAAAAACCTAAGGTCTCAGTCAGATAGTGAGCATGAGGCTGAGGCTGAGAACACCCTGGTCATTCCCCAGGATGACTGTTCTCTCCATATTATCTCTCTATTCTGGGGCATCCCATAGACCTAACTAGACAAGATTAGTGTCTGAAGGTCACTTCCTGCCCCACCAATACCCCTGGGAAGCACAACCATTTAAACCAAGTAGATTCTCCCCCCCCCCAAAAAAATTACCAAGAATATAGACAAGTAAATGAATTCAGGATGCTCTGAGATTCCCAATTGGAAAATTTTCCTTCCCCTGCTACCTGAATAGCCTCTTCTCCTTACAGAATGATGTTGGACAGTTCCTCCATCACAAGCGGAGGATACTGAGGGCATCTATGTTGACCATAATGTAACTAATCAGTACTATTCTGTTCAATTGTCTTTCCTACAAATAAGTACCTCCTCTCTACTCTCTTTTCATCTGTGCTATACCCTCATTAATGCCTGATACTAGATGACCCAAGGAATAGAGCATTAAACCAGGAGTTAAGAAGCCCTTAGTTCAAAATCTAACATCAGCCACTGGCTACTTGTATGACCCTGGGCTTCATGTTCCTCACCTGCAAATGGAGGAATGATAATAATAATACCATTTACCCCTCAGGGTTGTATGGGCATCAAAAGAAAGAATACTTGTAAAGTGCTTGGAAAATCTTAAAGAAATCTTACAGAAATGATAGCTATTATTAAAAACAATAATATTGATAATAGTAATACTATTACTACATAAGTCCTTAGATCCATTAGTCCGAAAGTGAGGAAATTAGTGGGCCCCAGGACTAGAGAGGACTTATGATTCCTCGATACCCTGACCCCAGAAAGTTGGTGGAAGAGTCCAGAAGAGATATCAGCTTTAAGTAAGAACTGGAGAACTCAGTTACCACAAGAGGGACCAAGTAAGCAAGGTGCTGACCCAGAAAAGCAATATTTGAAAATGAGGCTAATTAATCCTAGGACCTATACTGACTTTAGTAGGACTATCTAAGGATCCTGAGCACATCTACTTATTATAGTAGAGAGTCAACTTTAGAACCAAGGAGACTTGGGTTTAGTTCCCATCTTGGGTACTTTGCATTACCCTAGGAAAAGTTATTTAACCTCTCAGGACCTCCTTCCCCTTCCACAATTCTCTCTGTAATAGAGTCTGAACTGATCTGCATGAGTAAAGTAAAATTTATCATATTATTCTACTGGCACAAATACACACGCACGTGCGCACACACACACACACACAAATCTTGGGATGTTATCCCTGGGTTCTCACCTTCTTCTCTAGTCCAGAACAATTCCCAGAACCTATGTCATTGCCTACCAACAGGAAGAGCTGCCACCAATGGGACTAACGTTTCCCCATTTCCTTCCCTTTTATCCCACTTTTCCGGCAGAACCAATCCAGAATGGGTGGGAAGCAGAACAACCCTCTTTTCTTCTTTTCCATCCTTATCAACTTGTCCCTTTCTCTAAAAAAATGCATCTGGGATTTGGGGTAGATAGGAAGATCCACTACTAACCCCTCCATCCTTTCTGCTTAACAAGACTTGAAGAAGGTAGAGATACTGAAGACCTCTAGACCTACCTGGGGTGGCTAGGTGGTACCATAGCACACAGAGCACCAGGCCTGGAGGACTTATCTTCCATAATTCAAATATAGCCTCAGATTTTTCTAGCTGTGTGACCCTGAACAAGTCATTTCATCTTGCTTGCCTCAGTTTCCATGTCCAAATGAGTTGGAGAAGGAAATGAACCACTCCTGAGTCTTTGCCAGAAACATTCTAAATGGGGTGACAGAGTTAAGAAATGGCAAAGCACTCTAGTATTTTGCCAAGAAAACTCTAAATGGGGGGTCCCAAAGAGTTCAGACATGACTGAAAAGAATGCACAACAATAAGGACTAATTCTGCTACACCTCCTTAAGGTCTTCCAGACCTTGCCATCTACTCTGCCTTTGTCTTCCATCTCTCAGTGCTTTCACTTAACTTCTTCCTTAGAATCATTGGGCCTTGCCATCTTCCCAACTATAGTACTTTTAAGATTTCTGGATCTTCCCATCTGTCCTTCAGCTGAATTTTCTTTTATCTATTGTCTTCCCCAATTAGAATATGAGCCAGTTAAGAGCAGAGATTGTTTCCATGGTTCTATTTGTATCCTCAAATAATAAAGGCTTAATAAATGTTTTTTCATTCATGTATTAATGTATTCCTTCATGTGTTTGTTCTTTCTTTCCTTTAGGTACAGTCCCAAGCTTTTATTAAACTTTGAATATATACAGTGTAAATAAAATAGAATTTCAGAATCTCAGAGGAAAGTACTTGGGGTAGAAGTGGGGAAAAGAGGTGGCGAGTCAAGGACCCAGGAAAGACCTCTTGAAGAAGGTGGGATTTGAGCTTAATCTCCTTGAAAAACTCAACCTCTGGCCCAGAAGCACAAAAGGAAATACAGGGGGATTTATACTTGGAAATAAGGAAAGGACTGGTAACAAAGGAGTGAGAGACAGGAGGGGCCAACTGCCCAGCGATGAAGCAAAGAATGAAGAGTCAAGCAGATCCCAAGTGGCTAGGGTAAGGCTGGTCCTCTTCCTGCCTAAGGTCTGCGGCTTCACATCTTAGATAAATCAATTAGGATAAATGAGCTTGGCTATATATGATGTCCTTGCCCCACTGTGGATCTTCTGAACTTCTCACTTTCTAGAAAAGATTAATTACAGAAGCATCGTGCTAATGCTCTCTTAATGGAATCTGTTATTTAACTTTAAGAAGTGCAAGTATTGAGTTCACAAGAATTAGATATCCATCATGTACAGCCAAAATCAGAACTGATGAAGTGGAGTTCACCAAGGACTCAATGAGTCAAAAGAAGACCCAAGACTCACTCCTGCATACCATGCAATGTCACAAATAATCCTAAAGGGTTGGGGAGTGGGGGACTGGAAGATGCCTGAAGCCAAATCTGACCTCAGACTCTTCCTAGCTGTAGGACCCTGAGCAAGTCACCTAACTCTATTTGCCTCAGTTTCCCCATCTGTCAAATGAACTGGAGAAGAAAATGACAAATCACTCTAGTATTTTCCCCAAGAAAATACCAAATGGGGTCATGAAAAGTTGTACACAACTAAAACAACTGAATACTAACACCCACAAATCCTCAGGGGTTTTCAGTGTCTCAGTTATACAGGGTTTTCAGCTTTCCTTCACTAGTTTGGTGTCTTTGGCATGTTACACATTTACATCAAGAACACCCATTTCTAAGTTGACCTCAAGAGATCTGTACTTTAGCTCTAGTAAATGAACAGCCGTGTATGCTGTCCTCTCCAAGCTATACTCTACTCTCCACATTTTGCCTCCATGTCCCAGATGCTTTCTCCTTCTACTTGTCTTCCATTGATGAATTGTTCCTAGACCTATCAGCATGGGGAAGAGTCCAGATTGACCATCCTTCATTCCTCTCCTAGCTCTGCTTCTGATTCTCTAAACTTCACCCCTCCTTTTTTCATCTCATTTCCACTCCCATCCCGGACCATGCTTTACTTTTCAGCTCCCTTTTATGTGCTATCTTCCCCTATTAAAATGCAAGCTTTGTGAAGACAGGGGCTGTCTTTTGACTTTACTGATACCCCCAATGCTTAGTATAGAACCTATAAAAAGTAAGTTCTTTTTTTTAACTTGATAGTTTATCTCTTCAGGTCATTTCTTCAGCTATAAGATTTGGAGTATCCTTCACAGGAGTGTCATGAGGATAAGATAATAATGCCCATATTTTTGTATGACATTTCAAGATCTACAAAGTGTTTTCCTTGAAATAATCCTCAAAGATGTTATTATGCACATTATACAGATGAAGAAACTGAGCACTTAGATCTTTTTAGATGAGACCATTTAGTCTGACCCTAACTAAATCAGGAATTCCCTCTATAGCATTCTCAACAAATGGCTATCCAGTCTCTGCTTCCATTATCTCATGGGGTACTCTATTGCATTATTGGACAGTTCTGATGTTATATCAAACCAGAGTCTGTCTCTCTGTAACTGGAAAACCAAATGATCATTGTTCTTCCCTTAGAGACCAAGCAAAATATATCTGATCCCTCTCCCACATGAAAGTCCTTCAAATACAGTTGCTCTTCAGTTCCTCTTTTCTCTCTGCTAAATATCCTCAGTCCATCCAAATAACGCTTTTCTAACATGATGCTGAAATCCCTCACTCTCTAACTTGATATTGTCTCTCCCAAAACACCATGACCAGAACTTCACCCAGCATTCCAGATGCTGTATGACCAGAACAGGGCATCATGACCCTGAATAAAGATGATAATCACTCTCCAAACCCTTTAGAAAAACTAGAAACACAAGGATTAGGCAAAATTTTATCACCATTTGGCCCAAACCTCCCAAGTACATGAAACTGTCAAGGATTGGTTCTGAACTTTAGGGCTCATAAAAATGTTACAAGGGACATAAACTGGCTATAGATTCGCCCTTACCTTACTTCCAGTCATTGTACTTCCTTGACCTCACATAACAGGAACAAAATTCTTATATATAAACTTGTCCGGCTCAGCCTTTCAGCAGTTGGTCATGATACTCGGTCACTCACTAGGGCAGAGAGAGGTAATGCTCAGCCAGGAAGGGGTCATTCACAAGGTGAGATATTTGTAACTTCAAATAAGACTAAAGCCCTTAAAGGGGCTTCCATGAAGGTAGCTGAAGCAGGGGCTGTGGAGCACTTAGAGCTTGGTTAGACACTGCATCTTAAGCCATCACCAGTCATCTTGACTTGGTCCTGCCACTGGATTGTGATGACTTTGGAAGAGAAAGTGAGACCAATAATTTTGCACACTCCGTTTCACTTAAATCCAATTTATGCACAAATCAAAAGACCTGACACATTTTATGAGCTTTACATATCTGTAAGTCCTGTGGTAAAAAGAAAGGATTGAAGCAGCAGGAGCAGAAAAACAACTCTGCACACAAGTCACCAAGACCATGGGGTTGTTTTCTCACTAGAGACAGCAGTCAGATTCAGCAGACACCACCCCCCGGGTTTCTGAGCAGTTTTTTAAGGACAATAGTTCACCTCTGGTGTGAGAAAAGGGCTAAAAATGCCCTAAAATTGTCTGCCTACCCAATCCTTGCCTGTTTGCCATGACAGGAGGGAATCTGACTACAGTCAAAACACCAGAAATGTAAAAAAATTTCTGCAAAGATGATTCCACTCACCATCAGACAATGAAATTTGTGCACTTATAAACAACATAAAATCCAGTAGAAATGAAAGGAAAACAACTCTAGTCATGAGAGAACTCAGTAGGTATCACATCCAAATAGAGGCTCTGGGTAAAACAAGGCTGGCAAATGAGAACCAACTTGCTGAAGTTGGGGCTGGATACACATTTTTCTGGAGTTGTCACAGTGAAGCGGACTGTAATGAAGCTGGGTTATGTTTTACAATCAAAACTAATCTAATTAACAAACTTGTATACCTCTCAAAATGAGTAAAGAACATACTCAAGACAATGTGACTGCCAAGACAATGTGAAACACCATGTCACTATCATGGTAACAATGCAATCATAATAATGAATGAACCCTTCATGAAGTCAAAGAAAAATTTTATGAAGACTTAGAGATCTTTATCATCAATGTACCAAAAGAGGACAAGCTTATAATTCTGAGTGACATTAATGTTAGAATAGGCTTAGACTAACTGACATAATGGGAAGTCCTTGGAAGTAATAGAGTTGGAAAGAGAAACATTAATGTACACTTAATACTGAAAACTTGTGTGTCTCATGATCTTCTTATCATAAACACTGTCTTCCATTTACCTAAATGCAATAAAAATCTCTACAGCATCTTCACAGCAAACACTGACATTTAGTACACACTATGTGATTATTAGGAGAAGAGACAGGCAGGATATAAGAATGACAGAGGCAATGTGTGGGGCAGAGCGCTGCACTGATCACAGACTTATCCTGTCCAAGCTAACATTCCCATTCAACAAAAGTGATAGCCCCAAGGCAAAATGATCACCAGAAGACTTAATGTCAACAAATTAGAGTGATTCTCTGAGCAGGAACAGTTTGTTGATAATTTGAAGGAAAAACTGAGTCAACATATGGTTGGCAACAGAGGAGCAGAAAAGGAATGGATAGCTTTCAGAGATTTGATGTACAGCACTGTATTTGCTCATCTGGGTCAGAACACTAGCAAATATCAGGACTGGTTTGATAAAAATGATGGGGAAATTCAGAAGCTGCTAGATGAAAAATATAAACCCCATAGAGTTTACCAGCAGGATGGTTCATCCATCTCTAAGAAGGCAGCATTTGACTCCTTCAAAAGTAAAATTCAAGGGGCAGCTAGGTGGTTCACTTGCCCTGGAGTCAGGAAGACCTGAGTTCAAATTTGACCTCAGATACTTAATATTTGTTTAGCTGTGTGACTTTGGCCAAGTCATTTAATCCCAATGCCTTGCAAAAAAACAAAAAAACGTAAAAAAGTAAAATACAAGTAAAGTCATCACAATCCAGTGGAGAGATGCAGGATCCACAACTCAGCAAGAAAGCAGATGAAATAGTTTTATGCTGATAGTAACAATCCAAAGTGCTTTTTTGATGCTCCAAGGGCTATTTATGAGCCAAAGACATATGGTGAATCTCAACTACTCAGCACTGATGGAGTCACATAGATTAGTGATAAGGACATGATCCCAGAGAAATAGGTTGAACACCTCCGTAACATTCTTTTTTGTTGTTGTTGTTGGGGGTGTTTTTTGGGAGGGGGGATTACAAGGCAATGGGGTTAAGTAACTTGCCCAAGGTCACACAGCTAGGCAATTATTAAGTACCTGAGGCCGGATTTGAACTTGAACTGACACCAGGGCCAGTACTCTATCCACTGTGCCACCTAGCTACCCCTTCCATAACATTCTTAACACATCATCATCAATAAATGCTAAAACCATGGACCACACCAACCTTAGGTTGAAGTTAATTTCTCTCCAGATAAACTAAAGAAGAGGTTTTGAATGCCATTCAGCTCCTCTAATAGGGTGCCAATTCGATTCCAACTGAGATTTACAAGGTAGGGGGATCCATTGCTCACACAGAAAGTGATTAAAATTTTCTGGACTATATGGCAAGACAAGGTCACCCTCTCATGGATGTCTCCATTGTCTAGGAAATACAGGTTGTCTTGTGACAATCACAGAGGGGGCTTCTTAGTCATTGCTGGTAAGATTCTTGCCATAATCTTCTTTAATAGTCTAATCTTTCCCCTGGAAAATGAGAGCCAATGTGGCTTCAGAAAAGGTTGAAGAATGGTTGATACTGTGTTTGCTGCTTAACAACTCTAGGAAAAATGCCAAGAGCAGAACAGAGGTTTGTACACAACATTTGTAGATCTGGCCAAGACCTTTGACACTATCAGTCATGAGGGCTTATGGGAAACTATGTCAAAATTTGGTTGCCTAAAGAAGTATATCAGCATTGTATGTCATGACATCATGCTTATCCAGATTCTGGATAATGAATGCTGCTTTCATACTTTGCTGGATTGGAACAAGATTGTTTTCTTTGTTCCTATGCTTTTTAACATGATGTTTTCAGTCTTTTTTATCAAACCCCTTCACTGAAGATGAACACAAGCATCAAAGTTACCTATACTGGTGGTAAATTCTTCACCTTGAAAAGGCTACAAGCCAAGACCAAAGTGAAGGGAGTGCTGATGCATTTTTTTTGGTTTACAGATGATTGTGCACTCAATGCAGCCTCTGAAGCTGAATTGCAGTAAACTATAGACTGATTCTCTGCTGCTTGTGCTAATTTTGGCCTAACAGTTAACATGAAAGAAACACAGGTCCAGCAAATGGAGAAGTTTTTAATACTGTGGATAAATTCACTCATCTTCGCTGAATAATTTCCAGGGATGTACGCAATGATGATGAGGTTGACACATGAAGAGCTAACTCAGTATTTGGGAAGCTCTGAAGGAAAGTGTGGGAAATAAAAAGGTATTAGACTAAGCAAGCTGAAGATCTACAGAGCCATTGTACTGACCTCATTGCTGTGTGCCTGTGAAACCTGAGCAGGTTACCAGTGTCATGCCAAGAAATTGAATCACTTCCACTTGAATTGTCTTAGGAATATTTTGAAGATTACCTGGAAGGATAAGATATCAGACATTGAGGTCCTAAACTGCCAAGCATTCAAACTCTACTTCAGAGAGCACAACTCTGTTGGAATGGCCACATTGTTCAAATTACAAAAATATGCTTGCCTGCCTAAAATACTATTTTTATAGAGAACTTACAGGACAAGTGCTCACATGGTGATCAGAAAAAGCTACACAAGGATACTCAAGTTCTATCTGAAGAACTTCGGAACTGATTGCATGAAATGGGAAACACTAGCACAGGACTCCCTAGCATGGCATGCCCTCATCAGAGAAGGTGCTGTGCTCTACCAGCAAGGCAGAATTGTAGTAGCTGAAAAGAAATATAAGATGTACAAATTTAGAGACTCCACCCCCAAATGTTCACATGGACTATTTGTGATTTACCTGTGATAGTTTTCTGAGCTCATATTAGTCTGATCAGCCATAGTAGGACAAAACTTAAATTAACCCTAACACAGTGATGTCCTTTTGGTCTTCTTCATCAATGAAAAGCATCAACCGATTGTGTGTCCCTAGGCAATCAAATGAAGGGGAAAGGGAATGGAAATAAACATTTATTAAGCTCCTACTTGTGTCAGTCATTATGCTAATCACTTTACAAATATTATCTCATTTGTTTCTCAACAACAATATTGGAAAGAAGGGGCTATTACTATCCCTATTTTATATATGAGGAAATTCAATCAAACAGAAATGCAGTGACCTGCCCAGGATCACATAGCCAGTGAGTATCTGAAGCTAAATTTGAACTAAGATCTTGATTTGACTCTTGGTCCAGCATTCCATCCACTGCACCATTTAACTACCTTGCTGAGATAGCCTTTGTAAAGGGCTTTGTAAACTTTAATAGCATGTAAATGCTATCTATTATTGTTATGGCTGTTTCTATTGTTATTTTTATTATTTCTAGCTTGAATTCTTTGATCAAAAGGCTATATGTAGGCTATATAAAGCCTCAAGAAGGCTATATAACTGGGCAGCATCATATAAGAAGGACAGTGCCCCCGAGAGTTCAGAGGACCTCGGTTCAAATCACATTTCTCCCACTTACTGCCAGAGTGATCTTGGGAAGATCACTTAATTCTCCTTGGTCTCCTACTACTCCATAAAATAAGGGACTAAGGTCCCTTCCCATGAGATCTCTTCTACATCTATAAAATCCTATGATTATATAAGTATTTTTCTATATAGGTATATATATATATAGAAGGGACTAAGGTCCCTTCCCATGAAATCTCTTATATTATATAGGTATTATATAGGTATTTTTCTACTTTATAGGTAGAAAAAACTGATGTCCAGATCAAAGGAAGGGGTTTCCACAAATTCACAGAGACAGTAAGCAACAAAGCTGAGATTGGAACAAAAATCATTCTCTCATTCAATCCCTAGAACAACCCTATGAGGGAGATGAGAACAGTAATCACCATGATATTTATAGCTAAGAAAACTGTGGCTATAGTAGGCCAAGTGATTTGTTCAAGACCACAATGCTAATAGGTCTCAAGAACTGGAACTTTTCATCTCTTGGTTTCCAGTCCAACACTCTCCACAGAAGAAGATACTGTTAGAGCTGAATTGAAGGGGAAAAAAGTGGGGGAAAGGGGAGAATCAGCTGGACTTGGAGACTAACCTCTGCCTATAACCTCTAGCACATCTGTTCTTAATAAGCCTGCAAATGACAGAAGAACTGTTCTTTGGGCAGTAATCAGGGCTAGAGACTGAGACAGAGAATTCCTTAAAATTACTCAGTAAGCAGCAGATCTGAGACCTGAGACTCCTGATGACAAATCCCTCCCACTTTCTACACATGGTCTCCATCATGGTAACTGCCTTCAACTTTTTCATAGAGTGTCACGCGAAACAGAGATTCAATACTCATTTTATTTGCCCCGAGAATAGAATTAAGAGCAATAGATAACTAAGAAATAAATATGGGCTTGATGTCAGAAACAACTGTTTAACAGATAGGAACATATAATGGCAGAAGAGTCTATGTTTTGAGGTAGAAAGTTCTCCATCATCCTTGAAGACAAGAGGTCTTCAAGCAGAAATTGGGTGACCAATTGCTGGGTATGTTGGAGAGGGGATCCTTACTTAGGCTTAGGTTGAACTAGATGCCCACTGAGATTTCTTCCAACTTTAAGATTCTGGAATCTGGGGCTGCTTCTTCTATCTGCTGAAGAAACTGTCTCTTCGCTGCCTACAGAATGGAGCTCAACCTCCTTTGCTAGGCATTCAAAGCAAAGATAGCAGAACTCTGGAGAGCTCGTTACCTGGGCAATGCCTCTTCTTACATTTGTACCCAGGGGGCAGACAGATGGCTAAGGATGGGCTCAGTGTAAGCCGCCTGCTTATGTAACCCACTCTCTATGTTCTCCCAGCACCCACTCCTACCTTCACTGTTTATGCTGTTAGCAGGCTTTCTTTCACAGTTTGTACTAACAGGTTTGCTTCCCCCCCTCACTTGAGAGCATAGAACATACGGGAATCACCTATCCAAGGGGCTCCCCATGGAATTTTAACTGTGAATCTTTTCCTTCTTCATTAGGAGAGAAACTTGATATTAAAGGAATTGTTGCCTAAGAAGAGAGTTGCCTAGAAAACTGCCTTAGAAAGTCAGTAGACTTGGAGCTGAAGTTGGCTTTTTCAAATCTTCCATTCTGCAGATGAGGAAACTGAGGCCCTAGTATTATTGGTGTCACTGCCAGCTTTCTATCCACTGTGCCAAGTCACTTCTTAATTCCTGCCTTTGCTCCAATCAAACTGGACTATTGTCTTCCCCACTTGACCCAGCTCCCAAAGATGCACTCCCTCTCCCACCTTTCTGTGACTTCATGCATATTGTTACCTGTGCCTCTCTCTATATCTACTGGATTCCAGCCCATACTTTATTTAAAGCAAAGTTTAAAAATCCTCTCCTCCACGGAGATCTCCCAATTTTTCCTGCTGTCCACAATGACCTTCCTCTTTAGATCTCAAACAGAGTTTGATTGATGCTTTAAAGCACTCATCATGCACCAGTTAGATCATAGTTATATCCCTTTGGGTCTTAGCCCACTAATAGACTATAAACTCTTTGAGGGAGAAGTTACCTTTTCTTAACTATTCTTTTACCCAGTATTGTACACTCTAAGTGATTAATAAATTGGTTGAATCAAAGAGTCAGCTAGTCAAACAATGAGCTGGCCTTTCTTCATCCTTACAGTTCCAACCCGTATGTTCCAACAGGCAGAAAGCAGGAGTGGAGAGCGCAAATATCTTATCCCAGTTCTTTAACTTTAACTCACTATGTGATTTGGGGCAAATCCCTACCATTCTTTGAACCAGTTTCCCATCTGTTGAATGAGACAGGAGGATTAGACAATCTCTAGGATTCCTTCTAGCTTTGTTATTCAGTGTATGTACTTAGGCTCTAAAATCCTTCTGGTCTCAGCCTATTTTTCAGAGCTCAGTCTCCTCAATCCCTGGCTCTTTTCTCAGAGCATCAGCAACTTCCAAGGTAAAATAGGGGAGACGTGGTTCTAACATCTTCTTTCTCTTCCTTCTCTCCCAACCCATCACCCATTCCACCAATGGGTCCAAAGTTGGAAAAGAGAACAGTTCCAAGTAATTAATGGAATGGAGCCAGAGGCAGAGGAGACCTTTAATAAATCATTTCCTCTTTCTAGACCTCAGTTCTCACATTTGTAAAATGATGATATTGATATTGGCACTACTTATCTCAAAGCTTCTTAAGGGCAGTGACAGGGTCATTTTTAATCCTTATAACCCCAGTACCCAGTAAAGTTCTTTCATTTGGTAAGCAAGTAATGGTTGTCAAATGAACATTTGTATTGAGGAAAGTAATTTGGAAATTGTCCAATATGATAGAGATAAGAGACATTATTATAATCATATGTAAAATAAAAGGGTCTGGACCAGATCAAAGGTTCTTAACCCAATGTCTGTAAATGTAATTTTTTAAAATACTTTGATATTTTGATCAAATATTTTTAAATTTTTTAAAAAATTTTGATAATTTAAAAAATATTTTGATATATTTCCAATATAACTGGTTTCCTTTGTAATCTTATTCATTTAATTGTATTCATTTAAAAACATGACTCTGGGAAGAACTCCATAAGCTTCCCTAGAGTGTCCAAGGGAGGCTGTGAAACAGAAAAGAATAAAAGTCCCTGGACTAGATGCAGTGGAAAATCTCCAAGGCCTTTTCAATCTCTATATCCTATGTTCCTACTACCTGGTTAGACTGCTAGAGACTGATTGCCTCTCAACCAGCCTGAATCTAATTACAGCACTTACCAGTTCATAATATGCTTTACTTTTTAGTGTTTTATTGGCCCAAAGAATGACCCTTTAGGAGTAGGTCCAAGAAATATGAGTTTATCCATTTTACAAATGAGAAAAGTGAGGAAAAGTGACTAGACACAAAGCTAACAAGTAGAACAGTCAGGATTTGAAACCAGGTCTCATCCTTTAAATTCATAGGCTCATAAAATCTAGAACTAGAAGAAATTTTAGAGGTCATCTAGTCTAGCCCTTTCTTAAAGTAAAAATCCCTTCTACCAATCACCATGAACATTTATTAAGTACTTACTGTGTGCCAAGCCAAAAGCATTCATGGGTAATTATCTTTAAAATCAGGAAGACTTAGATTCAAGTTCTGTCTCAACACATAACAGTTGTGTGACCCTGGTTAACTCACTTATCTTTACAATGAATCAGGTATCACTCTAAGACTATATTTGGAAGAGCATAAGCATTCATCTTGATAGTTCCCTTATGTTAATATTGATATATGATAAAATCACAGGAAGAAGGAGGAGAAAAATAAGGGAGAAGAGGAAAGGAAAGAAGAAGGAAAAAAGAAGGAGGAATAGCAGGAGGGGCAGGAGAAAGAAAAGGAGAAGAGAAAGAAGGTTCTAGAAACATATAACACATCTCAGAGCAGTTAGGTATTACAGTGGATAAAGTACCAGGCTCAGAGTTAGTAAGGTCTGAGCTCAAATCTAGGTCAGATACTTACTAGCTGTATAATCCTATTTGCCTCAGTTTCCTCATTTGTAAAATGAGAAGAAAATTGTAAACCACTCCAGCACCTTTGCCAAGAAAACCCCAAAATGAGCTTGCAAAGTCAGACATGAATGAAATGACTGAACAACAAAGGAGCTAAGTTAGGAGTAGGAGACAAAAAGAAAATAGTCCCTAACCTCAAGAAGCTTGCATTCTATTAAGAGAGATTGTGTGTTCCAAAAGTCTTAGTGCAGTCTAAGCTTTCCTATGTGTGTGTGTGTGTGTGTGTGTTTATATGCATGCTTTTATGTATCCATATACATATATACATTAAAAATGAAATGGCGAAGGTAATTAGTATTTATATTTCACCTACTATGTGCCAAGCCCTGGTGCTTTTACAAATATTATCTCATTTGATTCTCACAGCAATGCTGTGTCAAGCAGATACAGTTATTATCCCTGTTTTATAGGTGGAGAAACTGAAGATAAATGATTTGCTGCTCAGCTAAACTGAAGTTGAATTCATGTCTTCCTGACTCCAGGTCTAGTACTTTTTTCACTATGCCACCAGTTCCTGGAATTTATTTCAAGAAAGGTACTATCAGTTAGGTGAATAAGGAAAGGCTTCCTAGAATATGGCACGTGAGCCAAACCTTGAAGGAAAACAGGGATTCCACAAGATGGAAGCCAGGAGGGAGCACAATTTACTAGGGTGAAGAGATGTGTGTAAGCTTTGTGAAAGCAACAGCAAGACTAGTTTGGTTAAAGCAGATGGTTCATGAAGGGGAGTAATGAAAAATAAAACTGGAAAGGTAGTTTGGGACTGGGTCATCATGGGCTACAAATGCCAAATAGAAGAATTTGCATTTTATGCTAGAAGTGAAAGGAAGTCATTGAAGTTAATATATTGAGTAAAGGAATGACACGGTCACAGTTCCATAGCATTCCCTGCTCAGTGATCATTCAGTCTCTGCTTGGACATCTCCAGGGCAGTAAGTTCATGCTTTTCCAAGATGGCCCACAGCATTGTTAGTAAGATCATTTTTTTGGCCTTAAATAGAGCTCCTGTAACTCTCCCCCCCCCCATTGCTACTAGTCCTAATCTATGGGTTTGGTTGGTTGTTGTCCTTTGTTATTGAAGAGGACCAAAACAACATTACTATGTTAGTGTGTCCTACTGTGACTGATCAGATCAGTATGAACTTGGAATGCTCT
This sequence comes from Macrotis lagotis, assembly GCF_037893015.1. NCBI lineage: Eukaryota > Metazoa > Chordata > Mammalia > Peramelemorphia > Peramelidae > Macrotis > Macrotis lagotis. Next base: position 849,935,858 of record NC_133658.1, read on the forward strand.
ACCGTAGGTGGGCAAAAATAATTCACATGAGATGGGTTGTGTAAGCTTCCATATCTCATATTTTCTTTGAGTTGCTTTCATTCTACCTTGCTCTTAGAACATAGCACCTCTCTGATGAGGGCATGCCATGCTAGGCAGTCCTATGTCAGTCTCAATTCCAAAGATTTTAGGAGAGACAATGAAAATGACTTTTTTATTTAACTAGTTCTAATCTATACAGTCAAGCATATGCAACAAGTCTTTTTCTTTCAAAGACCATGAATTTTCTCATATATGTGGAGCATTTTCCACACCTCTAGAGCTCTGCCCTCAAAGAAAAAGTAATCCTCAAAACTGAGGTACCTTATCTTATAAAGTTTACCTTACTGGATGAATTCAGGCTGCTCAAGACTATGGCCTCTACTCTGCCAATCAAGACATTGGAGTACAATGATTTCCATTGGATTTTTTTTCCTGGTATTGTTATGTATACATATTTGTTGTGTGGAAGGTGGGTTTGGAGGAAGGGTAACTTCCTCTTCTGTAGTCTATTAAGGGGGCTAGCTAAGCAATCAGTAGGTAGCATGAATCAGGCAGGATGGGAGAATTGGGAATGCTGAATGAATCCAGACTCCTTTCCATTAAGGAAGTAATACCTGATAAATGAACTCACATCACACAAATTACCTCCCCTAACAAGATCAGGTGAGAACAGGATGTTGAGGAAATAAGGCAAACAGAACCATTTGTTGGAGGTGCCTTTGGCTCTGATATATCAAATTAGTGAGCCTCGAGATAGTCCAATCAGAGGCAGGGGCATCTCAATCCCAAATCCCCAATCGGAGAGGGAAATGAGTCCTTTGGAGGAGAGGGAAGAGTTGGAACTGGTCTTCTTCCTAACTGGTCTTCTAATGGAGGTGTTAGAGGGTGATGGAAGTAGGATATCCTCTAAGAAAGCAGAGGATCCATATGGAGAGGGGGAGAGAAGCTAGTGAGAAATGGAACACACGAGTCCAATACAGGAAGTAGTTCAACATTTGCAGTCACAGACCCACCATCCCCTCCTGCTCTACAAGCAGTCCATGTGAGGGAAAGAGGAAAGGGAGTGAGATTCTAGCCCTTCTCTACCTCTACCTTCCTCTGTAACCATGGGCAAATCCCTCCCCCTCCCTGGACCTTAGCTTTCTTCAGCCTTCGGGAAAGGAGTCTAGAATCATTCAGAGCTCTCAGTCCTCCCATACTATTGGATTTATGTTGCCCACTGATTGCTTTGCTTAGATGGTCCCTTAACAGCCCACAGAAGAGGAACTAACCCTTCCTCCAACCCCAACCCCAGTCAAAGCACAATAATCATGTAATAGACCCAGTTTGGGTCTATCAGAATGAGCAATGGATTTAGAATCTGACTCTTAGCACCCATATGATGCTGTATAAGACTCAGTTTATGAAAGAGTTGAACTCTGCTATTGGAGCTCCCTTCCAGCTAAATCTGTGATCTGTGAATATGACTTTCTCATGCTCTTAGATATACCTCCTAGCCATCTATCCATGGACCTTGGGAAAAAGAAACACTTAAAAAACCTAGCATTTGCTAGAAAGTCTGCCTAACTCTTCCAAGTAATGAAATTTGGCATCATAATACAGTAAAAAAGCATGGAGAACTCAGGGTCAGTGAATCTGGGATCAAATTCCAGTTTCTACTCCTTATTACATGTTCAACATAGGGTCTATTTAACACAGTGAGGTGGGAATGTACATTGTCCTCTGGAGATGCAAGGTCTATTCATCATTTGGCCATTTAACACTAAGCATCACAGTAGGGGAGGAAACATGGACATAGGTACAATAACATTTAATGGAAGGGTCTGACTACCTGAATTGGGGCATGGAGAGAGATTTTGTCATTGATCTCAGTCTAGTCACATGGTAAAGAGAAGCTTTTTTTCGCTGGACAGAATGGAAGGGCATTCAAAATATGCTTTCCATTCTAAACAAGTCTCTTGATTTGGCCCTTTCCTTGTCTAACTGGCATTACATGAGGAGGACAAAAGACTCTGGACTCTTGAGTGAAAAGAAGGGGCTTCAAACCATCTCTCATCTGGAGCCAGCACAAAGCCAAGAGCACATTATCCTGTATTGGAGACAAATATGACCTTGTGAACTTGGAAAAGGTCAGAGTGGCAAGGTATCAGAAGGATTCTGGGGTTCTGTGCTGAATTATTCCAGAAGCCAGACATGTGATGAAATAAAGTCCTAAGGGACCTATTTGACCCAGCACAGACTGAAGACGGCCAAGAGGGAGCCAGACTAATTCATCTTTGGAAATGGACTTGATGAAGCAAACTAAGTTTGAACTCATTCTTCCCAGGGATAGAGGTGACATTGGGAAGATGAGCTCACAGACGTTGGAGAATAGGGGAAATACTTGTGTTTCTGATCTCCCTAAAGTTTAATAACAATATTAATAACTAGGACTTATATAGTTCCTTAAAAAACTTAAGGTTATAATATTCTTTGCAAATATTATCTAATTTTATTCTTATAATAACCCTGGGAAGTAGGTGCTATTATTATTCCCATTTTACAATTGAGGAAACTGAGGTAAAGAGAACCAGATTAGTGGCTATGTGAGTGAAAATATGAGACATATGTGAGCAATATTATAAAAGCAGAAATGACAAAAGTTGGCAAGTGATTGAAAATATGGGCTGAATGAAAATGAAAAATCAAGGATGACACCAAAGCTGTGAACCTGGGTAAGTAGATGGATGGTGGAAGACTCGGAGAGAAAGAAGAGATGTGCTTTAGTCATACTGAGTTTGAGGTGACTAGATATTTCCTTTTGAAATAGTAAAAGAGGCAGTTGATGATGCAAATACTGGGCCTCAAGAGAGAGACTAGGAATGAATATATAGATCTGAAAAATAATCTACATAGAGATGACACTGTACCTATGGGAGCTAATGAGATCACCAAACAAGATAGCTCAAAGGAAGTGGTACTTTATCTTTTTGTGTATCATAGACCCCTAAGGCAGTCTGGTGGAGCCTATGGAACCCTTCTCAGAATTGTGTTTTAAAAAGCTTAAAATACATGGAATTATAGAGGAAACAAATTTTATTGAAACACATTTATCAAAATATATTTTTTTAAAAAATACAAATTCATAGGGCAGCTAGGTGGCGCAGTGGATAGAACACTGGCCCTGGAGTCAGGAGTACCTGAAATCAAATCCGGCCTCAGACACTTAATAATTACCCAGCTGTGTGGCCTTGGGCAAGCCACTTACCCCCACTGCCTTGCAAAAAAAAAAAAAACCTAAAAAGAAAAAATACAAAAATTCAACTGACCACAAGTTAAGAAGCCCTGTTTATAGTGAGATCAAGATAGATTCTTGGGAGCATCCACAGTTATCTTATCCTAGTTTCTCCATTTGTAATACGAGGGAGTAAAACTGGATCACTTTTGAGATTTTTTTGCTAACCCTAAATATAATATGCTCACAGAGAACAGGAATTCCAAAAAAGATCAGAAACTCCTCCTCTTCCTTAGATTATAGTCTGATGCTGATTCTGGGTGGCTTGCTTAGCCAGCCTTGAATTAAGAGAGAGAGAGAGAGAGAGAGAGAGAGAGAGAGAGAGAGAGAGAGACTATGACTAAGATGATCCCTGGAGATTCCTTTCCATTTTGGAGCCCACAATTCCTGAATCAACACTGTCACAGACCCAGATCATTTGGGGCCTCTATTTCACCCCCCACTTCACCCACAACAGGTGTGCTGGGGCATGGGCAGTGAGGCTCAGTAATGGCAGAAGGTCTGATCTAGGCAGGAGGGAGGAAGGTGCCTTTCCCCAGGGCAGATATCTTCCCCACAATGCACCCCTCTGCAAAGGTTCAATAAACAAATGTGAGGTTTGTTGCAAATTATTCCAGGCATCTCGTGCAATGGAAGTTAACAGCCGGCTGAGCCACAATATATCAATTGTATAAATTCATAGGGCATTTTCATGTTTCAATCTCGTTATGTATTTCTAGTTGACCAAACTTGTTCAAATTACCATTAACTGCAATCCTATCACCTGGTTCACTGGGCAGAAAGGCAGCAGCTTTGTTTTAACTCCTCAAGGGCTATATTATGTTTAGTGAAAGAAGGTCCAGGGAGCAAAAGGGAGGTCTCAGGGGAACCTAGTGAGCTTGGGAGGTAGGAAGATGGAGAGAGAGAGAAAAGGGAAAAGGTAGAGAGAAAGGAAGATGGAGAGAGAGAGAGGAAGAAACAGGGAGGAGAGTACAGAAAAGAGGAGATTGGGAGGAGGGAAAAGGAGGCAGTAGAGGAAAGATGGAGAAAGAAGAGTGAAGGCTAGGGGAAGAGTGAAAAAGGAACACAGAGAAAGTAACAGGAGACAGGAAAGAGGAGACATATAAGGGTAAAGGAAAATAGAGAAGAGGAGAGGAAACGGGATGAGGATAAAGAAAAAAGAAAAGGAGGAAGGAAAAGAGAGTAGGGAAGAGGGTTTGAGGAGAAGAAAGAAGTGATAGGAAGTAGAGAAGAGGGGTCAGGAGGAAGGATTAGGGGAGAAAGGGGTAGAGAGGAGAGGAGGAGAGGAGGAGAGGAAAGAGGAGAGGAGAAAGGAAGAGGGAAGAATGGAGAGAGTAAAGAAGGAAAAGCAGTCATGTGGAAGGACAAACAATTCTAGGGACAAGGTCTTTTGAGAAGTGGAAGAAAAGAAGAGAGAATGGGTATGAAACCAGGAATTTACAGAATTTACAGAATGAGCAGAGAAAATCTGGAAGAATAAAAATGCTAGAATGGGGCTGGAAGGGTTGACTGAGAGGCCCCAAATAAGCTGGGGTGGGTGGAGACAGAGCATCTGGGAGAAATGAGTATAGGCTACATCAATGACTCTGGATAGACAGCTACTTTACCATCACCACCCCACCCCACCCCACCCCCAACATAGCTTCTTCTAATAGAGTCTCTTTTTGCTCATCATCACCTTTTACTTTGATTTAAAATAGACCCTCTTTCCAAGATAAGATATCTACCAGAGTCCATCCAGTTCCATTCTCACCCTTATCCACCTTCTTGTGCCAGAAAGGTCCTTAGGATGTTTCTTATGACAGTCAAGAGTTCCTCAGATGGGGCTCCCCATAGACATTTGCTATTCCTTTGACTAGAAAGCTTGTGCTTTCCCTCTGAAATTATTTCCAGTTTATCCTGTCATTATCTTATTTGTACAGAGCTGTTTTCATGTTCTCTCCCCCCATAGATTATGAATGCCTTGAGAGCAGGGACTGCCTTTTTTTTCCTTTCTTCATATTCCCAGTACTTAGCATAGGTCATTGGTACAAAAACTTCTCTCTGATACAGTTAGGATTCAATGGCCACACTGTGGACAGTTGGACCAATAAGGCAAGGGAGACCATCAGATAGTAGAGGATACCACAGGACAGGAAGCACTATCTGCTCAGTTATATTTAGAGGATTCTGGGATTTAAATCTAGAAAATATTCTAAGGACCTTGTCTATTTTACAGAGAAAGTATTTGGGATCCAGGAAGGTTGTCACTTCCATCAAGGTCACCCAAGTGCTGTTCTCAGAACTAGTTCTGAAACCCATGCCCTGTGATTCCAAATAATAACAAACCAAAGATTTCAGGTCTTTGAGAAAGGGGATGATGAGGAAAAGAGGATGCTGGTCATATCCTGAGAGTTCTAAGGGGGCTCTATTGTTGATGTTATGAGAAAGAGAGTGAGGTCTCCAGTCCCTGTGGTGACCTCTTGGGGAATCATGAACAACAGTCTCACAGGATGGGCAGACATGGAGAGGCTTCAGTCCATGTCATTGAAGGGAATCACATATCCATTGAAGTACTCAAGTTTATTTCATATATGTAAAATTCTTACCTCACATGAAGCAATTGCAAGTATTATATTCAATTTTGTAACAAGAAAACGGAAAGCCTGGGGAATATACAAGGATACACCCAAGGTCAAACATTGAGTTAAATGTTGAAGAAAGGATGCTAGCCTGGTCATGTCCCCAAATCTCATCTTCAATGTCCTCAATCTAGTGCATCAGTCTAAACTAACCTGGGTGGCTAACAGGTCCACTGAGGGCCTCAGATTCCTCTCTAAGTGCTGCATACACAACCGAATCCCCCTTTCCACTATCTGGCACTTAGAGAAGCCTCCACTCTAATCTGTTCAATGACTACCCTTTTATTGAAATCCCTCTTGACTGGCCTCTGCAGCATCTTCCCCCTCTGGCTCCCATCCTCTTGCTATATTTTCACGGATCTTGTTTTATTGGATTTTTAAGCTTCGGTCGCTTAATCAATGAGTCCAAGCTGAGCCACCTCGAGTTTTTATAGCACTCACTGCTTCCTGAGAAGCTCAAGTGGGTTTATTTTCTCCAGTCTCACTCAGTACCAAACTCCCTCCCCCCAACTCCATCCTCAGTCTTTCAAGTGCTAGTTTATAACTGTTTGGGGCTCCTTCTTGTAGAGAAGGTTTTGCTTTTTTTTTCCTTACTTTTTTGGGAAAGCAGTTTCCAAATTACACACCCTTCTACCCTCATTCTAAAAGGGTGTTTTTGTTCTCCATAGAGTGATGAAGAATTCAAAAGGGTCAAATATTGATAGCCAAGTTCATACTTAGCACATTAATAGTGTCAATAAAGGCCTATCAATCAATTAAGGTATGTAAACCTACTATGTGCCTGACCCTGGATCAGGTGAGGGATACAAAGAAAAAAAGGACATAGTCCTTGCCCTCAAATAGCTTATATTCAAAGGAAGAGACAATTTGCAAAAAGATGTGGATAAGAGCTATAGAAACCCCAAAGGCTTCATATAGAAAAGTGATTGATCTGAGCTTAGAAGAATGCTAGTAATGCTAAAAGGAAGAAATAAGGAAGGAGTGCATTATGGGCATTGTAGTAAAATGTATAAAGTGTTAGGCATAGAGAATACTGGATTCAAATCCTACCTCTGACACATCCTAGCTGTGTCATCCTAAGCAAGTCACCCATTCTCTAGGACATGCTGTCCACTAAGTCATAGATAGGTTGTGGTTTCTGTGGAAGGTGTTCCCATACCAGGAAATCTCCCCACTGATGAAATCACAGATCCTTCACAGTATCTGGGTGATGATGACGATGATGAGGAGGAGGAGGATTTCTATAATGCTTTGAAGCTCCCCAGTATTTTCCTGGCTATTGCCTTGTCAAAAAAGATATTGCAAGTATTATTTCCACTTTACAGAGAAAACCTAGAGCAGTTATGGTACAGCCTTAAGCAGCGGAATGGAAAGAGGACAGATGTAAATTGTTTTTCCTCATCCAACTAGCATTTTAAATTAACCCAGAATTAGAACTGGCAAAAACCTGGAACTTTGTAGAATGAAGGTAAAGATAATTCAGACACCAGAATTCAATTAGATTCCACCAATATTTATTATGGCAGTTAGGTGGTACAGTGGTTAGAGCACTGGACCTGGAGTCAGGAAACATCTTTCTGAGGTCAAATCTAGACACAGACTCTTACTAGTTATGTGACCCTGGGCAAGTTCCTTCATTCACCCTTTTTGCTTCAGTTTCCCCATCTGTAAAATGAGCTGGAAAGGAAATGGCAACTCTCTTCCAGTATTTTTGCCAAGAAAATGCCAATATAGTCATGAAAAGTCAGAAAAGACTGAACAACAATATAACTATCAGATATTGGGGATACAGAAACCAAAAAAATTGAGAAAGGAACACTATTATCATGGAATTTCCTTTCTACTGGGGACAGAAGGGGCACATCAGTGGAAGAGTTATGATTCATCCGGAGAGAGGGAAATGCAAGGTAATTTGAGAAGAGGGAGAAAACTAACTCTTTAGGTGACTGGAGAAGGATTCACCAAGATGGTCATCCACTGAACTCTGTTTTGAGGGAAGATAAAGATTTTGAAAGGCAAAAAGGAAGAGTGAGAGTATTTTCAGACCTGGAGATGCAAGCTGTAGGGTCAACATCAAGATCAATCCCATGACTGATTTCAGATTTGAAGTCCTTCAGTCTGTCTGAACCATGAAGCCCAAGGTCTAGGCTACTTATTATTAGCTGGGTGACCTTGGGCAAGTCATTTAATGTATATGGAGATGAGTTTCATCATCTGTAAAATCAAATAAGTTAACATATGTAAAGTACTATAAGAAGGCTAATTATTCAACATCATCATCATTATTAAAATGAAGGGGTTAGCACATCCAATATCAAGATAAGGTTGAATTGGGCACATGAGCCAATTAGAAGAACAAGGAATAGGCAATCTGTCAAATCTATGGAAAGAGGAGGAATCTGTGACCAAACAAGAGATAGAGAACTTAAAATGTAAAATGGATAGATTTCATTAAATTAAATTAAAAAGATTTTGCAAAAATAAAACCAATGCAACCAAGATTAAAAGCAATGAGGAAAGTTGGGAAACAATTTTTACAGCTGATATTTCTGATAATAGACTCATTTCTAAAATATATAGAGAACAGAGTCAAATGTATAAGAATACAAGTCATTTCCCAATTGATAAATGGTCAAAGGAAAAGAACAGATAGTTTTCAGATGAAGATATTAAAGCTATCTATAGCCATATAAAAAATTATCTAAATCATGAAATGCAAATTAAAACAACTCTGAGGTACCACCTCACACCTATCAGATTGGCCAATATAACAAAAAAAAAGAAAAGAAAATGTTGGAGAGGTAGTGGGAAAATTGGGACACTAGTGCATGGTTGGTGGAGTTGTGAACTGAACCAACCATTCTGGAGAGCAATTTGGAACTATGCCCAAAGGGCAATGAAATCATACATAGCCATTGATCCAGCAATATCACTACTAGGTCTGTATACTGAAGAGATCATAAAAAATAGGGAAAGACTCATATGTACAAAAATATTTATAGCAGCTCTTTTTGTAGTGGCAAAGAATTGGAAATTGAGGAATGCCCATCAATTGGGGAATGGTCATATAAATTGTGATATATGAATGTGATGGAATACTATAGCTCTGTATGAAATCATGAATGGGCAGACGTCAGAAAAACCTGGAAAGATTTACATGAACTGATGCTGAGTGAAGTGAGCAGTAGGAATACATTGTACATACTAACAGCAACATTGTGTGATGATCAACTATGATATACTTGACTCTTCTCAGAAGTACATGATCAAAGACAATTCTAAAGGACTAATGTTGGAAAATATCATGCATGTCCAGAGAAAGAATTATGGAGTCCGAATGCGAACCAAAGCATACTATTTTTAATTGCTTGATTTGTTTTTTGTTTTATGTTTTTTTCCCTCTCATGCTTTTCCTCTTTTGCTCTGATTCTTCTTTCACAACATGACTTAAAGGGAAATGTTTAACAGATTACCTGCTGTCAAGGGGATGGGGGAGGAAGGGAGAAAATGTAGAACTTAGAATCTCACAGAAAATGAATATTGAAAACTATCTTTGCATGAAGTTGGAAAAATAAACAAATACATTTGTTAAAGTAAAAATATGAGGGGTTGGATTCAAGAAACTTTCTGGTCCTTTCCAATTCTAAATCTCTGATCCTATGAAATAAGTCACAGAAAAGTCAGTTGAAGCCAGATTAAAAAGTCTTAAAATATGGAGCAAGTATTCAATCTTAGAAGAAATAGGAAGTTATTGAAATATTTCAAGCTAGACAGTGAAATGGTAAAGATATTTGTATTTGGAAGATTATTTTGGCATCTATTTCAAGGGTAGATTGAAGAGACCAGAAGCAGGGAAATGAATTAGAGGAATCGCTTGATTTTTGATAGCTAATAGTAATAATAAATAACAACAAAAATAGTTATGTATTGCTTGAAGTTTCATAAGGCATTTTGTTGTCCTTGTTGCTGTTCAGTTGTGATGCCATTTGGGGTTTTCTTGGCCAAGATACTGGAATAGTTTGCCATTTTCTTCTCCATCTTTTTATCTTTTTTATTTTTATTTTTTTAGGTTTTTGAAAGGCAAATGCGGTTAAGTGGCTTGCCCAAGACCACACAGCTAGGTAATTATTTAGTGTCTGAGGCTGGATTTGAACCCAGGAACTCATGATTCCAGGGTCGGTGCACTATCCACTGCACCACCCAGCTGTCCCTCCTCCTTTTTTAAAGGTGAGGAAAGCAAGGTAAATTAAAAGACTTACTCAAGTAGTCAGTAAGTGCCTGAGGCCATATTTGAACTCAAGTTTCTGATTTCAGGCTTGTAGTGAACAGGATCTGGACAAAAGTGATAATGGCTCATGTTTCTATAACTTTCTTCTCTGTACAACCATCCTTTAATCTAGGCAGCACAAACATTTCATTCTTATTTTACAAATGTGGAAATTTAATTGGAAAGGGAAAAGAATTGGCTTAGGGCCATATAATGAGTGAAGAAAATTATCTTAGCCTAAGGATCATAGATTTAGAGCAGAGAAGTATCTCTGAGAATACACTGAACCAGTTCCTTTATTTTATAGATGAGGAAACCAAGACCCAGTGAAGGTAATTTGACTTCCTCAAAATCAGATAGGCATTAAGTAGCAGATAGCAGATACATGTCTTTTCTCCCCCAAAATCATACTTTTTCCATCATGCCACAGTGCAGTAAGTGAAGACTTCTGCTGCTGCTTACTTGCATGAGTCATTTGTCCATTCTAGTCCTCAGTTTCTTTATCTGTCAGATGAGGGTGTTGTAGGAGGGATTGGGGTCGCCAAATGAAGATTGAGAGTTAGTGAAAAGTGAATGAATTCACATACTTCCCTGGGATTTTAAAACTGCTCAGGATTTATTATAGAAGGCAGCAAAGTATGCAGATTAAAAACATCTCTCCTAGAAAAACAGTAAGCACTCTGAGGACAGGCTAAGGGAAGTTTGAGTGAGATTGAGAATGAGAGAAAGAGAAAGGACAGATAGCCATCAGGACTGGCTTAGTCCAGCTACATGGCATAAGAGCCCATGGTTTCCAGAGCCCTAGACTGGGAGCGCTGTGGCCTAAGAAAGAGAGAGAGATATGGCCATCCTTGCAAAGGTAGAAGTAAGGTCAAGAAGAAGAAAGAAGGAGCCTGTGCTTCTTCTTAAAGGCACTTCTGTAGTGGGTTGGACAGAGGGTGGCGCTAGCGCAGTGGTATAGCACCTGACTCAGGTATTCCCCTATAGGCAAGCTACAACTGATCCTTCCTGTCCCAAGGTGCATGACTTAGAGGTCCAACATGTCATTTCTTGTCACACCAGCACAAGCTTGACTCATCAATGGCCAAGGTCAGGGAGCTGGAAACTGGCAGCTGGGGGAAGGGGGAAGCTGGAGGAAAGGTGAACAATCCAAGGCCACTCCCATCCTGGAATGGGATCACTGAACAACAGAATTCCCAAGATAGATACAAATAATATTTTTCCTTCCACAAAATTCATTTCAAATCACATCTTCCCTGCCTTAAGAGGGTTGGATAAGATCAATGATCAGAAATGTAGAAGAAGAGACTTTAGTCTCCTAGTCCAAGCTCTAGTAAACATTAGAGGAAAAAAAAAGACGCAAAAAGAACATTTGTATATGCAAAGGAGAACAGAAAAAGAAAATAAATGCAAAACAATGAATCTATTACAGCCTTCCTTTAAAAAAAAATATGATAAATTGAACATGCTCCTTTCAAAGCTGTCCTGCTTGTCTGTTTTACTCTGAACTTCCTTCTGTTTCCTCCTGTGCATTGTCAAGGTGCTTTAAAGATCTTTGATTTCTTTTTCATTTTCTTTCTTTTTTCTTTTTTTGGAAACTATCATGAGTTCCTCCTTGCCCCACATGTCCCACCAAAAAAGAAATTATAAAAGGGAAAAACATAATTCTTATAACAGATTTTCAGTTAATTAAAACAAATACATACATTTGCTACATACAAAACTGTATGCATATTAGGTCTTTCATCCCTCTTCTAAAGAGTAAGCAGGCTTCATCATCAGATCTCAAGTTCAACCAGTCCTTTCATTTAATAGTTGATGAATCTGATGCCCAGAAAGGATAAAGTGATTTGATCAAAGTAAGACAGGTAGTAAGTATCTGAGACATGATTTGAACTTTCATCTTCTATAAATAGCTATTATTATTCACTATTATATTATTCTTATTGTTCAGAGTACAAGAGACAAATTGCCCCATTTGCATCTAGGCTCTGCTGTATGGTTCATCCACAAGATCATTTTTAAAAAATTGAAGTTTTGGGGGTGGCGCAGTGGATAGAGCACTGGCCCTGGAGTCAGGAGGACCTGAGTTCAGATGTGACCTCAGACACTTAATAATTACCTAGCTGTGTGGCCTTGGGAAAGCCACTTAATCCCATTGCCTTGCAAAAAAAAAAAACTAAACTAAAAAAAATTGAAGTTTCATAAGGCATTTGGTTGTCCTTGTTATTTAGTTGTGATGTCATTTGGGGTTTTCTTGGCCAGGATAATGGAATAGTTTGCCATTTATTTCCTCAAATAATGAGACTTCTAAAGTTGCTCTAGTCTCTTTAGCTGTGATTCTATGCTCTTCTGACTCCAAATTTAGTTTCTCTAGTCCATGCTAACCACTACTTGCTTGTCCCCATCTCTCCACTCCCCTGTGCCATACCCCAACAAACCCCTTTTTAATGGATAATGAAAAGGTAAACCTCAACTCTCTTGTTGTTTCAGACTCTTTATGACCTCATTTGGAATTTTCTTGGCAAAGATACTGAAGTGATTTGCCATTTCCTTTGCTAGATCATTTTACAGATAAGAAAACTGAGGCAAACAAGGTTAAGTGATTTGCCAAGGATCACATGGCTAGGAAATGTCTGAGTCTAATTTAAACTCAGGAAGATAAATTTTCCTAATCCCACTATGCTAACTAGCTACCCCAAACTCCAATCCTTAGAAGTCTGGGCTAAGGTCTCAACTCATACAAACCACCTTTGACACATTCTACCTTTGACCAAAGTGGCCTTGGTCACTTGTGGGATCTCTCTGGACTTCAATTTCCTCCTCTATAACTTTTTTGCAACCCAGACCAGTCCATGACTCCCCAAACTACTTTTCTACTCCTTCCCCAGTGACTTCGTGCTGTGCTGGCAATGCCTCCACCTTATGGCCTCTCCCTCCATTGGGGGAATTCTCCCAATCTCCATTTGAAGATGTACCCATGCCTGTTACGCTCTCTTCATATCAGGACCATCCCATGACTCCCTGGACTATTTCACCACAATTAATAATTTTATCTTCCCATCTTTTCATCTCCCTTTTCATGTTATCATGCTCTATCAGAATGTAGGCTTCTTGAAGATAGGCACTCTTTTTATAATTTGTAAGTTTTCAATCATATCAGTGATGTTCAGATCTTTGTGACCCTATTTGGGACTCTTTTTTTGGCAAATCTACATGCCTAACATATAGTAAGTGTTTAATAAATTACTTACCTATCTATGAAGGTATTGCCTTAGACCAGAAGTATCAAACACCCTGACCTCTAGCATCAGTGGAAAACCAGGTTAAAATGCAATTGAAAAATATTTAACAAAATAAATAAAAATATAACAGAACATAAATAATGTTACTCTGGTTTTCTAAATCAATATAAAGATTTCAGATATCTTTATGTATGGTTCAGCAGCTGCTATTTCTATTTGAATATTCTCTCTCTCTCTCTCTCTCTCCCCCTTTTCCTTTTCATTCTCAGATAATTATGTGAAATTATGAGATTCACAGTTCCTAGAGCCAGTGACAATGTTTTTTTGGAGTGGTAGTAGGAAAATGACAGAGGAACCACCTTCAGGCAGTTATGAAAAGACAGACCTGAAGATGACAATAGCTTCAGGGAATATGGCCCTTGGAGAAAGATATCAGACTTAGACAAGGAAAAAGACCCCATCATCTTGCAGTCATGCCCAGAGGTTAGCTCTGGATCAGGGCTGTCCAACCTTAGGCTATCTTAGGGCCCATTAAAATAAAATAATCATTAGAGGGCCCTACCCAGGATAAAAAATGTATAATAGTTAATTTGTTGTCTTCCCTTAGGTTTAGCAAGTACTATGAAAAGTCATGGCACTTTTAACTTCTTACAAAGTGGTGCAGTGGATAGAGCACCGGTCCTGGAGTCAGGAGCACCTGAGTTCAAATTCGACCTCAGACACTTAATAATTACCTAGCTGTGTGGCCTTAGGCAAGTCACTTAACCTCATTGCCTAGCAAAAACCTAAAAAAAAAAAGTGGGGGAACCCCTCATCAATGACAGGCAAAGGTGTGAAGCATGGAAACAATAAAGTGATATAAGTAGGTGCATAATGACTAATCTGCATTGTACAGATGAAACACACCCGAAAGATCAATTGAAAATTCCATGCAATATGTTCTATCCCTAATAATGCTTAAAAATACTAAAGAAGGGGGCAGCCAGGTGGCGCAGTGGATAGAGCACTGGCCCTGGAGTCAGGAGGACCTGAGTTCAAATTCAGCCTCAACCACTTAATAATTACCTAGCTGTGTGGCCTTGGGCCAAGCCACTTAACCCCATTGCCTTGCAAAAAAAAAAAAAAACTTAAAAAAACAGCAAAGAAAATTAATACTGAGATTATTTAATAGTGATAAAATTAAAAAATCTAATATACATTCCATGCAAATTATTATTTTATTTTTTTCATTTGACCACATAAAATCTCACTGTGGCTCACAGGCCATATTTTGGACTGCCCTGCTATATATCCTGGAGATAGCTGTGGTTCTTTTTAGGAGAGGAAGTCACAAAATTCTCTGACTCAGGAGGATAAGAAAGAGCATAAATTTTAATTCACAGGTTACTGCAAAAAGTTACAAGTTAATTCACAGAGTTCCTTAGCGAGGTAGAGAAAGTGAGTTTTTAAGAAGATAGTAGTAGATTAAGCAAAGAAGAAACAGCTATAAGTGGCTTGGTGAGAACATAAGGGACCAAGAAGCCTAGGGAAATGGGAAGAGGAGAAGAAAAATACAGCAATAAATGAACAGCTGGATGTTTCAATAAAGTCAGCTAAGATCAGCAATTTCGCAAAGGAGTGTATAAATAGGGATTGTAGCCCACCTCCTGGGCAGATAGGAATAAGGAGAAGGACTAACACACTCAGACAAGTCCCCTTGAGGAACTAAGGAGTGGCTTAATGTATGTTTCCATGAGTGTTTCTGTGAATGTCTGGGGGAGGGGAACTAAAAATTATATATTTGCCTTAATTAAGGTTAAGAATTAATAGCACCTTAGCCAAAGGTAACATCTTTGCTGGAAGTGATGGTCTTTATTAACTCAATGCAGCCTTAAGGAATTTATGGTATATATCTAAAAGACTGCTGAGATAACTTGGAGAAACTAGATTAGATAGGATTACATAGTAGACTAGTACAGAGTCAATACAGGGAAGATTTAATAGTTTCAAAAGATTAACTATTTTAACAGTGTCTACTTGCTAGGCACACTCTTTGCTTAAAGAAGTTTGCTTGTACTACAATATTTGTCTCAATACAGGAAAAGGGGAACTATTACAATATTTCTTTCTCCCCAGAGCTCCTCTGCTTCACTCCAAAATCCAATAAAGAGCTACTCCTAAAGAGAATTTCATGAGGACTTTATGAAGGAAGAAAAATACTTGCAGTTATAGAAAATGTATTTGCCCTTCTGTCATACATGTTCTCTACTTAGTATACTCTAATTTTTGTACCTGCTCTCCCCCTTGTTTGTTCAAAGGAAGAATACTCTCCTGATTTGTGGAAATATTTTTTAATAACTACTATTCTTGCTAAAATTTCTTGGTAAATATCTTTTCTAAAAGTTAACTGAGATTGCTAGCTAATAATCAATTTGAAGTACTCTAGTGGGGGCTCATAAGCAACGGTAATTAAAAATTCAGCACCTCAAGGTTATCTCTAGACACTTGAGGGCAGTATTCAACTGACCTTCTGGGTCCCTAGTCCACCAATAGAAAGAGTGCAGAAAAAAAAGAAAAAGAAAAAAGAAAGTGTTGCAGGAAATTGTCCTACACTAGAAAGGGAAATCCATTTGCAGAAGGGAGAAATTCTGGTTACCTAGTTTGCTCCTTCTTTGCCTCACCTCATAAAATCAGCCAAATCTCTGTTGGACAGCAACTTGTCATGTGGTGGGGTTGGTTGGGGGTGGGAGGGGGAAAGGGAAAAATGACAACTTATCATCCAGAATCTCTAATTGCAGCTCCCAGGATTCTAAGTTGTCCACATCTTGTTTGCCATGAATAGGCCTAGGAGAACACACTTCATCACTCAGGGCCTCCCTTCCAGGGAGACTTGTTGGGGTTTGTTATTTCCGCATCCTAATTGTATGCTAATCAAGCCCTAATTGTATGCTAATCAGGCCCCGTGGGCTCCCTCCAGCTGCGGTGCATTAGTATTCTCAAAATTCCCCTTGACTCAAGCCAGGAGGATTTAAATATTTATTTCTGCGGCATTTGAAATTCCAGTATCTGCACAGAGGTAAATGCTACTCACAGATGGGAGGCAGAAGCAGAAGCCCATTTGTAAGTAGGAGCTCTAAACCAGAAGAGTTTAAACAGTGTTTCTGGCTTCCTCCCACTTATTTTAGGTGTACTGAGGCCATGGTTAACTGCCTTTTGTCATGACTGACAGCTGGATCTAAGGTCTCAGGCCTATTCATCTTCCCCAGATCTCTCTCCCATCTACAACTTTAGTGATTTGCAAATTGACTTTCCTATTTAATGATCTAAGGAAACTTTTTAACTTGTCCTTGTGTTCCTGCTCTTTGTCCCCTTTAAAAGTCAAACAGAAAAATAAATCTCCCCCCTAAGAATTAGTGAACCCTGTCAGCATCTTGGTCCATTTGTCCATCCCTTCCCCTTCTTGGAGTCTACATCCCCTCCATTCTCCCAGGACTAATTCATCAGACTCCATGAATCCATTAGCACACATAGGAACAAAAGCTAAAAGGGATCAGAGAGATCATTCAAATCCAACCTCCACCATTTTCTTAAGGTAGAAATGATAGTAAACAGAATCATATAATCATTGATTTCCAAACTGGAAAAAAAAATACTTGAGTCCCTTCAATCCACTCCCTTCATTTTATAGATGAAGAAACTGAGACCAGAGAAGTGAAGTAATTTCCCCAGGGTCACACAGGTAGGAGGTACCTGAACAAGGTTTGAAACCATGCTTTCCTGATTCCAAATACCAGAAACCTAAACTGAGAATCCAGGATTCAACTTTTTTTTCGAAGTAATGGGGTTAAGTGACTTATCCAAGGTCACACAGTTAGGTAATTATTGTGTCTGAGGCTGGATTTGCACTAAGGTCTTCCTGACTCCAGGGCTGGTGCTCTTCCATTTAACTATTCCAGGATTCCACTTTTTGCTGGTATAATAGAGTAATAGAGAATATGCTATATCTGGGGTCAGAGGTAATCCATTCAGATCCTAACTCTTTCATTTCCAGGCCACAGTTTCCTTATTTTTTTTTTTGCAAGGCAATGGAATTAAGTGGCTTGCCCAAGGCCATACAGCTAGGTAATTATTAAGTGTCTGAGGCCGGATTTGAACTCAGGTACTTCTGACTCCAGGGCTGGTGCTCTATCCACTGCACTACCTAGCTGCCCCCACAGTTTCCTTATTTGTAAAATGAGGTAACTCCTGAGACTGCTTCAGAGTCAAAATCCTATGTCTTTATGACTCCAAAACAAGTGCTTCACCCCCTAATGATAACTGACAATTTTATAGCACTTTAAAGTTTGCAAAACACTTTACATATAAGATTTCATGTGATGCTCTCTCTGGGAGTTATTAGTATTCCCATTTTACAGATTAATAGATCCCAAATAATGAGCCCCCTCCTCAATATTTTTATCTGCTCTAATTCTGATGAGACACCCCCGCAAACATTTTGATCTGCTCTCAATATTCTTGCTAAAAAAAAATTCAAGCTATGACTTAATTACAGACTCTACCCCTTGTCCAAGGCCACTTTGTGTCCTTTTACTTTATTACTAGTTCTTCCTACACTACAATCACCCTCTGCCCCTGATCTGTTTTAAGGCTAGGTCTGCTTAAGGCTATCTTTGTCTCTTACCTTTTTTGTTTTACATAAAGATTGGAGTCTGCCTAAGGGACTTAATTACTTATTACCAGCACCTGTTATGTCTGGGTTAATTAATTATAAGCTAGCTGTCCCTTAGTGGCACCATCCTGTACCCCGACATACAGAGCTGTCTAAAAAACATTTTTTCTCTCTCTTCTTCTCTCCCTATATAAATGAGCATTTCTCTTTCCCTGCTCTCAGTCCACTGTGCCATCATTATAAAATGCCACTTTACCTGAGTTAATGCCTCCTTACCTGAGTCTCATGAATTCTTTCTCAGACATTCTATGCTAAACCTTGTCAAGATGAGGGAGCCAAGGAAATTAGGATAAAAATCTAGATTTAATCCTGAGTCTTCCTTTCCACAAATTTAGTGCTCTAATCAGAAGTTCTTAATCTGTTTTTGTGTTTGGAACCCTTTGGGCAGTCTGATAAAACCTATGAAGCCCTTCTTAGAATGATATATAATATGTAATATATACATGATTCTAAGAAGGGGACATAGATATGTATATAAAATTATAAGAAGGAGTTTACATGTGTACACATCTAATACATTATTATATGGTATAATATTTTATATAACTTAATCTTGTTTCTATACAAATGTATATGTGTACATTTGTATATAAATATAGATTTATAAATCTATATATTATATCTATAATACCTATATCATATTTTAATGTATAAAATACACAAGATCATAAAGGAGAACAATTATATTGAAAAAGTTGTCAAAATAATTTTTAAAAAAGTTTCTGGACTCCAAATTGTATATCACATATTGCTTCATGAAGATTGCACTGATTCCTAGCTAGCCACCAATGAGCTCTACAGCCTCTAAACCAACAATTCTCAAACTTTTGGGTCTATGTACTCTGTTATATATGGAAAAATGAGGATTTGATGTCCCCAAAGAGTGCTTGTTTATGTGTTAGATACCTTTAGAAATAAGAACTGATAAATTTTAAAATATTTATCACTTTATTTTAAAATAACAATAATAAACTAGTTACATGTAATATATTTTTGAAATATAACTATATTTTTCAAAACAAAATTTAGTAAGAAGTAACATTGTTATGCATATTTTGCAAGTGTCTTAACATCTGCTTTAACAGAAGACAGCTGAATTCTCCTATCTACTTTTGTACTCTGTTGTAATGTGTTGGTAAATGAAGAAGTAAATGGAGAAAATTCAGTCTCACAAAGATATATAGCTGGGAAAGGGTAGAGTATCATAGGTAAATACTAATTTAATATTATCTTGAAAATCATTTTGACCTTGAAAATGTACTAAAAAGTGTCAAAGACCCCCCAAAAGAACAATGATCACACTTGGAGAACAGCTACTTTAAACTAACTAACCATTTTTAACTTTCCTGTAGAGTCTATCAAATACCATCTTATGTTACTCAACTGTGTATATGGCTTATCTCCCTTCTAGACTGTAAATTGACTAGAATACATTCTCCTAGAAGCATCAGCACACCATCTAAAAAGTGCTCAGGAGTTTGTTCAATGAATATCCATGAGTATCACTATGTACATATGCATGTGCATAAAATGCCTACTCCCTGAGTTGGTTAAAAACAAAACAAAACAAAACTGCAGAACAGTGTAAAAAATACGGGGCTCCCTAAACTGATTGTTAAATTTTCAATGTGGGTATTTATACCTTGGAAATCAGCAAACACCACAAATCAGTTCTTGATTATTTTGTGAATTGTCTATACTTTAAAAGGTGATGGAGGAAATTTAATAATGAAGATTAAATTTAAATGTGCACCCGATTATTAAACATTTATGAGCACACTGGCTCCCAGGTTAGAAATGGGGAGGAGGGGGTTCTGGCTGCCCAGAACTCAAAAGCTGGATTAAAGCAAGCCCTGCCTTGAAGACAAACTGCATTCTTCCTACTGATTTCC
This sequence comes from Macrotis lagotis, assembly GCF_037893015.1. Classification (NCBI taxonomy): domain Eukaryota; kingdom Metazoa; phylum Chordata; class Mammalia; order Peramelemorphia; family Peramelidae; genus Macrotis; species Macrotis lagotis. Next base: position 849,955,886 of record NC_133658.1, read on the forward strand.
CCTTAAAATTCTCTGCACTCTGAGCCTTCCTTCCACTCTGACTTGGAGAAGGGGGAGGCATTCAGCAATATAAAGAAGAAGCAATATCCTGTGGAAAGAGCATTGCATTTGAACTCCTAGGACATGGGTTCAAATTCTGGTACCTGAGGCAAAAGACAATAGAAAGAGTACTGATTCTGAAGACAGAAGACCTAGATTCAAATTCCACCCCTTGCCAGTTACCTGTGTGAACTTGGCCAAGTCATTGAACCTCTTGTGCTTCAGGTTCCTTTTCTCTAAAATAAGTGGGTTAAACTACATCAATAACCTCTGAAGTTCCTTCCAGCTCTAGATTTTGGATTTGTATGTAATGGGAAAGGAGGGATGGATTAGATTGTCTCTAAGGTCCCTTCCATCTCTTAATCCCTTAATTTTGAAAGAATCTAGTTCCGTGGAATTTCATGAAATCACAAGGATTCTTCTGTCTCTCTTTAGCCTCTGAACTATGGCAGGTGAAGGTGGGAGTTGGTTGGTTTGGGGGGGGGGAGGGATAAGGTGGCATTGGTTACTGGGTACAAAGAGAAGGTGAAAAAACAGAAAGCTTCCATCTTGTTCCCCTGAGGTCAGGGGAGGGCAGTATGAGGAGGGGAGCTGAGCTATTTCCCTTGTGTCTCAGATTCGTGCTTTTCATTTACAACAAGAAGCTCTAAGATGAGGAGTGGAACAGGATCACCATGGAGCTCTCCTCATTTGCAAAGAAAAGTAGCTCATCAGAAATTAGAAGCAGAAGAAGAGAGAGAGGCAAGGGGGGGGAGGAAATAGGAGGGAGGGAAGGAGGAGAGAGAGAGAGAGAGAGAGAGAGAGAGAGAGAGAGAGAGAGAGAGAGAGAGAGATTGAGATATATTTAGAGAGACTGAGAGAGAGAGAGAAGGGAGAGAGACAGAGAGAGAGAGAGAGAGAGAAACCCAGGCAGATAGGCAGATGCTCAGAGTCAAGCAGAGGTTACTAAGATGTGGGTGGGTAGAATCTGTCTAAGATGAAAGGAAAGCTGTTGGGGTGAGAGAGGGTGGTCCTGCAGAGGCATATTTAACCCCTCTGCTTTGGTCTCAAAAGCAACAGGAGAAGTTAAGGGGCCTCGGGGCTGGGGGATGGAAGAGAAAAAAGAGGGTCCTCAGGGAACCTTCTGCAGCAGCCAATAAAGGAATAAACCCAGAGATGGGTCATTAGAAGCTAAGACCCAACGTGGGCAAGCTTAAATATGTATAGATACACACACACACACACACACACACACACACACACACACACACACACACACACACACACACCGAATTATATATCCATAGGCTCATGGAGAGATGTAGCTACACAGATGCCTGCACTCATATTTTTAAATTGGACAAATAATCAAGCTTTTGTGAGGATTGTTCTGCCTAGGAATGAAGCCAGAAAGTGTAGGTTACCTGGTATTTTTCACCTAAGTCTTTGCTCCTGTCCCCTCTTTCAGACTGTAGATGGAAAGGGGGAAGCCTCATTATCCCCTTTCAGATGCTACTGCCTTCATTAACCTTATGATTCAACTCCCTGGCTTGGTGTCCACAGTTCTCATTGCAGGAAAGACATTAGGAAAGGCTTGACAAAGAATGTGATACATTGAAATGAAGTGTGGGACTAGAGATTTTCTTCCCTGAAGATGTTTTGAGAAATGGAAGCTACCCCATACAAATACACACATTACATATTTAAAATAATTGGACCACATGGTATTTTATCTTGGGCAGGTGTGGATTCCCCTTAGCTTGAGATCCTCAAGTAGTGACTAGATGACCACTTATCAAAGGAATTCTTCCTCAGGTACAGGTTGTACAATGTAATCTCTGAACAGAGGGCCCCACCAGCTCTGGAATTCAGTGACATTGCAGATGATACCACATACTCACACAAAGTACCAGGGTCCAAATTATTTAGAAGCTAGACAATCACAGGTCTAGACAATTCCAACAGAAATTCCTCAGTCTGAATAAGAACCTGTGCCCAGGACCTCTGTCTCAGGTCACTTGGGATAAATGAATGAATGAATGAATGAATGAATGAATGAATGAATGATGACAGCAATAATGATAATTTATCCTTCATTCACAAAGACCATGACATTAGGGAGGTGATGCCATGATACATATGTGAATTGGATTTGAGTGAGGGGCTGCTGTGCTAAGTCATCTCACTTTCTCCTCCAGAACCTTCTGGGTCCAGTGACCAGATATGGATCAGGACTACTGGAGATGGCCCTGGATGCAAGGCAGTGATCTCACCAAATTTGTGTCTGAGACCAGATTTGAACTTAAATCCTCCTGACTTCAGGATCAGTGCTCTACCTGCTATGCATCTAGCTACTCTTGAATGAATGAATGAATGAATGAATGAATGAACAAAGAGATGAACTTCTTAAGTACAAGACAGGGGAGATATGCATTACTAGATAGTGAGTGGTCCATCTGAAAGCAACCCTGGAGCTTTATGGAATTAGATAGACAAGGATGATTTTGTCATTGTTCAGTTCTTTTTCAGTCATGTCCAACTCTTCATGGCCCCATTTTGGTAGAGATGTTAGAGTGATTTGTCATTTCCTGTCAAATCTCATTTAACAGATGAGGAAACTGAGGCAAAGAGGGTTAAGTGATTTGCCCAAGGTCAAAAGCTAGTAAGTGTCAGAGGTCAGATTTAAACTCAGAAAAATAAGTCTATCTACTGCACAACCTAGCTGCCCTCAACAACAGTGAAATTAAGTAGTCTAAAAAAAGCCAAAAAGCTCATTTGATCTTAGGCCACAGTGAGAAGTATAGTACCTTAGAATTAGGAAGTGAAACATTCCTCCTGTACTTTGTTCTGAATATGGTATATCTGCAACTGAGTCCAGTTTTCGGTTCTGGGTTCCATAGGAACAATAATGATGTTCTGGAGAGCATTCAGAAAGGCGTTGAGATCATGCCGTAATATTTTTTTCAAGGCAAATGGGGTTAAGTGGCTTGCCCAAGGCCATACAGCTAGGTAATTATTAAGTGTCTGAGGCCCGATTTGAACTCAGGTACTCTTGACTCCAGGGCCAGTGCTCTATCCACTGCGCCACCTAGCCGCCCCTATTGCCATAATATTTGTGGAAGAAACTAATAATATTTAATCCAATTGTGCTCAAAGGGTGGTCTAAGTAGCCCTAATGGTCTCTGAGACTCTTTATTAGCGTCCTGAGACACCTTCAAAGAGTCCAAGATATCAAAACTCTTTTATTAAACAGTAATTCTAGCACATTATTTGCCTTAAAATATTCCTCCCTTTTCCATCTATATACCTGGATCAGACCAGGTTTCATTCAGATACTTCGACCAAAAATAATATATGACATATTGAATGCAGAAGCAGATAGAACTATCTTCTGGTAAGGTAGATATTCAAGAGATTTGCAAAAATATGTAAAGCAAATGTTATTCTCATTTTTTAAATACATAACTATTTTTGTTAAAAATGTTATTTGTGTTAATAGGCAATGGATTTATTATTATTTTAAATGAATTAATAGTTTAAAATTATATTAGTTTTAATTTATAATATGGGGTAAATGTAAATAGATAATAGGAACAGTTAGATGGTATAGTGAGTAGAGTTCAGGGCCTGGAGTCAGGAAAGTGAGTTCAAATCTTGCTTCAAATATTTACCAGCTGTGTGATCTTGGGCAAGTCATATAACTGTTTGGCTTAGTATTAAAAGAAGCTAAGGAAGAAAATGGCAAATTATACCTAGTATCTTTACCAAGGAAACCCCAAATGGGGACACAAAGATTCAAACATAACTGAAACAATTAAACAACAAGTGGAAAAGCTTCCTAATAGTTAAACTTATCCAAAAGTAAATATAGAGCACCAAAACCTGGAGTCAGGAAAACTCATCTTCCCAAATATTTGCTAGCTGTGGGATCTTGAGCAAGTCATTTAAACCTGATTGCCTTAGTTTCCTTACCTATAAAATGACCTAAAGAAGGAAATGGCAAAACCACTCATATTTTAGACAAGAAACTCCCCCCAATTAGGTCACAAATAGGTGTACACAACAAAAAATGTCAGAATGATGAAATGAACTGTTCTCAAACATAACAAGTTCCTAATTACGGTCTAAGGATGATGACCACTTGTAAAGTATATTATAGAGATTCTGTTTGGATACAATTTGGATTAGGAGGCCTCTGGTTAATTGATAATTAATAAAGAATAATAAATTAATTAAAGTTTTCTTTATTAAATTGATTTCTGTCTTTTGATCTGTCTCTCAAAATGTGCACATCCCTCTCCTCTTAGTTCTGACTGAACTCATTTCCTTGGCTCCCTAAGAAATTTGTTAAGAGAATCACAGATTTTAGACCTCTGAGGGACTCAGCTCTTCCTAATGACTGCCCAATTAAACATTTTTTTCTTTCTGTAAACTGGACAATACTGTGGAGAAAAAACTATATACTAATAGATAAGACCCTGGGTTTCAACTTGCCATGTGACCTTGGGAAAATCACTTCTCTGGATTCGTTTCCTCATCTGTAAAATAAATGGGTAAGAATAGATGATTCCTAAATTCCTTTCTAATCCTAATATCCCAATCTGATGATAATCTGTTTTCAAGTATTTTTGACAGTCTCATTTTCACACCAATAAACAATATGCTAATTACAAACACTTGGCCACCAGTTGATTGGAGATAGATTAGGTATTTGAAAGGACTATTTTCTTAAGAATGTTGCCTAGATAATGATAAATCCTGGCTTCTGAGGATGCCAAGTTAGATGGATCATTTAAATCCCATGGTTCTGAGAAGCAGGAGGGTTAACCATTCTGGTGACCAAACTAAGTTCAGTGCCAATATGGGGACCCTCAAGACTGAGGGGCACCAGGGAACCTCAGGATGGGGAAATCAGTCCAGTTCAAAAACAGAGCAAAGTTTCTATGCCAGTCAGCAGTGAGATCTGATCAGTGACTGCTACATTTCCAGGGAAACTGAGTGACACAAAAAAAAGAAAAGTTCTCCTTAATCCAAATTTATCATTCACTTAAGGTAGAGATATGAGAATTTGAAGTTCAAGGACCAGGATACAAAATTATATACATATATATAAATATATACATGCATGTATATATATGCACACACATACACACACACACACGGACCCAGACGCATATTTACACACTACACATACACAAATATTTATTACATATTTTTCCACCTTCAATATTCTCAACATTCATAACCATAGATAGGATAGTTCACTTTCTACCTCAGTTTCACCATTTGTGAAATGAGAGGATTGGACTATGTGATTTTCTAAGGTCCTTCCCTTAGTTCTAGGTCCTATGTTCTGAAGTCTATGATGCTTAATTCAGAATAGACTTTCTTAAGGTTTGATCATCCTAAACTGTCTAAGCTTCCTTGATTCTTTCTCCCACCAGGGCCCTATACTTTCCCACAAACTAGTTGAGTCTATCTCCAAGAGGTCAGTCCACCAAGCAGCCAAAATAGCAGAAGGCTTAGTCCCCCAATAGGGCAGTAACCCTCCAACAAGGACACTCAGAATGGTCAGACTATGGCAAAAGGCAGTTTCTCTGGTCACTCTAGGTTTGAGATAGACCAATGGAGCTTCCAACTTAAAATCCTCTCTTCTAGAACAGGAAGAAAGGGGAGAATGTGTCCCAGGGATGCTAAAATGTATAGGATGAATGAACTTCCTTTCAAGGACTTTTTCAATGGAGTTCTCATCTATTTTTTGAGTTGAAGGGGGTTGGAAATGGTAGCAGAGGGAATACTGGACTTAGAATCAGGTGACCAGAGGTTTCAATCCTGTCACAGATACCTACTAGAGAAAGGTAGGGAATAAGCATTTATATGGTGTTTAAGACAAGTCAGGCTTAGTAGTATGCTAACCAGTTTATAATTTAAACCTCACAACCCCCCATGGGGTAAATACTATTATCATCCCTATTTTTCAGTTAAAGAAAATGAGGTAGAAGCCACGTGGCTAGCCCAGGGTCCCTCAGCTAAGGTTGGACTTGAACTCAGGTCTTCCTGACTCCAGACTCAGCAGTTTAATTATTCTACCACCCAAATTCCAAGCAAGTTACCCAAATTCTCTAAGCCTCAGTTTCCTCATCTGCTAAATGTGAGTGCTGGTCTCCATGATTTCTAAAGTTCCCTCTGCCTCTAAATCTATGACTACCCTCTCAGGCATGATGGGAGGAGGCACTTGATGGAGGAGGAAGGGATCTGAGCACAGACTGCTGAGCTATCATCATTTTCAAGAAGCCTCAGCTCAAGGGACAGACCTCCAGGACAGTGGAGGGGTAGGCATCACAGAAATGCCCAGTAAGGCTAGGCAATCCTTGAGCAACCGTCAACCACAAACATTCATTAAGGTCCTAATATATGTTCTAGATACTATTGGGGAGATACAAAACTGAGATGAGGCCCCCCCCCCAAAGGATTTAGAACTGGGAAGAATCTTAGCCATCACTTGGTCCAATGCCTTCATTTAATAGATGGGGCAATTAAATCCAGAGAGGTAGTTTCCCCAGCAACTCAAACATTGTCTGACTCATAATAAATGCTTACTGGTTGATTAAATCACTTTCCCAAGATGACTAAGAACCAGAATTTGAATCCATTTCCTTTGACATTCAATACAGTACCTTTCCCTTTCCTTCTAATGGGGGAGAGGAAAAAATATAGGCTGCATTTTGTGGGGCTGTAGGCTGTCTTCCTGTAGTGCCAACAATTCAATACTACTCACGATAATGGACTCAGAAATTGGCCAAATTACTACTGTGTCTGAACAGAAAATTATGCTCCGTGGGCAGCCAACTGCTACCGAGGCCCTGGCCAAGCCACTCAGCCTCCTTCCCTCCTTTCCTCTCTCCTAACCTAGAGCCTCTGGTCAGCCCCTTCCAAGAGGTGAGAATTGGCTTCATCACAGTTCATAGGCTACACAAAGAGTGGCTTCTTCTGGACCTTCCCAAGCTCTTGCCTGGTCACTGGACAGTGGACCTGTGACCTGTATTTTTCCAAGCCAAATTCTCTCTGCAAGCTCCCTGCTTTAGTTCCTACCAAAGGTCATGTTTTAAACCTTCTGAGAAGTGCCTGTTCCCAAGTGGAAAGAGAAGGCAAATTAGAGGGAGACAGGATTCAGAGGAAGGTCATGAGTTGTGAGAAGAAAAGGTTAGAAACAAGGGTTTTTTTATTCTCTTATTTATGGGAAAGTCTTGTATTTATTTCCTTCATTTACAATCACACTGAAACACTAATATACTCTCTATGCATGGGTGTATATGTAGCTCTCTCTCTCTCTCTCTCTCTCTCTCTCTCTCTCTCTTTTCTCTGTCCTTCCTCTTTCTTTCTCCTCTTTTTCTCCTCTCTCCCTCTCTCCCCTTCTTTCTCTTTTTCTCCCATTTTCTCCTCCTCTTCTCCCTTCTTTTCTCTCATTTTCTTCTCTATCTCCTCTTCTCTCTTCTCCATCTGTTTTTCTTCTGTGTGAGTCTTTCTCTGTCATTCTGACTCTGTCTCTGTCTCTCTTTCTGAGATAAAATAATAATCTTCCTTAAGTTCATGTCTGTCCATGCCATAACTCTGCTAAAGAACCTTTTGTGGTTCCCTACTACCTCTAGAATGAATGGTAAAATCCCAGATTTGGCATTTAAAACCCTTCACAATTTATCTTGAGCTTAACTTCCCAAGTTTATTGTATGTAACTCTATTTGATACAATCTTCTTTTCCACCTAACTGACTGATAGTCTATACAGGCTATAATTCAAGCCAGGAAGTCACACCCTCTTCACCTCCACCTCTTAAAATCTCTCACTTTTGCTCTACCCAGTGAGTCATCCTTTGTCACAAATGAAAAAGGGGGAAGGAGGGAGGAGACCAACATATACATCATGACTCATTGGGCAGAACAAAAATGAGGAATTCAAAAATTAAGATGAGGTAAAATGAGGTACCATCCCTAACCCTCCCTTGGATTATTAATAGAAAAGCTTAGGAGATGAGAAGACTCAGAAGTCTATTTTTCCTATTTGAAGAGCACAGTGAATAGAGCCTGGAATCAAGAAGACATGAGTTTAAATTTGACCTCCGATACTAGCAGTGTGATCCTGGGCAAGTCACTTAATCCTTTTTGCCTCAGTTTACCCATCTGTAAAAATAAGCTGGAGAAAGAAATGGAAAACTATTACAGTATCTTTGGCAAGAAAACTCCAAATGGAATCATAAAGCATTGCATATTACTGAAATGGCCAAAATAACAAGAAACAACACTAAATACTGGACTAATAAGTTTATCTGGAAAACTAAAACACAGAGGATTCACAACCTATGTTCCTTACAATTTTGGAAGGTTGTATTTTGGGAAATCAGTGATAAGCTTGACTCTTATTTCTTTTATGTTTTACTTTCTATTTTAAGTTTAAAAAAATAGTTTGCAATGGTGTAATGTCACATGATTTATTCCTAGTGACCAAAGAAATTTCATAGGTCAATATGTTCTTGAGAAGTGGCTCAATAAACAGATTCTAGAAATCTGAATGTGGCACTGCATACACAGACACATGCACATACACATTACATACACATCCATATACACATATACATTCACTTACATAGACATAGAAATATTTTGGTGCACATGATACCTTTCTTTTTATCACTACCCTGCGTAGCGATATTGATGCACCATGGATTGAAGGGTGTGGACATTTTAATCATCTTCCTAACAAAACTCCAAATTGCCTTCCAGAATGGTTGCAACAATTCACAGCTCCGAAAAGTCACTAAAATGCCTCTCTCCACAATCTTCCAATATTGACCACTTCCAAATTGTCTCATCTTTGCCAATTTGCTAGATATGAGCTGAAAACAAAAAGTGATTTTGGTTTGCATTTCTCTTATTAGTGATTTGGAGTATTCTTTCATATGGCTGTTAATAGTTTCTAGTTCTTCTTTTGAGAATTTTTTTCATTTCTTTTAACTATTTATCTTCTAGGGAATGGTTTTTGGTTCTATATATTTATTCTAAATATATTTTTTCACTACTTTCTAATCTTTTCTCCCTTTTTTCTGAAATTAGCAACAAATAAATGAGCATTTCCCAATTTAGATTATACATGAAATTGAATTTCTATTATGTGCAGTTCCTTTTTCCTTTTATGTAATAAAAAATTCACCATCTAACTTTCAAAGTTATCTTGCTTGTCTATTTACTATTAGACTATGAGCTCCTTGAAGCCAGGGACTTTTTGTCCAATTCATTTAGTGCTGGTGTCTTCCCTCTGTTAAATTATTTCCAATCTATTTCGTCTGTATCTTGTTTATACATTTTGCATATTTCCTTCTCACATGGTGAGTTCCTTGAAGTCAGAAATTTTTTTTAGTCTTTCTTTGCATCCCCATCACTTAGCACATAGATGGTTCTAATAAGTGCCAGTTGATTGACTGATTCCCTCCTTGACTTTTTTTGTTCTCTTCAGTTCATTGCTAAAGGAATTCTTTAGACATTCTTTTGTTTTTTTTTCTTTTTTTGGAGGAAGAGGCAACCCTATCACTATCTGCTCTCTTTCCACCAACTCCTTTCCTGGCCCAGTAAATAGAAAATAAATTCTTACAGTAAATATAACTAATCAAATAAAATAGATTCCTATAATGGTCATATCTGATAATGCATATCTTGTTCTAATATTTCACCTCTCTTTTAGGAGATTGCTAAGATGATTCATTATTGACACTCTAAAAACATGATTGGTCACTCTGTTGATCAGAATCTGTAGGTTTTTCAAAGTTGCTTTTATGTTATTATATAACTTACTCCTCTGGTTCTGGCTTCTTTACTCTGCATCAGTTCATATAAATCTTCTCTTTCCAGGTTTCTCTGAAACTATCCCTTTAATAATGTCATACATAATAATATTCTATTAAATTCACATATCATAATTTTTTCAGCCCTTCTCCAATTTATGGAATTTCTTTAATTTCTAGCATTTTCTTACCACAAAAAGATCTGCAAGAAATAGTTTTATATCTCTGGGTCCTTTTTTGCTCTTCCTTTTGCATATGTGGGATATAGACACTTGGTTAAAGAGTATAAACAGTTTAGCAGTACCTTTAAGATGATAATTTCAAATTGCTTTCCAGAATGACTGGTCCTATATGCTAGTGTTACTTTCCCAGTTGTTTAGCATAGCAAAACTTATCAGAAATTTTCCCAATCAACTGTTTCCCCTTCTTATTCTAATTGAGAACACTTTGTGCAAGAGTTTTTCCAAGTCACATAGAACAAATATTCTATTTTATCCCTTGTCATCACATTTCACCCCTGAGTCAGAGCTATGAAAGATACTTGATCTAGTTCTCATCTAATTTTATTTTCATGGTTTAACCTTTAATATTCTAGTCACATATTCATTTTGAGCTTATTACAGTCTATGCTGGCCTAAACCTAATTTCTGCCAAACTGTTATCCTGTATTCCCAGCAATTTTTGACAGATAAGTTCTTACCTAAGTAATTTGTGTTCTCCAGTTTATCAATGACTGGGTTATTTAGTTCAATTGTTTCTGATTCTCCTTTATCTAGCCTGTTCCACTGATCTATTTTTCTATTTTCAACAAATATCAGATTATTTGTATGATTACTGCCTTATAATATAATTTGAGAACTGGAAGTGCTCTTTCTAGGAGAAAACATTTTTAATAACAAAGAAATAAATTTCCTAAGCTGGGGAAGTGCTGGGGAGATATTTGGGGGATAGCTCATAAGAAAGGGTTTTTTTCATATTGTCCTAATGGAATGCACAAAACTTGATAACACTTTGAATGTGGAGGGAGAGGAGAATGTGGCTGGGAGAATAAGGGAGAAGGAAGATCTAAAAATGATGAGAGGAAAGAGAAGAAGCAAGACTGAAGCTGAGTGACTAAATGATTATTGGTTCTATTAAAGAAATAAAGAAAGTAAGGGCATAGACTAGTTTAGGAAGAAAGGTGATGAATTCAGATTTAGATTTATGGTTGAGATGCTGATAAGAATGTCCAAATAAAAAAATGAGTAGTCAATGGAGACATGGAACTAGAGGAGAGGTTTCTGGGTTGGGGTCCATGAACTTTCTAAAAATTGTTTTAATAATGATAATTAATGTCCTTCTTAATCCTATGCATTTTAAAACATTATTCTGAGAAGGGGTCCTAGATTTCAACCAACTGTCAAAATAGCCATTAGACTAAGGGGGAAGGGGTAGGGGAGGAGGAAGGGAATATGAGAGACAGTCAGAGAGAAACAGAGAGGAAAGAAGGGAGAGAGAGACAGACAGACAGACAGACAGACAGACAGAGAGACATAGAGACAGAGAGAGACAGAGAGAGACAGAGAGAGAGGAGAGAGGCAGAGATAAGAGAGAGAGAGAGAGAGAGAGAGAGAGAGAGAGAGAGAGAGAGAGAGAGAGAACATGAACTAGAGCTCAGAACTTTACAAATAGATTTAGGAATCTTTGCATTGATAAGGTAATTGAAGACAGAGGAGTGAATGAAATCACCAAGACAGAGCACAAAAGGAAGAAAAGGATGACAAGGGTAGAATTTGGGGAAGCATCAACATGAAGGAGGTGTAAGGAGGATGAGGAACAAGTGTCAATCAATCAACCTACTAAGTTCGAAGTCATTAAGACAAAGTGTCTCAAAAGGCAATAAGTTCCCCATCACTGGCATTCTAACATGTACCAGATAGAACATCTATAGAGATAGTCTATAAGGTCCCTACCAGTTCTGAAATTATGACTTTATCTGTATATCCCTTGAGGACAGGGACTGTTTTATTAATCTTTGTGACATGATAGGATTCAGTAAATCTTTGTTGAGGCAGCAAGGTGTTGCAATGTATAGAACTTGGAGTTTGGAATCAGCAAGATCTGGGTTTGAATGCTACCTCAGAAACTGAATAGCTATGTCCCTTAATTTCTCTGGACCTATTTCTTCATCTGCTTATCTACTACACCTACTTCCTAAGATTGTTGTGAAGATCAAATGAGTTAATATATATATATATTTATAAATATATACACACATACATATATAATATATAGACAGTCTGAAGGGATATACATCCCTTTAGACTGTCTATTAGTGATTATTGAATGAAAAAATGAATTAATTTTTCATTAAGCAAATAGAAAAGAGGAATCTCAATTTAAAGAGTTTTTCTAGGAGGGGATGTATCCTTTAAAAAAAAAACTCATCTACTCTCTTCATCCCCAGGAGATTTCTTTAAGAGATTAAAAAACTAAAACAGGTCATCCCCATCTCCCACTAAAAAGAAACAAGCTTCCAAGGGACTGTGCTTGCTTCTGGAAAAGATGCTATTGCCCCCTAGAGGCATAACCTGAGAGAGGTCCCCTCCCCTTCATCCCCTCCCTTTGAGAGCCTCCTCTCCTGCTGGGGGATGGGAGATGGGGCCTAGGAGAGGACCTAAATGGCTAGGATGGAGATGGAACAAGACTCCTAGGAATCAGTAGAAGTAAAGGAGGGACTCCTTTGAACATGACTACTCCAGGAAGGGGCTCTGGGTTCCCATATGGTAATACTAAAAAGCATTTGTTAGAGGCAATTGTTTTCCCTGATTGGGATCCATAAGCTTTGCCACTCAATGCAAAAATCTGAAATAATCATGATGATAACAATGATGATGTCATTTATTGCTGCTCTTCACAGTTTTTAAGTTGTTTCCCAGGGGAGGGCAGGGATGATTATCCCCATTTTACAGATGGAGAAACCAATGTTCAGATAAGTGCCCAATGTCACACAGAGAATCAATGCCAGAGGCAGGATTATTTCCTGACCCCTAGTCTAGTACCCTATCTACTGTACCACTCAGGATTTCAAACCCATCCTAAAATCATTCCAGTGTAAGTAGCTACCCACTCTGCCTAAAGGTAAGACAGTCCTGTTGTGATTCCAAGGAGCAAGAAAATGAAGCCCGCCCACTCAGCTCCATTCCAGAGTCATTCTCCTTTTTCCATTTACTGTTAATAAACTCTTCCAGAGAAAAGATAACCCTTCCTCCACCTCTTTATGGGGAGAGATGGATGCCTAAGGAGTAGGGGGCCTGAGAGTAAGTATTATGGGGGACAGGATCCCAGACCAGTCCCTAGTCTAAATATATTCCAAAACAGGCTCACTGCAGCAGCAGTCAGGAGGCAGACTTATTTTCTTTTGATTTATTTTTTTTCTTTTCTCCTATATCTTGTCTTAAATAAAACTGATGCTGCCTGGAAATTCAGTACATTTGAGGAAAAAAAGAAAAACTCAAGAACCTCAAATTATCACTCTGGTGCCTCTGAAGGAGATAACAGTTTCCTGAATTGTCTTTTCTTTCCATCTCTCCCCCACTCCTGACCCTCCACCCAGTGTGAGCCCAGAAGGCACTGGAGTTACACAGCCCAAAACATGTTAGGCAAAATCTCAGAGCCAAAAAAGATCTGGGGATATCCAACCCCTCTACCCCAAGGATGCATGCATCAATCCCCTCTATCAACCTTCCTGAAGATGCTTGAATATATCAAATGATAAGGAACTCACTACTTTCTAAAGCAGGCTGTTTCATTTGGGGATGGTCCTGATTGTCGAGCCAAAATCATCCCCTTTACAATTTCTTCATGGGGCCCCTAATTCTATCCTCTGGGGCCAAACCTGCTTATTTTTACCCTCTCTTCCACATTATCAACCTTCAGACACTTGAAGACAGGGATTATCCTCTCCAAACTCCATCCCTGCCCTACCCTGCCTCAGCTCTCCTACTGGCTGATATCTTCTGATTCATCCTACTTAGTCCATTTATAATATGGTTTCTAACCCCTTTCTCCAGCCAGGTCACCTTCCTCTAGATATTCTGCTTGCAACCATCCTTCCTTTGTTGCCCAGAACTAGACTGGTCCTCCAAAAGGGACCTGATCAGGAGAGAGGCTATTTATTCTCTCTTCTTCTAGATATCCTGACTTTTTCAGCGCAGCCTCTATTTGCATTAGATGATTTAGCTGCCTCTTCAAACTGTTGATTTCAACCCACTAAGATCCCCCAATTTCTTTTCATCCTAATTGATCCTAAACTATAACTCTCAGTAGGTTGGGAGATGCTTAGTGTTATGGAGGGAGAGATTCTGATAGGGAGGAGCCCTGCCAGGCTAAGGCTATTCAATGCTCCACCCCCTTATCACCATCCTCTCTCTGTCTCTCTTCATCAGAGTTCCACAGAGTGGAAAATTTGCAGGACTGGAAATTAAGAGAACTGGGTCTTGCTCCAACAAAAACTTTCTCCAACAATTAGCTATAGTGCACCACTACCTACCAAGTTCCTTCCCAGGAGTGTCTCAGCTTTCTCCATATGTTAAAAGTGGGGAGTGGGGGCAAATAGTCTATAAGGGCATTCCAGTTCTCATATTCTATACTCTAACATTTTATTGTCTTAGAGGTAGCTAGGTGGTGGAGAAAGTAGAACCCTAGGCCTATAGTCAGGAAAATCTTCATTCAAATACAACTTTAGACACTTGATAACTGTGCAACCCTGGTCAAATCACTTAATGGCTGCCTGCCTCAGTTTCCTCAACTGTAAAATGGACATGATAATAGCATCTAGCCCAATAGAATTATTTGAAGATGAAAATATAAAGAGATATAGATATATAGCTATATATATATATATATCAATAGAGAGGTAGGTAGATAGATTCTAGTGTTTTTTTTTAACACAATGTCTTATACATAGTAAGTGCTTAATAAATTATTGATTCTTCCTTTTCTAAAGATTCTGCCATTCTGGAATCCTATTATTTGAGGGGTCAACATTACAAACCCAGGATGATCAGGCTTCATTTTTTTCCCAAAAAGATAATAGTAATAGCTCACATTTCTATAGTTCTATAGTTCTATATATAGTTCTATAGTTCTTTAAAATTTTGAAAGCACTTTGTATTCATTATCTCATCCTCATGACAATTCTATTGAGATAAGTGATATTATTGGTCCCATTTTACAAATGGGTAAACTGAGGCAGAGAGCTAGGCACATGACTCAACTTGACTTTTGTGTGTCTTGCTGAGGGTCAGACCTTTATAAAGTATTTTTTTTAAAAAAGCAAAACTTGAACCCAGGTATTCCTGACTTTAAATCCAGTTGACGAGGACTCTCGATTTGAGTCGAGGTGACACTGAAGCTAAATTCTATGGAGATGAATAGAGGCACCTGGCTTCAGTTCAACTGAAACGTGAGCACCAAGGTCACATGGCCTGAGTATTCTAGGGTGAGAATCTTGGCAGCCTGCTCAAGGAGGGGGAAACCTGTCACTCACAGTCTGACAGAAGGTTTCCTCCCCCCACCACCCCCTTTTAGTTCAGAGAATCAAACAATCTCTTTAGAGTCTCTTTAGAATCTCAGAATCTTAAGAGTTTGAAGGGTCCTCAAGGGGCATCTAGTCCAACTCATTCCTAAAGAGGAATCCTTTCTCTAGCCTCCCCAACAGGTAGGTAACCATCTTAAAATGTTTGTAATTCATTTTCAAAGAAGACCACAACATCAGGGAGGTGATGCCATGAGAAGACCATGGATTATTCGAGTGAGAAGGGTGCTGTGCTAAGTCACCAGCCTCACTTTCTCCATTTATATGGATGACCCACATAACAACTAGACATAACTTCTTCCCTCCCCATACCATTCCCTGGAAAGCACCAACTAGGCAGTTGCACAGGGTCCTGGGAGGGACTTCAGAAATCATCTCTCCAGGCCCCTTCGTCTTATTTTACAGATGGGTAAACTGAGGCCTAGAGAGGCTAAACTCTCAAAAGCTTAGAGCAGAATCGAGGTCCTCCTGCTCCAAGCACCAGGACTCTTTCTACCTCTATAGAATCCAAACTTCCCCCCTCCCCAGCATCCCCTCCTCCTCAGGAAGCAACCTGGAGTCCAGTCACAAACCACCAGGCTCCACCGGGGGACAAGGGCACTGTGCAGCTGTGGAGGTACGGCTTGGCTCACTCCCACCCCAGTGGAGCTGCTGCTACTGCTGCTGCTGCGTTGGCTCCCCTGATTGCTAATTTAGATTTTCCTGACATCCCACTCGGTGGAATCAGGGGAAATAAAATTACCAAGTTATTCACTCCTTTTGTACAGCTGAGGGGCTGATTACCTGTCAGTCAGGCCCACATTAACATCTGACACTGTATGCATAACAATTACCCCCATCAGATTAAGGAAACCTTTGCCTTTCTCCAAAGGGAGTCCTGGCAGCAGCTCGGGGAGGGGAGGGGAAGGGAGTGAGGTGGGGGGGGGGGGGGGGGGGGGAGGAGAAGGAGCTGCAGAAGGGAGAGGGAGGAAATTCAATCAGCATAATTAGCTCAATCAGAAAGAACTCTTCATCAGGAAGATGGGGGTGGGGGGGAGGGATTGGCAGGGAACTGGAACTAGCCTGCTTGCCTATGTCACCAGGGCCAGAGAGAATCAAGGGCACCCTCCAGCTGGACCCACCTCCTCCACACCTTACCCCTCACCAAAAAAACCCAACTATTAAAAGAGCTGAAGGAAGTCTTGCCTCTACTTTAGCTAGGGTGAGATGTATTCAATTTGTTGGAAGAGACCTCAGAAAACGCCCATTCCAGCCCACTCATGAACTAGAATTTCTCTCTGTAACATAGCTGATGAGGGGTCATCCAATCTCAGAGCTGTACAGCCTCCCAAGGCAGCTAGCTGATCCCAGCCCTCAAAATTAGGGAGGGTTGTCTGTTTTTCCTAGCTTCAGGCTTAAGTCTATCTCTTTATAACTTGTACCCATTACTCCTTAGTGCTATCCTCTGGGGCCATGAGAGAACAAGTGTAAATCTGTCATTCAAATGACAGCTCTACAGATGCCTAGAGACAAGCTATAATATTCCCCAACTTCCCCATCCAGAGTCTTCTCTTCTCCTGGCTGAGCACCCACCATGGATTTAGAGCTGAAGGAAATCTCCATCTAGACCAGGGGTTCTTAAACTAGGGTGAGACTAGGATACCATTCCCTGGAAAGCACCAACTAGGCAGGATCACAGAGTCCTGGGAGGGACTTCACACACACACACACACACACACACACACACACACACACACACAAACCTCCTGAACTTCTCTGACTTTACTTGACCCATTTGCACCCATAAAAACTTGCTGCTCATGGACCAAACAGTAAAATATCTTTCTGAAGTAGACCTCAAGAAAAAAAATTAAGAAAAAATAGTCAATGACAGCTAGGTGGCACAGTGGATAGAGCACTGGCCCTGGAGTCAGAAGCACCTGAGTTCAAATTCAGACTTAGACATTCAAAAATTACCTAGCTGTGTGACCTTGGGCAAGTCACTTAACCCCATTGCCTTGCAAAAAAAAAAAAGTCAGCATCCTACAGCCCACTCCAGCCTATTTTCACCTCATTCATACAGGACTCCACATTTAGTGACATGTGGACAGTCACAATGTAATGGAAAAGATGCTAATCTTGGAAGAGAACCTAAGAGAC
This sequence comes from Macrotis lagotis, assembly GCF_037893015.1. Lineage (NCBI taxonomy): Eukaryota > Metazoa > Chordata > Mammalia > Peramelemorphia > Peramelidae > Macrotis > Macrotis lagotis. The sequence goes on from NC_133658.1 coordinate 849,973,453, forward strand.
AACCTTGTCCAATCATCTCAAGCTATAGTGAGAAAACTAAGGCCCCCAAGTCCAGGAGTAATATGCCAAATATTATTCATAAATAAGACATTCCATCTCTCAGTTCCAGCAGTTTTCTCTGACTGTCCCCAAGCCCAGAATGCTCTCCTTCTCCTCTCCTCTGATTACTGATCTCCCTGACTTCCTTTAAGTCCTGACTAAATCCAGCCTTCTATAGGAAGCTATTCCTAACCCTCTTCATTTCAGTGCCTTCCCTCAGTTATCTCCTATTGTCCAATATGTATCTGGCTTTTCTTCTATTGGAATATAAGCTCTTTGGGGCAGCTAAGTGACAAAGTGAATAGTATCAGCCCTGGTGTCAGGAGGACCTGAGTTCAAATACAGTTTCAGATACTTAATACTTAGCTGTGTGACCCTGGGCAAGCCACTTAACCACATTGCCTTGCAAAAAGAAAAATAGAATATAAGTTCTTTGAAGACAGGAGCTGTCTTTTGTATCCTCAGCTCTTAGGGTTGTGCTTGTCCTAAAGTAAGAGCTTAATAAATGTTGATTGATTGACTGATTGAACCCATCTTTTGGACCTTCCCACAGAGTCATTGTCTTGGAAACTTTCAGTAAAGGGAGCTAGCGACCTATTGGGCAGGCAATTTGGCAGCATTCCTCAAGTTTCTGGGTCTTGCCCCTGGCCTTCAAGTTGACCAGGTTTCTGGGAAGAAGAGAACACCAAGGTGGGCAATGAGTTCAGAACCAGTCAGAGATGAGGAGAGGATTATCCTGGGTAAAGGAAGACTTAGGAAGGAATGTAATAGGTATCTTTCAAGTCTTTGAAGATCTTTGAAGAGAGATTAAATTTATTCTCTCCTTGGCTCCAAAAGCAGAGTCATAAAGTGAAAAGATAAAAGAAAAAAAACTCTTAAATAGAGGTTAATGTGAGGTAAAAGTGGAAAAGGTTGCTTCAGGAGACAGTAGACTCCCCTTCAACGGAGGTCTTCAAACAAAAAACATTTATTAGGACTTTTATAGAAGAATTATTGTTTAGATTTGTATTGGACAATAATCTTTGAGGTCAACTTCCAACTCAGACATTCTGTGATTCTCTGGTGGGGGGTGGGGAGGAAAACAATCCTGTTTATCTTCCTTAATCATAGTTCTAGTACCTCATTCATAGTGATCAGAAAGTTCTCCCTAGTGTCCAACCTGAATCTCTCTAAATATCTTAATGATCTACTCTTGTCTTGACCTCAGTGGATGCAGATACCAGATAGTCACACATACTCAGCACATTTCCTTCCTTATATTTCTTGCTTATTCACCTTTCCAGCTCTCAAACAGGAACTATGTGAAATGTTCCTTCCTTGCCAAGGACAAGATAAACAGCTACTTTAAAAATCTTCCTCATGATAATGTCAGCATCAACTTCTTTCAGGTTGTCCCAGGCTACCAAGAAGACCAGTCTCTCAAAAACAGACCCCATGAATGAGCAACGTAGTCCAGTGGGAAAGAGTGATGAACTCCTAGGGCTTGGGATCAAATCTCAGCTCTGTCACTCAGAAAAGTTCTCACCCTCAAAGGATGACTTGACTCTAGTAATAGCATCTGATAAGAGACAGCATAATAAGGGGAAAAACTAGACTGGAGAATCCAACTTCATGAGTTTCAGGTCAGAAGACACAGTGCCTCAGGGCTCAGGTTTTGATCCAAGGGGAAAGAGACCCAGCCCAGCAGTAGCAGAGACAAATACTCATCAAGCTGCATTTGGATGTGAACTCAGTGGGACCAAATTGTGAGAAACTTAGTTAAGTTTATGTCCACTCTCCTGGGAAAACAGTGGATTAGAGGAGAACATGTCTTTCAGGTGTTGCGGCAAACTGTTTAGGCCTTTACTCTCCCTATATTTTTTTTAGGTTGTTTTTTTTTGCAAGGCAAATGGGGCTAAGTGGCTTGCCCAAGGCCACACACCTAAGTAATTATTATGTGTCTTAGGTCGGATTTGAACTCAGATACTCCTGACTCCAGGGCTGGTGCTCTATCCACTATACCACCTAGCTGCCCCTCTCACTATATTTTCAAAGTAAGAATACCTTTGTAAAAATTCATAGATGATAAGTGGAGGTAGTCACTGGTACCAAATAGTGAGGGGAAACACAACTAGTGGGGGCTCAAACTGATGGCAAGAGAAGAGTGACACAGCACAATGCTAGCATGCCCCTAGAGCCCTGAGGAAAGATATAGCTGGCTCTGAGACAGGAGAGCAGCTCATATTCAGTGCACAGTGTACAGTACAATATAGTATTACACAATAATACATTTTAATTAGGTGCACCAGCACCACATGCAAGGCACTGCACTAGATGATAGGGAAGCAATGATAAAATGAAAAATGATCTCTGTCCTCAAGAAGCTTATACCTTTGCTCATTATAGCCTTCCCCACCAAAATGGAATCAGTCCCATTTCTTGAGTTCCACAGCTGCATCCCTATTTTCCATTTGTCTAAAAGGCATATTTGCCCCTTTTGTTCCTGTTTTTTTTCAGCCTGATAGAAGCTCCCAGTAATAATAATGGCAATAATAATAGCGATAATAACAATAAGAAGGCTGGGGTGTTTTTTCAGTTGTAGCACAAGCAACTTACCATTATTTCTGCCAACAAATTAGTCTTAATTGCACAGTTGCATCATTAGGTGGCATTTAGGAAAATGTAGAAGGTCCCCAAGTGTCAAGGAAATAATTTGGGAAATGAAACATCTGAAATTTAAAAAGGAAAAAAAATACCTCAGATACTTAAAAAGAAATCATTGGTTGAATTTTCTAATTTGTCCTTCTAACTTCTCATTTGGTAAAAGGTAAATGGCTCCAGAGTGTATTTCTCTGCTCTATCCTTTGTAATAATAGCTGCTTCTATGCTCGTACTCTTTTTCCACCAAAAATTTCCCCACTACCATGACCTAAAATAATGGGTTTGCTTATCTTAGGGAATGAAGCCTGAAACAAGACCTGTATGATTCTTTTAATTGAAGAGATGTTATACAAAGGATGCAACCAGTTGTCCTTTGTCACCTCCTGAGTATCAAACAAGATGAAATGTGCTTAAAATGCAACAAGAGAGAGTGGAGATGATCCAAGGGAGCACTTTCTAACAATGACATAGCCACTGGAATGGAGGATGGAGCCAACCTGGGGTAACCATGTTTTTTTGGGGAGAGAGGTGGAGGGAGGAGGGAGTGTGCATTAGAATTAGAAAACAAGCTCCTTGTCCACAAGCCAGGAGTAGAGGATTCAATTTTCCCAGTAACTGAGATCTTGGACACCTGGACAAAAGATCACCTCTGCATCCTTTTCTTTCACATGCTAACTGCAACGGGTCTACATCAATTCTGCATGAAATGTACCACAGATGGAGAGTTGGAATATTCACGAGATTTAGAGGAGGGGGAGGGAGTGCATTTCTTTTCTCCTAATCTCCCCACAAAGTTACAGAAGAAATCTTGAGCTGTGAATCATCCCTCTTTACAATCAAGCAGTTATTTAAAATGGAAAGAGAGCAAGAGAGAAAGAAAGAAAGATTATCACCCAACAGCTCTATCCCAAATTTTCCAGTAATCAGCCTCAGAGATGTAGCTAATCTCACAGTGAGCAGTTTTCCTGATTGAGGGAGCTAATTGCAGGGCTGACACAGCTTCCCAGGAAAATACTCATGGACCAAAATGCAAGGCAACACCACCAAGCACACAAAGGACACGCATGTGGTGACCAGAGACTGTGTTTGGAAATTACCCTGTATGCTATTGAACCTGACCATTACAAGTGATCAGACTGGCCCTCCCCATAGAGCTCCTTAGGGCCATTCAAAACCATTAGGATTATTAGTGCTGACTTGAATTAAGCCTTATAAATAGAAGCTTGCACAAGATAAGACTCTACATCAAATAAAGTTCTCAAAACCTAAATATACAAAACCTAAAATCACAGCTTTGTACCAGAGTCATTATTTCCGAGGTATCTTGGCATTTGCATTACTTCTGACCTTTTTTCAAGGTGTGTTAATATGTCCAACAAAACATAAATGGTTACCATACGCTCTAAACAAATCCAATTCAATAACCAGTTATTACATGCTTAATCACAGAGTAGCATTTATATATATATATGCAATGACTGTTGTCTTCATTCAAAGCAGTCCCCTAAATATGACACATGGATTCCTTTCTGGGCTGGCCATTCTCAAATGTAATTTGTGTTTTTCTATAGGAAGAGTCATCATAAGGAGACCTTGAAGACTTTTAGCACATTCCTTTGGATCTTCTCTATATGGTTAAATCTTTATCCTTCAAGTCAAGGAGAACTCAAGTCAAGGACTGTCCTTCATAGGTCCCTTCCAATGTGTTTTCTACCAACTGTCAGTCAAAAATAGTGGTTATAAAAATATTGGCCCCCAAAATTTGAGATGCATTCTCTCATATACACCCATGGACCTTGGAAAGAGTGGGTTTTGACTTAAAATACAATGGTAATAAGTGCTAAAAAAAATACTCCAGGCCCCAAAAGGGACCCCAAATCAAACAGAGATGGGTCACAGATTATAAATGCATGTATTGTCTGAGAAGAGCTTGCAAAGGAGCAGAGAAAGAGAAGAAAAAGTTTTCTTTTTTTCTTTTTTTACTTAAATTGTATTTTATTTTTCCATTTGCATGTAATACTTTGTTTTTCAACATTCATCCATTTGCAAATTTATGAGTTCCACATTTTTCTACCACCTTATATGTATATTCATATTTAACATATTCACATATTATTCATGATGTGAAAGAGAAATTAAAAGTAAGGGGAAAGGAAAAACCATGAGAAAGAAAAGAAAAACATAAAAGAAGTTTTTAAAAAGTGAACATGGTATGCATTCAGATTCCATGGACGTGGACTGCATTATCTATCACAGGTCTCTCAGGGTCATCCTTGATTTCTGAATTGCTGAGAGGAGCTGTGTCTGTCACAGTAGATCATCTCACAATGCTGATGTTAATGTGTACAGTGTTGTCTTGGTTTTGTTCACCTCACTCAGCATCATCTTGTAAGTCTCTGTGCTTAGCTAAAGTCAGACCACTCATGATTTCTTTTTTTTCCCTAATTTTTATTGATTTAAAGCAATGGAGTTAAGTGACTTGCCCAAGGTCACACAGCTAGGCAATTATTAAGTGTCTGAGTCCAGATTTGAACTAAAGTCCTCCTGACTCCAGGGGAGGAAAAAGTTTTCAACTGCTCAAAGGGGAAATGGAAAAGTTTAGCTATTAATAGTTTCTAGAGATTTTTCAGGTTGAGAGTTGGGGTTAAGGGAGAAGACATCTGTAGATGCAATAAGCTAGGGGGCAAGATGTTTAGAAAGTCCTGAACAAGGTTGAGTCTGCAGCTGATGCTCAGTCTGGTTCTGTGGTTTCTACCAGCTATAGGCTATCTCTGTATTCACACCTCAGAAATCCTTCTAATTTACTGGTTGTTATATAAACTCCATTGTCCTATTACCTGATAAGTTGGGCACATGGGGTGAGGGGGTAGCAGGTGAGGTAGAGCTGAGTCTCATTTCTGATTGTAAAGGGTTGAGCAAGCTTATATTCTGGTGCATACAATAAACTGGCAAGCAAGGTATATGCATTCAGCCCTTGACAATCAGAGGTGAAGCTCAGCTCTGCCTTACCTGCTGCCTCCTCATCATAGGCCCCCATGTTGTCTTTTAACTTATAGTATAGTCATTTCAGAGCTCAAGTTCACATGAGTTACACATATAGAGAACATGTGTGTGTGCATATATATATATATGTTTGCATAATATCCTACATGTCAGACTCTGAGCTGATAGCTGAAGATACAGAGAAAGACAAACAACAGTACTTGCTCTCAAGGATCTGGAAGTCTAATGGGGAAGCAACATGAAAACAATTGTGTTCAACAAGCTATAGAAAAGATTAATCAGAGATAGAAAACAGAGGAAAAGTATTAGCATTAAGAGGGTTTGAAAGGTTTCCTGTAGATCTGGAATTTTATCTTTGGACTTGAAGGAAGTTAAGGAAGCCAGGAGGCAGAGATGAGGAGAAAGGACATTCCAGGCATGGGGGACAGCTTGAAAAAAATTGCCTAGAGTTGGGAAATGGAGTACCTTGTTCAAGAAACTGAGGAGATCATTGTCACTGGATAGTAGAAGGAATAATGGTGTATAAAAATGTAAGAGGACTAGAAATATAAGGGGGACAGGTTGTGATGGGCTCTGACCAATAAACATAGGGTTTTCATGCTTACCCTTTAACTTAGCAATGCCACCATCATATATTCCAGAAGAGAGGAAAAACTGGAAGGAAAGGTCAAATATATGGATATTTACAGTAACTCTTTTCTGGTGGCAAGGAGTTGAAAATTGGGATGTCCATCAGTTGGGGAAAGGCTGAACAAACCGTGGTATATGATTAAGATGAAATGCTATTTTGTTATAAGAAATAAGAACAGAATACTCTCAGTAAAAAAAAAAAAAACTTGCATGAACAGATGCAATGGGAAAAGTAACAGCAATGTTGTAGGATGATCAGCTGTGAATGACTGTGACCAAAAAAAAAAACTCTGAAAGACTTACGATAAAGGATACTATCCATCCCCCCAAAAATATGGCTTTATATTTTATCCTAAAAGTGATAAAGAGTTATTGAAATTTATTGAGCAGGGATATGGCACAGTCAGACCTACACTTTAGGAATATCATTTTGGCAGCTAAGTGGAGGATGGACTGGATTTGGGAGAGACTTGTGGCAAGCAGACCAATCAGCAAACTATTGTAATAGGGTAGAGTGGAGGTAATGTCAGAGGAGGGGAGAAGTGGGGAGGAATACAAAAATAAAAGTGATACAACTTGGCAACAAATTGGATATTGGAGAGGGTGAAAAAGAGTGAGGAGGTGAGGATGGCATTTAGGCTTTGAGTCAAGATGCTAAGAATTTTGGGGGGAACCCTCAACAGGAATAAAGAAGTTAAGAAGAGGGGAAGTTTGGGTGGGGAGGGGAAATACTTAAGATGTCTACAGGATATCTAGTTTAATATATCCAATTGGCAGTTAGAGATGTGAGATTAGAGGTCAAAAGAGGGGTTAGGGCTGCTTAAATAGATTTGAAAATCATCAACTTTAGAGATCACCAAATGAAATAATACAGAGTGAAAAGGGTTCAGGACAGAACCTTGTAGGAATGGTTATTGGATATTACCTGGATGAAATTCAGCAAAGGAAATGGAAGAATTGCAGATGGGTAGAAAAGAGCAACAAGAGAGAGCAGTGTCACAAAAACCTACAGAGAAGAGAGTATCAAAAAAGAGAAAAGGGTGATCATCAGTATCAAAGGCTGCCAAAAAAAAAAATCCCCAACTATATGTGTGTGTGTGTGTGTGTGTGTGTGTGTGTGTGTGTGTGTGTGTGTGTGTGTATGAGGACTGAGAAAAGACCATTAAATTGGACCATTTAAGAGATCATTGATAACTTTGGAGAGAATGATTTCAGCTGACTAATGAAGTTGGAAGCCAGACTTCAGAGTTAAGAAGAGAGTGAAAGGAAGTAAAATCAAGTATTGTTTCCAGTCTTAAAGCTTTGAAGGAAGAGAAAGCCAAACTGACTGAACCACCTGTCTCTGCCTCTGCTCAAAGCAATCCCTCCATATTTTGTAATAAAAATAGCTTACAGATGTATAGTATTGTAAGGCTTACATTTTCCTTGCAGCAATGCTCTGAGGCAGGTAGCGCAAATCTTATTGCCCATTTGAAGGCACAGAAAAGTGATTTGTCTTCTAATCAAACAACTAATCAGCCTCCCAGTTAAGATTTAAATCCCACTCCATTGCTTCTAATCTCAGAGATCTTTCTGGCACTGCCCAGGAAGCTGAGGCTCAGAAAAAGCTCCAGAACTTGCCCATAGAACCAGTAATGGAGCCAGTAGCTCAAGCCCAGAAAGGAGGTTTCTTGAGAACCAGAACTGGTTTTTGTTCTGTTTATTTGTATCCCCCAGGCATCTAGCTTGAAGCTAGTAAGCACTAAATAACTATTGGCTGGCTGATCCATTGATTGATCATCTGACTCCAAACCCAAGGCTTTCCTCACTCAGGTAAACCCATGTCTTTCATCTTCTTAAAGTTCTGTCTTGTCTTTTCCTTCATGAAGCCTTCCCTGATTGGACCAGTGAAGAGCACACTCTCCCTACTTATAATGCCCCCAACATTCTGCTGGTATCCTTTGCATGGCTTGCTCTATATCACAGATATAGTGTACATTTCACAGGTATAGTGTACCCTCCTCTACTATTTATTCTAGCCCTTTCTTCTCACCCCAGTGGCTCCAACCCTTCTCTCTTGCATGGTCTTCTTTCCTGACCCCTGCCTAGCTTACTTCCTTTCCTATAATCCTCAAGGTTCCTGGAAGGTGTGCAAAATGTCTACCTAACCCTTCAAAGCCTCCTCCCCCATCTGGCTGTCTCTCCCTGAAGTGGTCCTTCCCTTCTCAAGAATTAACAGCACCAACCAGCCAGCCTCATGAAATACTAATGTGCTGCAAGCTAGCCTTCAATGGGGCCAAGTTCAAGACCCCTGGGAAAGAATCAAACTTTAAAGCCAACTTCCTGTTTCTTCCCTTAATGCTAAACTGAGGCCCAGGGGCAGAAAATAAGAGAGTGGAGGGAAATTTTGTCGAGTTCTAGTATGCAGAGCATAGGCCAATCAGGCCCAGAAAGAACCTTTGACTCTATTGTTGATTCGATCATTCATTCTTTCTAATAAATATTCATGAAGGACCTTCTCTGCCAGCCTTAGGACTGAAACCTGGGGACAGAATTAGATGAGGAAAGTCCAGGCCCCAACAGCAGTCTAACAAGGGAGGGAGGAGGGGACAAGACACGATGGTAGAGGACTAGAAATCTCAGTCAGAGAAGGACAGATTACTAGGGGTAGGGTGGGGTGGGGTGGGGGTTAGAGTGGGGGTTCCGAGAAGGGGGAAAGCAATCTAATTGGGAGCATGATGGGATCAGGGGAGGCTCCCTGGCAGAGATAACATTTGACCAGGCCTTGAAGGACAGATAGGAATTCATCCAATCTGAACCAGGAGAGATTTTCTCAGAAAAGGAGAGACAATGCTAATAAATGCAAGAAATCCAGAGAACAGAATGATAAGTAGGCTAGTTTGAATAAGGTGAAAGTGTGGGTGAAATGAAAGATGAATCAAGAAAGGTGGGCTCTGTCCAAATGATAGGAATCCATAAGGGTCAGACTTAAGAATTTGGTCTTGTGACTGCTAGGTGACACAGTGGCTAGAGAACCAGCCCTGGAGTCAGGAGGACCTGAGTTCAAATGTTCCCTCAGACACTTAATAATTACCTAGTTGTGTGGCCTTAGGCAAGTCACTTAACCCATTGCCTTGCAAAAACCTAAAAAAACAATAATAATTTGGTCTTTATTTTGTAGGCAGGGGGAGGATGAGGGGCTGGGAATGCAGTATGTCAGAGAGTCAGGAGATTTGATCAGAGCTGTTCTTTAGGAAGGGTTTGTTGGAAGCAGAAACACTGCTTAGGAGGCCATGGTAAGTCTGGTATTTGAAGGTCTGTCTTGTGGAAGAGAAATTAGACTTAAGATCATATATCAGATCGGAAAGGGATCTTGGAAGTGCAAGGGATCTGGAATTCTCTGGTTCAACATTTTCTCTTTACAGATGAAGAAATCAAGGTACAAGGAAATTAGGTGACTTCCCAAAGGTCTCTCTCTCTCTCTCTCTCTCTCTCTCTCTCTCTCTCTCTCTCTCTCTCTCTCTCTCTCTGGAGTTCTTTGACTCCAAATCCAGTATTTTTTGGAATACACTCAAGGACTTCACCTTCTCACCTGGAGCCTTTTCACCCCAGAGACATCAACACCCTGCCTCCAGGGTGGTCATAAAATTCAAAAACAGAAAGGTATGTTAAGTTTTTTGCAAATCTTTAGAACATCTTCTAATGCCAATCCTTATTACAGGGTTGATGATGAGGGGAGAATCAAAAATGACTCTGAATTTTGAGCCTAAGTGATTGGAGGATAAGGAAGCTTGAAGTAGGGAATGGTAAAAAGATGAACTTAATTTTGGACCAATATTCATATGTTCATAGGCTTATAGCTTGAAGAAATCTTGAAGGTCATTTAACACACTCCTTTTACAGATGAGGAAACTGATATTCAAAAGGATTTAAGTAACATGCTAGTAAGTGGAAGAGTTGAGATTTGAGCCTGGATCCACAGCAAATGCTAGTGGAACATTCAAGTGGAGGTATTCAGCAGCCAGTAGAATATGCAAGACTAGAGCTCAGAAGGGAGGATGGGGCTAGATTTATATAAGGATAAGAGTTTAAGTCATGGGAGTAAATGAGTTTGCTGAAGAAGAAAGAAGAGAAGCAGATAAAGACACAGAGAGAAAAGAGACAGTCAGAGACAGAGGTCAACACAGGCCAGAACCTTGGGGAAGAAGGTCAAGAAGGCTTAGAAGGAGTAAAAGGAGTTAATGAAGATGAGGAAAAGGTATTAATTGGAAGATAAAGTGAGTTATTCTATACATGGGGGAAAGTGGAAGGAAGGAGACTAGGAGAAGTGGGGAGACATGAGTACTGTCTTCTAACAAGGGTCATCTGCAGAGTCAGAGCAGTGGTTGCCAGTTGCCAAAATCCCATAGAGAAACATTGAATTATGACCTGGAGCAAGAAATCTCTTCCTTAAGATAGCTCCATTCCACCAGAAGGAAGTTTTGACAAGAGTCAGAGGGAAATGGGCAATTTAGGATCCAGGTTGGGTCAACTAAACCTTCTCCAATGAAATATGAGATCTAGTCCTGTCACTAATGTGCTTTGTGAGTTTACCTCTTTGTGCCTCAGTTTCTTTCTCAGTAAACATAATGGAATTGATCCAGGTGGTCTCTAAATTTCCTTCTAGCTGTAATATTCTGTTTTGTGTTCTAAGATTCCTTCCTAGGTCTGATATTGTATGTTCTATAAGGTTCCTTTCAGACCTAATATTCGATTTTTTTAATGTTCTGAAGTCTTACTCAGCTCAGATAGTCTATATTCTAAGCAATAAGACTCCTTTCATATCTAACATTCTGTGTTTTATCTTCTAAGGTTTCTTTGAGTATTCTCATTCTTTTTTTCTATGTTCCCTCCCAGCTCTGACATTCTATGCAATGTTCATTGCCAATTCTAATATTCTTTGTTCTGTGATCTAACTTCCCTCCCAGTACTGTGTTCTAAACCCCCTCTTTCCATCTTTAACAGACTGAGTTCTGACAGTTCAGCATCTCTGAACCACAAAGGGGACACCAGTCACACTCATTACCCCTTACAGCATCAGGACTTTGGATAGCAGCCAAGGACATCCCAAAACTTCAGGCCCTGCCTGGTTGAGGGATGGCTAGACAAGATGGGGAAGGCTGCCTGTCAGCCACCAGCTGGGAAATGTTTTGAATGACACAGCAGATTTTGGGCTTCATGTGTAATGTTAAAATAATAACAATATTTGCATTTAATCTAGCCCCATTCAAACAGGCCCAGCAGGCTTTAGTGGAACCAAACCAAAACAGAAGAACTAGAGAGGAAGATGGGGATGGAAACTCCTGTAATCTCTAGTAGGTTCTGTAATTTCAAAAGGATAAGAGACCTGGCCTGCTCAGAAAAGTCTGATGCCTCAGAGAAAAAGTAATAACAGATCAATATAAAGAGAGACCTACTGTTTATATACTGGAAATCACTATAATGGACAGAGTAGTTGGGGGGTCAAAGTGTTTGAATCTGTCTCTTTTACTCACTAGTTATCTGACCTTCCGCTTTAACTTCATTTTGCCTCAGTTTCCTCATCTGAAAAATGAGAAGGCTTAGATTAGATGGCCTCTGAGGTCTTTTCTGACTCTTGATCCTATGATCTTATGCTTTCTCATATACATTCTTTCATTTAATCCTCAAAATAGCCTTTTAAGAGAAGCAGGTAGAGATTACTATAATTTCCATTTTTTTATAATGAAAAATTGAGACCCATGAAAGACAAACTTGATCATGACATCTTAATGACTAAAAAAAGAAATAATAGGTAAGGCTAATTGGTTAGATTTGGAATTAGTTTAGGGAACACATTCAAATAATGGCTTTACTTTAACTTGGAGAAAAGTCTTTAGCAGAGTTCACCTTGGCCCTGGGCTCTTCTACATCTTTATCACTAAATTTCATAAAGTCTTAGATGGCATGATAATCACATTTGTATTGTGTTTCATAGATTTTCCCCCCAGCATTGGAAGGGACCTTTTGTAGACATCTTTTCCAAGCAAAAATGAATAAGAATTCTCTCTGCCAACATAACTGACAAACTTTACTTGAAGATCTCCAGTGACAGAAACGCTACTACCTCCCCAAGTGGTCCTTTCATCTTTACGCCATATCTAGCTTTTAGGAAGTTTCTTCTGACTTTAAGTCTAGATTTCTTTCTTTGTAGCTTCTACTCATTGCTTATCATTCTGCCCTTTAAGGCCAAAAAGAAGTTTCAACCCTCTTTCTTTGGACAGCCTTTCAAGTACATGACAAGAGCTACCCTTTATACCACTGCCAAGTCTTTTCTTCTCCAGAGAAACCATTCTAAGGTCCTTCAAGGTTTAATGATCCAAGGACCTTCACCATCCTGATTGTCCTCTTTTGGACACTCCCAACTTGTCAACATCCTTCCTAGACCATGCTGCCAAGAACAAAGCCCAATACCACAGATCTGACCTGACCATGATAGAATGAAAAAGGAACATGTCCTTCCTGGATTTGGACATTATGATGTCCTTCATGTGATCTGAGATCACATTAGCTTGTTCTGCTGCTATATTCTACTCTTGACTTAAATTGAGATGGTCACTCACCAAATCCTCCAGAGCTTTTTTAGAAAACTACTTGGCTATGCTTTAAAAAGAAAACAAATATGTTAGATGGATGAAAGGAGTAAGAGAGGGATGAAAGGAGGGATGAAAGGAGAGACATAGATAAAAATAGATGGAAAGATGATAAGTGATAGATGGTAAGATAAGTGAAAAATATATAGCAAATTGACAACAGAATGACATTGAGATAAATGGATAGATAATAGATAAATGATAGAGATATATGGTTAGAGATAATGATGGAAATAGATGATACATACAACAGATGACAAAGATAGATGGATAAACAGATAGAGAAAGCATTTGTTTTGTGCCTCCTATGTTTCAGACACTATGCTCACCACTGAAGATACAGACACAAATAGGCAAGAGAATCCTTGCCCTCAAGAAGTCCATATTCTAATAGGGGAAAGACAACAGGTAAAGGGGCACTTGGAAGGAGAAGAGGGAGAAGGTAGGCTGAGCTGCCAGTGGCAAGGGCCCACCCAGATAATAGAGAAGAAGTAATGATTTTGGTATGAGCAGAGGTGACCTGCTGTGGAGTGGATGAGGAAGTACGAAAGTTCTTAAAAACCTTAATAGCTTTAAGGTGCTATAAAACTTTTGGGACAGTCTATATAGTCTCATTAGATCCCATCTTGCTCATCAGGGTTTTGAGACCTGTTTCTGTCCCTCGGTGATTTAACTTCCCCTTTCTTCTTTGCACTCTCTGTAATGCAAATTGAACAAACAGACTGGTTAAGTCTGTATCCAACTCACTTCTAAAAATGTTAGCACAAGGCTAAGAGCAGAAATCCAAATCCAAGTTGACATTGAACCTTTATGAACTAGTCTTTGGGTCAGGTCATTCAATCACTTACGGTTGGGTGAATCTATCCAGTTTTTCTATCATCTAATCTGTGCATGCCTTCATTTTTTTCCAAAATGAATATTTTATCAAATGCAAAATGTAGGTAGCTCACATCTACAATAGCCCCTAATTTACTAATTGAATAACTCTTTCAAGAAAGAAATGAGATTTGCACAGGCTGACCTGCTCTGAGCAGCTCTTTCTGATAACTGTTTTCTGTACCAGTTGTTCACTCACCCACCCTAAAATTCTAGAATTTTTCCAGGAATGACCAACAAGCCCAATGATTTGAATACTCCATTCTGTTCTCTTTTTAAAAACTTCACAGTGATGTTTGTGCTTCTCCTGCAGAGTCTGTCTCCTAAGGGAATCACAAATTGTAAAGCCTAGTATGGTAGCATGAATCTTGCTGAATCTCTCCAGCTGGGCTAGGAAAGGGTGCATTCACTCACTTATTCACCAATCAGCACTGCTGAACAAACCCCAAAGCTAGAGTTCCAAAATAAACTTTCCCAGGGATTAGGAATATGGTTTCTGGAATTTTAGAAACCAGTCTAGGTGAGGAGAGTCAGAGCAGTGATAATGGGGTAGATATGATCTTACACAACATCTAGAGGTCAGCTCTATTAAAAAAAGGAACTGTTTGTGAGGATTGGCACAGGCAACAGAAAAAGGGAAAAAGCAATTAATATGTTTAAGATTAAGGACAAACATTATCTCCTTTGATCTTCACAACAAACCATCTACTTCCCATTTAAGAGATGCAAAAATAAGAGGTAGACAGAGGCTAAGTGATTTGTCCAAGGTCACATAACTGGTATAGGTCTGAAACTGGATTTGAACTCAGGTTTTCCTGACTCCTGGACCCAGGGCTTTATTTACTCTGCCACCTAGTTGCTTCTAACAGTTTCACAAGGTACAGTTCAAATAGAAAAAGGTTCTATATCTGTGCAAGGTGAGTGAGCAGAGTAAGCCTGTGAGAACCCTTAAGATAGGGTTCACTGTCCCTACTTGACTGAAGGTGTATGATTGGGTTTGATTGTTTTTGTGAGCACATATATATTTGCACAAAGGACATGTGCCTGTAAAATAATCTAGAGAGATGAAGAGGGGTCTTTTAATGTAGAAAAAGCACTGGCTCTTTCCCATCTCTCTTTTTTCTTCTCCTCCCCTCTTCCTTCTAATCATTCTCATTCCCAGCTCCTCCTTCTCTTCTTCCTCTTTCACTTTGCTGGCTCTCTCTCTCTCTCTCTCTCTCTCTCTCTCTCTCTCTCTCTCTCTCTTTCTCTCTCTCTCTCTCCCACTCTATCTCTGTCTCTGTGTCTAACACACACACACACACACACACACATACACACTACAAACAGAGAGAGAAAGAGAGAGAGATAAGTGCCTCTCTGTCCCCTTCTCTTTCTGAATTCTTTCTCCTTTGAATCCAGCTAAAATGACAAATGCATCTGACCCAGCAACTAAATCCCTTTCCAAGGTTGGGTTCACAAGGAATTGTATTGGGAGCTTATGTCTGGACACTATGAAACCGACCTGAGTTCTCTTTTGAAAGAAAGAAAAGCAAAAACCCTTTTAAGAAATATATGTACTCAAGCACAACAAATTCCCACAATAGTCACATACAAAAAGGTAAGTCTCATGGGAAGAAGGGAGAAGAAATAAATGCTTGTTAATTGAAAAAATTAAAACTTTAATTTTAAAAAATGGGAGAGAAAGGGAGGGAGGGAAAGAAGGAAGGAAGGAAGAAGCTAGGAAGGAAGGAAGGAAGGAAGGAAGGAAGGAAGGAAGGAAGGGAGGGAGGGAGGGAGGGAGGGAGGGAGGGAGGACCAATGGAGGGAAGAAGGGAAGGGAAGTAAAGAAAGAAGAATGAGAGAGAGGGAGGGAAGAAAAATGAGAGAGGGAAGAAGGAAGGGAAGGAGTGAAGAAGAGGAGGAGAGGAAGAGAGAAGGGAAAAGAAGGGAGGAAGGAGAAAATGGAGGAAGAGGGGGAGAGAATGAGGACCCTGCAATCCTTTGTTGCTCTTTTTTTCTACCATAGCTTCTCCTTCAAGAAAGAATAGAAGAAAAAAAGACACTGAGATAAAGAAAAAAAGACACTGAGATGGAGAAAAGAGCATTCTTGGTTTATAAATATTAATTACAAGCACCTAGTAATAAGAGACAGCGGAAGCTGTTGGCTGTGATCTCTGATTGTTTGACTAATCCTAGAGACAGTTTAAACAAGACAGTTATTGCTTGATGGGACACTAAATTAGAAAGCTCCACTCCTTCTCAGAGATTAGTTGGTGAAGTTGGTGGGAGACAAGGGCAGTGTGTATTCATGCTTAGCTGCTCAGGCTCTTGAACTTAGTCAGAGAATTCCTTTTACTGGGCATTGAAAAGAGTGACAGGACCAGTTTCCTAACCTAACCTTCTAGAGGTTCCCAGTCTGATACTGGAAACTTAGTCTGATAGGATCAACCAATCAACAAACATTTATTAGTGCCTACCAAGTGGCAAGCACTATGCCAACCAGCTTGAGATTCAAAGGCAGAAGGGGAAAAATCCCTATCATAAGGGAACTTGCATCACACTGGGGGTAGTATACAGCAGCTCAGCAATAAATAAACTACTGATAAGTAAAATAGGGTGTGTGTGTGTGTGTGTGTGTGTGTTTGTAATGGATATACTGGGATTTAAGGGGAATGACACAGTGCACTAATTAAGAAAATAAGAAAGTTCTCTGGAAGTTGAGCCTGATATTGAGAATATTTACAGAGTTTTTGTGACAGAGTGAAGATGGCAATGCAGAGTTAGCATGCTATCAGCCCTTTCCCTGACATAACTTTAAATGAAGCCTCTGCACAGACCCTAAAGCTATAGATACTACCAAAAAAACAAGTTAAAACTCAAGATATAGATCTTCAGTAAAGGTCTGCCATTTGTGGGGGATTAGAAAAGCTGGTGGGAGGCTCTTAGCTACAGTGCAGCTCAGGGCCAGGCTTTGCAAGCTAGGTAGATGGCCAGCCAGCAGGTAGGGTCCCACTCTGAGACAAACTCCAAGCCCTGGAAATGCTGGGGCAATGGGTAGGACTGGGTTGGGAACAAACCACTACATAGGCAAAGTATGGGCTATGTAGCCAAAACTTTAGCAAAGCAAACGATCAGCCAGGAACCAGATTCCAACCCCAGAACAAAATACTTGGGACTATATTCCCTAGACACCAGGAGCAGATTTTAACTATCAAAATGAGCAAAAAGAAAAAAACAGTGCTGACCATAGAAAGCTAATATTCTGATAGGGATGATAAAAATGCCATCTCAGAAAAAGGAAAGCAGTGACAAATAGCCTCCATGTGAAACCTCAAAGGGCTTTATGAATTCCTGGTGGAAGAGCTCAATAAAGGGTTTTAAAAACCGAAGAAGAAAGGAAAAAGACAAATTTGGGGAAAAAAAAAAAGAAAGAAGAGCCATGCTGGAGAATTATGAAAAATTGACTGAAGAAATCAATTACTTTAAAAGTAAAAATGACCAAGTGGAAAATCAATGTAATTCATCAAAAAGTAAAATTAACCAACTGAAAAAAGGAAACACAAAAGCTAACTGAAGAAAATAAAAACCTAAAAATCAGAATAGGATAAATAGAAACAAATGACTCTATAAGACACAAAGACTCCATCAAAAAATCTAAAAGGCTGAAAAAAAAATAGAAGAAAATGTCAAGCATATTTTATGGAAAAGCAAACAACCTGGAAAATAGATCCAGGAGAGATAATTTATGAATCAGTTTACCCAAAAGCCTTGATCAAAAAAAAAGAGCCTGGAAAATATCTTTCAGGAAATTATCATGCCTTAATATCCTAGAATAAGAAGACAAATTGGTCCTTGAAAGAATCCATAGAACACCTCCAGAAAGAGACCCCAGAATAAAACTCCAAAATAAATTAAACTCCAATAAATATTATAGATATTATTTATTAGAATAAATACTCTAAAATCATAACAAAATAAAATAAATAAAGTGAAACTCTAAATAAAATAAATAACTCCAATAAATAAAATAAAATAAATACTCCAAATAAAATAAAATAAAACTCTAAATATTAAAACTCCAAAAAATATTATAGCCAGATTCTAGCATTCTCAGCTAAAGGAGAAAATATTGCAAGCAGCCAAAAACAAGTAATTTAATTTCTGAGGAATCACAATCAGAATTACACAGAAATCATCAGCTTCAGCATTAAAGCATCAGAAGACCTGGAATATGATATTCCACAGGGTAGAGGACCTTGGATTACAACCAAGAATTAACTACCCTACAAAAATTCACCGTATTTTTTCAGGGGAATAGATAGATATTCAATAAAATAGAAGTCTCAAAATTTTCTGATTAAAAAAGACCAGAACTGTACAGAAAATTTGATTTTCAAATACAAAATTCAAGAGATACATAAAAAGATAAATGGAAAGGGAAAATAGACTCTAGTCAACATCTCTACAAGGGAAGATAATATTTGTAACTCTTGATAGTAACTCTTAGGACAGTTAAGAGAAACATTCTTAGAGAGAGGGTATGGGCAAAGGATGATCATGAAAGTTTTGAACCTTTAGCCAATAACTTAGCTAATGAGGATTGAATACAGTTGGATGTATTAAAGTTAATCTTTGGAAAAGTCCTCTGAGAGGATATAGGTTTAAATAAGCCATGAAGTAATATTGATTATGAGGGTTTTATTTTCTATTGGAACAGAGAGAGGGAGAGTACTTGTTTCAATAGTAAAAAGAGAATTTGGGTGAGGTCATGGAGAACAGATTATGGTTCTTACATCTAGACAATAAGGGCCAAACTCTGGCTATCTGAAAGAATTCCCAGGATAATTTTTTTTGCTTAATTTTGAGGAAATTTTGTAACTTTTCCTGTTGATCATTTTTAAGTTTCTTATTGTTACAACAGAGTACTTGTCCTTTGATATCAAAGAAGACCATGATATCATAAAAGTGATGTCATGATTTGCACATAAGATTGGTTTAATTTGAGCAAGGAGGTATGTATACAAAGACACTATTCTCACATGAACCCAGTGACCTGACCTAATAAGATCAGGACAGCTTCTATACATAATTAAATCATGAAGTGATCTTACTTTACTAGACACTTTAGTTAATGAGGGTTGTAGTACTATGGAGACAGAGGGAGATAAAGAGTATATTTAAAAGGATTGAACACAAATAGATCATGAGGGGATTTTGCTTAACTTGATACTTTAGCCACTTAGAGAGGGAGGGTATATGAATTGATTTCGATTTAAATGATACTTTAGCTCATAAGGATTGCATGCCCATAGAGTGTACTTGAAAAGAGGGTGTGATATAAATTGATTATAATTTTATAGTATTTATGACCCAAGAAGTGTATTTCTAATGGGACAGAAGAGGAGAGTGTACTTAATAACTATGAGGCAATATTGCTTTTCAAACAATCAAGCAAGCAAGCCTTGAGAAAGGTACTTCTATCAGGACAGATAAAAGGAATGTATTTTGACAGAGGAGTCATATGTACAAGATAAGGTTAAAGCAATAGAGACATGAAAAAAGGATTATTCTAGTATAAGGCTAGACATTAGAGGATAAATAACACCATAAATAACACCATTCTCTCTCTTTTATAGAGAGAAAGAAGGGAGGGTGTAAAGACTGAATAAATTCTACTCTCAACAGATTTGACCCAAAGAGGGAATAACATATATTCCCAACTGGGTTTAAAAATCTATCCTACTTTAGGGGCGGCTAGGTGGCACAATGGATAAAGCACCAGCCCTGGAGTCAGGAGTACCTGGGTTCAAATCCAGTCTCAGACACTTAATAATTACCTAGCTGTGTGGCCTTGGGCAAGCCACTTAACCTCATTTGCCTTGCAAAAACCTAAAAAAAAAAATCTATCCTACTTTACAGGGAAGTTGGGGGAGTAATAAGGCAAAGAAGAAGAAGGGACTGATAGAAGGGAAGGTGAAATAAAAGTAAAGTTAAAGTTAAAATTAAAAAGAAATGTTAAAGGGAAAAGGGAGCAAAACAGTGTTGAGAAGGAATAAGGTGAAAGGAAAAGACATAAGTATAAATGGGGAAAGAGAGAAGATCCAAAGATTTCAAGAGGTAAAGGTGATGAGGGTAAGAGAGAATATCTGTGTGGAGGTGAAAGATGAAACACCATGTCGAGTCATCTGACAAGTATACTAAGTTTGCTGAAACACAAGAGGAAATGATGTGAAATAAATCTTCAAAGAGAGACTGGAGCCAGACTAGGAAGGGCTTTAAATATCAAATAGAGGGAATTTGTACTTTATCTTAAGGTTAGAGGGAGCCATGGGAGCTACTTGAGAAGGGGACTTACACTTTAGAAATATCAGTTTGATGTCTGGAGGATAGATTGGAGGAAAGAGAGACTAGAAAAAGAAACCAATTAGAAGACAAGAATAGCAAGAGGTAATGAGGGCATAGGCTGAGTAGTTATGGTATAATTAGAGAAAAGGGGCCCAATGAGACTCTGCCTAGTCTTGAAGGTCACTCTTGGTTTCCTATTCCAGATCTCTTTAGCAAAGTGTGAATAGGATCATGTGATTGATACCCCAAAGAGACTATTAGTTATAGATAGATAGATAGATAGATAGATAGATAGATAGATAGATGATAGATAGATAGATAGATAGATAGATAGATAGATAGATAGATCCTCTATATCTTGATTATAAGAATGGGGAAAGGAATGCAGAGAACTTCATGTAATGTAGTTCATCCCCACTGCCAACAATAAACCTAATTTAGAGCCTGTGACCTACCAGATTAGGAGCATCTCATTAAAGGTGAATCACAGAATCTCACAGTTAGAAGGGATCTTAATCACAGTTAGAAAGGACCTTAGTGGACATTTAGCCTAAACATGCAGGAGCAGCACCCTCCAAAACATTCTGACCATTGGGTTGTCAGTCTCTGAGTCATGGCAGTCCATGGGAGTCTATGGACTCCCTACTGCAATAGTCCATTTTACTATGAGTACTGAATCTATTATTTCATTTATATATGAAACTCTAGGATGAGATTCTTACTGCCAATGTAGATCGACACTTTCTCTGCAACTTAAGAGAATTTCTTGAAGAACTGAGAAACTAAAAGGACTTTCCCAAATATTAACTTTAATTGCTTTGTGAGAATTTACTACTTCATGGAGTTTGCCATCCTAGGACTGAAATTGTGAAATTAGTTGGAAGCCACCCTCCAGATAATATAGTCCAACATCCCCATTTTGCTAATGAGAAAACTGAATATTACTCTTTGATCCCTCAAAGAAAGTTTTTTCTTACATTGAGCTCATATTGGTAACTTTTACCCCATGTCTTTGTCTCTAAAACTACTTTTCCACCTTCTCTGTATTTACTTTGACTGTAATGTCATTTTGACTTTCTTTGATGATGAAGGACAAGAACCAACCAACCAACCAACTAACCAACCATTGTACAAATGACTGCCCCATGAGAATATAGCTTATTGTGGACAGGGATTGTTTTGCTTCTTGTATCTCCAGAGAAAAGGCATATATATATATATATATATATATATATGTATGTATATATGTATGCATACATATGTATGTATATATACATTTATTTTTCAACTAGATTTGGGCAAATATATGATACTGTGTTTATACAAGCTAGAGTTATGTGGAAAAGTTGTTAGTATATCTAGGTGGATTCAGAGGGGTTTAAATAATCAGTACCTGCATAGCCAATGCCAACTTCAAAGGACAAGGTCTCCAGGGAATGACCCAGGGATATGTCTTTGACCCATAATGTTAACATATTTATCAATATCTTGAAGGAAGGTATAAGAGGCTTACTTATCAAATTTGTAGAAGGCACAAAGCTAAGAGATAGCTCTAGAACATTGAACCAAATCAAACAAAATAAAATATCATTGAGACAAATGTTAAGTTTTATATGTGGGTTCCAAAACATCAAATTTATAAGTGCAATATGAGAATCCATAGCTAAGTAGCAATTCATTGGAAAAAGATCTGGGAGATTTAGTCAACCTCAAGTTCAGTATGCATTAATAGTGCAACATTACAGTCAAAAGATAAAAATAAATAAATAAAATAAAAAGCTTCTGTGCTCTTGTCTGCATTAAGGAAAGCATAGCACTGGGCATATATTGTGTTTAGAGCTGCTTGTCCCTTTTTAAGAATGACATTGGTTAGCCAGTGACCATTAAGGGTGAAAGTTTTCAAGATCAAACTCAGATGAAGAAACTAGGGATGTTTATCTTGGAGAAGGGAAGACTTTGAGGTCATGATCATTTTCTTCTATATATTTTCAGATACAGTCAGGGTGGTCTTGACTATGTGTGTCTTCACAAGAGTATCATGCTACTTTTTTTTATTTTTTCAGTATTAGGAGTGTCAAAAAAATTGAAAAGAGGACCATTGAGGCATTGCTCTTTTTTCCTTAATGACTCAAAGAGAACATAAGTCCAAAAAGACTAGGATGAGTATGGTAGCTATGAAAGCTTTAGGTTGAACTAATTACTTAATTGAAAGAAAAGCAATCTGTCCCTAATAGAGAAACCACAGTTTCATGTATGATCCTCTTATGGAAATGCTGTTTTATTTTGTACTTGTTAAGTTCTGAATAAAAATAAGGTTTTAGGAAAAAATAGCTCTCTTCAGGTAAAGGAAGTGCTGTAGTACAAAGAGAATTGGATTTATTCTACTTGACCCCAGAGAATAAAACTAAGAGAAATAGGTACAACAATAGCATTTATATGACATTCTAAGGTCTGCAGAAAGTTTTGTAAATATGATTTCATTTCATCATTTATGTCACAGAGAGGCAAATTTTGTTTTGATATTGGGAAAGTGTTACCAAATATTTGAGCACTCCAAAGACAGAATGTGTGACCTCAGGGGCAATAGGTTCCCCTTCAAGAGAGGTCTTCAAACAAAAGCTGGGTAAACCATCTGTTTAGAATATCCAAAGACATGGTCTTCTCATTTCAGTGCCAGTTGGATAAAAGGGAATCTGGGGTTCCTTCCAAATTGGAGCTTCTATAAGTCTTCTCTTTTCTAGGATAAAAATCTCCACTTCCTTTTTTTTTTTAGATTTTTTTGTTGCAAGGCAAATGGGGTTAAGTGGCTTGTCCAAGGCCACACAGCTAGGTAATTATTAAGTGTCTGAGCCCAGATTGGAACTCAGGTACTCCTGACTCCAGGGTCGGTGCTCTATCCATTGCACCACCTAGCAGCCCCTCCACTTCCTTTAACTGGTCTTTCTATGCCAATATCCAGTCCCTTTACCTTCACAAACACCTTCCTCTCTGTTCTACAGTTTGTCAGTGTCTTGAACACAATACTCTAGATCTGGTCCATTTCAAGCAGGGGATAGCAAGATCAACCTCCCTTGTTCTGAACATTTTTTCTATTTGTGCAACAGGTTTGGATGACAGTTTTTTTTTTTTACTTTTTGCATCACACTCTTCATATCAGATTTTTCATCATTTAAAGCCATCAGATATTTTTATGGTGGCTCCCCATTACTACCAGGATGAAAAATAAAATCCTCCCATTCAATGCCCTTCATAACCAGCCCCCTTGTGCTTTTCCAGTCTTCTTATACCTTATTCCATAGTCCCCAGGTATTCTGAAACCAGTGACACTGGTCTCTTTATTGTATCTCACTCAAGATTTTCTATATCCTGATCTAAGCATTTTCTCTGGTTCTCTTCCATACTTAGAATGTTCACCCTCCTCATCTATGCCTCCTAGCTCCCTTGGCTTCCTTCGAGTCTCAGCTGTAATTCCACATTCTATAAGAAGCCTTTTCTAATCTCCTTTAAAATGCTCGAATATGTTGGGTAGAGGAAGATCTCAGTTCCAATCCAGCCTCAGACACTTGCTAAGCTGCTCACCTAACCTCTGCTGTAATCTATAAATGTTAGCTTCATCATCCTGAATATTATTAGTGCCTATCCTCTCTGGATTACCTCTAATTTATCCTATGTTTATATTGTTTTTAGCCGAGTTATTTGGTCACCAGGTGACCCAATAGTGCATAGAACACCAGGTTTAGAATTAGGAAGACTTATCTTCCTGAGTTCAAATATGAGCTTTTAGACACTTCTTAGTAGTGTGACCCTAGACAAGTCATTTAACCCTGTTTTGAGAAAAACTGAGAAGTTTTCTCATCTGTAAAATGAGCTGAGGAAGAAAATGGCAAACAACTCTAGCATATCTGTCAAGAAAACTCCAAAAGAAAACCACAAAGAATCTGAAATGACTCAACAACAATATGTCTCTCCCACTAAACTATGAGGCTCCTTCACACCCTGATATTCTCTGCTTCTTAGATCTTGCCTTTCTGTGGGCAGATGTCATCTTGGTGCAGTGATATATGAGAACCTGCTTGAACAAAAACCTCAGTCACAGCCTGGGCTAAGTCCTGAGGGAGGTAAGGCTAGAGGTCTGCAGTAACCAGAGGCCAGATTCATCTCCTGCTCATCCAAGGGAAAAAAAAGAAGAAAAGTTGCTTTCTTCTCCCCTCTGCCCTTTCTTCTCTACTCCTTTCAAGTACAGCTTTGAGATTCTTTAGCTTTTAATAAAGTCCTCACTGTCCCAGGGAGAGTCTGAAAATGTTCTCCCTAAGATCAGAATTTCTGCAAACTGTCTCCTGAGATGGAGATAGGGACAAGGGTGAGTGACAGCCAGCCAGTGGTGTCTATGGAGAATACTATGGGCAGCCTGGGCAGAATAAATCTGAGCACTTTTCTCCCTAGCATCTATGAGCATTTTTCTTTGGTCTTACAGACAGGACCCCCAAACAGTGACTTATCTCCAAAATGCTAAGCATCCTTTAGGATTTGGGGTCAGAGAACCCTGGCTCTGCCCTTTACTATTTGTATAAATTTTTCAGCTCAAAATAAATCTGTAATTCCAGGCTTTCCTCCACGTCTTCTTTCAGGAAGTAGAAAGAATAATAAACTAATACCTAGGAGACTTCGGTTCAAGATCCATCTCAGTTACAAACTCATTTTATGACTAGACACAACTGATTTCATTTCTCTGAGTCTTCAAATCATAGGATTGGAAACTGAAAGGGATGTGGGCCACCCTCTAACTCAAACCCTTCATTTTGCAGATGAGAAAAATGAGGCCCAAAGAGAGGAAATCAATTACTCAAGGACATAAATTTCAGAGCTGTTTTGTGAATCCAAGTCCTCTATTTCCAAACCTACCACAATTTCTTCCACTGTAAAATGAATGGTTTAGACTAATAACATAGGTCCCTTCAATGAAATCTATGAAGCCAAGAAGTTGGTTCCCTTTCTCTTCTTTCATTCCTTTTCTCTTCTTATTTATTCCTCTCTTTTCCCCATAAACATCCTTTTCTCATCCAATCTCCCCAGTCCTTGAATATCAGCCAAATTCCAGCAGTAGAAACGTTTATTCATGATTCTAGAAGTTCCTGAAGTCTACAGAAGTAAGTTACTGTGAGGTAGTTAGGTGGTGCAGTGGATAGAGCACCAGTCCTGGAGTCAGGAGGATCTGAGTTCAAATGAGACCTCATATACTTAATACTTACTTAGCTGTGTGACCTTGAGCAAGTCACTTAACCCCTTTGCCTTGCAAAAAGCTGTTCTACTAGGAGTTGCATGCAAAGGAAACAATCTCTACCCCACTGTACAAACACTCAACTTACTGTTGGGATTCAGATACATTTATCACTGAAAATTCATATGACATTCAATTAGTCGGATACTCAGGGTCTGAATCTAGAAAGTTCTGCTGGATTTATCTATCTGGGCTCAGGGATGGGGAGTGACTAAGTATTCAGAAAATGTCTGATGAGAATATAAAATAACAAGGTTTGACTAAATAATCTCTAAGGTCTTTAACATTTCTAAATGTCTAAAGGAAGCTTTGGCGGGGTATTTCCCTCTTTCCCTGGCAAGGGCATTATCATAGAACAGGCCAATCCTTCATCACCTGGACTCTCTCCAGCTACAAGCTCATGCTAGCTCATAAGGCTGCTATATTGTCCTCCATCCCCCTTCCCCCCTGCCAATCCCCACTATTGCTTCTCAGGCATTTATCCAGTCCAGAAATTCCAGACCTAGCACTTTCCCTTATTTCTATTCAACCTGAAAGCATCAGCCCAATCCCGTCTGGATCTGAATTGAAATGCAGGTGGCGTATGCAACTGGGTTTCTAAAATTACCAAAATTCACCACAATCGGAGAAGGGTCATTATCGGAAACAGATTTCATTTCCATGGAAACAGGAAAGATAATGCCAAGTCTGGTCATTTTTATTTTCTGAAAAGAGAGAGACAAAGCGACAGAGACAGAGATAGGGGAAAAGAGAGACAGAAAGGGGTGGGGGTGGGGGAGTCAGAGACATTGGGAGAAAAGTCAGAAAGGAAAAATTAAGTACACAAAAAGACAGGAATGGAAAATCCAGGTGAACTTTAGGGACTATGCAGAACCAGAGAATAGCAAGAGGATTGGGACATCAGCTGTAAGGTCTAAGTGCTTCATTTTATGGAAAAGGAAATTGAGGCCCAGAGAAGTTTAGAAACTTACCATTTACTATATGACCACAAGTAGGTCACTTTACCTCTGGAACTGTGGATAGAGAATTGGACATGGAATTTGGAAGCCCAGTCCCATCTCAACTTTTACTAGTTGTATGTTTATGTGAGCAAATCACTTTTTAAAAATCACCTGTAAAATGAGGGGATTAAACTTTGATGTCCCTCCCAATTCTAAATCTATGAATCCATGATTTTTGCACCACCATTCTGTTAGAGATGTGATGAGGAAAGGGATTTGAAGTGAGAACTATTATTATTTCCTAAAATCCCATGACTGTCCTGGGTGTGGACCTAGAACCCAGACCTCCTGACTTATAGTGTGATGAACATGTGAGGCATGCCTGACTCCCCCAAATTAACCCTGCCCCTCCATCCAGACATTAGGCCAGAAGCATGAAACTTAATTTTTTGCAGAGATTGGAGGATAACAAATCTCCCCAATTCATCCCTCTCAGTATAGACATTACCTCTATGGTGCAGGTCAGTCTCTACAATATATGGTTTAGAGAGCTCTCTGAGACCCTGAAAGAATTAGAAAGCTCATCAATGGTCAGGAATTCCAAGAGTTCCAGAGGTAAGAACTGAACCCTTATCTTCCCAAGGCTGAGACCAGCCCTCAAGCCCTTCTAGCCCTCTGTCCATTCTACCTCTGGGCCTTCAATAACTGGTCATGATAATGGATGAGAACTTGGGAAAATGATGATAGTCTTGCCCAGAAATCACTCACAAATGTACCTTGCTGGCCCTCCTCTCTCATCTTTCCACCTAGTGCAGAGCATTCTTTTCACTGGCACCCTTGAAGATGGTCATCAACCCCAACTAACCTATCAAGTCCAAATTCTAGAATAGAGGCTCAGTGTCAGAGGAGTCAGTTGGCCTCTCATCATCAGGGAATCATGAGAGAATGAAGAATGTTCAGCTTCAAAAATGTGTATGAAGTCGGATTGAACCCAGAACCTCGTGACTCTAAGACAAGACTGTCCAGTAGGACATAAGGCCTCTCAGATCTGAATTCCAGACTTCAAGAAGGTAGGGATTGGACTCAACAACTCTAAGGCTCAAAGTGCTTCTTTTCCCTTCTGATTCTTCTTCAGGCTCTCCAGGCTTTCTCCCCAGGTCTCAGTTGCTTCCTCATAGCCTCAGACACCTACTAACTGTGGAACTTTGGCACGTCATTTAATTGCTGTTTGCCCCAGTTCTTTCACTTGTAGAATTGGGATGATCATAGCCTCTTTCTCTTAGCGTATCTCTCGGGGATGTTGTGAGGATCAAATGAGATAATATTTGTAAAATGCTTAGCGTGGTGGCTAGCAAACAGTGGGTATTTAATAATTATTTATTTCCTTCTTTTTCACCCTGAAATTTCTTTCAAAGCCTGAGGTTTCCTCGAGCCCTTCTCACCCCAGAATATCCCTCCACCACAATGGTCTCCCTTTTGTCACTGGGAAATTTGTTCTTGATTTTGGAAAGGTGCTCAGTCTGGTCAACCATCATTCTCATTCTGGTTCTGCATCTAACTTCTTAAACTTCAGCATCATGCCCCACTCCTCAAGCAGGCACAGTCCTGTTCAACAGTCCATTTCCTCCCTTTTCAGTTCCTTTTTGTGTGTTTTTTTTCCCACCTGTTCTTTAGAATATAAGCTTTTTGAGGACTGGGCCTTTTTTCTTTTGGTATGATTTATATTTCCTGTACTTAGTTAGTGTCTGACATATTAGGTGCTTAATAAATGTGAGCATCCCATTTCAGTCATATAATAATGAAAGTAATCCTAAAAGACTTGTGATAGAAAATACCATCTATATCCAGAGAAGGAACTGTAGATTTTAAATGTACACCAAAGCCTACATCTTCAATTTTTAAAATTTGCCTTATGTATTATCTTTTTTCTTCTCTAAGGTTTTTTTCCTCATTTGGATTTAAATCTTCTTTCACAAAATCATTAAGATGTATTTATGCTTAGCATAGTTATAAATGTATAGTTTATATTAGATTGTTTTCTGTTGGAGGAGGGGGAAGGGAGGAAGGGATGGAGAGAGAAAATGTAAAACTCAGAACCTCAAAAAAATGATTGTTGAAAACTACTACTGCATGTAGTTAGAAAAATAAATAAAATATGTAATAAAATAAAATAAAATAAATGTATACGTCCTTGACTCCAAAGTGTCACCAACCTATCAGATGCTCTGTTGCTAAATGACATTGGCAAGCTTGATCCTGTCCAGAGAAAGGAAACCAAAAAGTTGAGATAGATCTAGAACATGTATTATTATGTGAAGCACTCTTTAGGCAACTCCGGGTGATTGGGAGGGGTCAGAGTGTAAGATAGAATTCTAAAGCATCTTCAAAATAATAAGATGGCAAAGGCAGAGCCAGAGGGGAGTCAGTCCAGTCCAATGACTGTCTACTAACCTCAAGTAGAGGAATGGAATAACACCTATGGCAATGAGAGGAAAAAAGTCATCTTTCCCCCTAAGCCTATCCTTCTCTTAACACCTATTTTTGTCAGGATCACAACTATCCTTCCAGTCACCCAAGCAGATCATCTAGAAGCAGCCCTGGAGGGACTCTCCCTCACCACTCTCCCTTCATAGTCAATTGGTTGGCAAGTTTTATCAGTTCTCCTTGTACAATATTTCTGGAATCCATCAGTTTTTCTCTCAAGTCACATTCATCCTAATTCATCCCCTTTTGCCTTGATTATTGCAATAAACTCATCATCTTCTTCCCAGTCCTTGGTTTCTTTCCTTCTCCTCTACACAGCTGCCAAATAGAGATCTCCAAAAAGGATCTGACCATATTCCTCTGCTGTAGTAACTAACTCTGGTCCCTTTTTTAAAAATCCTTCTGTCTGGAATTTAAATAACTTCTCAACCTGGTACCAATATAATTTTCCAAGCTTAATGTACATTACACACCTTCATATAGAATTCATTCTAACCAAACTGGCTGTCCTGCTGCTCCCCAAACTGCTCCTCA
The DNA here is from genome assembly GCF_037893015.1 of Macrotis lagotis. Classification (NCBI taxonomy): domain Eukaryota; kingdom Metazoa; phylum Chordata; class Mammalia; order Peramelemorphia; family Peramelidae; genus Macrotis; species Macrotis lagotis. The sequence goes on from NC_133658.1 coordinate 850,002,834, forward strand.
ATGATTCCATTTCCCATCACTGCATCATTTTTTCCCTCTTTTATTTGGGGGTGGGGGTGAAGCATCGGAGTTAAATGACTTACCTAAGGTCACACAGCTAGTAAATGTCAGATGTCTGAGGTCAGATTTCAACTCAGGTCCTCCTGACTCTATCCACTATACCACCCAGCTGCCCTTTCATCATTATACCTTTAAAAAGAAGAATAGCTTCCATTTATATGGTGCCAGACACTTTATAAATGTTATCTTATTTGATCTTCCCAACAATCCTGGGAGGCAGGTGTAAGTATTATTCCCCTTTTACAAGTGAAAAAAACTGAAATAAGTGGAGATTAATAGATTTGTCCAAGATCACCCAGCTAGTCATAATAATAACATCCCATAGCTAACCATAGCTAACCATTGTGTAGTGCTTACTGTTTCCCAAACAATCCTGGGAGGTGGATGGTATTATTATTACCCCATTTTATGTATATAGAAACTGAGACAGGCAAAGGTGAAGCAGTTTCCCCAGGGTGACACAGCCCAGTAAGTGTCTAAGGTTAGATTTGAACTCAGGTCTTCCTGACTACAGAGCCAGCTCTCTATCATTACATCAGCTAGCTACCTCTTAGCTTTCCCCAAGCCTTGAATAAATATTCTTTCTTCTTTACTCTCCTTAGTGATATAATGCAGAGAGATATGCTGTCAAGAGGACTTCAGTTCAAATTCAGCATCAGATACGTATTAGTTGTGTGACCTTGAGCAAGTCACTTAACCTTTGTCTGCCTCACTTTATCAGCAAAATGGGTATGGTAATAGAAGCTATCTCATAGGATTGTTATGAAACTCAAGTGTGATAGCATGTATAAAGTATTTTGCAAGTCTTAAATCACAACATAAACACTAGTTATTATGATCGTTCATGTAGCACCTCCTACCCAGGAACTTTCTTGAACCCCCCAAATATTAGTGCTCCATCCCCCACCAAAAGTATCCTTTGCTAATTTTACCTATATTTATATTATAGTTAGGTAGCCCAGTGGACTAAGAACTGATCTTAGAGTCAGGAAGATCTGAGTTTAAATTCAGCCTAAGACACTTACTTGTTAGCTATATGACCCTGGGCAAGTCACAACCTCTGTATGGATGTTTCTTCACCTAGGAAATGGAAATAATAATAATATCAATTTTTCCAGGATTGTTGTGGGGATAAAGAGAGAGAGAGGGAAAGACAGACAGAGACATAGAGAAAAACAGAGAGAGACAGAGAGACAGAGAGACAGAGACAATTTTGTAAACCTTAAGGTATTATATACGTGTTAGTAATTATTATTACTGTTTGTTATTTGTTCTTTGAGTACACGTTACTTTCCCCCAGTAAAGTGTCAACTCCTTGAGGACAAGGATTGCTTCATTATTGTTTTTTATCTTCAATCAGCCTACCAGTGAAATCCAGTTTGACTGGCACAGTCCCAATCTCCTAGAATGCACTTGGGCCAATAAACCTAGAGACTGGATGGTAACCATTTTTAGCCTCTTGTGGGAATGGCAAGCTTAGGATTAATTTCCCTATTTCCCTATGTTTCATTCCTCACTCCTTAGGAGCTGAGAAAATATTCTCTCTTTACTGGTCCTATCGATAACAAGTGGTCTTTCATGGCTAATATACTGGCTGACTCAAAAAATACATAAGTTTGAGCCCTGAAGGGCTCTGGACCTTGGATATCCACACACTTGTGTTCACTACCCACCAAGGACATAGAGGCTGCACGGTGAGCTGGTCCCTGCTAACAGTTGTTCTTCTCCCTTTATGAGGAGCAATAAAGTTTGTTAACAGCTATCTTTGTGCTAGGGAGAGCCCGTCACTCTTAATCTAAACTCTCCTGCATCACCATAGCCCCTGCCACAATATCTGACTCATAAACTTGTTAAATAAATGTGTATTGAATTCAACTGAAACCAGGAGAGTGTGCGAGGAGGCTTCAAAGACTCAAGTCCATGCTTCCAAGTTAAGTGGGAGGTCATCATTTCAGGTTTGACCCTATCTCTATGACCTTGGTGAAGTCCCTTTCTGAGCTGTCCTGTTTTCTCAACTTTATGGATCAGCTGGCCTTTCTGAAGACTTTCATACCTACGACAACAACAACAAAAAAAAAAAAAACAAAAACCCAGGGGCACTCCTCTCTCCTCTTCAAACAGTATCCTAGGCACTTCCCCCTCCTAGGGCTCAGTTTTCTCATCTGTGAAATGAGAATAACTATGCCTTCTCTGCCAGGAACATAGGACTAGAAATGGATTTGAAAAGTGAATGGCACTGTTTATCTGATGGCACTATCTAATGAATAACTCACTTTTCCATCATGTTTTATGGTGTGCAAAGCATCTTTCTTACTATAATCCTGTTCAGGGAAAAAAGGGCAGGTGTTAGAATCTCCATCTTACAGATTAGGTAGCTAGAGCCCAGAGAAAAAGCAGTAACCTGTCCGCAGTCACACAGCTATAAAGTGGCAGAGCTAGAAACCAGGGACTCTTAACTAAAAATTCAAGGCATTTTTCACTCCAAAATACTGCCTCCCCTGTAAACCTAATAGACATATAGAAATATAACACTTTGAAGTTTAAAGTCTCTCTCTATCTGTCTGACTCTCCCTCTCTCTTTTTATCCCCACAACAATCCTGGGAAATAGATGTCATTGTTATTTCCATTGCCCAGGTGAAAAAACTGAGGCATATAAAGGTTAAGTTACTTGCCCAGGGTCACATAGCTAACAAGTCTCTGAGGATGAATTTAAAGAGTTTTACATACCTTATCATTCCCTGTGGTATAGATACTAGAGTTGTTGTCCCCATTTTATAGGTAAGGAAACTGAGGTTCAACAAGGATCAGTACATTGTCTAGAACTGTCCAACTTCAGATGCTTATTAGCTGTGTGATCCTGGGCAAATCACTTAATCTCTGTTTTCCTCAGTTTCCTCATCTATAAATGAGCTGGGGAAGATAATGGCAAACTACTCTAGTCTCTCTGCCAAGAAAGCCCCAAATGGGTCATAAAGAATCAGACATGGCAGAATAACAAATAGAGTTATATAGCTAGTAATGTCAGAAAAGGGAACTGGAGCCAATTCATCCCGAATCCAGGTCCAACATTCTTCATTTATTTAACAGGCATTTATTAGATGTGTGTATTTCAAACACAAAACTACATTCTGCAGATGCAAAGACACGAACAAAATCCTTGCCCTGGAAGAGTTTACAGTCTATTGGGGGAAACAGTAAGTATGCAAAAAAGTCAAAAATAATAGTAGACAGTATTTTTATATTTTATAATTTTATATTTTATTTTATATTTTGTCTTTAAGGTGTGTAAGCACTTTAAATATAATATTTCATTTGATTCTCATAACAACATGATTCTCATAACAACATACCATTTTGCAGATAAAATCGAGATTGGAACCCAATGAGTGACCTACAGTCACACAACTCTTAAGTGTGTGAGGCAAGATTCAAACTCAGGTCTTTCTGACTTCATGTCTAGCACTCTAGTCAGTGTAATTTCAGGGGAAAGGGTACTAACAATTGAGAGTAGGGGATCAATAAGGATTTCCTTTAGGAGCCAGCACTGGAGTGGAACTCTAAAGGAAGCTAAGTATTCCCTACAAAGAGGGGAGGGACAGTTCAGACAAGGTATGGAGAGCCTGTATAATGGCAAAGCAAAGTAAGAGGGAATGAACATGAACCATGAAAGAATACCACATGTGATAGTCCTGGAAAGGAAGTCAAAAGCAAGACCTTGAAGGAGTTCCAAAGTCAAATGGGGAAGTTTACATTTCAGTCTAAAGGCAAGGAGTCTCTAGAACAGATATCTCTAGAACCTCTTGAACACATTTGTGTTTTAGAAATATCCAAAGAATGGATTAGAGAAGGGACAGATGAGACAGGAAAACCAATTAGGAGGGTATTGAAATATCCCAGCAAGAATCTGAATGAGATGGCTATGGCATGAGAGAAAAGAATGAGATGACTACAAAATACACTAAATAGACATATGGATGTGTCAACTGGTTGAATGGGAGATGGGAGGGAGAGAAAAGAATAGAAAATGTGGGCAAGGTCGTGACTCTGGCTATTGGGAAGGAGGGTGGCACCCTCAGCAGAAATAGTTAAGTCAGGAAGAAGGAAGATCTATGGGAAATATGATGAATTTTGTTTTAGAATCCTACAGAGCATCCAGTTGACCATGTCCAATAATCAGTTGAGTCTTCAGGAATGGTTCAAGAAACAAAAGGACAAAACCTTGATGTCTAGCTATTAGGGGAGTAGTAGGCATGTAAGGTAGGCATGAAATAAGGGTAATGACCTAGCCAAAGAGACTGAGATTAGTGGTCAGAGAGGTAGGAGGAATACTAAAAGAGATCTGGTAGGAGAAACCTGGGAAGAAAACCTGGTAGGAGAGTGTCTAGAAGGCAGGGATGGTCAGCAATGTTAAATGTTGGAGAGAAGTCAAGAAAGTTAAGGACCCCACTGTACCTGTACTATTATTAGAAAAGAGATCCTGAAGGCATACACATACCAAAAAAAAAAAAAATCCAAGGCATTTTAATCATTAGACTGACTCGATATGAATAGTGGAAAAAAAAAACTTTGCTGCAGCTAATGCTTTCACATCAATGCGTCTCCTCTTGCTGCTAGATATTAAATCTTCATTTCATCAACACTTGACTGAATTTGTAGAAACAAAATGGAAGAAGGAAGCAGGGCATGAATTAGCAGTTTAAGGCAGGGGTAAGATTACGATAAAAATCCCTGTTCTCTCCATCCATCAAAATGTAATAAGAATGGAAAGCTGCTGTGAAAATATCAACATGACCTATGGCTGGGGGCCTGTCACCATCATCCTTCACCATCCATTGGGGTCGGCTTCACGCATCTCATTTAACTTTCAGCCATACAGCTTCCCAGGAAGGTAGGGCCAGGATTCTAACTTGCTCAAAACTCTCCTGAGGAAACAAGAATAAGCCAAAAGCTTCCCACGTTCTGAAAGGAAGAAATCAAAAAACCAGAGAGGTCAGTATATCTGTTAACCTAAGTTACCAATCTTGGTTAGGTCACTTCCCTTCTCTGAAATTGTTTGTCCTTCAAAATGAGAATCACAAGATCATATGTTTAGATCATGCAAAGACCTTAGAGATCATCTAATCCAACCTCTTTGTTTTATAGATGGAGAAACTGAGGCACATTGAATTGAAATGATTTGCTCCAGTACCTATAAATTGGAAGAGACTGAGAGGGAATTCAAACTCAAATCCTGAGATTCCAAATCCAGCATCCTTTCCATTGCAGATAATAATTCCTGCCTGCCTGCTTCACAGGGAGGTCATTAGGATCAAACATTATAATAGACAGGAAAGGACTTTGTAAATCATAAAGTTCTATCCCTGTGTGATAAATTATTATTTGTAATAATGTTTGCTGATGATGAAATATGAGAGCTGATAGAGATTAAAGGGTATAAGGATCCTGTCCTCAGAAAGCCCTTTAGGAAAAAAATGAGAGAGAAGATAGGACAAGAGAATCAAGATAATTTATAAATTTGCCTTCTCCCTGACTGCAGTATTTGTGCAGAGGAATTGGAAACTCAGCACTGTTAGCCAATTGCACTGCAGTGAAGGCCTCTTGCCCAGCCCAGAGTCTAACTCAGTGCCCATAGCCCAGTCTAGCCCAATCAACATAAATTTTACCCAAGAGCCAAAGGTTAGACCAGAACCCAGTCAAGCCTATCTCATCTCAACCAATCTTTACCCTTGCCTGGTAGAGGACTGGCCAAAGATCTTATCCTTTTCTATCCATCATTTACATCTTGCTTCACAAAGTCAGTAATGAACCCAAGTAACAGAATGAAAACTTCAGGAGGACAGGAACCATCTCTTTTTTGTCACTGTATATCTAACTCAGTGCTTTTCACACTGTGGGTTCTTGGGAAACAAATATTTCTTGATCCATTGGTTGTTTGACTGGGCTTTATTTTTTGGTCCCCCCCCACTCCCTTTCTCTCCCTTTCTGAACCTCAAGTCCATCATTCTCAAACCCTCTCTATCAACATATACTCGGCACACTCATACAAGCAAGTTCAAGGGAAATACATTTTCTTTGGTTGTTTACAAAATCCTGGTTGATGAATATGAAGAAATTTGAATCGTGTACATTTGAATCAAATCGGAGAGATGGTACATGGTGTCATGGGAACAAATCATATATAATTATTGGGATACATCAAAGAGAACAATGAGTTATAATAGGAGTCAAGTTTATATTAGAGTACATGGAATAATATCCATATTTACTATACACTGGCTAATATAAGGAATATAAAAATTCTTAGGGTTTTGCAAGTCATGTCTGGGTTAGCGTCCCCTTGAGTATTGTTAGTCTTACCCATGTTAGGTTGCAGAGTGTTGTCACTATTATGGTAGGGCACTTGAGTAACTATGAGTAACATCTGTCAGAACACATGGGACAATGAGAGCAATAGCTGTGTTAAGACATGGAGTTCTTTGTACAACATCAAAAGATTATAGATTAGAACTGGAAGGCATGTCAAGGTCATCAAAGTCCAATCTCATTTCATAGATGAAGTCCAGAGAAGTGAGGCTATTTGCTCAAGGTCATACAGATTTAGCAGAGGCTGGATTTGAATCCAGATCCTCTGACTCTAAAGCCAGTACCCTTTGTGCCACTCTCCCTCCTGAGGAAAATCTATATTTGGGCTGCTACATAGTGTCAGTAACATTCACACCAAGAAACTCTCAGTCAAAATATTCAACAGAAGTCACTGCACCAAGATATTGCCCTCCCGTCTTATCTCAATCTCTGTTTCTTTTTCTCTGTCTCTCTCTCCTCTTACTCTCTGTCTCTCTGTTTTGCTCTCTTACTGTCTCTGTTTCTCCTTTCTCTTGCTCTCCCTCCATATCTGTATCTGCTTTTTTGTCTCTGTATCTTTCTGCCTCTCTCCATGTCTCTTTATCTCTCACTCTCTTTATCTCTCTTGCTCTGTCTCTCTCCTCTCTTTTCTCATTCTCTCTCTCCTCTTCCCTTTCTCTAATTCCTTCCATCTTTCACTGATTCTTTTCTCCTTCCCCCTTTGTACTTTATCCCTCTTGGGGCATGTGGTCTCTTTGGTCCTGTGGTTTGAGACTGCCCAGGAAGAGGTGGGATACTCTTGACCCTTAACCTTGTCCCTTGACTCCAGTTCTAATCTGTCTCTCCAACTTCATTGTACATCACTCTTCTTACATTCTTTATGCAAGTCAAACTTCTCTTTATTCCTCACAAAAAAATTATCTCCTGCACAGGCCACCCAATCCTCTTTCTCTAACTCTTTCCATCTCCAAACCTGGAATGGATTCACATTTCACTTCTATTTCATAGAATCCCTCCCTTTCTTCATGATGTGGCTTAGCCATCATCACCAAGTTAGAAGATATGCAATTGATTTGGATGTTTCTAGTGACAGGGAACTCGCTATCTTTTAAGTGGAATTCTTTTGCATTTAAACAGCTCAGATCATCAGGAAATTCTTTCTTAACCTGCTCTGAAGTCTCCCTGTTTTAACCAGACTAGTTGGTCCTAATTCTGCCCACTGAGACCAAGTATAAGCAATTTCCAGGATAGTTAGGGTCCCCTCTATTTCATTCTTAAATTGGATAGCATTTTTTGGCACAGTGGCTAGGGCATTTAACATTCCTGGAGTCAGGAAAACAAAAATTCAAACCTGACCTCAAACAGTAACTAGTTGTGTCTTAACATAGCTATTATTCTCTTCGTTCCATGTGTTCTGACAGATGCTACTCATAGTTACTCAAGTGCCCCAACATAATAGTGACAACACTCCTGCAACCCAACATGGGTAAGACTAACAATACTCAGTGGACACTAACCCAGACATGACTTGCAAAACCCTGACAAAGACCCTGGGCAAGTCACTACATTCTATTTGTCTCAGTTTCCTTATCTGTAAAAAGAACTGAAGAAGAAAATGGCAAGCCACTGCAGTAACTTTGCCAAGCAAACCCCAAATGGGCTCAAGAAGGTTTCATCAAATCAGCCTCTGCTAAATCTGTGTGACCTGGTGCAAATAGCCTCACTTCTCTAGATTTCATCTGTAAAAGGAGATTGGACTTAATAACCTCAAAGTGTCTTCCAGCTCCAAAGGGGTCAGAAACTATCAAAATGACAATGACAAATATTTCCCAAGATTTCATAGAAGGGATATCTACTCCATTGGATTTCAATGCTTTTTGAGGTCCTACCTGACTCTGCCATGAGAGGATTCTAGAAAGAACCATCAAGCTTCCACCACAGCACTTCAACTCCTCCCTTGATAACTCTCCATTCAAGTAAGAGGGTATCTATCCTTGCAGTATTAGGTAGAAGGATTGGAAACAGATGCTAGGGTGCTAATATGAGTCTGGGAAAATGAGTATCATCTCCTAGATTCTCTTCTGCTCTTCTGACCCAGCCCTGACCTCCCTCATTTGAGGAAACTCAGCCCCCAAAGAACCAGGATTGTCCTCATTTCTTCCCTAGTCTCCTCTTCCTCCAGTCCCTCCCAACCTTGTATCTCTGATAATAATTCAGTTTGACTAGATCACAGACTGCGTGAAGGGAAATAATGTAAAAACCAATCTTGTAAGTCTAGATGCTTCATTATTTTGTTTGGAAAACATTAATTATTGTACTTTTTAAATCTAAGAAAACTGAATCCTCTAGAGTTGAGGAGTCACAGAATATCAGATAATAAAAGACCCGTAAAAACAAAGAATTCCAGAGCTGGAAGAGCCTTTAGAACACAGAATATCAGGACTGGGAGGAGCCTTAGAACACAAAATGTTAGTGCCAGGAGAGACCTTAGACATCATCAAATCACACAACTCTCTCATTCAGCAGGGAAAAGTCTCACTCAAGGTTACATAGATAGAGCCAGGACAAGAGACTGGGTCGACTAATTCCCCATCCAGGGCTCTTCTCATTGTACCATACTACCTTCAGGAAATTCTGTCCTTAATCTCCTTGTAAAACCAGGGAAAAGCTGAACACTCCCCCTTTCCCTGTACATACCATTTCAGCTACTTTATCTGCAGCTGCAGAAAATCAAAGGAAGAACCCTGCTAATTATTTTCTGGACCAAATCACAAGCCAGCAATTAGCAAACCGCCCTTTGGAACAGTGTGTGACAGTGGAGGGGTGGAGGAAGGGGGTGGAAAGGAGGGGATTTCTCCCCATCCTACCCCCACTACCCCCAACACAGAAATATCTTTGCATTCCCATTAGGGAGTGATCTGTTGAACTGAATCCCGACATTCCCCAGTATCAAGGAGCCACACATGGCCCATTCATCGCCTATGTGGTGCCTCATTACCCAGGGGTGTAGAAATGATGGAATGTTATTTCCCTTTGCCAGGTGGGTGGTCCTGGCAAATTGGAAAATGCCAAGAGCTTTCAAAGCCACTGGGAAGGGATGGAGACTGGCCAGCTTCTGTAGAGCAGCCCTGGCTGAGGAAGGTTGAGGAAAGCAGGGATCCTCCCTCTGGACTCACTCACAGTGGCCTTGCCAAGAGGAAAAATGGCAGGTTTGGCTTGAGAAGGCCTGCCCACCTGCTCTCCAAAGATCTTATTTTGTTCTCTCAGCTGTGTTGTACTGGGGGAGGGAAGGATGCTAGAGGGAGAAAGCAGGAGTCCACTGTTTTATAAAAGGAGCTGTCTTCTCTCCTTCCCTCCCCCCCTTTCTAGTTAGGGCCAAGTTTCCTAGATGCAAGGGGGGAAAGACAGCATGATGCTCCCTCTGCCCTTTGGACTTGACCATTCTAAGATTCTACAGATAATACGATGCCTTAGCCCAAGCAGTTCCAAAGCTCAGAACAGACTGGCCAAATTCATCTCCATAGTGAGAGGCAGCCTAATATAATAACAATAACAATTTTACATATTTATAATCTAGCTCTTGTCATGTATTATTTCACTTGATCTCCACCATCGAAGTGTATGCAAGAGGTATTTTTATCTCATTTTATAGACGTAACTAAGGCTCAGAGAGACTTGTCTACAATGACTCGCTTTTTAAAAAATCAGATGCATGATTCAAATCCAGTTCTTCCACAATTGAGTCCAGGACTATCTACTCCATCATGCTGTGATGGAAAGAGCCCTTAGTCTGAAATGAGAATCCCAAGTTCAAATCTCAACCCTGCTGCAGTGTGCCTACAAATCACTACCAATCTCAATCTCCTCACCTACTAATTGAGGGAATTAGTCTAAGCACAAGCTATGTCCCTCCCTCCCTGCTCTAAACTCTCAGGGGCTCCCTCCTCCCTGACATCCTTCCTAATGCTAAACATTCCCAGTCCTAGCCCCATGAAAATTATATCCTATTCTCAGAATTCCATAATTGAAAGGAAGTTGAATGACCATGTGGTGCCACCTGTAGCCCTAAAAGAACCCACAACATACTCAACAAGCAGTCAAGGCAATTCATTCCATCTTTCCCTTTTGTAATGGATTCAATAAAATTTGGGCAAAATCAATATATAAATTTTGGAGAACACAAAGCAAGGCATGGATGTGGATGGGAACCCAATATTCCTAGAGAGTTTAATAACATTCTGGGTGCAAATGACCTTGAGATAGATATAAATAGTATAATAATGAATTTTCTGAATAAGATAATGAAGCATCCATACTTCCAAGACTGACTTTACATTATTTCTCTTCAGGCAGTCTACAATCCAGTCAAATTGGACAATCCTGTCCCACATTCTCTATGAAATTGCCTATGACTGCCTTCTCCCTTCATCTCCTACTGAAATCTTTCTTCCTTCTCAGTCTAGCTGTGGGGCCACCTTCTCCATAAAGCATTCCTGGTCCTCCCTACCCCTCCCTCTTAGAACACTTACCCTTAATTGCTCCTTTACTCCCATCATGCTCTACTTTATTTGTGTTCATATATCTCACCCCCTCTTTTGAGATAAGTTCCTTGAGGGCAGGAATTATATTTTTCATCCTTGTGTGCCCATTTATGAGCAGTCTACCTTACATCATCTATGTTTTGATGGTTTCATTATCTTGACTTACAGTTAGTAAGGTCACATTTGAATTCAGGTCCTCCCAACTCGAGAGCCATTTCTCTATCCACAGTGACATCCAGCTGCCCAATCACTGCTTACTCAAAGTCAACTGATGACTTCCTTTCTCTATAGTCTTTTGCCAACAGAATGATATTCTTCATAATGAAGGGTACATAGGTCACCTGAGCAGCACCATTATGTCTGAAGGCTTAAGGAAGGTCATGATTAAGACCACATGGTACAGTGGAGAGAATGGATTGGAATCAAATTAGAACTTGGATTGGCACTGGCTTGGAACCTGGTTTCAAATTTAGGTTCTGACCCTTTCTTTAAGTTACAGTTACAGTCAACCCTTCTCTAAAAAGCCTTTCTTGATCTCCTTTAATGCTAACACCTTCCCTCTGAGATTATCTCCAATTTATCCTCTCCACAATGTGTTTATACACAGTTGTCTAGAGATTGTTTCCCCCACTGAACTCCTTAAAGGCAGGGACCTTTTGTCTTTCTGTGTATCCCCAAAGCTTATCATAGTTCCAGGCAGATAGTAAGAACTTAATAAATGCTTGAGACTTTATTTAGTGACCTTGTGCAAGTAACAATTTCTCTGGGCTTTCTCAGATCCCTTCTGCCTCTAGATCTTCAATCCAACGGTTAGGTCACTAAACACTATCACCACTGCTGAATAAATAAGAAACACTAGTACCATTGCATTCTCCCATCTCTAGAACACCAGGACCATTGCCCCAAGACTAGGCAAGTCTAAACAAATGACACATTTGTGCCACATCCAGTCTCCAACATGGTGTGGTCCTTGGGTTTTCTTGGCTCTTTACTGCTTCACCATTCCTTTGCCTTGTTTGGTTAGACCCCCTAGCCCTCACTGGAGAAAAGTATCTGTCCTTGTTCTGATTCATTCCTTTAATCACAGCCAAAATAGAAGCAGATTCTAGAGAATGAACGTGCCCTTGTTGAAATTAACTCATTGCTTTAATAAGCGCAGAGAGAGGCTCTGGGGCTTCAATATTTACCAAGTATTTCTTAATGAAATGGAAGATGAGTTAGGCACCACAGTGGAATTCTGGGGGTTTTCTTTCCTCCTCTCAGGCTCTCAGGTTTGGTCTTTTTGCCAGAGTCCTCTCCTTTTAGTGCACCAGTTCTATGCAGAGGCCACAACAAGCCTGGCACAGGTAACCAGTTTGGAAATAAAGAAAGATGGCAAGCATGCAGTCAGATCATTTCAGTTCAAAGGGGGTCTTACAGAGATTCTTAACCTTTTTGTGTTTTCTCCTACCTCATAATGAGAATTCCTGGAGAGCAGGATGGCACAATGTATAGAGAGTTGGGGCTCAGGCACTTATTAGCTATGTGACTCTGAGCAAGTCATTTACCCCTGTTTATCTTAGTTTCCTTATCTGTAAAATGAGCTGGAGAAAGAAATGGAAAACCACTCCAGTATCTGTTAAGTTTTCACAAAGAGTCAGCCACAACTGAACAACAACAAACTACCTTCAAAATTAAGGGGAAAAAATTAAATCAATTAAATTAAATTAAATTAAATTAAATCAAATTTTAGTTAGAAGTTAGTGAGAAAGAAAGAATAGAATCTTCATGGATTCCCTGACTTCAGATTAAGAACTTCTGATTTTTGTAACTTTCTCATTGGGCCAGGGAAAGTGACATTAAGAAAAGAGAAGAGATTTGGTCAGTCATATGATAAATTAGTGACAAAGCCAGAACTAGCCCTAGGTTTTCTGACTTCCAGGACCAGAAATGCGCTTTTCCCTATACTATATTGCTTCTTTGGGTAGAAGCTTGGGATCTTTGAACTTAATCTAGCTCCAGTTTCAGAATGTAAGAACCAAGAGTTCTCCAAAGGGAAAAAAAGAAGATGGTGAGGTACTAGACTCAAAGAGAGGCAGACTGAACTGGGTCTTGGCAGTCTGAGAAAGCAAGCAAGTCTGTCCATCTAAGGGAGATTGATAACTCCTCTGAAAGGAGTGCCCTACTGCAAAGCAGAGGTAGACATGATTTCTTGAATGCAGCTCTGAAAGTATAATGATGTCAGAGTTACTGTCCAAGACCACAGTAATTGATACCCCAAAGACCCAGCAGGACCTCTGAGCAGACAGTCCTTCAGCCCTTCAGTCCTTCCAGAGAGTGGCAAGCACAATACAAATAGATACATTCCTTCCACTGCCTTATCATAGATAGAACTTTCCAAACACAAGTAACTTTTGATTTACTTATATCTCTCAAGAATAGGAGACTTTTAAGGGATTGGAAAAAAACAGAGGGCCTACCTGAAATGAAATAAGAACATTTCTGAACTAGTGTTTCATTCAGTCTAAGTCTCCAAAACACAACATCACAGAAACCAAACTAGAAGGCAAATGAGAAGAACTAACCTTTCATTTTACAGAAGGTAAGGTAGTCCAAGTCAAGGTAGTCCATGCAGGGAGTTAGAAAGCTAAGATTTGAACTGCTGATCTCTGACTTCAAATATATTATTGTTTCCACTTTGCTTCACTGACTCAAGGATCCTTGGAGCTAAAAAGAAATCCAAAGAATACCTAATCCAGCTTCTTTCTGATAAAGATGGAGAAACTGAGGCACTGAGATAAGAAAACATAAGTTACATATAATAGAGTTAGTAAGAGAGTTGGTACTCAAACTTAGGTCTCCTAGCTCCCAGTCCAGAGTTCTTGACCCTGTTATCATGAGTCAGAGGTGAGGATTGAGAATGTTGTTTGAGGTAAGAAGTTGAAGAAGAGAGAATCCTGGGGAGGCTGTGGGTGGGAGGAATGGTGACAAGGCAGTCACTCTCAAGCTGCTTCCTGACAGAGACATCTTTATATTTCAGACAGATCAGGAGTGGGCAGCTAGGTGATGCAGTGAATAGAGTGCTGAGCTTGGAATCAGGAAGACCTGAGTTCAAATTCCACCTCAGACAATTAAATGACCTTGGGCAAGTCACTTTACCCTGTTTGCCTGAGTTTACCCATTTGAAGGAAAAAAATAACAAACTACTCCAGCATTTTTGCCAAGAAAACCTCAAATGGGGCAGCTAGATGGTGCAGTGGATAAAGCACCAGCCCTGGAGTCAGGAGTACCTGGGTTCAAATGCGGTCTCAGACACTTACTAATTATCTAGCTGTGTGATCTTGGGCAAGTCCACTTAACCCCATTGCCTTGCAAAAATCTAAAAAAAGTGGGGGGAAGAAAACCTCAAACAGAGTCGCAAAGAGTTGGACTTGACTAAAATAACTGAACAACAAAAGATCAGGAGAAAGCTCAACTCAGAGAAAGTATCAATTTGCCCCTAAGTAGCAATTGAAGGGGTTATCCATGAAAACCCAGAAATTTCCATTGTGGTCTTTCTGGAGCATGATAGTACGAAGTTCAGAAGGACCAGAAGATCTAAAAACAAGTTACCTCTCTGCCACTTACTATTTCTTCAACAGTAGAGGTAATAATCTGTACACTACTAATTTCATGAGACTGCTTAATCATCATCAAAATGAATTAAGTGAAGCACCCTGGTGCAATGGAATGGGAGATGGATTTGTAATTTGAGGACTTGGGTTCAAATCCCTGTATTGCCATTTAATATCTTGGGAAATACACATTTCCTGTCCTTGGCCTTTGTTTCCTTATCTGCAAAATGGGGGATTAGACAAGCTTACCTCTAAGCTCCCTTCCTGTTCCACATCTATGAGCTTATGGGAAAAAATGTTTTGAAAACTGAAAAGTGCTGTAGAAAGACAAGGGTTTATTTTCATCTTTATCAATTAGCTCCCCTACTGACATGCTCTTCTGATGCCTCATCAGGTATATAGGTAGGCAAACACAAGATAATTTGAGGAGGGAAATAATGCTAATAACAACTAGGGAGAGGAGAAAAGGATCAAATAAGGTTTCCTGGAGGAGGTGAACCCTAAGCAAAGCCTCTGAAGAAAGAGGAAGATTTTGAAAGGAGAAGATGAGAAGGGAATTTGTGGTTCCAGACATGAGCCCAGAACACAAGCTTGTACAAGGGCAATGAGGAGAGAGAAGTAAGCTAAAAAAAATTCTCTTTGTGAGTTACCTTCCTTTTCCAGATAACATAGAGCAGTAGGCATGTATAAGTTTTTAAATAATCGCCAAAATCCCCCAGTATCCTACCAAAAAAAGAAAAAAAAAATCACATCAGAACCCTTATCAGATGATCAGACTTCTCTAAGAGTGTCTCTCCACCAAGGAGCTCACAGGTTATGATAGATAAACTGGTATAGACACATACCCATAAGTCACATAGACAGCAGAATATAAGAGTAAGGAAGGAGCTGAGAAGTTCACCTGTCAAAGATGGGCGGATCCAACTCAACATAGATTAGGGGCAAATGTGCCTCAGAGACTGGAAACCAGAGTGACCTTTAACAAAATAACAACAATAAGAATAAGATATTTCTCTGAAGATTTACAGTTTACAGAATCTTCCTCTGGTCTTCCTCCCCAGTGAGCTGGTCAGTGCAAGCACATAATCCTTATTTTACAGATGAAAAAACTCAAGCTCAGAAAAGATTGAGTGACTTGACCAAGAATTAGAGAAAGTAATTGATTCCATATGTCCTGTCCCAACTTCAGGACCTCTCCTCCTCTCTGCCATGTTCATATTTATCTACACTTCACATCCACTATCTCATTTGATTCTTATGTTAGCCCTATGCTATTTTTTTTTTTTGCAACTGACAAACATGGATTTATTTGGGATCTTTGTACATTTAAACCAGTGAGTTGCCTGGCTCCAAGCACACATTTTTGGTCTTTAAAGTGACAAAAAAGAGACACCCCAGCCCCCAGTCCCCAGCCCAGGCCTGTCCTCCTTGCTTGGCCAGGCCCCTCAGAGCACCAGGCCACCCTGGATGCCCAGCCTGGAGGAGGAAGAGTGAAGCATGTGAGTGGGGGAGGGGCAGCAGGGGGGCAGGGGGGACTCACCTTGACTAGGGTGATAGGAAGGAGGCATTGGGAGATGGGGCTGGGGGTCCTATTCAAAGCAGCAGCAACTTGTTCAACTGGGTCCCTTCTTGTCCTGTGGATCTAAGCTAATTGGATATTTATATATTAACCTTATGGTAATAACAAGCATTATTGATCCCATTTTTCAGATGAGGATTGTCTGAAGCTCAAAGAAAGGGAATGAGTTTCAGTTTTCTTGTTGTAGCTCTAACATTTGATGATTCTTAGACTCTTCTAGGCAAGACAGTAACAGCTCTAAGTTTCAATTTCTTCAGATATGATAATGTTTGTCCTTCATTTGCAAAGAAGACCATGACATCAGAGAGGTGATGCCATGATAAGCACACGAATTGGATTTGACTAAAAGGGAGTTGTGCTAAGTCATCAGCCTCACTTTCTCCTTCTGAGTCATCTGGATCCAGTGGCCAGATAGGAATCAGGACGACTGGAGGTGGCCCTCGATTCGAGGTAATCAGAGTTAAATGCATGCCCAAGGTTACACAGCATGTAAGTGCCAAGAGACTGAGGTCAGATTCTGACTCCTGTCCTCCTGACTCCAAGGCCAGCACTCTATCCACTTCACCATCTAGCTTCCACCCAGATATTGAAAAGAAGAAAGTAGACAATTCGTTCCAAGGTCCCATGCAGCTCTGGACCTCTAAACCGCTGCTCCTAGGACCCCCCCCCTTTTGCTGGCTGCAAAGGTTCCTGCTCCTCCCTGTCTCCAGATTTAGTTCTTCCTCAAGGATATGTGCTGGTGAATATGATGACTTACTTTACTAAAAGGTTTCTCCACCTCCATCTACCTTCCTACCCTAGAAAAATGTCCACTCCCTAGCCCTGACCACTATTTTTGGAGGAGGGCAGCTATCATTGATGTACCCCCATCTCTGTTCACTTTGTTCTTCCCCGCATCTCCAGCAGTGAGCTCATCTCTGGCTGGCTATGTTGTCCCTTTCATTTTCAGTTCCCCTTTAGGTGTTGTTTCCCCCCATTAAAATAGAAGTTCTCTGAAGGCAGGAACTGTCTTGCTGGCTTATCTTTGTATGCCTGTCATATAAAAATAATTAATAAATGTTACATCTATTTATCAATTTATCACAGGGATTCTTAACCTTGGGTTCATGTTCTTTTAAAATCTATTTTGGGAACTATGTTTCAATATCATTGGTTTCCTTTATCATCTGATGAATTTTATTTTTAGGCATTTACAAATATCATTCTGAGAAGAGACCCATAGACTTCACCACACAACAACAGGTTCCATGATAGATCAAAACGGTTAAAAACCCTTTATCTGGAAAGGACCTTAGAGCACAGGATGACAGGGCTGGGAGGGGCTTTAGATCACAGAATAACAGAATTGGGAAGGACTCCTAGGACACAGAAAGAACCTTGAAACCTAGAATATCAGGGTGGGAAAAAAATTCTCAAAACATAGGAAATAAATTTCAGAACTGAGAAGATTCAAGCTATAATAATATATTAGGAAGGAATTTTAGAGAATTGCTGGTCCAATGGCATTATTTTACAGATTAGAAAAATAAAGACTCTAATTTTTTATTTTGCTTTGTTTTAACTACAAGGAACAAATAACTCAATACCCTTTTGGCAATAAGGGTAAGTGACTCAGTCCCTTAAAATCTGATGACCAGGCTCTAGCACATAGATGAGTACCATAGAACCAATTTGGGAAATAAGCCAGTCTAAAATCACCTTCTTCTACAGGTTGGTTTGAGGAGGCACCAACACGAGCTTCCACCAGTAGACCACTGCCAGCTGTTTTCTGTTCTCTTGATGTGCTCCATCACCAGGAGTATGAGCAACAGAAGTCCCCAGGACTACTTTCAATCAGCTGCCTGGATGGGGTGGCCTTTGCACCTGTCCAGACCCTCCCCCAACCAGTCAAGATCAGGCAGGTGTGTTTGGGAAAGTATACTGAGAATCTTGCCCTGTACATGTTCCCAGGCTCAATTACAGGCTCAATTTTCTTTTCTGTTTAATCCCCAAATCAATATGTGTTCATACATATTTAATCGGGAGGCTGTTTTTATTAGAGCGTGGATTAGTTTTACATCTCTCTCCCACTGCTTAGAATGCATTAGCCATTCACAAAGGAGACAAGCAAAGTGACTGAGGAGGGGGACAGGCTGAAGTCCCCAGCCCAGACTCGAAGAGTTCTATCCTCCATGGCACATAGTACAAACTGTGCCCCGCCCCAGTTATTCCATTGCTCAAGAGGAAAGACAAGAGCTCGAGCTGCCTCCTATCTCTCTCCTCCTTCAAAGCAGAGCCTATACAACCCTATCCTTCACTAACACACAAAAGCTCTAAAATAGAAGAACTAGGATGGTAAAGGACCTTGACTCTATGCCACATGAGCATCAATAAAGAAAGTGAAAATGCTCAATCTGGAAAAGAGAAGATGGGGAGAAAGAGAAAGAAAAAATAGACATCAGAGTTGTCAAGACTTGGAAGAAGGTTTAGATTTATTGTTTGATCTTAAAGGAAAGAACCAGGATAAATTGACCTAAATTACAAAAAGGCAAATTTGGATGATGTCACAAGCAAAGCATAATTAGAACTGTCCAAAAATGCAATGAGATGCCTTAGGATCATAGGATCAGAGATCAGAGATTTAAATCCCAACTTTAGAGGTCATCTATGCCAAACTTCTTGTTATAGATAAGAATCTGAAACCCAGAATAGGTTAAATGATTTTCCCAAGGTCACACAAGTAGTGAATAGCAAATCTCACAAATCAAGGCTCATTCACAAGCTACCAGGACTCTACCACTTTCACCTCAGAATTCTGTACCCAAATATATCATCACTCTCTCCCATTCATTCTCTCACTAACTCACAGCTACTATTCTAACACTCTTTGACTCATATCTAAGGATGTTTAACAACTGGCTATGGAGGGTGAGAAATGTATGCATAACACACTTTTAAGTTTAATCTGCATGTTTAACATTTTTCCAAAGCTTTGTTAAGTATAGATAATCTACAATCAATAAAACCCTTATTTGTAAAACTTACCTATTTCCAATATGTAGATGACACACTGAATATTTAACAATCAGCTTTCCCAAGTCAGTTCCAGCGGGCATCAGCACATCCTTGTAAAATGATACCATTCATTTATGGTTCCAATCATAATGCTACTCTTTGTTCCACACTCCATTCTCAAAAATCTATACTCCACATTCAAAAGCAAGGTCTCACATGGCAACTCAAAACAAGAACTACCAATGCTATCTTTTCTGTAACCTGGAAGGCATTTCCTAATCATGATCAGTCACAAGTTCCATTCTTATATCAATGCATTCTTACATCAGTAGCTGCCAGAATTTCAAGTAGGTCATCTCAAAACCTACTGTCCTACACATTGTAGTGATTTAATAAATTCTTGTGAAATTATTGAAGTGAATTAAAGTTAAATAGTACATATTGATATGGGGGTACCAAGTTCAGGAAGACAAGGAGAAACTGAAGCAGTATTTCTGAAGAGACAGGCAATGAGAATATCAAAAAATCTGAAGCTATTCAACTCAACATGATCCATAGATGAAACACTGAGGCAAGAATGGAGATCAAAGGAACCCAGAGTCAAACGCTGCTGGAATCATAATCACAGTGAAAAGTGAACAGAAATGGGGAGAGAGGTTCAGTAGTGACCATTGGGTTCTTTGGAAGCCTTTTGAATGTGTTCTGCCAATTACTTACCAACCAATACCAGTCTGACATTCTTGATGTTGAAATACTCATAAGCAAGCTTCCCAAGCCCTATAGCCCATTGGTGAGGTGATTTGAATGTTTCTTTCTCTCTTTGGGCTCCAACTTCATCCTTGGTAAAATGAGAAGGCTGAAGAAAATGATAACTCAACCACTGTGGTGCTATGTCCTAATGTCCTAATGTGCTTTCCTGCTTTGTCCTTCTCTGTGGCTTGGACTTTCTATGTTCTAAGGGTCCTTCCAGCACTTATAATCTATCATTTTTCTATAACTTTTTGGTATTCAAAGCATCATCATACCTATTTTACAGATGAGGAAAAGGTGAAGTTCAAAAAATGAATAAAGGTGCTTAATATCTTCAATTAATAATTCCCAGTCCAATCCCAGCGATACTCTGGGATGCTGGGGGAGGACAGAGGTAGTGACCACACCCAATGACTTACCTTTGTGAGGTTTCTGCAACAGCCACATATTTTGTTTTCTAACTCAGAGACAGTGCCAATAAGAATAAATTAGCACCCTTCCCCAGTATGACAACCATCATGTTCAGCCCTTGCTGGTGGTCCAGCTGCTATATGCTTCCTCACCAGGGAGCTCACGTGGCCACATCTGTCTCAGTTAACCATCAAGGACAGAGAGGAGGATGAGGACAAGAAAGGGGAAAGAATAGTTTGCCCTGGAGCAGAGAAAAATAGCTTCCCACTTTTTTCATCTATGGGAGTTTCGGTACCTCAATTTGCCTCAATTTTCCTTTTCTGAAATGGGTCAGTAATTCTTTCATACTAACAGACACAGACACACACACACACACACACACACACACACACACACACACACACCCCTTCTCTCTTCCCCACAAAAATTGGGTCTAGGTGATGGGAGTGGCCAATATGGATCATAGAGGGAATGCAGAAGCTGGCCCCTGTTCCCTGGGAAGCCTCTACCTCTTTTCATTACCTCTCCAGTGTCCTGAAGGGACATCACCTAGGATAGATTTTCAAAGAGGGATTCAAAGCCCCCTAGGTTTCACACTGAAGATTCAGTTTTCATCTCTACTTCCCAGAGCCCTTTTCTGGGAAAGTAGATAGTTCACTTGATCTGGAATCAGAAAGACCTGCTTTCAGTTTTGACCTCAGACAATAACTCTGTGACCCCAGGCAAATCATTTAGCTTCTGCTTCAGTTTCCCAATCTGTAAAATAAGACATCTCTCACAGGGCTGTTGTGAGTATAAAACTAGATAATATTTGCCAAGTTCTTTGCGGCAAACCTTAAAACACTTTATAAATGCTAGCTGTCATAGAAATGTCAATCAAATAGCAGTTGGAAGGAATTAGTCACTGTTCTTATTAATAGTTTACAACCAGAGAACTTTATGAGTCCAAAGACATTTACATCCATCACCTTATTTGACCCTTACAACACCCCTATCTGCAAAGCCTCAATTATCATTCCCATGTTGAGGCCCTGAGGAGAATGATGTCTCTTCCAGAGGCATGCCTGGCCAGTATTGGCACATCTGGATTCCAAACTGCATGGCAGTAGATCACGTCCATAGAAATTGGAAGAATGGGTTCTGTTTCCTGAGAGTGATCCCCATCAAGGACCAATTTCTGAGGGGGGGGGGGGCTGAATGACCTCTGACCTATGAAGCTGAACCTGCTGAGCCCGAGAAAATGATGCAGGAATTCAATTCTTTCCATATCACGTTTTCTCTTTTACAGAAGGGAGGGAGGAAAGGAGAGAGTGAGGGGCTTCCGCGGATTCCATTCTATTCAGAGGGATAGAAAGGGGGTGTCAGGGGGTGTTTCGTTCTCACTGTCGAGGAAACTGAAATCACCCTGGACCAGCAGGGCACCCCTCCCCCTAAGCCCTCCGCCCCTGCCTGCGCCCCACCGCCCGCCAGTCCCCGCTGGCTCTAACCATTTGGCAGTGTTTCACGACAGAATTAATTTCAGAACAAAATAGAGAACGTAGGCCGGGTGATTCCTCATTTAGCTGTCAGCTTGGGATAAGAAATGTCTCAGAGAGAAGACCCAGGGGAAAGAAAAAAATTGGATAATGATAAATTGTGAGCGAAACACAGCAGAGAAACTGGGCGCCGCCGCAGCTCCCCCTCCGCAGAGCCATGGGTTCCGAGCCATTGACGTCCTAAGTTCGCGGAGACTTCTCCTTGGCACCCCTCTGCTCTTCGGGAGCCCCGCTTGGTCAGGGCGTGCCCAAGCCGGGCTCGGTACTTGGGCCCTGCCGCCGGCTAAGACCTCTAGCCGCCTCTCCATCTTCCCCTTTCCTCTCCTCTGCCCCTCCCTTCCCTCTTCCCCTGCCAGTTCCTCTCCCCTTCTCCTTTTTCCTCTTTCCTTTTCTCCATCCCCCCTCAATTCCTCTCCCCTTCCCTTTTCCTCTCCCTCTTTTCTCCTTCCCTTTCCTTCTCTCAATTCCTCTCCCCTTTTCCCTCTCCCTTTTCCCTTTTCTCTCTCTTTCCTCCTTCCTTTCTTTTTCCTCCCTCTAGTACCCTTTCTTTTTCCCCTCTCTTCACTCCTCCCCCTTCCATCCTCTTCTCTCCTTCCCTTCTCCATTGTCTCCTTTTTTTCTCGCCTCTCTCCCTCCCCTTTTCATAATAGGATCCCCAACCTACAGTGGCCCCTCCAACTTCTCTACCCTCCTACTATGCCCAGAGGAGAGGTCTCTTTATTGCAGAACAAAAAATATACATACATTCATATATAGATAGATGGCAGATAGAAAGATAGATAGATAGACAGAAATTAGATAGATAGATAGATAGATAGATAGATAGATAGATAGAGATAGAGATATGTAAAAATTCTAACAGCACATTCAGGAGGGGGGAGGGAGAGAGAATATCGCATTCTCCCAGTGATAATTGTCAACTGCCTGCATCTTAAATGAATGTTTTGCAAAAACGGGACTTTGTCCAAGTGTACATACAGTAGCAGCAAATGAAAAGAAAGACAGCTTTCGAGATTAGAAGTTGTTTGGCCTCCCCGGGAAGAAATAAGAGTAAACACTCCCTTTTGGAAAGCTTAGTCATTCCCAATGTTATGGCACTTCAATAATTAGGGGGCTTTGACAGGGTTGAGCTGAGTCCACCGCCCTCTCTCCCAGCTGCACCTGGAGAGAAGAGGAACTGTCCGCCTCAGCTGAGCAATCGCAGCCCTCATGTTCAGACAGGCAACCGGCTGGATGGATAGGGAGGGAGGGAGTGGTCTCACAATCAGGATGGAGCTGGCTCCCGATGCTGCTGCCTTCTCTGCTTTCTACTCCGTAAAAGTCCTTTCACCTCTCTTAGCCTCAGTTTTCTCATCTGTAAAATGGGGGGGGGGTAAAAAACCCCCACCTACCTCAGAGGATCATTGTGAGGATCCAAGGGAGAGAATATGGACAGTGCTTTGTGGTCTTTAAAGCACCGTGATGTAAATGCTAGCTATTTTTGTCTTAGAGACCAGGAAAATCCCTGTGACTCGGAATCAGTTAGATGAGGACTTCTTAACCTGGAGTCCATGGACCTGTCCATGGATAGATTTCAGAAGCCCCATGAACTTGGATGAAGAAAAAACATATACATCTTTAATTCAATATAAGTGCTTTCCTTTGTAATCCATTTTTGCTTATTCATTTATACATTTAAAACATGATTCTGAAAAGGAATTCAGAGGCTTCCCCAGACTGTCAAAGGGGTCCATGAAACACATTCAAAAAAAGGTTAAAAACCCCTGTTTTCTATCAAGCCTGTGTGAAGGCAGGAGGATGGACATAATGACCTCTTGGTATCTATCCCATCTAGGGAAGTAATATGAAGTTTGGTAAGGAAAGCATTGAACTGGAATCAAAAAACCATGGTACTAGTTCTAGCTCTGCCAATGACTCACTGTCAAGTTTGCTCCTCTCTGGACCTCAGTTTCCTCATTGACAAATTAAAGGTAATGATACCTGCAGTGCCTTTGCAGTGTACCTATAAAGAACTCAACAAATGTATACTATCAACATTTTTGGGATTCCCCACCAAGTCCTGAACCTTGCTGGCTAGCATGGTGTCTATGAGAAAGAAGGGGTTAGACAGATATAGTATTCATCATGGAGGCAGGCAAGGGAGATGCTGAAACCAGCCAGTCCCAATCATCCAGGGGAAGGTAACCTTTTTTTCTTCCAAGGGCCTTTTGGATATTTATAACATCATTTGAGAGTCATATAGAATTATCAACTTAAAAATTAGCCTGCTACATGTGGTCATACATTTAATTGACTCACTCCTAAAAATCTCCTAGATTTAGTGAATTTCAAGTCCTGCCTGCAGTTATCATGGCAGTGCTAGATCTAATGATTTTGTTGACTTTATAGGTCTACTGGCTGGATGTTCCCATCAGAGTTAGTTCAAATGTCATCTCCTTTGGGGAGTTTTTCCTGATTTGCCTAGTTGCTAGTTAATAATTTTCCATCTATTTTGTATTCACTTATCTGTGCAAATGTTCTTCTCAATCCAATAAAATGTTGAAGAAGTTCATTAGGGTAGACATGTCATTGGACCTAGAATCAGAAAGATCTCAGTCCAAATCCTGACTCAGTCATTTACTAGCTGAGTGACCTGGGCAAGTTACTTAACCTCTATGGACCTTCCTCATCTGTAAAATGAAGAGGTTGGAAATCTGTCCTCCACCGTAGCTTCTAGCTCTAAGGATAAGACCAGGAGACAGGTAGGTGGTGCAGTGGGTAGAGCAGCAACCCTGGAGCCAGGAGAACCTGAATTCAAATCCAGTCTCAGACACTTGATATTTACTAGCTCTTTGACTTTGGATAAGTCACTTAACCCTATTGCCTCACAAAAACTAAATAAATAAAGATAAGATATGATCCTGTTATTCTAAGTTCTTTGAGGGTAGGATGTGTTTCTCACTTTGTCATTTTATCCCCTGTGCCTGGCAAAGTGCTTTGGTTTTAGGAGGCTGCACTTCATGGGGAATAGAATTAAAATGATGTTAGCTGAAATAAGAAAAGTAGCATGGAAAAAAGAGAACCTTGGGAAATGTAAAGTTCAGCAGGAGGGAACCTGGCCAGCCCTCTGAAAGATTGGCAGCCAGGGAAAGGGAGCGAAGCAATTTTCCTTGGATGCCCCTAAAGAAAAATATATATGCGACGTATATACAAATATATAAAAAACACCAGGCAAGTTCATCAATAAAGAATGCAGCTCATTACTCTAAGCCTGTCCTTGGCTAGGAGTTGGAGGCGATGGATTTTCAGAGGTGATGCATGGGAATGTGAGTGGAGCGGACTGGACGCATGGAAGAATAGAATATAGATTTCTATAGATTAATCATTTGTCATTTCTGCCACGCTGCATGCACACACTCCCTTCCCTACATAATACCCACCACCAAAGGGGCACAACCCAAATGGTCTTCTATCAACAATTAAGCACATTTGCATATGCATGCATGTACAAACATAGTCATATGTAGGCACCCATACATGCATATTTCTTTATAGACAAACTGATGTGTAAAGACAAGCACTCTTGTTCAGATACATGCTCATTCACATACACACAAGTATGTACTCATACATATGTGCACACACACACACACACACACACACATATATATATATATACACACAAAATTCATTTCCCTACCACCTTTCTAGTTTGCTTCTCCCCTCTTCCCAGTTTTTCCTCCTCCTGTCTGCTTTGATAAACCTAGGGACAGACACCCAGAATCTTCTTTTCTCTTGTCCTGAGAGACCCCCAGCAAGGCAGGGCCAGAAGACAGCTGATGTGCCCTAATCCTATTTCTCTGTCCTTGGGAAATTATATATCACTTTCTCTTTTTTTGTTTTGGGTTTTTTTTTTTTTCTTATATTACTGGATTCCTGAGCTCTAGTGACTAAATCTCTGAGGACAGAATAGACTCAGGAATTCTCAGAGATAGAAGGGATCTTAGAGGATCTTATGTAGTCCAGCTTCCTTCCTATTCAAGAATCTCTTTTATGACACTTTAATAGCTACTACTTGAACACTTCAAATGTTCTAGGGAGATCACTACCTCATTAATCGGTCACATTCACATTCAGAAAACTAAAACAGTATAGAATTGTTGGAGAAGAAGCAAACACTTGCCAGAGATATTGTTAAGGGAATTCTTAGAATGGTGGATGGAAGAAAAGGAATAGTTTATCACTTTGGTCCTCCTTTTATGTTAATCAATGAAACTAAAGCCAATAAAAGCTGGAAGGGACCATCTTGTATTTCTTCCCTCCCCATTCTCTATCACCAGAGACTTGACTAGTGCATTTGGATGTCTTTCTGCCTGGATTCCATTCAATTGCCTATTTCTCTTTCTGGGCAGAGTTAACAATTAGACATGAAGGGGAGATGATCAAGGATAAATCCCCCAACTTTGAAAACTAATTTTGGAACCACCAAATCTGAAGGTAGAAGAGAGTGTGGAGTCCGCTGATTTCATGGTCTGGCACAGTCCCTGACAAATTAGTTCTTTCCTAGTCCCAGAAGATTGTTCTTCAACCCCTAGTATCATTGTCTTAGCCACAATTCATAAATTTCTGGTTCTCTCAGCCAAACAAACTCAGACAAGCATTGGCCTTGATGTCAGAACTGGATTCAAACGCCGTTTTTGACACTCACTAACTCTCTGACCTAAGGAAACAGATCTGGGGTTCAGTTTACTGATCTAGAAAATGGAGGTAGCAATATTTGTACTATTGACTTGATTTTATTGGTTGTGAGGAGCACAGGACCATAGATTTAGAGCTGGAAGACACTTTAGAGGTCTCATAGTTGACAGCTTAACTGTCAAAGCTCCCTAATTATTGAACTGCCATAACATTAGGAATGACTAAGCTTTCCAAAAGGGAATATTTATTCTTATTTCTTCCCAGGGAAGCCAAACAACTTCTAATCTTGAAAGCTGTCTTTCCTTTCATTTTCTGCTCTTCAAGTTCCCTGATTTTTATGGATGAGGAAACTGGGACCCAGGAATGTTAAATGATTTGTCTGGGGTCAGGGATCAATTGGTCAATTGGTAAGTGATCAAATTGGAATTTGAACCTAGATCCTCTAGTTCCAAATCTAGCCCTCTTTGCCATCCTGCATATTCCAAATGAGTTGATGTAACAAAGTCCTTTGTAACTATAGAGTACTTGTTAATGTTAATTATTATTGATCATTATTATCCACAACTCTTCTTCCTAGAGTTTTTCCTTCTTTAAGTCACACACACACACACACACACACACACACACAAACACACAGAGCTCAACCAAGTTTCACACCTTCCACTTGGAAGGCAGAGCTCAGATCTTGGAATAGGATGAAGACAGGAGGAAGATGTGTTCATGTCCCCTATCTCTCAGCCCATTTCCCTTTGATCTTGGTAATACTCCTGGATTCTTGATGAGAGCCATTCCCTGCCTGCCTCGTCCTGCTTTCTTCCCATCTTTCTTTGAAGTCGTTAAGCAAAGATGGTTGCAAA
Organism: Macrotis lagotis; assembly: GCF_037893015.1. Taxonomy (NCBI): domain Eukaryota; kingdom Metazoa; phylum Chordata; class Mammalia; order Peramelemorphia; family Peramelidae; genus Macrotis; species Macrotis lagotis. The sequence continues at coordinate 850,030,174 of NC_133658.1, forward strand.
TTACACCCATTTCAGTCACACCAGGAGATCCAAGACTCTCCAATTGCTCTTTCCTCTTGTCATTTAGGCTGCTTTCTGCATAGGGGGGAGGTGCATGGCTCTCTGACATCCAGAGCTCCCATCAGTAGGTGAAGCTGGGGCAGCAAATTCAAGAGACAGAGAAAAGATGCCCAAGGGTCTCAAGGCATCAAGGAGGGGAAAAAAAACACCAACACAACTTTGTTTTTCCACTGACAACCCAGGAGATGGCCTTGTGCTAGCAAATCATCACTAGTCCCTGATGAAATGAGTTTACTACAACTACAGGTTTGTTTCTAAGGGTTTCAAGAGCTCCTGAGGGCTGGGGCAGTTCCTGACTCAACTGCCTTTAATTGTGAACTTGCATTTCTTGTAGATGTCTTTAATTTTCCATTTTGTGCTTTGTACTTTTCCCTTCTTCTTTTTCTGCTGAATCTAAAATGTTTGGAAGTCTGTACCAGACTCTGGTTATCAGAGGCAGAGAAGAGACCACACTAGTCACAGACTGAATAACCATCAGCTCTTTGGCTTGGGACTGCTAGTTATGATTCTACATGTCTGTGATAGTCATTGGCTATGGTATGGAATTCCACAAGCCAGCATTAGAGTGGGGAAGGAGGGGGTCACAGTACTGAATGAATACCATTTGCAGTCCATGGTTCAGAATAATGCACCCCCGTGTTTGATGTTGACTGCAAGCACAAAACATTTAAGGAATAATGGCTTAGACCACTGACCATGGTACAGAATTATCCCTGGACTGTGATTCCATTCAACAATTATGCAGCTACTAGAATCAATGAACCATTGTTGCTGATGCTAAAACAATTGATTTCACCTTTTTCTTTATCTGCCCATCCTGCACCCAATATTTTGAGAGTTGTATTCCACCTCCAGACAGCAGACATTCTGTGGGCAAGGCCAGGGTTCTACCTACAGTGACAATCCAAGCCAAAACACATTTTGAAAGCCTGGTAGTCAACCTTCCCCCAGATAATTACCAATTACTGCAGCCCCTTCCAGAGGCTGAGCAGTGTTTTCAGTAGGGGAGCTCTGGGGACTGTAATCACAAGAACACCTTTACAGAAATCATACTGCCAAAGACTGTGCTCCTCTTCCTGCCCATAAAGCATATGGGGAAAGGGGAGGTCCAAAATATCTAATACTATGAGGTATGGGGTGTGTGTGTGTGTGTGTGTGTGTGTGTGCATTCTGCTCATTCCCAGGTTTGTGGCTTCTAACCCAAAGCAGGTATCCCCTGCCCTCCTTGTTCCTGAGAGAGAAGAGTTTCCTTGGAGGGCTAAGTTTATTTGTGTGCATGTGTGCGTATGTGGTCAATAAGGTTATAAAATTCCAAACAAAATTCCATTTTGTTAATGGAATTAATGATGGCCTAGTTTCAGAGGTGGATTTTAGGTCAACAGTCCTTAGATGCCTGTCTTCTTCAATCATAACATTTGTAGAATCCACTCTAACTCTTTGGCAGAAAAAGATGAGAGACAGTAGCTATCACACAAGATCCTATAAGACAGAGGGAGATGCTTCCTTCCCTGAAAAGTATGGTCCTTTTCTCTCTGTACAATATTATAAGAAAGAGGTAATGTTAACATCCAGAAAATGGAAGTTCTTATCAACTTGTTTTGGGGGGGGGGGGATGTGGGGTTGCAAGACAATGGAGTTGGGTGACTTGCCCAAGGTCACAGAGCTATATAATAATTATTAAGTGTCTGACACTGGATTTGAACTCAGGTCTCCTAACTTGAGAGTTGGTGCTCTATCCAGCACTACCTAGCCACTCCTATCAAGTAGGTTTTAGTACCTACTCACATTAAATATAACTGCAGCAAAAATGTGATACAATTCCCATACTGGGGTCTTTTCCTAAGGGAATAGCATTCTCTTAGGTACCTCAGATCAAGGTGTTGTCAGTAAACATATGCAAAGAGTGTATACATGCTCTGGACTTTTAGACCACATCAGAAGCAACATAGATGATAGATAGGTAGAAAGATAGATAGATAGATAGATAGATAGATAGATAGATAGATAGATAGATAGATAGATAGATGATAGATAGATGATAGATCGATAGATAGATAAATACATAGATACATAGATACATAGATAGACAGAGAGATAGATGATAGATAGACAGATGGATGGATAGATGGATAGATGAATGGATAAATAAATAATTTTTCCCCACAATAGCCCAGTGAGATAAAGAATCAATAACCCCATTCTATGGGAAAAGAAACTGAGGCCCAAAGAGATTAAGTAACTTTCCCAAAGTCATATGGTAATAATTGACAGAGAAGGAACTAGAACTCTGGTCCTCTGATTCCAAATACAGCACACACTGAAAAATATAAAAAATAAGACAAATGCCTAAGTAATTCTTTACTGCTTTTGCAAACCTCTCCTGGAAACACATAGTGGATAGAGTTCTAGAAAATATGGGCTCCAATCCTACCCCTTATACTTACAATCTGTATGATTCTAGTCAATTCTCTTAAACTGTCCCAGGCTCAGTTTCTCCAAAAGTGGGTTGAATTAGATAGCCCCTGGAGTCCCTTTTAGCTCTCAATGTATGATCCTATGATCCTAAGGGAGAAAAAATTTCCTGGGGCTAAGGGACCCAAGAACCTCCTCCTTTGTAGAGTTTAAAAAAATTAGTTGCTCCAAAGTATAAAGTTCACTAATTATATAATTCAATAAGCTGGGAAAACAGGTGAAGAGAAATGGAATAGATTTCTCTTCTTAAATACCAAGCAAGACTGCTGTGGAACAAAGATACTGTTCTTTGCATTTCATGTACAAGTTAGCCAGAAACCACTTTTTATTAATTTATGATTATTTTAAGTCCAGGCATTTTTGTGCTTAGAGAGAGAAATGTCCAAGTTGACAGTATCCTCATATTCTCAGACATCTAACAGGAGTGATGTTGAAGTCAAGTCACAATTTATAAGATTATGAAAAAGGACTATTGTCAAGATTGAGCAAGGGCCCAAAATATGTTACAGTTTAGTTAATAGTTCTATGTATCATACAGAGTGATAGTTGTCTAGCTTTTGGCACACATTTGGAGAATCATGCTCCTGAAACCATCTGATCCTTCTTTGACCACTCCCTTCAAAGACTCTATAATAGCAGTTATTATCATTACCTGGGTGACCTTGGGCAAGTCACTTATTGGACCCCAGTATCCACATCTGTAAAAATATTAGGGTTGGACCAAGTGATCCCCATAATATTTTCTAACTCAAAATCTTCAATCCTTTGGAATTTAATGCCTGCCTCATCTAATCATTGTGAGACAAATACCTTATAAAATTGAAAGTACTATAGAAATTATTATGTGCAAAGCTTCTATAATCCCAAAGTTCTGTCTATCTGGAGAAAAGAGACTCATAGAAACTTAAGTATTTTAATACCAATTCATATTGATAAAACATTTTTCAGCTAAACAATGTGACAAACACATGCTTCCTCACAATAATTCACCAATGTTACTATATGATATCCATTTTATAGATGAACAAACTGAGACTTAGAGAAAGGCTTTAATTTAGGGACCATTGAATTGTAGAGCTAAAAATGATCTTTAAGATCATCTAATTCAACTTTCAATTTTACATTTTAGAAAACTGTGATTCTGGGAAGGAAATCAATCAATCCAACAATAAACATTTATTAAGTTCCTTCTATGTGGCAGGGACCCCATGATTTTTGAAATTCACTTCCATATAGTCTCATATTCTTCTTATTTGGCATTATGCCATAGTGTTCCATTACTTACTATGCCATCATTTATTCATCCATCTCCTGATCAGCAGACACATAGGTTATTCCCACTCTCTTTTTAATATTATAAATAATGCAGCTTTAAATAGCTCTTATGTAGATATGTCCTTTCTTTTTTTAAATGATCAAAAAAGCCTCTTCTTGTTTATTGCCAGATTTTGCTCTCAAAAGTCTGCAGTACAGAAAGACAAAAACCTCAGAATTGGAAGAGATCATCTAGTCTGACCCACACCTAAATAAGAATGAATTCTTGATATATCATTCAAGCTAGTTCTAACCTCCAGTGAGGCAGATCATTCTCACTTTAGGACAGCTCTAATTGTTTTCTTTTATCAAGTCCAAATCTGTCTTTCAATTTCTATCCCCTACCCTATTTCTGTTCTCTGTGTCAAATTGATCAAGTAAATACCTCTTCCCCACATCAGCCCTTTAAATACTTGAGAACCACTTCATGTCCTTCCCAAGTCTTCTCCTCTCCAGGCTAAATATACTCGTTTTGTTCTCACTGATGTCATGATCCTCTTCGAGAATGAAGGACAAACAACAATTCAGTTTCTTAGAGTCTTGTAGTTCGTCTAGGGTTTAAGGTAATGTTTTCCATATTCATTTTTTTTATTCTTATTTTTAAACAGCAAGGTCTAGGAAGTGGGTTATCCTGATATCCTTGCCATTCATTCATGAAGAAGGTGATGAATACTCAAAAAAAATCATAGGAAGGAACACAGCTTCCTGTTTGGAAAGGAAGCTGGCAGCAGAGAGGCAAGACAGCTATCATGGACTCTTTGCACCTAGCACTTGAAGCTAAAATCCAAACTTGACTCCCCCCAAAAAAGCCCATAGTGGGATTTTCTTAGTCAGTAGATGCCAAAGCATCTACTGAATCATCCCTAGGACAAGGGCTAAATAAATACATAGCTCTGAAGAAAGTATTCTGCAATACCACCAACAATGTAAGAGAATACCTGTTTGCCCATGGCCATGAAATCCTTTCCACAAACAAATCTTCTCCCCCAGCTTCAGAAGCTTAATGTCCTCTACCCACAGAGAGTACAACTTTCCTGGGTTGTTGTAAGTCATGAACAGTTGGCATACTCCCACTAATGCTCCCACTCACTCATCCACCCCGTGTGTATGCTCAGGGAATACAAACATTTGAACAGAAGTCTAGGCTGAGCATAATTAGGAAGGAAAATCTGCTGTTGCAACAAAAACTCAAAAACATGCCAGTATTTCTTCTTTCCAAAGACTAACATAAATCAGTTTGTATAATTTGGGATTGGGGATGATCTATGCACTAGGTTTCCTTCTTCTTTAGCCATATAACAACAGAGGGTTGACTAGATTAGATTTTATCAAGATCATTCTTTTGGGTTTCTCTCTCTCTCATTTTTTGAGTTCCCTCCATTTCTCCTAAGCATAACACACACACACACACACACACACACACACACACACACACACACACACACACAAACACACACACAATGTTAAATCTGGAAAGCCCTTAAAAACATAACATAAAATAGCAGAACTGGTAACTTAGAGCATAAAATAACAGAACTGGTAACTTAGAGCATAGAATTTCAGAGGTAAAATATGAATCTGATCATGTCACTCAATAAACAACAGTAGCTCCCTATTACTTCAAGGATCAAATATTAATTCCTGTTTGACATTTAAAGACCTTTGAATCTTAGGCTCAATTTACCTATCCAATCATTTTATGTAGCTTACACTATGGTTCAGTCAAACAGATATTGTCTTTGTATTTCCTAAGCCCAAAACAGTACCTGGCTCTTCGTATTTAATTTAATAATTTAACTTAATAAATGTTCTTATATTAATTGAGAGAGCTGAGAATAAAGAGAGAGATCTTAGAATAAAGACATATCTGAATGGAACTTTAGAACAGAGAATCTCAGAGAAGATGGGGTTAAAAATTAGAATCTAGAATGTCGGGGCTGGAAGGGACCTTAGAACAGATAACACCAGGGATGGACTGGTAAATATTTAATTACTAGATGATGGGTTGGGGGGTGGGGAGGGTTGATGACGCATGTTTTATTGACCTTTACTCCATTACTTTCTTAACTCTTCACAACCAACAGAACAATAAATCAAGTCCCAATTTGTAGCATTTGTCAATTTGCAAGGTATAAATTGAAAATTGAACAATTGACTCTCAGAGACTAATACAAACTGGTTACCCCTGGTCAGCAAATAGAACTAGGTGGCATTCAGACCAAGCCCCTTATTAAAGCAATGAGAAAACAGAGGTCCAAGTCAAGGAAATGACTTGGCCAAGATCACAAAGCAAGTTATCAGCAGGACCCTGAAAAGACCTTATGCCTTTCATTTCCAGTGCAGGTTTCTCTCCTACTGCACCAGTATGCTCTTCAGTGAATTTAAGAGCAATTAATGTAATCAGTGACTAAGTTTCCAACCAAAGTAATTTGGCACTAGTAGAGGACAATGAAGTCTACTGAAGACTTAGATTCTAGCCCAGGCTCTACCACTTGATCCCTGGCTGAGCCTCAGTTTGCTCAGCTGTGAAATGGGCAGAGCAACATTTGCACCCCTTCTCACAGAGTCATAAATGATTTATTCAATTTCAAAGTGCTATAGCAAAGTGTGTTATTATTCATGAGCTCATAGATTGAAGCCAGTGATTTCCCCACCTGTGTACCTCAGTCACCTCCAGGGCTGCAGAATGATTGCAAAGAGCCTCTGAATACACAAATAAGCAAATTCAGGTTGCATAAATAATCTCATGATGTATATTGAACATATAACTAAGCAAAGCAAGGCTGAATAGAATATTGCCCATATGCAAATGCACACAGGCTGTCATGATTGAAAAAGTACAAATTCATTTGAAAACATTATTGAATTAATAGTCATTTTTGGTCATCATTTATTTTCTCAATAGTGGTGAAGGCAGTTAGGTGGTGCATTGATGGAATGTCAGGCCTGGAGGTAGGAAGACTCATCTTCCTGAGTTCAAATCTGACCTTAGACATTTACCAACTATGTGACCCTAGACAAATCACTTAACACTGTTTGCCTCACTTTCTTCAGCTGTCAAATGAGCTAGAGAAGAGAACAGAAAACCACTTTAGTATCTTTAGCAAGACAGTCCCAAATCAGGTCAGGAAGAGTTGATCACAACTGAAATGACTAAACAACTACAATGGATATAATGGCTATCAGCTGGGGACTAAAAAATATTTTTATGTTGGGCACCTAAGAAATGGAACCAGGGCTTCTGTCTAAGGGATGGAAAATAAAAGTAGAGATGTCAGAAACTCATAATTTTCCTTCATATACCATTTCCCTTCCATAGGAAGAACTGCCCTGAGAGTTCTGCCACCTTTTCTATCTCTCCTATCAATGCAAGTAAATGTGTCCTAAGAGAATTAACTTTTTTACTAAAAGAAACTCAAAGAATCTGAAGTAGTTCTGATTAAACAGCAACCAGATTGGAAAATCCAGGTCTAGTTCAACTTGGGTAAGTCCTTTCATTTCACTAAGTCTCAGTTTATTTGGCTTAAGTGTGAGTAATAACAGGAGGAAGAGCTACAAGATCTACTGGGATAATCAAGTTCAGATGGTGCAGATGAGGAAACTAAGGCCTTCTCTCTTTACTGCTTCTTTCTCATCACTCCCATGACCACCATCTTAAGTCTTTATCACCTCTTACGTGAAATAGCCTCCCAATTTGTCTCTGTAGCTCCAGCCTCTCTCTTCTCCAATCCAACTATCAAAGCAATATTCTTGAAGCAGCACAATCTTTGACCATATTATTCCCTTCCTCAAGAACTTCCTACTACTTCTAAGATCAATTACAAACTCCTCTGGGTTTTGGAAGAGTGAGGCTAATAGCTTTGAGGAATTTTATCTCACTTAAATCTAGGTCATGTGCATGTTCAGACATCACTCTTATGCTGTCATTGGTTCCTCTTGAAGAATGAAGGATCAACAACAGCCCCTGTCTGACATTAAATGTCCTTACTGTTTGGCTCCATTCTACTTTTCTAAATTAATTTCACATTATTCCCCCTCATGCATAATACATTCTGGCCAAACTGGCCAGCTTACCGATCTTCATATGAGATCTCCACTTCTTGTCTTCATTCCTGGAATGTTCTCCTTCATCTCTTTTGACTACCAGTTCCAAATTTCCTATCACATTAAGCAAAGTTCCTATAAGGGACCTTTCCTCAACCTCCTACTGTCACAGCTCTCCTTAACACACTCAGTCAAAATCACTTTGTATTTGCTTTGTATTGATTTTGAATTTACTTTGGCCATAAATTTAGAAGTCATCTAGTCAAAATTTCTCATTTTACAAATAAGAAAACCAAGACCCAATAAGAAGTGACTTGTTCAAAACCAAGCATGGAATAAATGGTAACACAAGGATTGGAACCCAAGTACTCTGACTCCAAATCCAGACCTTTCTGATGTACTGTTTGCCTAAATTCCTTGAGGATAGGGTTGTTTTCATTTTTGTTGTATCCTCATTATCTGTCACAGAGTGCCTAGCAAATGAGATGATGAATGGACAGGCAGATGACTAGTTAGATGAATGGATGGATGGATGGATGGATGGATGGATGGATGGATGGATGGATGACATGACCTTCCCGAGGTGACCCAGATGATAAATAGCAGAGCCTAATTCTAACAAGGTTTTCTGGATCGAGAACTTGTGCTTTCTCCCCTCTGATGCAGTAAGTCACAGATAGGTTGGAGCAAATGACCTCTAAGGGCCCTTCCAGTTGGAAGAGCCCACCTCAGGCTAGAATTAAGATGCATTTTATCAATTAGTCACCTGGGTGTCATCAAGTCCTGGAGAAAATGTCCTGTCACTTGTGTTTCTGCCCCCTCCTCCTAATGCCTTTTCAAACAAAAAATTTATTTCCCTCTTCTCTCCTCGAGGCAGTTTAATGAATTCAAGCCTTCGGGGAGAAACAACAACGTGTTCCCGCTGCCAGAGAAAAATGAGAGGAGGAATAGTAAAGCGAATTTCTTTTTATTGACTTTTAGTGAGCTATTTAATCCAAACATCTCATTATCGGCAATATAAATATACTATATAATGGATTTTGCAATAAGAACAATTAGCTTTTGCAATTAGCATGAGAATAAACTTTCCTCAATTGCATGAAGAAGGCGAGGCCGCTATAAAATGTGCTTGCTGTTTAAAAAAAAAAAGGGAAAAGAAGTCTCTGAAATAAATAATTAAATTTTTTTCAGATGGAGGGGGAAGGGAACCCAATGCCTAGAGGCAGGATAATATATATCCTAGGGACAAACCCCACTAAGATCCTGGAAAGGAACCCCTCTGCTCACCTTCAACATTTGTGAGTCTTTCATTTTTCATGGCAGCTTCCTAATTAATCTGATTGGTTGCTATCCCTACAGTAATTATCAAAGCTTTTAATCAGTTTGTATACAGTCTAGGACAGTAGAGAGAGATCTGAACTAGAAAGCTGAGTCCTAATTCTGCTCTACCACTGTCTCCACTCAAGGACTCAGTTTCCCCATTTGTCAAATGAGGGGGGGTGGACACCATGATGTCCCAGGTTCCTTCCAACTCAAATACACATTGATTCTATGACGCTATAAGTAAGCTCTAAATCATCAATTCTTTGAAATACATCTTCTGTCTATGGAATCCCCAAAGTAGACATCAATCCTCTCCTTTTCATTTTCCAACCTATTTTCTACAAAAGCACTGTAATGTTGCCAAAAAAAAAAAAAAGAGCTGGATATGGAATGAGAGAACTTAGGTTCAAATTCTGCCTCTGTTACTTGCTAGATATATGTTCTTGGACAAGTCACCTCACTTTTCTCAGCTTTAGTTTACTCATCTTTATGATGTTTAGAGAACTAGATGTTTTCTGTTCTCTAAATTTGACTCTTTCCCCTAGGACCCTAGATTCTGATTTTTGAACTTTTACCTTATCTGATTGAAACCAAGACACCCCAACTCATCCCAGTCATTTCTAAACCATACTGAGTGTTTTCTTCCTTTAAAATGCAAGCTACTTGGGGTGGCTAGGTGGTACAGTGGATAGAGCACCAGCCCTGGAGTCAGGAGTAACTGAGTTCAAATCTGACGTCAGACACTTAATAATTACCTAGCTGTGTGGCCTTGGGCAAGCCACTTAACCCCATTGCCTTGCAAAAACCTAAAAAAAAATAATAAAATAAAATGCAAGCTACTGTTTGAGGATAGGGACCACCTTGGTTGCTTCTAGGGGAAAGAGGAAGAGGAAAAGCATGTATTGAATGCCAACTTAATACTGAAAAGTGCTTAGCATTTTATGGATATGATCTCATTTATATTTGTAGTCCTAGAATTTGACATAATATTAACACATAGTAGATGCTTAATAAATGTCTTCACTTATTTTCATCCCTTCATTCTATGATGTAAACTCCAGTGATAAGATACTCATTTAACTGTTGAACTGTTTTAGTTGTTAGCCTATACTTTCTAATATTGAATTGAAATATGCCTCTTTGTAAATAATATTAGCTAACATTTCACTGTTACAAATATTATCTCATTTGATCCTTGAAACAGCCCTTCAAAGTAGAAGTTATTCATCATACCATTTTATAGATAAAGAAACTGAGGCAAACAGAGGTCAAATGATGTGTCCAAGACCACACAGCTAGTATGTGTCTGAGGCCAGATCTGAACAGAGATCTTCCTGACTCCAAGGCCACAGTACCACCTAGTAGCCCCTTAATTACTTGACTCCTACCCTGTAACCCATTGTTCCTAAGACTTCCCTACTAGATCAAGTCTAGGTTTATAACTGCCACCCCTTTTACAGATAAAGACACTGAAATCCAAAAATGACTTGCCCAAGGTCATTCAAACAATTAATAGCAAATATGGGAATCAAATCTCATTCCTCTGATGTGAAAACCAACATTTTTTCACTATCCCTTCAACCAAAAAATATCTTTGTCCTGTCTGAAAATGCACACATTTGAAAACAGTGCTAATGTCCCCTCACCCTACTCATCAGTCTTCATTTTCTCCAGGGTACCCACTGCAAATGCTGCTACAAGAAGTCCCTCCTCCATTCAGACTGCCTTCTTCTGGACATGGCTCTAGTTTCTAAAAGTCCTCTTCAAAAATCTTTCCGGAATATCCAAAACCGAAAAACATTATTCCACAAGACCTAACTAGAGTACAGGATAGTGACACCTGTTCCTTCAGGGAGCTTACACTCATGCAGAGGAGAAAAGGCTAGAATATATTACATTTGGGATTTCCATTTCTAAGCAAGAGGCCATCACAAGAGAGGGTTTGAAGGGATGATCATCTAGGGCAGGATAGGGGAACTTTTTCCTGCCAAGGGCCATTTGAATATTTATAATTTCGAGGGCTATATTTGGTCAAACATTTAATTAATAATTACCTAGCTGTGTGGCCTTGGACAAGCCACTTGACCCCATTGCCTTGCAAGTTCTGCCTATGGTTGCTTTGGCAGTGCCAGACCTATATAGCTCTTGGACTGAAGGTTCCCCTCCCCTGATTTAGGGGGGGGACAAGAAAGGAAGAGACCTGTTCATTTTGGAATTCTTCCAAGGTTTGACTGAACCAAATAATTTTATCACTGCAATTCAGCACTTAATAGCCACCTTGCCTAAGTGCCAGATTTCAGATTTTTGTTTTCAATGGTAACAGCTCAAGAATCTGAAGCAATGAGAAATGATATCACAGACTGGTGAATAAAAAGTAACCACAGACTATTGCATTCCTGAAATTGTGTTTCCGTCTCCTAGCAGACAGCTCAGGCTTGGAGCTAATCCTGGAAAGTAGCTTCTCCCCTATGGAGTTGAACCTGAAGTGCACAGTCTGGAATCTGTGATAATAGGGTGGCTTCTTGGTGATCTGGCTGCATAATCACTGCCAAAGCTAAGAGAACATATGAAAAGTTCTTTATAAAAATACATAGCAATTCTATAGCATTTCAAAGTTTGCAAAACACTTTACATAAGTTCTTTCATTTTCTACCCACAACAACCCTATGTGGTAGGTTCCATTATTATTCCCATTTTACAGATGAGGAAACTGAGGCTGAGAGAAAGTATGATTTGCCATGGATCATACAGTTCATGAATATTCAATCCCTGGTCTTCCGGACACCAGGTTTAGCTCTTTATTACCTAAAAACTAGTTTCAAACCTATTTAAATGTAAGTTGTCCTATTGGTATTATTTTTGTTATTTTATCTTATAATGTAATGGAGGAAGAAGAATTTTTCTCTTGGGTTTTCCCCTACCTATTGGGGATATATGACTAAAGATCTAGAGCTAAGAGGTCATCTGGTCCTACTGTCACCATTTTTATAGAAGACACTGAAATCCAAAAACTACTTGCCCTAGGTCATACAAATAGTTAATAGCAAAGATGGGGATCAAATCCCATTCCTTTGACGTGAAAAACTACCATTCTTTTCATTGCCCCCCAACCAAAAAATAAATAAATAAATCTTTGTCCTTTGAAAATGCTAGAGCTCCTGATCTGGCAAAGTTTTCCTCCAGAGTCATCAAGTCCAATCACTCATTCAGTGCCTAAGAGCCTCATTAGTATAAATGATGGGTCAAGGAGAAGAATGGACAGGTAGGGAAGGTCCAGACAGGCTCTCATAAAAGGGAGAGTCCTGAATTTGGGTTCAGACACTAGCTCTGCTACTTCCTAAATGTGTGGTCTTGAGGAAGTTACTTCCCTCCCTAGGCCTCAGTTTCTTCAAATGTAAAATATGGGACTCTGGATTCAGCAATCTCTCAAATTCCTTCTGATTCTAAATGTCATTACTATTATTTCCATTCTCTCCTAAGACAGCTCATTCTAACATCTTTGGCAGTTCCACTAATTAGAAAAATTCTTCTTCATACCCAACTTACATTTGCTCCTATCAGTTAATCCTAGTGGTGATCATAAGTTCAGCCTTCTGAGATCAAAGCCAACAAATTTAGGCCCTTTTTACCCAAAATAACCTCTTAAATGCTCAGTCATTATGTCTTCATTTGCCCCCTCTCCCACTCTACTCCCCTATAAATCTTCTCCGACAAGCTATTTGACCAAAAGGAAGTACAAGAGCTTATTTTAGGGGACAGAGCAAAAAGTAATTATTCCATACACCCCAGATTCTTATGCTTAGAGTAGATCTACCTGACAATGTACCACCTCCAACTCTGGCCCATCCTTCACAGCCTACCCTCCTCTCTCATATGCTCTTTATTCTACTTGCACATTTGCATCCTGGGATTCAGGAGGGTCCTCAAGGTTTCTCTTGAACCTACAACTCATCTCCCTTTTACTCTTAGTCTTTCATATTTATTTTAACTATCTATGATTTCATCAACATGATTTCTCCATCCACTACACACTAGTGACATCCCCCCACACACACACACAAAATGACTTAATACTCTATTTATTAAAATTTTAGTCTTTTGAGATTTGCCTAATAAATTAATTCATTCATTATTCTATGGCTAATCTGGAAATGAGTGCCTCTGGACATATCAAGGCTGGTCCTTGAACAACAAGTGCATAGCACATCATTGACCTTGATCTCAAAAACTTTCTGTTATGTCAAAGATTGTATTCTGTTCAAGAACATATGGTCAGATCTCCAGTAGGCCACGGCATCAAAAATGCTCATCACATATTTGTTCAATGAATGGAATGAATGAATAAATTTCCTAAATTTATTCTAAAATGAGGAGCATGGAAAAATATTTTCTGATCACATCTAGATCTATAACATCTTGAGACATGGTCCCTAAATGTGTTAGAAAAGATGAATGAATGAATGGATGGATGGATGGATGGATGGTCAGATGGATGGTCAGATGAATGGACACTGAGCTCATTCTACACAGGGAGCTCCCTATTATGAGATGATTTGTACATTATCTTGGGATTACTCTTCAACCAATTTGTGTATATGTGTCTTGTCTCCTTAGTTACAACTAAAATTTATATTGACAAGTTTGTTGGCAGATCAAAATTTCTAAACAAGATCTAAACCTAATTCAATTGGGAATCTTTTGCTATATGTTTTCTTTATTAATTTATTATATAAAGTGTGGCATTAATAAATCCTGATCCATCAGAGGCATGAAAAGAATGCATAAAGAGCTCCACATCAAGTCATGGATTCATCTTTTCCCTTCTAACTATATTTGAGTGCATGGTATATTTAATATAAAATGTGAAGTTGTTTCCTAACATTGGTTTGGAGCTCTGGGGTTTTATAAATCGAACATCCCAAGAATAGGGAATGGTTGGAAGAATTTGGACAATGGATGTGAAAAGTAATGAAGACAACTAGTGGGGATAGAATAAGAAAGTCAATGATAAAAAAAGGTTGCACCTGTATTATGTCAGCAAAAGGCATTAGTTGTATAAATGTATAAATTGAGATATATATCTCGAAATGAGAAGAGAAAGACCAAGATTCTCCCCAAATCCATCAACATATTGTGACAAATATGTGAAATTTTAAGTAGAAAATTTGATGTTTTATAAGGATTCAATATGGCACAGTGAAAAGAGCACCAAGCTTGAAGTACAAAGCCTGAATTTAAGACTTAGTCTTTCCTTTAACTTTCTAAGTGACCTTGGGCAAATCACTTAATCTCTGGGTCAGTTTATTCATCTGTCAAATGGGAATAATCACATATTGAGAAGCAAAGAATATAATGTAAGTGAAGAGAACAGGCAGCCATAATGATAGATACTAGACCTGAGATATCATTCCTGTGAAAGAGGATTCTATCACTGCAAGTTGGCATCTCTTCAGCAACTTAGAGCCTTAGAGAGTTATCTGGATCACTAAAAGGTTAAGAGACTCTCCCAGGGTTATGCAGCCAGTAAGCAACAGAAGCAGGGTTTAAACCTGTGCTTTAAGGACCTTCTCTATCCAGTACACCATGCCCCTCTTTAATGGAAACCACATAATGATCTAGAAATATAAGTCATCATTATTATTCAAATATAATTATAATAAATACCTATGATCAGCATAGTACAGTGGAAAGGATACAGGGGTTGAAGTCAAAGGACATGAATTTGACCATGAGCTCCATAACCTACCTGTGCAACCTAAGGCAAGTCACTTAACTTCCCTGTTGTTATGTCCCAACCTATAAAAATAAGAGATTGGACCATATGTTCTCTGATCTTCCTTCATGTTCTTAATCTGATATTATGAGCCTTCTTTAAAAGCTGAATAGTTTCTGTTAAATATATGGAGACCTGCAACCATTTCTGTCAAAAACAGATTGCATTGCATACATCCATACCAACAAAGAGTAAATCAATTCAGAGAATCTTTACTGGAAAAATGCCTCAGTGCAATCCCCTTTATGATCTCCCTAAAAACCACTAGATAAATCCTCCTATATATGGGAAACTCACTGTCTCAAAAGGCAGTCTATTCTATTAACAATTCTAACTATAATAAACTCTTTTTTCCTGATATTTTTCCTGTCGATGTGGTATGGTAAATGGCATACTGTATTCAAGGTCAAGAATACTTGGGTTTGAATTCTATCCTCTAATAATTGTGTGAAATTGGACAGGTCATTTAATCAATCCAAGCCTTATTTTCTTCATTTATAAAATGGGGTCACAAAATAAATATATCTCCCAAGGATGTTGTGCAGTTCAAATGAGATTATATGGGGAAAGTGTTTTGCAAACTTTTAAGCATTGGTTAAATGTGAGTTATCAGAATATGATTCCATTACATATTGTTACATATCATCTGTTACTTATAATTTTCACCACTGTTCTTGATTTTAGACTCTAGAGCGCAGAAAAATGAGTCCCAAACCTCCTACTTCTCCAGGTGTACCACCTTAATCTTTCCTTCACTGATTCCCCCACCCAATAATGGAAGTGTCCCCAAAATGTGTGCTTTCAACCTTCTTCTATGTATACTCTCCATAAGCAATTCCTTTCATTTTCATGGTTACAATTATTATTTCTATGCAGATGACTTCCAGGTTTATACAACCTGTCTTGACCTCTCTTCAAAGCTCCAGAGAAACCTGTCTACACATCTCTCTCCACCTGCAGAAAAGACATCCCTGACCAAATACCCCTTCAGCTCCTCAAACTCAAAAATGTCAAAAACTAAACTATTGTCTTTCCCTCTAAACATGTATCTCCTGGTTTCACAATGTTTGTCTTCAGGACCACAACTCATCCTATCTCCAGGTGTCTGGGGCGCGGGGGGGGGGGGGGCAATTTGACTCTTCTCTTTCCTTCATCCTTCATATCATTCATTTGCTAAATCTTGTTCTACCATGTCTTTCTAATCTATCCCCCTTCTCTCCACTCACAGGGTCACATTCTAATTCAAGTCTTGTCAATTCTCCTTGCACACTACTTCACCTCCAAGTCTTGGTGGCCACTCACACTGCCTCCCTTCTAGCTGCACTACTGTGATAGCCTCCTGATTGATCTCCCTGCTTCCAGTCTTCCTCCTCCCCAATCTATCCTCATCACAACTCCCATATCAACATTTCTAGAATATACAACTAGGTTTGTTACTCCACTGCTCAAAAAGTCACAGTGGCTTCCCATTGCCTCCAGGATAAAATTCAGACTTTTAAGCTTGCCTTTTAAAGCCCTTTGGAATTTTATTCCATCCCACTTTGCAGAGCTTACTGCCTATTACTTCACTCATTCTACATTCCACTCAAATTGACCCCCAACAAGACATTTCATTTCCTATCCTTTTGTTTTGGTTCAGGCTGCCCCCATGGCAAGAATTCACTCCTCTATGCCTCTTAGGATTTTTTCCAAGGGTTATCTCAAGTATCATCTCCTACAAGAAGTCAATCCTCATCTACCCCATGACTAGTCCCCTCCCTCTAACAAATTACTCTGTGGCTGTTTTGTAGATATTCATTTATTTTTCTGTGTTCAGATTGTTTGCTCCCAATTGAATGTAAGTTCCTTGAAAGCAAGGGCTATTGGCATTTTGGACTTCTATTCCTACATAGTGTCTGGCATATAGGATGTGTTTAATAAACACTTGTGGTCCCAACTAATAAATGATCAAAGGATATAAACAGACAGTTTTCAAATGAAGAAATCAAAGTTATCTATAATTATGGGGGGATGTTCTAAATCACTATTGATTAGAAAAATGCAAATTAAAATACCTCACACCTATAGATTGGCTAATGTGACAAAAAAGAAAAATAATAGATATAAGTAGAGATATGGAAAAATTGGTACACCAATGAACTGACTCAACCGTTCCAGAAAGCAATTTGCCAATATGCCCAAAGGGCTATAAAATTTTGCATACTCTTTGAATTAGTAATACCACTGCTAGATCATTATCTCAATGAAAGTTATTTTAAAGTGGCAGTGGCATTTTAAAGTGGGGAGCACCAATTTATACAAAAATATTTATAGGGACAGCTAGGTGGTGCAGTAGATAGACCCTGGAGTTAGAAGCACCTGAGTTCAAATCTGACCTCAGACACTTAATAATTACCTAACCTAAGTAACCTTGAGCAAGTCACTTAACCCATTGCCTTGAAAAAACGAATATACACATACACACATACACACACACACACACACACACACACACACACACACACATAAAAATTCTTTTTGTAGTGGCAAAGTTTTGGAATTGAGGATGCCCATCAAGTTGGGAAATGGATGAACAAGTTGTGGTATATGATTGTCAGAACTGAAATTTATACTGGAAGTAAGAAGCTGCCATTGACTGAAATTAAAAAGTCAGATATAAGCATCAAGTGTAGCCAGATGATTAGAGAATCCAAGCTAGGGCAACTGTAGTATGATTCCAAGAGAATATGCCAAAGAAAAACTGGAGCCAAAGAAAGATAGAGTGCAGTTCACAAAGAAAAAAAAGACTGGTCACTGCCAAGAAAAGTTGTCTAGGGAAAGGGTGGAACACATCATCATTTCTTGTTAGCGATGCTACTGGGTGTCAGGTACATGTCCTGAGATATTTTAATGGGACCGTGGCTCAGTATTCTAAGGTCTTGATAGCCTAGATTTTATAGGCTAAATGAAATTCTTCCCTGTCCCTCTTTTCCCACTGGAACAGCTTTTTGCCTTGTGGAAAATCCCAGATTTGAGGATCTTCTTCCTCCATGCATCCTCCATATGCATTATCAGCAATGGGCCATCAAAATTCAGAATCTCAGAAATTTAAAGGACCTTAGGGACCTCTTCACTCAACCCATAGTTGAAAAAAAATTCCCACTCTGCCGATCTGATAAATGGGCCACATGAAACAGAGCAGACCTCTCACCTCCTCCTCATCCTACATGCTTGACTCTTGTGCTGCATAGAGGCAGAGAAAGGAAAACAAGGAAACCTCTGGAGGGTTAGAGCTCTAATGAAGCTCTAAGCTCCATAGATGCTCAAGTATTCTGAAGTAAAGCCATTCCCTCTTGCCTTCTTCTATCAGTCCAAATAGATGCCCCCCCCCCTTGTAGATATCCCCCTATTCTATATATTGCTCTTGGAGAGAAAGGGATGGAGTGCTGTTAGTCAAAACGCTGAGAGGTGCCATCGATCCATGAGGGTAGGCCAGCGGGGGACGCAGGGAGGTCACCTCTGTTACAAACTGGCTGCAACTAAGCTATTACTTACTGTAATGTGCTCCTTTCCAGGCGAGAACCGCCTGCCACCTCCGATAACAGTGCAGGGCCAGCCAGCAACACTGCAGCAATCACAAAGCCTGCTCAGCGCCAGGCCTCTCCCCTTTATGGTGGGTTCAAGCTCCCCCACTCATCCCAAAGCCCATTTCCAGCATGACTAGGTACACTTTTCTCTGACAAATGCTTATTGGTCTCCAATCTGTTACCAAGCGAAGAGACTTTTAAAGGAAACATCCAGTCAAGGGAAGAAAGAGACTCTGTCAGTCTCCGAGAGGGAGGGGGAGGTTTTGTCAATATAACTACATGAGATTGTGGTGAGGGGGGGAAGGGGCTTTGGGTGGGGGATCAGGGTGACTGTCACTGTTTATGTCAGTGTGTATATACGGGTATCAATGTCTATATGTGGAAATCAGGGTAATACCATCTGTCATTTTGTATCTCAATGAACCAGACTGCCTGTGTCTATATCAATGATGTATCCAGGTGTCTCTGAGTATGCTTGGCTGTGTCCAAGGTGCCAGTGTGCCTATACATGTCTACATACTGTCAATATAGAACATACATCTCTGTGCATTGGTGTGTTTGCTTGGTTTCATTATGTCTTGATGTGTTTAGGTATCACTGTGTATATTTGTGTCACAGTGCATCAGTTGTGTGTCAATGTGCCTTTGGTTATGATTATACACCCCTGCATCTACATGTGTCACTGTGCAGCAACAGATATACATATATACATATATATATATATATATATATATGTATATATATATACATATATATATGTATATATATATATATATATATATCACTTTGTGTCTGTCAGTGTGCAACTATGTATGAGAGGACACTTTTGGGTGACATGTGTATTACCATATGTGACTGCTTTTATTTTTGAATACATACAACAACAACACACCAGTGGATGTGTGGATGTTTTTCTATCTGTGTATAGACATATATAGAGATACACACACACACACACACACACACACACACACATAACATATATATATATATACATATATATATATATGCAACTCTGTGAATGTGTCTGAGTATCAGTATATGCACATATGGGACTTGTGAATCAAGACACAAGACAGGTATGTCTTGTTATGAATATATGCAGGTCTATATGCATTGTTACACATGTGTGTCTTTGTATTGGCACATGCATTGTTGATGTGTGCATGTGTGTATTGATGCATGCATTGTATTGGTGTGTACAGATGTGTGTCTTGTCTGGGTGAGTGCATATGTGTATCTTGTGAATCGGTACACATACACATGTGAGCCTGGGTTTGTGTATCTGGTCAATTCCTGTTGGATTTAAAAGGAGACAACTTTTCCAGGAAATGTTTTCTAGCTCAAAATCTCTCCCCATCAACCCTGCCAGGAGCAGAGGTGAGGCTGCCTTGGTTTGAGCATGCTCAGGCAACTGCTTGCAACCCCATGTCCCAGTCCTCCTCCTCTCCCCTTTGATCAGACTTTAATCTTGTGAGAAAAACAGCTAGACTAACCCCACACTCCCTTTCTCTATGGTTTCAAATCAAGTCAAAAAACCCTTAAACACCAGGCAAGCACTGTGTTAAGCTCTGATATAAGAAGAAAGACAAAAATAGGTCCTGCCCTCAAGGAGCAAGTATTCTAATGGGGGAGACAATATGCAAACAACTATGAACAAAGCTATCTATAAGATATAAGTGGAAATGATTCCTAGATGGAAGGCATTAAGGGGAATCAAGGAAAGACTTTGTGGAAGGTGAGATTTTAGCTGAGGTTTGAAAAAGTCAATAGGTGGAGCTGAATGGGGAGAGTATACCAGGCTTGGGGGACAGTCAGTGGAAAATGTATGGAGTAGGGAGATGAGTTGTCTTTTACGAGGGTCAGCGAGGGGTCCAGTGTCACAGAAACTGAGTATTTGAGGACCAGAGGAGGGGAGTAAGGTATGAAAAGATCTAGGTTCAGATCCTGACTCCACCACTCACTATCTGTGTGACATTGAGCAAGTCACTCTAGTCCTCAATTTCCTTTATAATAGTAACTAGAATTTATCTATCATTTTAAAGTTTGCAAAATATATTATCTCACTTCATCCTTACAATAATCCTTGAAGCAGGTGCTATTATTTTGCCCATTTCATAAATAAGGAGATTGAGGCTGAGAGGTCACACAACTAATGAGTCTTTTTCTCCTCTCTTTCAAATTTTTTTATCTCCAAGTACATGTCCCAGAATGATGGGGTTGAGACCAATGAACCTCTGAGGTCCCTTCTAACTTGAAAACTAAAATGCTAGAATACTCTGTTTGAGGATCAAAAGAAAAGTTACCTAGTGAGAGGCAGCTAGAAAAAGAAGTTTCCATTTTCCCTATACCTTCCCTTCTGGAGTAAAGTGTTTAACATTGTTCAGTCATTTCAGTCATATCTGATTCTTTGTGATCCCATGTGAGATTCTCTAGGCAGAGATACTGAAGTGGTCTGTCATTTCCTTCTTCAGCTCATTTTACAGATGAAGAAACTGAGGCAAACAGGGTGAAATGATCTGTCCAGGAACATACAGTAAGTACCTGATTTTGGATTTCAACTTAGGTCTTCCTGACTCCAAATCTGACATTCCACCCACTTGCCCCAAGACATTTAATAATCATTTATAAAATATCTATAATGTAGATAGGCAAGTTTCTCTGTGTCACTGTATATATAATTATGTCCTTATATATCACAATGTATCAGCAAATGTCAGCCTGTGTGTACGTGTGTCAATATATATCTTTATGTTCCAATGTGGCATTCCATATGTGTCAATTGTATCCCTTAGAACAATGGTGTTAAATTCAATTTGAAGGATTGCTGCAGAACACATATTAACTCTGTTTTCAAATACAATGTCTTATTATAATCTATGACTTATTATATCTTTATTAATTTTGTAAATATTTCCCAGTTACATTTTAATCTGATTCAGGCCACCCTTAAGAGATGAGAAATGGAGGATTCTTGATTTCCCTCAGTTTATGCCTGGGGAAACTGAGGTCGATACACACACACACACACACACACACACACACACACACACACACATATATATAAAGAGAAAACTGAGTTCAGAAAAGTAATGAATGACAGCTGGGGCTAAGTCTCAACACCAGCCCAGGGCTCTTTCCATTTTATCACTCAGTCTTTGAACTCCTTGAATCAATCCTTCTTTTTTAAGAAAAGCCTTTTAGCTACTGACCACATTCCCTACCCATTCTTCTCCAGGTTTAATATTTCCAATTCCTTCAACCTCATCAAGGTGTGGTTTCCTGACCCTTCCCATTCTAGTCTTCCTCCATTGGAACTACTCCAATTTCTCAATGCTCTGCTAGACTACAGTATCTAGAACTGAGCAAAATCTTCCAGATGACCAATTCAGCAGAGCCCTTACCTCCATGACTCTAAGACATCATCCCATCATCCCATCTCCAACACTTATGAGCTATGTGATCCTGGGCCTATCACTGCCCAGCTCTTCCTCTTCCCACCTCAATGACTATGTGCATCAAATGAGACCATGTATGTAAAATATTTTGCACACCTTCAAGCACTAAAGCCTAAGGCTAAATTCAAGTTATAAGACTCATCAGCATGGTGATGATAATTGAATAAAAGAGAGTTGATAACATCAGCAAAAAAGAATCAAGTCCAAAATAACACCTTGGAGTCCACTTGGGGTTAGATCACGGATAGGTATCCATCAAAGGAGATTGAAAAGAAACCTAGAGACAGGTAGAAGGCAAATGAGAGATCAGTATTGTTGAGTCCCTGTTTGGATGTCATATGTTGAGTCCCTTTTCTGGACTCCCTCAATCTTCCCCAGGCAAGCATTGAAGAGGCAGGAGACAAAGGAGACAAGGGAGACAAGGATGACAAGGATGACAAGTTCTCCAAGATCCCCAAGTACTCCAAGGTCTCCGTTTATTGAGCCAAATATAGTGCTTAAATACCCTTCCCAGTACCTAATCAACTCCCACTTCAGTGGCACTTAGTAAAACAAGACTCTGGTGCTCAAGGACACGAGGTAAAGATAATTTACAGTGCTCACACATACAACAGTCCCTAACACAGTATAAGAAAAATCAGATATAAGAATTTCCAGGCAAGAGCTATCAACATTATCAAATAGGGGCAATTAGGTGGTACAGTGGATAGAGCATCAGCCCTGGAATCAGGAAGACCTCAGTTCAAATTGGGTCTCAGACACTTAATAATTACCCAGCTGTGTGACCATAGGCAAGTCACTGAACCCCATTGCCTTTCAAAAACAAACCAAAAAAGCCCCATTATCAAATAGTGCAGAGAGTTCAAGAAAGATAAGGACTAAGAAATAGCCACTTGGTTTGGCAATTAAAAGATCATTAGTAACTCTGAAGAAAACAGTTTTAACTGAGTAATTTCATTGGAAACAAGATTACAAGGGGTTAAGGAGAGAGAAAGAGAAGGGGAACCAGAGAAAAGTGCAAATTGTTTGTTTTTTCTAGAAGTTTGCCTTTGAAAGGAAGGAAGAGATATATGACCATAGCTTGAGGGAATGGCAGGCTTGAATAAAGGTTTCTTTAAGGATAAGGAGACTTAAGTATGTTTGTTTCAAACTGGGAAGGAATCAGTAGATAGAGAGATTTAAGATAAGAGAAAGAATGATGATTGCAGTGGCAACCAGCAGGAAAAAAAAAACAAGAAAGGATGGAATCTAAGATATAAGTTGGCCTTGAGGAGAAGGACCACCTCTACACCAGAGACTGAAATAAAGAAGAAAATGAGGGATGAGATCAAGAGGTTCTGAGATATAGAGAAGAGGGAAAGCAGAATCTCCTAGCCAATGATCTCTACTTCTTTTTTTTAGAAAGATTTTATTTTGTTTTACAATTTTCCTCCCATTCTTGCTTCCCTCCCCCCACCCCCCACAGAAGGTATTCTGTTAGTCTTTACCTTGTTTCCATGGTATACATTGATCTCAGTTGAATGTGATGACAGAGAAATCATATCCTTAAGGAAGAAAAATAAAGTATGAGATAGTAAAATTAAATAATAAGATAACGGTATTTTTTTCCCCTAATTTGAAGGTAATAGTCTTTGTTCAAAGTCCATAATTCTTTCTCTGGACACAGAAGGTATTCTCCATTGCAGATAGCCCCAAAATTGTCCTTGGTTGTTGCACTGATGGAATGAGTATGTCCATCAAGGTTGATCATCACCTCTATGTTGCTGTTAGAGTATACAGTGTTTTTCTAGTTCTGCTCATCTTGCTCAGCATCAGTTCATGCAAATCCCTCCAGGCTTCCCTGAATTCCCATCCCTCCTGGTTTCTAATAGAACAATAGTGTTCCATGACATACATATACTACAGTTTGTTAAGTTATTCCCCAATTGAAGGACATTCACTTAATTTCCAATTTTCTGCCACCACAAATAGGGCTGCTATAAATATTTTTGTAGAAGTGATGTTTAACCCTTTTTTCATAATCTCTTCAGGGTATAGACCCAGTAGTGGTATTGCTGGATCAAAGGGTATGCACATTTTTGTTGCCCTTTAGGCATAATCAATGATCTCTATTTCTTAATGATTCAAGATCCTCTGATAAGGGAGAATGGGAAAGGATGATGCTGAAAGTTTGAGAAAAGAGATTTGGAATCTGGGAATTTGGGAATTTGCTCCAATTAGGGACAGTAAGGGTCTATTTCAGATTAAATAACCTGCAATTTGTAGAAGACCCAGTCAGCAGAGTTGCAAGGCTTTCTCCAATGCCATCCAGTAGCAAGTGAGTAAGAACAAAGGAAATAAATGGAAGTAAATTGGCAAGGTATGAGCTAAAATGGAACAAAAGGGGCAAATAATTCAAGAATTGAGGATACTGTAACTTTGAACTGGCCTGATATAGAATCAAGATCAGTAAGAGAAGAACATGAAACTGCAGCAGCAATGATGGTCTAGGAGACTACTGAGAGAAATGGAGGAACTAGAAGTTGCTGAGGATGAAGAATAGGTTTAAGAGGATAGGTTTTAAGGAAAGATGAAAGAGTAGGAGGCTATGACCAAAGAAAGGAGTTTCAGAATTTTTGATCACAGAAAGGGAATACTTGTGAGTGTAGTAAGATTGAGGAGAGTATATAAAGATTTATAAGATATAAAGGAGAAGGACATGGGAATCAAAGAGGCTGATGAATTGGGAAGTCAAGAAATTTGAGGAAGGAAGCTAAAGTACACATTTAAGTTCCTTGATATAAGCAAGAGAAAAAAAACAGTTATCTTCCTCCCTGCCAAAATTACTTCTTCCAGCCCCATCTCCAAATTGCCTTGTATTTATTTTGCCTAAACTTGCAGGTGAAGCAACAACCATTAATTAAGTGCTTGTTATATACTAGACCTTATGCTAAGTATTGAAGACACAGCTATTAGCAAAAAGTCTCTGCCCTCAAGAAGTTTACATTCCAATAGGGTAAAACAACACACAAAAGGAAGTTGGAAAATGTGGACAATAGAAGGAACAAGGAAGATACCCTAGCAGGGGCATGGTATTGAATTCCTAAAAGAAGCAAAACCAGAAGAGGGATATGAAAATTGGGCCCTTCTCAGAATGACAGTCCCAGAGGAACTCACCAATATTTATGTTGTCATCCCCACTAAAATGTAAATCTTTTATGTCTATGACAGCTTTCTTTTTGTCTCTGTATTCATTGTGTCTAGGCATTAATAATAATTAAATTGCTTCACTGATTATGGCAAACTAACCTGGGGCTGGCAGCTATCTAGCACCAAGATCTAATCAAGGGAAAGATAATTTTGGGATTCCTACAGAAAAGCTGGGCCAAATTTTAATCTATATGGTAACAAATACAGATAATTTAGAGTTAGAAGGAACCTTAGAGACAGGCCATCTAGTCTAATTCAAATATTTTACAGATGAATTAACTGAGGCCCAAAGGTAAGTTCAAGATTTAAAAAGAAATTAGTGACAGATTCAGGATTTGAACCCCAGTTGTCTAACTCAAAACCATCTTTCCTTTATGCCAAACTGCCCCTCACTTGCACTTATTTGATAATAAAATGCAAAAAAATCTTTGCAAAGAACTCTAGGAGCTCTTCTCTGGCCTATTGTGTAGAGACCTTTGCATCAGGGCTTGTCATCTTTGTGTATTCCTCTTGTACTTGGCAGTCATTTGCCAAGGATCTTTCTCCATTTCTATTTGATCCAAGTAACATGTCCTCAAATCCCTGGAACATTGATTGGGAGAGGAGAAATTCATTATCTGCTTCAGGCAAGGAGTGACTAGAGGGGGTGGAAGTGTTTGCCTGCTGCCTCCCAGAGCTTTGGAAATATTTGCTCTCTGACATTTGATAATGCTGTTAAATATGCATGTCTCAGCAGGAGAGACTTGCTTCTCCAATTGTCACAAGGAGAAGCAGAAAAGTGACCAAATTAAGGTCAATGAGCTGGCCCGAACTGTCTTCATCCAAGTCATTGATGAAAACATCCTACTCAACGTTTCTATCAACAATGTGGCTGAAGGCAGGGAAGGCTTGCTGAGCCAACCTGTGGATAAAATGAAACAAGGAGAGGAGCCAGATAGGAAAAGTAAGTGACATGCCAAAGTCAGAAGGAGAATGAGGCAGCTAGAAAGCAAGAGTTTAGGACCTGAAAACAGGAAGACAAATCAATTAATCCTTCTCAGCCGAAAACAGGAAGACAAATCAATTAATCCTTCTCAGACTCAGTTTCCTCATCTGGAAAATGGGAACTAATAATAGTCCCCAACCTTCCAGGATTGTTGTGAGAATCAAATTAGCTATCATGTATAAAGCATTTTGTAGACATTAAAGCACATAATAATAATAATAATAATTATTATTATTATTATTATTACTCCTTCTCCTCCTGCTGCTCTTCATCCTACTCCTACTTCGGCTTCTCCTACTACTCCTATTTCTACTTCTACTATTCATCCAAGATTCTTTATTCCATACACAATCAGGCCAACAAATTCATTTTGCTTAGTTATTTTTTTTTTGCTTGAGTCTGACATTCAGAGTGGGTTCTTCTTCAATATTTCCTGCCTAAGTGCCCAGGAGCAAACCTGGTTTGAAGACCGCATGAATACAAAAATGATCACACTCATAACTGACAGTCCCTCCCAGCTAATAGGGCATTTTTCTTACAATAGATAGGTGACTTGGGCATTAGTATCCCCATTTTGATTGGTTTCTCCTTCAATCTTGAAGGGAGTGATGCCATGACAAGCAAATGAACTGGATTTGAATGAGGAGTACTGTGCTAAGTCACCAGCCTCAGTTTCTCCTACAGAGTCATCTGGGTCCAGTAGCCAGATATGGATCAGGATGACAGGAAATGATACTTGATGCAATGGGAGACCTTGGTCTTTTTAAGCTAAATTTTTCCTCAGGTCACAGTTTGATTGAGGAAACACCCATTCAGTCATTAAAGGTAGGCAAGAAAGAAATGAGAAAAGGCCAAGAATGACCCCTTTTTTACAGAAGAGAACACAGAATCTCAGGACAGAGAAGATTCAGTGACTTGCCTTGGGATATACAGAAAGTAAGAGTCTCTTTCTTCTCCAAATCCATTCTCCACATAACTGATAAAGTGATATTTCTAAAGCACAGGATTGACTGTCACTCTCCCTCAATAAACTCCAGTGGCTCCCTATCATCTTCAGGATCAAATACAAGACCCTTCACCAACCTGATTTCAGTCTATCTTTCCAAGCTTATTATGTACTACTCTCCTTGGCACATTCCTTAATCCCAAAAGATATAACTACTCCTCATCCACAACATTCCATCTCTAGTCTTCATGACTCCAAACAAGCTGTTTTCATGCCTGAGTTGCTGGAATTCCCCCCCACCTCAGTTTCCATCTCACAGAATCTCTAGTTTCCAACAAAATTCAGCTTAACATAAAGGCTTTCCTGATTCCCCCAACTGCTGGGACCTCCTCTCCAAAATCACTCGATTTTTATAGTTATATGTATACATGTTGCATGTATACAGGGTAGCTGTTTAAATAGTGTTTAATGATTTAGAAACCATGCCCCCAGGGGTGGCTAGATGGTGCAGTGGATAGAGCAAGGGCCCTGGAGTCAGGAGTACCTGGGTTCAAATCCAGCCTCAGACACTTAATAATTACCTAGCTGTGTGGCCTTGGGCAAGCCACTTAACCCCATTTGCCTTGCATAAACCTAAAAAAAAAAAAAAAGAAACCATGCCCCCAAACTTACTTGAACTATACACACTTCCACCCACCAATACCACAACTAGACCTATATCCCAAAGAGTTCAAAGAAAAAAGAAAGTGATCCATGAGAACAACAATATTTATAGCAGTTCTTTTTATAGTGGCAAAGATCTGGAGACTAAGGGGGGATACTAGGCAAGTAGGAAACAAAAGAACAAATTATGAGCTGGAAAAAGAAATAATAAACCACTCCAATATCTTTGCAAAGAAAATCTCCAAATGGGGTCATGAAAAGTCAGACATGACTGAAATAATATAACCAAAAAACATGTATTAAAGAAATGATGAAAGAGCCAGCATTAGAGAAACCTGGGAAGACTTATATGTTCTAATGGAAAGTGAAGTGAGAAGAACCAGGAAAACAATTTATACAATCAACAACATTGTAAAGATAAACAACTTTGAAATCTTAAGAACCCTGCAAAGATCAATCATAATTTCAGAAGACTAATGGTGAATCCTGCCTGTCTCCTGACAAAACAGAAATGGATGCAGGGTGTAGATTGTGGAAGATGTGGGAAGGAGGGAGATGGATTTTTGTTCATTGAAAAAATAAAATTGTTTTAAAAAATGCTTAATGGTTGATGTCTCTTACCTCCAGATAATAACACCCACATTTCTATAGCTCTTTAAAGTATATAAAGTGCTGCAAGGTAGGTGAAGCAGAGAAAATTAACCCCACTTTACAACTGAAGAAAAGTGAGACTCAGAGCTGTCAAATGTCTTGGCCACAGTCCCAGGGCTGGAAGGCAACAGAACCAGCTCTTCTGCCTCCACTCCCAAGAAACTGACCTGTCCAGCATGTGTCCTCACTTAGTAGGTGAGAAGAGATCCTAAGGACCTCTGGAATTCTTTGGATGCAAGCCATGGAAGGAAAAACTGAAGAAGGATGCCTGAAAAGCTCTTCAAAGCTCCAAGGTCCTGGTTCAGGGATTTAGTCAGATCCTGAGGAGCGAAAATGCTCCTTGAAAGGATTTCTTGCTGGAGAACATTCTGTTCTTTGCTGCGTCCCCTTTTAACTTAGCTCACTTTCATTTCTCAGCTCACTTCAAAACAAGCATGTGGTGCCTGTCACCAAGAACTGTACAACAAATACAATTATTCGCTCTTTGGATGCCTTCATGATGTGCTATTTTTTTTTTTAATTCAAGCTTTGCTTGGTCATGATGGAAATTTTGATTTCTCAGGCAATGGCCTCAATGGCTCCAGGCTTCTCTGTATTCTCATAGGGAAATGTTAAACATTAAAAGGATGCAGTATATTCTGGAGCTCATATCTGACTGAGGGTCAGATCTGGACTCTAACACAAGCTGACTTTGTGACCTTGGCCAAACAGATCTCTTGCTCCCCCCCACCCCTGTCTTCAGCTTTTCCTTCTGCAAATTGAATTGGTTGAATAGGATGTCTCTTGGTCCCATCTCTGACAGTCCTCTATAGAAGTTCCCCTCTAGCTCTGATATTTTCTGTTCTAAAGTTCCTTTCTTTTCTGACATTCTCTGTTCCAAGGTCTCTCCAATTCTGATGTTCTATGGTCTAAGATCTCTTAGTTCTGACATTCTGTGATTTACACTCATTTTCACAGCTCCATTTATAGACTCACAAAACCTCACATTTTGTTAATGATGGAAGAACTTTCTAATCTTGGGCATTTCATTTTCTCATTTTAGGAAGCAGAGTGATGGTGGAGGTGCTATGTCCATGATGTCATGTGTTTAGGAAATGCCTAACATGGAAACCACATTGATGGTGCAGAATGGAAATTCATTTGCAACCAGGAAATATGGTGTAATTGATAGAGTGCCCAATAGAGTCAGGAATACCCGAATTCAAATCCCACCTCAGGCATTTACTATGGGACCTTAGGCAAGTCACTTCATAGGATCATAGATTTAGAGCTAAAAAGGACCAGTCCAACCTTCTCCTTTTATTACTAAGGAAACTGAGGCACAAAGAAAGTAATTTGACCAGGGTTTCTTGTTAATATACTTCTGATACAGGATGTAAACTCATGTGTTCTTGATTAAAGTTGGTATCTCAGTGGAAAGACCACTGGGTCTGAAGTCAGGAAGATCTAAGTTCAAATCAAGCCTCAGACACTTCCTAACTGTATG
Source organism: Macrotis lagotis (assembly GCF_037893015.1). NCBI lineage: Eukaryota > Metazoa > Chordata > Mammalia > Peramelemorphia > Peramelidae > Macrotis > Macrotis lagotis. The sequence goes on from NC_133658.1 coordinate 850,060,104, forward strand.
GTCCTGGGCAAGTCACTTACCTCTGATTACTTGATAGAATGGATCACTGGAGTAGGAACTGACAAAAACAGTACAGTTCAACTTTGCCCCCCCAAAAAATTAAATGGGGTTGGACATGGCTGAAAATGACTGAACAGCTTCTTGATTACAAATCTAGTGTTCTATCCACTGGTCCCAGTCAGCTGCCTCCTACCTTCTCTGAGTCTCATTTTACTCATCTTTAGAGTGAAATTATTAGATGCAATGGACTCTGAGGTCCCTTCCAACTTTAATTCTTTGATCCTTTATAATTTTAGAGAGTTATTCAAGACACTGAGAAACTAAATTACTTGTCCAGGGTCATATAGTCAGTCAGAGTAAGAAATGGGCCTTGAGGCCACTTCTTGCTATTGATGAGGCCAGGATTCTACCCATTACACCATTCTTCCTCCCAGAATGAATGTAAAATATTAGTTCAGAAAGGTCTAGAGAGACAGACCAAAAGACAAAGACAGATCAAAACAGAGACAACCAGATAGCAACAAGAAATTCAAGTCACTTTGTAAAATTAACAGAAAAAATAAATTCATTAAATATAAGAAATTATAAAAGTATATTTTAGTTTTGTTTTTATCAACAGAAAGAGGAAGAAGAAGAAAAAGAAAGAATAGCATAAAAAAGAAAAGAGGAGAAAATATGGAAGAAAGAGTAGGCCAGCAGTTAGGAATTGTGGATTCTAATCTTGACCGGATCCCTGAACTCACTGTATGAACTTGGATAAATTAGGTACCCTCCCTGGACTTCTGATTCATCAGCTTTAAGTTCTCTTTCAATCCCAAATTTTTAAGGAGAGAGAGAGAGAGAGAAGGAAGAAGAGAGAAACAGATGTGGGATTAGGGAGGGAGGAATGACGAAGATCTTTTTTTTTTCTTATCAGAAAGTGACTCCTATCTTTTTCTCTCTTCTCTAGCCACAGATCCCATACCAGAGGATGGTGACTGAGGATCTATAAAGGCATCAGATATTCCTGGACACCAGGAAGAGGATCTCATGATTCCTGGAATTGGGGTCCTTGATCATATTAACACATCACTGTGAAACCTCAGAAAAATATTTAATGAGTGACTGTCCATCTAAAACCACTAGCTAGAGGTCCTCCCAAACCAGAATACATTGCTTCATAAATATTGGATCTGGAGTCAGACAACACTAAAGAGCACTGAGCTGGAAGTCAGAAATACCCGGATTCAAATTTCACCTCAAACATTTACTGTGGTACCATAAACAAGTCAATTCATAGTACCATAGCTTTAGGAATGGAAAGTTTGTGCCTGTGGGGAAAATATTCTCAGTCCTTCCTGTAGGGGAGTGAGCCATTTTATATTCTCCTTGCTATTGACTTCATTTAAGTTGTTCTGCTTTAAGGAGGAAATGAAAGCAGATTGCTTTCTGGTTTCTTGATCAAAATTACCATTAGATTTGCAAACGGAGATTAACAAAAATTTTTAAATGGAGAAATCAGAGCTGGGAAGGATCTTAGAATATAGAATTTTAAAGATAGGAGGGACCCTTAGAATCCAGAATGTTGAAGCCAGAAAGGACCTTAGGAGATAGAATGTTGAAGTTTGAAGGCATCTTAGAATATGGAAAGATAGGGTTCAAAGGAGACTTAGAACAGAAAATGTTAGAGTTTGTTGGAGTATCATCCAGCTCATGTAAGCCAACTGTGGATATTCCCTAAGTCTCTGTCCTGGGTCCTTTTCTCTCCCCCCCTATTTTATTTGGCTTGATCACATGAATTATTGGTGCTGGACCCTTGGTACAGCATTCTAAGCTTCCAGACACACAGTACCACATTTCCCCATGTATAAGAAGCTCCTATGTATAAGACACACCTTAATTTGGAGACCCTAAATTTGAAAAAAAAAATGTTTTACATGAAATTATTGAAGTCAAGTTTTATTCATCATAAAATTCATACAACTCCTCATCACTGTCAAAACTCCCATCCATTAGCTTGTCCTTAGCTTGTTTGATGACAAATCACTGTCTTAGGAGAGGCTCTGACTGCTCATTTTTCTGTGCTCTGGTCTGTGGTTGACCACAAGTACTCCCTGGGCAAGTCTGGTGTGTGGACAAATGCTTAGTCCATTCTGTTTTGTGAACCTGAAGCACCAGTTGTGTCCTCCTTTGAAATCAATTGCTTCTTTTTCATAAGCAATCTTTCTTGCTTCATGCTAAACCATCTTTGTGGACACAGGAATTCCAGTGCTCTTTGCTTTCAATCCATATCTTCCATTCCTTCTCTACATCAGGTCATTTGGCTGACTTGCCTCTCAATGGCTTTCTTATGCCCGGGCATTTTCAGTAGGGTTTCTTCTTCCCATAGCCAGTCACAGATTGTTTTCTCAGTTGGAAGAGGATCAAACTGATGTTCAACAGCACAATTTCCATTCACTTTTGCAAAATGGAATCCCTTTTAACTTGAATTCAGCACTACAAAAATCTTTTCTGAGCCATTTCTGGGCAAAACATGGAAAAATGTAACCTAATATAGCAGTAACAAATGCAAAACAGTAAGTGCAGGGATAACAAGTGCAAAAAAAGTAGGAGATACAAGTAAAAAAAATCTACAACTGCTGTATAAGACACTCCCAGTTTTTAGTCCCCAAATTTTCCAAAAAAGGGTGCATCTTATATATGGGGAAATAGGGTAACTTCTAATCTAGGGAAGTCATTTTGATCTTCCCTTACCAAGGACAACTAACCAATCAACCATCTGGTCTGCTGATTCCATCAGCTTCCATGATTTCTACTATCTTCCCCCCTTACTGATGATTCTCAGATCTATTTACCTAGTCCAAACTTCTTTCCTGATCCTTGATCTTGAATTTTAAAATGCCTATTAGACAATTCAAAATGTCTCATAGACAGCTTAAACTCAACATGTCCAAAACTGAACTCATTATCTTTCTTCCAAAACCTCAAAGAGGAGATCTTCTCCTGACCTTCCATGTCCTCCTCTGGTACATATCCCCTGAGGGAGAGGTAACAAGGGTCCAGATCCATGTTGACTTCCTCCTGTTTTCAATTTCTATCTTTTGCTTTGATCATCTGCTCTCAATCCTCAGGTAAGAAGAGGAGGGTGATCTTCCTCTAATCTCCTTCTATCACCTCCCTCCATCTTCTGCTGCAGGACAGCCTGCTGGAGGTCATGACTTCCATTTTTATCAGGGTTTCCATTTTCACCAGGACTTCCATTTTCTACCTCATGCTGCTTCCAGAAATGTGGAAAGGCTTCAGAGCAAAGAAGAACAGCTTTTCTTTGATCTTAGACCTTCCATCTACTGCTATACCTGTCTCTTGAGCTCAGATTGATCTGATCAGTCAGACACATTGTAATTTGTCTCTGTAATTTGTCTCTATAATTTGTCTCTGACACAGTAATGTTATTTTGGACTTCTTTGATATGAAAGGACAAGAGCCAACCAACCCTTAAGGGGAATAGGAAGAAGAACGTTGATAGAGAGGATGTACATCCACTCCTGCTGGATTCTATCTCCTTCTGCATTGTCAATCCAGTCTTCTTCACCTTGATGTTTGTCCTTTGTCCTAGAAGATGACCATGACATCATGGAAGTGATGCCAATCAAGCACATGAATTGGATTTGGGTGCAGGGTCTCTATACTAAGTCACCAACCTCACTTTCTCCTCCAGAAACATCTGGGTCCAGGGGCCAGATATGGACCAGGATAAATGGAGATGGTCCTAGAAGTGAGGCATTCAGAGTTAAGTGACTTGGGCAAGGTCACACAACTAGTGTCAAGTGTTTGAGGCTGGATTTGAATTCCTGTCCTCCTGACTCCAAGGCCAGTGCTCTATCCACTGCACTACCTTCTTCTACCCTCTTCTTCACCTTACACCTTCCTCAACTCCATGTATGCTTCAATCCAGTGACTCTAGACATTTTCACTACCTCTCCCTCATGTCCTTCTGCCTCCTCTGACTTTCTTCAAGTCTCAGCTATAATCCAACTTTCTACAAGAGGTTTTTCCCTGATCTCCTTTTATTCTAGAGCCTTTGCTCTATTGATTATTGTCTATCTTGTTTGTACATAATTGTTTTTATATTGTTTCTTCTTGAGAGCAAGGATTGTCTTTTGCTTCTTTGTAACTCCATTGTTTATCACAATGCCTGGCCCATAATAGATGTTTAATAAATGTTTTATTGACTGACTGACTGTGAGCAATAAATAGATGCAGAGGGTGAGTCACTTAATTCTCTTTGCCTCAGTTTCCTCTTCTGTAAAATGAGCTGGAGAAGAAAATCCAGTACCTTTGCCAAGAAAATTTCAAATAGGATCTCAAAGAGTCATACATGACTGAAGCAACTTGGAACATAGGAAAGGGAAAATGTAAAGGACCTGTTAGGCTGTTTTAACATAGAATTTTAAAACTATAAAGAACCTTTAAACATCATCATCATCGTGAAAACAACAATAGCAATAGCATTTCTATAGTGCTTTAAAGTTTACAGAGCACTTTACATATATCATCCCATTTGGCCAGAATCGAAAATGTCAGTGCCAGAAGGAAAATCTAGAGACCATTTAGTCAGGCCTCTCATTTTAAAGAAGAGTAAACCGAGGGTTGAAGTGACTAAAATGCCTTGCCCAACTGTTGTACCTATGCAGATAGTGATGAGATTAAGTTTTCCACTCTTTTATGAAAATGTAAAATCCCTTATAAACCATGCCAGGGATTGCTAATATTTAGACTCAGTCACTAGAGTTATTGTGTTTCATTTTTTACTCACACTGCATGTGCACCACCTCCCAGAGCTGTGTAAGGAAAGCCTTTTGTAAGCCGTACTGCTATGGAAATTCGAGCTGAGCCATTATCATTACCAACCCATCAACACCACCAAAGGTAGAGGATCACCTTTGGTGGGAGCCTACCTTGAGTTTACATCAGGATCTTGAGACACAAAGAAGAGAGAAGGGAGGATAGAATGATAACCCCTCCCCCTATCAGCTTAAGAATCGTTCTGGCCTGTTCAATAACACTTTGAAGTGCTCCGAAGAAAAGAAAGCAAAGTCCTTCTAAGAAGCAGTGTGTGACAAAAACCTGCCTTTAGCAAGAGGCAGAATATCAGAAAATCCACAGAGACTAGTCAAAAAACAGGCTCAGTCATTCACCTAACAAAAATCGTTCATCTCCTACAGCACGTCGCCATCTAAAAAAGCTCACTTCTCACAACACAGCAAAGTAGATGATACAAATATTATTATTGGCATAATGTTTGCACTACAACTTGTAAAGGAAGAAAATGAAGGCCAGGGAGGGTTAAGCAATTTTCCCAGTGCATTTCACTGTGCATTTAGCACAGTGTCTGAAACAGTAGGCACTTTATGGCCACTAGGTGACACATAGAGCACCAAAACTGGAGTCAGGAAGATCTGGGTTCAAATGTGACCTCAAAATTGTGCTAACTCTGTGACCTTGAGCAAGTCATTTTACCCTGTTTGCCAATAAGATGATCTATAAATGAGCTGGAAAATGAAATGGCAAATTACTCCAGTGTCTTTATAAGAAAATTCCCAACTGGGATAAAACAGTCTGAAAAAACTGAAAAAATAATATACAAAATTCTCTGCTCAGTGCTGGGAGAGATACAAAGACAAAGAAGATCCCTGCTCCCCAAAATTGGCCAAGTAGAAGAGACCTATACATAGTGGTTTGTGTGTATGCTTTCAATCAAACCTATGATTTCAAGTGTATAGGGAGCTCCTAGCAGGGAACTTTTTTGTTTTACAATTGAGGAAAATGAGAGTCAGAGAAGTTAAATGGTTACACACATAGTAATTCACAGTCATAATTTGAACACAGATTCTCTAACTCCAAAATCAGCATTTTTCTCACCAAGTTGTTCTATTCAAGTGCCAAGAAGTTGTCAAACTAGACCACACATGGACTGTCAAATATGTTTTACTTATAGCCTTTTCTCACTCAAAAATGTGCTTCCATCATTTCTGTTGTTGAAACCCTATCATTCTTCAAAGCCTAATTGAAATGCTATCTCTTCCATCTTCCTTGAAAGCCTCAAACTAATAGGAATGAATGGGTGTGCAACGAAAGTCTAATGAATCATAGAATGCTTATAATACCACCTCCCCATGTGGATCTGCTGGAAGTGCCATGAAGAGAATGACAAGTTCATATGGGCTTTCTGTAACTGGTTCTGGTGGGTTGACCATATGGGAAAAAAAAAAGAGGCTCTTTGACTGACTGGGAAGATGGTCAAAAAGACCTGCCAGCTTCAGCCTCCCTCAGACCTCAGCCCTCTTGGGAGAGCTTAGTGATCTCTTTGATCATAATGATAAGGGACTGGAGTCTAAAACCCTGTGAGTTGGAAAGATCCAGAGGACACTATGGCATCACAGTGTTTGGGTTTGTGGTCATCACAGCACTGATGTATGAAAAGAGTAGGGTGGGTCTCTGCACTCAACACATTATCAATGTCTTCAAGAATAACTGAGCCAAGGATTCATCTAACATGTATGATTCGTGTAGACACAGACTTGGTGGGACTAAAACTATGTAGGAATTGAGCCAAGTTGAGCTAACTCTTCACAGAGTAGAAAGTAGTATCAGGGATAGAGTGCCCCTGAGGCACTGTGGAAAGACATTTGTACTTTTATGCTTGCTATATCTTTGAAGTAAATATCCCTTTGAAAAAGCTAATTAATATAAGAGATTAAATGGAACTGGAAATTAGCAATTGGCACCTAGCAATGAGTGGAAAAATAATCAGATGAATTTTGAGCAGATGGCTTTAGAGAAGGTAACCCAATCCCTCAGGGTTACCCTCCTTGGAACTTTAAGAAGCAGAGAAGGAAGAACCAGAGGATACATGCTTTGTTTGAATTAATGAAACAAAAAGTATTTACTATATGCAAGCATAATGTTTTGCTTCAAAGATACAAGCATAAAAGTAAAAATCATTCCTGCCCTCAAGGAGCTTACATTGCAATGAGGAAGACATTATAATAGACAATATAATTGGGAGTAGATGGCCAGGAAGGACCCTGTAGGGGAGTAAAATGAGTAAAAAAAACCCACTCCATCCACGAATATCAGCAGAGTTGATTTGATCATGGTTCAGATTTCCATAAATGGAAGAGACAGAAAGAGCTAAACTCTTTGCTAAGCATGAAGGAGTGGGCAAAGAGTCTTCAGAGAAGGTAGTCAAGTGAGGCATGACTGGAGCTTCCCAAAAATAATATTTCAAGAAAGGCAATCATCAATCAAGAGAACAGAGCCCCAAGGTATCTGTTGAGGAAGTTGTATAGGAAGTTGCCAGAGAGGAAAAAGTAGCTATTTTTCCCTTATGGAAACTAAATTTATATTTTTCTTGTGTGTTTATCATATTCTAGAATTTTTTCCTGGGTCTATATATGACCTCCCATACTCCAAGAGGACAGGAACCCATTCTTCATTGTACCTTCCCCACCTTTGAACACAGATAGAGGAGGGAGCAAGAGGTAAGGCTGGGGGAAGGGGAAGAGAGAGAGAGAACAGGATGACATCATATGCACCTTCCCATCATTCTCCCTTTCCAACATTCTCAATGACTTCCTGCTCAAGATTGTGCTAAGGAAAGTGGCCAAGGAAAGCCAAATTATTCAATGTAAGCATTTATACCTCACACATATGGTAAACATTATAAAAATGGGCCTGATTTATTAGTTTGTACCTGTACCTTTCCTGCTAGGGTCTTCCCTCAGTTGATGACTCCCAATTTATCCCATCTATACTTAACTTTGCTTGCTGTCTCCCTCATTAGTCTGTGAGTTCCTTGAGGACAGGAACTGTCCTTTGCTTTTCTTTGTAACCCCAGAATTTAACAAGATTTAGCAAGCATCATAACTGCTTGGTGACCCAAATGACTTTGAAATGGGAGTAATTAAAATTGCACTACTTATCTCACAGGATAGTGGAAAGGAAAGCACACTAAGTCAACATTGCAATGGACACTGTGACTATCATAAATAAACCTGACCCAGCTATTTATTACTACTGTGTGACCTTAAGCAGTATCTATCTGAAACCATCAACAAATATTATATGCAATGGGGATAAGCTAGAGGCATTCCCAATAAGATCAGGCATGAAACAAGGATGCCCCCGTTATCACCACTATTATTCAATAATTGTGTTAGAAATGTTAGCTTTAACAAGAAGAGAAGAAAAAGAAATTGAAGGAATTAGAATTGGGAAGGAAGAAACAAAATTCTCACTTTTTTTTGCAAATGACATGATGGTATACCTAGAAAATCCTAAAAAATCATCTAAAAACTACTAGAAACAATTAACAACTTTAGCAAAGTCGCAGGATAGAAAATAAACCCTTATAAATCCTCAGCATTTCTACTATTACTAGCAAGATGCAGCAGCAAGAGCTAGAAAGAGAAATCCCATTCAAAGTAACTTCTGACTATATAAAATATTTGGGAGTCTATCTGCCAAGGCAGTCTCAGAAACTATCAAACAACAACAAAACACTTCTCACACAAATAAAATCAGATTTCAATAACTGGGAAAATATCAACTGCTCATGGATAGGCCAAGCTAATATAATAAAAATGACAGTTCACCTAAATTAAACTATTTATTTAGCAGTTATTAAACTACCAATCAAAATTCCAAAAAATTACTTTAATGAGCTACAAAAAAAATGATAAGTAAATTCATATGGAGAAAAGAAACCAGGAGGGATGGGAATTCAGGGAAGCCTGAAAAGATTTGCATGAACTGATGCTGAGCGAGATGAGCAGAACCAGAAAAACACTGTACACCATAACAGCAACATGGGGGTGATGATCAACTTGGGACTTGCTCATTCCATCAGTGCAACAATCAGGGACAATTTTGGGCTGTCTGCAGTGGAGAATGTCATCTATATTCGGAGAAAGAATTGTGGAGTTTGAACAAAGACCAAAGACTATTACTTTCAATTTAGGGGAAAAAACTGTTAACTTATTATATAATTTTACTATCTCTTATACTTTATTTTTCTTCCCTAAGGATATGATTTCTCTCTCATCACATTCAACTTAGATCAATGTATACCATGGAAACAACGTAAAAACTAACAGACTGCCTTCTGTGGGGGCTGGGGGAAGGAAGCAAGAATAGGGGGAAAATTGTAAAACTCAAATAAAATCTTTCTTTTAAAAAAAGTTATCTTATTATGTAATTTTGCTATCTCTTATATTTTATTTTTTTCCTTTAGGATGTGATTTTTCTCTCAACACATTCAATTTTGATCAATGTATAACATAGAAACAATGTAAAGACTATCAGATTGCCTTCTGTGGGGTAGAGGGAGGGAAGTGAGATGGGGGGGGGGAAATTGTAAAATTCAATAAAAATAAAAATAATTTTAAAAAGAAAAAAGAAAAATTTTTTCCAGAATCCATGAAGGTGACTGAAGTAGATGCTGTGCAGTGCTCAGAGCTTGGTCAAACATCAAAGCCACCAAGGTAATCCACTACATCCCAGGCCATTACCAGATAGCTTGATTTTTTTTGTCCTGCCACTGAACTTTGATGATTCTCAAAGAGAGAGAAGCTGACAACTTTAATATAACTTTTGTTTTTTAGCCAGCTAGTCATTTCTAATTCTTCATGATAAAGATACTGAAATGGTTCTTCACTTAAATCCAATTCATGTGCAAGTCAATACTACATCTCCCATGATATCATTGGTCCTCTGAAAACAAAGGACAAACAACACTTCCATGCTCTAAGGTCTCTCCCAATTCTGATATTCTATGATCTAAGGTCCTTTCCAGCCTAGAGTTGCTGTATCTCTAACCTTTAAATGATCTCTATTTCCTAGGGAGGTGGGGGTGGTAAAGTACAGTTCCCATTCTTGAAAGCCCTTATGAAATTTTTTTTAATTTATCACATTTTAAGCCAGCGAAGCTCCCCAGAAGGCACTCTAGAGGAAGAGACTTGGGACATGCTCAAGAGATTTTTAATGAGGATTTTTTTCTCTGATATTACAAAAATCCTGAGTCTAATACCTGAAAGCCCATACACAACTTGCCTTATTGCCAAGAGATTCCCTACATGGTCATGGACTTGTCCCCTCTCAACACAAGCCCTCTGAGGGGTTGGAATTCATTTTTAATAGATTTTAATCAGTTATTTGCTGACTCTGCTAAAAGAGGAAAGAAAAAACACACCAGAGATTGGTTTAGCCTATTTACTGTGGTTTCACTACATTATGAAAAATTATTAAAGCAGTTAAATGGTCACCAGAGAAAGAAACTTCAATGAGAAGGGGGGAACAGAAGAGAAAAGAAGAAAAGCAGAACTTTAAATAAAGTTTGCCCCAGAGTTCTTCAACTGATCAAATTAAATAATATTTATAAAATGTTTTTCAAACTTTAAAATACTATATACATGCTAGCTATTAGCAGAAATAGTATTATTAAATATATATTATCAGCCCAGAAACTACAATCAGAAGGCCTTGGTTTGAATCCCTGAATCAAAGAAATATTAAATATCATTCACAATAATCACTAATTTTTAAATATTCATCTAGTTCAAAAATATTATATTCTATAAGCTAAGTACTATAATAAGTCTATCCAATTTGGCTAAAATATGATAAAGAAAGAAGTTTTTTATTTTTGAATAATATGACTTTCTCAAAGCTTGGGGATATCATAAATGTTCAAAAGCATTAGAACATAGAATGACAGAACTGGGAGGGGATTTAGAATAGAAAATGTCAAAACTTGGAAAGGTGTCAGAATATAAAATGTCAGAGCTAGACAGGCCCTTAGAACAGAGAAAATCAAGAACTGCTATAAAAGTATGCTTGGAGAGGTGGCTAAGTGGCACAGTGGATAGAGCACAGGTCCTGGAGTCAGGAGTACTGAGTTCAAATCCCAACCCAGACATTTAATAATTACCTGGCTCTGTGGCCTTGGGCAAGCCACTTAACTTCATTTGCCTTGCAAAAACCTGAAAAAAAAAGTATGCTGGAGTTAATTCCATGACAAAGTCAATTGTTAAATTTCCAGTATAAGCATTCATACCTCAAATCTTGAAAAATTCTACAAATCAGTGCTTAATTTGTTATTTTGTTGATTGTCTAGACTTAAGGAATGAAGAAAATGTTTATAATGCAGAATAAACTTTAAAATGAGTCCTACATATAACTCTCTCCTCCCCAGCCAGTTGCTAAACATTTACTAGCATACCGCACCTTTGAAGGACATTAGGACTCAAAGTCTTAGAGCTAGAAGGGATTTAAAAACAAGGAATATTGGGGCTGCTAGGTGGTGCAGTGGATAAAGCACCAGCCCTGGAGTCAGGAGTACCTGGGTTCAAATCTAGTCTCAATCACTTAATAATTACCTAGCTGTGTGGCCTTGGGCAAGCCACTTAACCCCATTTACCTTGCAAAAACCTAAAAAAAATAAAAAAATAAAAACAACGAATATCAAAGTCATAAGGAGCCTAAAACATAGAGTGGAAGGGACCTTAAAACATACAACAAATAATTTTAAAGCTAGAAGAATCCTTAGGAATTGTCTTGTTTTATCTCTTCATTTTATGTATGTGAAGTTATTAGCTTCACTAATAGCTAATGCAATGAAAATTAGCACATCTATGAGTTACAACTTCATACTCCCCAAATCAGCAAAAATAAAACAAAACATCATTAAAATGACCAGACCCAAGTGCTGGTTCAGCTGCAGAATAATAGAGATGCTCACCCAGGCAGGGACAATGCACTTTGGCATGGAGAGAAGTTGGCCAACAGGAGTCCCAAAATTGATCCACACACTCTGACCTGATGATCCCACTCCTAACAAGACATCCCCCCAAAAAAATAATTGAAAAGTGAAAACTGAATAATTTGTACACAGGTATTCTTTCTGTGTATAATGGCAAACACTGGATATTACCCAAAAACCCAGTGCTGGGAGAGGTAGATATGCTGAGGAATATTAAATTATCACTTAGTTGGAACTAGTGAGAGGTCCATACAGAAAGAGGGAGAAATAGCTAGAAAACATACTGGTGAAAAAAACCTAGTTGAGTTAAGAGACTTGAGATCTAATCTCTATTCTGTCAATAGCTCATTGTGTGAACTTAAGCAAGTCATTAAACTTAAGTGCATTCTCTAGTGGACAAAGGCGGCTAAGTGATGAAAGGAGGCATAGCACTTTGCCTGGAGTGAGAAAGACCTGAGTTCCAATCCAGCTTCAAATATTTAGTCACTTAACTTCCATCTGCCTCAGTTTCCTCATCTATTAAATGAAATAATAATAGTACCTAATGAATGAGATCATATTTATAAAGTAGCTAGCACAATGCCTCATGTAGCCAAGCTCTAAAATACTTGCTTCTTTTCTCTCTGAACTTGAGTTTCTCCAACTGTAAGGTGAAGTGGCTATACACAAAGATCTTTAAAGTGTTTTAGCTCTGGGACTCTCTGACCTCCTAAGTAACATAATAATAATAACTGACATTTCTATTGTACTTCAAGGTTTACAGAACTATTTTGTGGAATCAGTCCTGTGGGGTAGGCTATAGAAGAATGATTACCCCCTTTGTTTTATAGATGAGGAAATGAAAATTCAGAATGCTGTGTGATTTGCCCAAGGTCACATAGCTACTAAGTACTACAGCCAAGATTCAAATCCAGGGCTCTTTCTTCCAAGTTCAGTGTTCTTCCCACTGTATCATCCTTTGTAGCATAGAGAAAGAAAAAGCAGATTACAACAAAAAGCTTCATCATCTTATCATCATCATCATCATCCTTTTTAATAGTGCTTCAAAGTTTGCCAAGGGCTTTAACTCACAGCAGCTCTGTGAGTTTGGACAAGAATAAGGAGGAGAAGAGGTTTGAGTCTATTATTTCTTGTCGCTTCTTGAGCCGCTGTGATCAGGTATTTTCTGATCTGGCCTTGAAAGAAATCAAAACAGAAATTTGTCACACATAGCAAGCCAAACTGGCTTACCAGGCTCTCCAAAGTCTCCTGCCGTTTCCTACCTACTCCTCTATCCCAGGCTGCTAGCCACATTTGGCATACACCCCCTACCCTATCTCTGCCTTTCCTTTCGGAAGCTTCCCCAGGAGCCCTCCTTGATTCCTAGGACAGAAAGGACTTTCTCCTCCGTCAAGTTCTGCAGCTATGAGTCTGGGTTGCAGCTCCTGCCCCATCATCCCTTACTTCCTTTCTTCTTAACTTTCTTCTCTTCTTCACCTCCAGCCCTAAGAAGAATGCAAACTCCTTAAGGACAGGATCTGCTTCATTTTTCATCTTGTTATCCCTTACACCAAGTGCAATCACTGCCTCACTCAACAAAATAACTTAATAAAGGCAATAAGGAGGTGCAGTGACTAGCAGTGTCCTGCTTTGACTTGGAGTCAGGCAGAGCTGAATTCCAATCCAGCTTCCGCCACTTGTTAGCTATGTGATCTTCAACAAAGACACTTATCCACTGTTTGCCTAGCTTTCCCACCTGTAAAATGGCTATAACATTTATCCCTCCTAAGACTTATGAAGAACAGATGAGATAACATTTCAAAGTACTTTGCAAACATTGAAGTATATATAAAATATACATATTAAAACTATTATTTAATAAAGGTTTATTGAATGAATGAATGAAGAGATTACCTCCAAGATCAAATAGAAAGTCTTCAACCTGGCGTTCAAAGTTCTTCACAACTTGGCTCCTTCTCTAGTTTTCTTATATCTGACTCCCTTTCATGCTTACTTTATGATTCAGTCAAAAAAGCTTACTTAGAGTTCCTCACTCCCTCATCACTTCTACCTCTTAGGCTTTCTCCCAAAGTTCAGTTCCAATACCACTTCCTAAAGTAAATCCCCCCCTAATGCTTTCCACCCCAGATCCTTGTACCTTGCAAATGACCTTGCTTTTTATTTTGTGTATATTCTGCACATATGTGCATATATATATATATATATATATATATATATATATATATATGAGAGAGAGAAAGAAGGGAAAAGGGAAGGAAAGGGGAGAAGGGAAGGGGAAGGAGGAGAAGGGGAAGAAGGGGAGGGGGAAGGGGAAGGGAAATGAAAGAAGGGGAAGGGGGGAGAAAGGGGGGAAGGAGAAAGGGGAAGGAAAAAGGAAATAGAAAAGTAAAAGGAGAAAGGAAGACAAGAAAAGAAAAGGGAGAAAAGAGAGAGAGGGAGGGAGGAAGGAAGGAAGGAAGGAAGGAAGGAAGGAAGGAAGGAAGCAATGAAGGAAGGAAGGGAGGGAGGGAGGGAGGGAATACATGTAATACTCTGATAGAATATAAGCTTTCTGTATCCCCACTGAGAACAATGACTGGGATAGAGTGGGAGATTGATTGACTAGGATGCTCTCAATGAATCTAAGATTTTTGAGTAGTGACTTTGAGCAAGTCCCTGTGATCTCTGAGTCTATATACCCCTCTATAAAATGAGGAGGGGGGGCTAGACCAGAATGTCCCTTCTAGCTTTACTGATCCATACAGGGATAAGGTAAGTCCTGAGAGTATCTAGAAGCCCAGAAGCTGCCTCCTCTGTCACTGAGAAGTGCACCCTCAGCTGTCTGTGGAGCAAATCCACTTCCCTGGGATCTTTAATGAGCATTAGAGATAGCTGGGTAGGGGCCAGGGGACCAGAAAATTCTAATTTCAAGATTGGTCTTTAAAGTCAATTAATATCAAAAACCCTACTCCATACTAAGGAAAGTACTGTAGGAGTCAACTGGTCCTCAGGTTCACAGAACAGTGATAATATAACCAAAAGAAGATGTTGAACCTAAATGCAGACTAGAACTATCTCTCCACTTTAAAAAAAAAAAATTGCCTCTTCCTAGGATGAGCCAAAAAGGAGATCCTTAGAATGGAAAGAGTGCTGATTTCAGTGTCAGAGAACCTAGGTTCATATCCTGATCCTTCTGGTTGGCATCTATGTGACCTTGGACAAGTCACTTCATGTTGATAGATCTGTTTTGTCATCTGCAAAATGGACTACAGTCCCTTTCAGCCTATGTGTGTGCTTATTATATATGTGTACATATATTTTTTCCTTCTCCATTTGAATATGAGCTCCTTGAAAGAAAGGGACTGTTTCACTTTTATCTTTGTTTGCCCAACCCTTAGCAAAGTGTACAACACACAGTAGGTGCTTAATATGCATTTGTAAATTGACTGATTGAAGTCAACTGAAGGTGATCCTTGGGTGAGCTGAAGGGAGATCTTTGGAGTGAGCTGAAGTTGAAGAGCATCTAAGTGACCCCGGACTGAAATGTCATGGGACGATTGTCTATATCACTATGGGATTCTGATCTCATCTCCCTGTCTCTCCCTCAGCCCAGCCAGGGATCTACCATAATCATCACCTCAGGTCTACCTAAGACTATTGAGAATGTATCTAATTCCTATACTGAATCAGCATATAGGAAAAGTAGTTTGAAAGAAAACTGTTTTATGATATCCAGGAAATGGCTACTATAATCACAAGGAATTTCTAGGAGCTGGAAGAATCCTCAGCTATCCCTACCATAGGAATCACCTCTACAACATTTCAGCTCTGAGCATCAATGACTCTCATTTACAGACCATGGTTCCTCCAAATTCTGCTGATCCCAAGGGGAAGAGGGTAGGGTGGTCCTTGTCAAAAATCAGAATTTCAGGGGCGGCTAGGTGGCACAGTGGATAAAGCACTGGCCCTGGAGTCAGGAGTACCTGGGTTCAAATCCGGTCTCAGACACTTAATAATTACCTAGCTGTGTGGCCTTGGGCAAGCCACTTAACCCCATGTGCCTTGCAAAAAAACTAAAAAAATCAAAATCAGAATTTCAGTTTTGAAATGTTAGTCAATAAGCATTTATTGAGCATCCACAAAGTGCCAGGCTAGGTACTAAGTACTGAAGATACTAAGAAAGCCGAAAGATAGTATTTGCCCTCAGGGAGCCTACAGTTTAATGCAGGAGTCAATATGAAAACAGCTATGTACAAATAAGACATAGATAGACAGGAGAAATTGGAGATAACAGAGGGAAAACAAAAGCAGTAAGGGGGATCAGAAACAATTTCTTGCAGAAACCTGCACTATGGAACATGAAGGAAGTGAGCTGGGGAAGAGAATTATAGACATGGGGAACAGTCAGAGAAAATTCCCAGAGTCCATAGAGATGCACTTTCTTAAGGGGGCCAGTGTCACTGGATTAAAGAGTACTGGAAAAGAAGGAGGGGTCAAGTTATGAAGGGTTTTGAATGTCAGAGAAGATTTTATATTTGATGTTGGATGTGACAGAGAGCCACTGGAGTTTATTAAGTGTGTGTGTGTGTGTGTGTGTGTGTGTGTGTGTGTGTGTGTGTGAAAGGAGGTGGTGTCATGGTTGGACTATGCTTTAGGATTAATCTGACAA
Organism: Macrotis lagotis; assembly: GCF_037893015.1. Taxonomy (NCBI): domain Eukaryota; kingdom Metazoa; phylum Chordata; class Mammalia; order Peramelemorphia; family Peramelidae; genus Macrotis; species Macrotis lagotis. Next base: position 850,076,552 of record NC_133658.1, read on the forward strand.
CTGAGTAGAAGAAGAATTAGAGTAGAAGAGGCTTACAGCAAATAGACTCACCAGCAGACTATTAAAATAGATCAGGTATGAGATGATAAGGACCTGCATCAAGGTGAGAGCAATGTCAAAGGAAAAAAGAGAACATATTAAGAGATCTCACCAATGTGAAAAGACACAAGATTCGGCACCAGATTGGAAATTAAGGATGAGAGAGAGTGGGGAGTCATCTCCATTGCCAACTTGGATAGATGGGAAGATGGCAGTACCCTTGACAGTAATAGAGAAGTTAGGAAGAGGGGAAATCAGTTTGGGATATATTGAGGTTGAGATGACTATAGGACATTCTATTCAAAATATCTAAAGGGTCTCTTGGAGATTTGAGACTAGAGATAAGGACAGAGGTTAGAATTGGATAAGTTAACTTGAGAATCATCTGCATGGAGAAGATAATAGAATTTGTGGAAACTAATGATATCTCCAAGTGAAATAACATAAAGGGGAAAGAGAAGAGGACCTGTGAGAGAGAGCCTTGAGGGACAGTCATGGGTCATGACTCATATGATATTACAGCAAAGGAGACTAAGATGTGGTCACATAGGAAAAAGGAGAATAAGGAGACATTTGTGTCAAGAAAACCTAGAGAGAAGAGAGTTTCTAGAAGAGGGTGATCAACAGTGTCAAAGCCTGCAGAAAAGTCAAGAAGGATAGAGACTGAGAAATGGTCACTGAATTTGACAATTAAAATATCACTGGAATTTTGGAGAGAGATATTTCAGTTGAGCGAGGAGGTCAAAAGTCAGACCATAGAGTCAAGAATAGGATGAGAAAGAAAAGAATTGGCAGCTCTATTGTAGACAGCTTTCTTAAAGAGTTTAGCCAAAGAAAGGAAAGATTTGGTGCTAAAGCTACCAGGGATGAATGGATCAAGTGAAGGTTTTTTAAAGGATGGGGAAGCATGGCGTGTTTGTAAGCATTAGAAAAGCAGCTAGTATAGAGATAGTTTGAGAATGGGGATGATAGAAAGGGCATTCTTCTCTTCTCATTCCTCTCCAGGCTACACAACTGACTTTCTTTACCATGTCCTGTGCCAAATACCTTTGTCTTCCTTCCTCCCTCTGGCCATTTTTTCAGCTTCCTTTTATGTGCTTCCTTCCAGGATTAGAATGTAGATTCCTTGAAGGAAATCTTTCCTTTTATTTGTATTTATATTCCCAGCTTTAGCACAAGTCTAAGTGAACTAAGGATGAAATTTATTGTTTTAGGTTTTTGCAAGGCAAATGGGGTTAAGTGGCTTGCCCAAGGCCACATAGCTAGGTAATTATTAAGTGTCTGAGACCGGATTCGAACCCAGGTACTCCTGGCCAGGGCTTTATGCACTACACCACCTAGCCACCCCAAGGATGAAATTTAATAAAGAATCTAAAAAATGCTTGTAGAAAAAGATGGAATGGAATGATTTCATTTGTGCAAATGAGGGGTTTGCTTTGGTAAGAAGAAGGACCACTTCTTCATGTGAAACAGGTGAAAGAGGAAATTGTAGCAGAAAGTAACTCAGTGATATGAAATAAGGAGGAGGAGACAAGTGGAACCTCTCAGCAAAAGGCCTCGTTTTTTCAGTAAAATATGAGACAAGGTTCTCAGCTGAGAGGATGGAGAGGGGGAGCCTTGGGATATTTGAAGTGGGATGAAAATGTTTTTAAGAGCTGCTGAGTTGAGTGGGATAGTGAGTTGATTAAGAAGGTATTAAAGGATTGTCTAGAATTAGAGAAGGTCCAGTTGAGGTTATATAACATAAATCTGTAGTGGACCCAGCCAGCATAGTTGCATGATCTTCTCCATCTTCAAAAAGCAATATAGGCTACTGAAGAAAGGCAGTGAATGTTGGGCATGGTGGTGTTTATCAAGTTCATTATATTTTTAAAAAGAAAAAATTTAAATTATGGGATTGGACTAGGCTAGTGCTAAATCTCATAATTCTACAAATCAAGAATTAATCGAGGAGCTGCAGCAAGATATAGGTACACTGATGCACTGTTAGTGGAACTGAAAATTGGCACAATCATTTTAGAAAGCAGCTTGGAATTCTGCTGAGAGAGACTAAAATATCCATTCCTTTTGACCCAGGGATCCCACTGCTAGGCGTGAACTCCAAGGAGATCAAAGATATAAAAAGGGTCCTGGGTACACTAAAATACTAATAGCATCCCCTTTTGAAGTAACCAAGAAGTAAAACAAGTCAATGTCATTTAACTGGGGAAAGACTAAAAAAATCACAGCTCATGAGTGGAATGGAAAATTCCTTCACCATAAGAAACAGTGACGATTATGAATATAGAAAATTATGGAAAATATATGAACTGATACAATGTAAAATAAGGATTATGACTATAATCATCAAGATAATCAACAGAGGAGCAGCTAGGTGGTACAGTGGATAGAGCACTGGCCCTGGAGTCAGGAGTACCTGAGTTCAAATCCAGCCTCAGATACTTAATAATTACTTAGCTGTGTGGCCTTGGGCAAGCCACTCAATCCCATAGCATTGCAAAAAATACATATATATATATATATATATATATATATATATATATATATATAATCAATAGAAAGAACAACTACCAAAAAACCATTCTGAATATATAATATTAAAAATAAAGTTTGGTCCCAAAAAAGAGATGAAAAAATGAATATCTCTCTTCTTTTTTTAATATCTCTCTTCTCTACAAGGTGGGGTGATATGGGTACAGAATATTATATATATATAATATATATTATATATTATATATATATACTGTCACTTCGATACTGTTTTAATTGGGGAGGAAATTATAGATAGAGATATATACATATATATACTGCTATATTCATGTTATTTACATATACACACATATTTATCTGTATGTATGTTTGTATATGGAAATTAAGGTGGTATAAAAGCAAAAAGAAATCACTTTTTACCAGAGATGATCAGATAAGTCTATTCTTTCTTTCCATTTCCTGACTCTGCATCCTTTTCTATTGATGAGGAGATCTGGGCCACCAGAAGCTAGGACTTTGATAGTTCTTGGCTGGAAGAGAACAGGGGCTGGCCCAACAACCCAGGCCTTGACTTTCAGGAGAAACCTGTTAAAATAAAAGGTCTCCTGGTGGAAGATCCCCATATGACTCATTTGGAAAACTCTGGGCCTCCTCAGTCCAATAGAAGAGTCTATTAAGAAAGAGCAGTGAACCATGTTATAAATCACATCCCCCCAAGACTCCAGTCCCCCTACCCCCAGAGAACAGAATAATAACAATAATTAAGTGTGTCTATTTATGTTTCTGAAGTCAGCAGTTCAGGGCAGCACCTGCCACAGAGGGAGCTGAGCTGGGAAAATTTTTCAAGACCTTCCCAAGTCTACTGCACTTAGTGAAATAGCCCATGGGAGTTTCGACCCCTTCTGAAAGGAAAAGCACCCACTATTTATAACACCTCATTCCATGGGATCAGAAAGAGGAAGCCAGGAGCTCTTTTAAGGGCACTTCCCATTGTGAAAGTCAGTGTGTGGTTGGGGCCCATCACTCAGTGTAAGCCACTCAGACTTATTTATATTTTGCACGAAAGAGGGAAATTACTTAGCCGTAGGGATCAATTCTTCAACCCAATGTTTCTAACACGGCAATAAATATATTTCATGGTCTCCCTCTTTCTCCTCCTCTCTTCAGCTTAGAGGACTAAGCCACAGCATGGGCAGGCAAAGATAGGAAGGGACATTAAAGGGAAATTGGACCTAAGAGAAACCAAGCTTTGGGCAAAGCAGAATTTTAATAAAACGTGACAGTGTTGCTCAGAGCAGTGATTGCTTTCAATCACAGAGGGTGAGAGACAAGACCGACAGCCTTTAGAGATCACCACCAACAGAAAGGGCAGAACCATGGGCAACTTCACAGTGGGGGTACATTTAAAAGGACAAGGAATTTCCTGGAGGAATAGTGCAGGGGCAAAAGGAAGGAGGGTTACCAAGTAGAAGGACATGCATGAGTCTCTCTAGGGAGATCTAACAGTCTTCATTCCTTTGGAACCATTAAAGCTTAGAGAGTTAAAGATGGAGCTTATCTTGAAGACAACAATAGAGTAGGTCCAAAAAGGAGGCAGTCTTCACAAAAAGACCAAAGTAAGTGCTTTCAGAATGTTGGGTTTCAAACACAGAACATATTTGGAAGAAACAGAAGAATTTCAAAATTAGAAGAGACCATGCAGCACTCATGATGTTAATTTAAAGTCAAAGAAACTAAGGCACAGGTCAAAGAAGTAATTTGCCCAAGGTTACACAGATTAGTATGGGGGTCAGGACCCAACCCTTTCTAATCTTCCCTCTTTTGCTATAAGGCAGGCCCTAGGTAAACTCAAAGATAGATAGAATGCTATCTGGAGATAGGATACCACAGAGATACAAATTTTATGATTCTATAATAACAATATAAAATAATATTGTTATAATATAGATCATTATGGAAATATCCATACAGAGCTCCTTTATTTCAAAAAATGGAGAGACTCCAAGGCTAATGAATTAAGAGATTGTGTGACCTTGGGAAAGTACCTGTAAAAACCTCCGTTTCATATATATATATATATATATATATATATATATATATAATAAGGAGTTTGGATTAGATTATCTCTAAGTCCCTTCCAGTAGTGGAAATCTGAGCTCTAAGTCCTACCCACTCTGATAATCTTTGCTCATTATTGTAAAGCTATGTCCCATATCTGTCATTCTGTGTTCTAAGATTCTTCCCAACTCTGACATTCTGAGTTCCAAGGTCCCTCTCAGCTCTGAAATCCTCTGTTCTTAAGACCTCTCCCAGCTCTGACATTCTATGTCCTGTATTCTGAGAGTCTTCTTAACATAACAATCTATGTTCCGAGACTCCTCCAGCTCTGATAGTCAGTGAATTCATGCCCCATCATGATTGGCACAATGATGTGACCCCAATTAGAAAGACCCAATTTAACTCACTAACCAGGAAGATACAATTTAAGTAAAAGTAGGTATTCTAATTCCCTGTAATGTTGGGAAGAATATGGATTATTCCATTTGACATTATTTAATCTGATGCAGATTCTCCTTAATGCAGAGAGAACTCGGGGATTGGGCTCAGGATGCCAACCCTCTTCATTTTTGGACAGAAATTTCTTTTGATATTTTTTCAGGTGCTACCACATCTGCAAACTGAATGACAGCTTGCTGAGCTTGTGTTTCCCCTCACTGCTACCCCCATCCCCAACATCAGACCTGATCTGTCATAAAATGTCTAAGCTGGAAGAAAACCCAGAGGTCATCTAATCATAAAATCATAGGATTGAAACTAGATGGGGCCAGAGAGGTCAGCAAGTCCATTTTACAGGTGAGTAAACTCAGATCTCACAGAAAGGAAGAGACCTGCTCATGGAAAGGTGAATGCCAGAGTTGAGACTAGAATCCAGGTCTGCTCAGTTCTAGCAGTAATAATAAATAACATCTTTTATCACTTTAAGTACCTTCTTGTGATATAAATAACACCTGTTATTTATAGGATGATAATGATGACTAACATTTACATAGCACTTTACAAATGTTAACTTATTTTTTCTTCATAGCAACCCTGGAAGGTAGGTATCATTTTATAGGTGAAGAAACCAAGGCAATAGAGGGCAAATGACTTGCCCAAAGCCACAACGTTATTGTTTGAGGTAAATTTAGAAATCAAGTTTTTCTGACTCCAAGTTCACTTACATATATGACTAAGGTTTACATGACCCTTTGCAAACACTGTGTCATCTGAATCATACATACCACAACTTCATGCGGCAAGCAAGAAAGGTATTATTATCCCTATTGTATATAGATAAAGAAAATGGGACTGAGAAATGACTTGTCCAAAGTATCGCAATTAGTGAATATAAAAGACAGGAGTCAAATGCAAGTCTCTCTTGACTTTCATTCATAACCTGAAAGGTTTTCCCCATTTTATAAATGATAAAACTGAGGCTCAGACAGCTTTCATGATTTGTCCCCAAGGTCATATAATTAATGAGTGTCAGTCATAGGAATTGGATGCAGGATGGCTGACTTGAATTCCAATCACAGTTTCCAGTCTGAAAGTCCTTCTACCATGTACTAGTGAGGAGACAGTTAACTGTTCAGAAAATATCACAGAATCATGAAATAATGGAGAATTAAGGCATTGTTGGGGAGCTATCAAGGTCATTCTGACATTCTTCTCCATCCAAGCAGCATTAAGGCTAGCATCCAAGTTATGGGGCACTCTCTTTGTTAAGACTTTGTTAAGGGGGAAACAACACAGCCTACCCAGAAGTATGTGATTCCTATTCCTTTCTCATATGCCACCCCTGAAAAGTTTATCTTTTTAGCTAATTCAACTCCTTTGTGTTATAGGTGGTGCTCAAAGAAAAAAAAAACATTCTCTGCAATAATTGGGGTAGGAAAGCTGAAAGAAACTGGAACAGTGAGAGCCTAAATAAAACAGACTGGGAGAGGAGGGGCAGCAAGACCCAAGGCAAACCCCCTTAGCCAAGAAGAGGTTCTTCCAGAAAATGATTTTTTTAATATTCCCCTCTGTGCCAGATAGAACTTGGGGTGGGAGGAGAGAAAGAGAAGCAGTATTCTTTTCCTTGTCCCCTTCTGGCTGAAAATATACAGAACTGGAAATTCGGAGACCTGGGTCTTAGCCCAGTTCTACCACTGATTTGCTATGTGATTTGGGGTTTCTTTCCTCCTCTCTGAGTCTCATTTTCTTCATCAAAATTATTGAAATGCTTGCTTCCAGACCAGGAATTCTATGATTTCCTTGCTGTGTGGCTTTAAGCAAGTTTCTTCCCATTTCTGAGCTTTAGCTTCCTTCTCTCTCTATGGGGGCCTGATAATCTCTGCCCTACTTGCTTCAAAAGGTTATTGTTAGCTAGAGCTTTGTAAACCTCAATGTGCCTTACAAATGGAGACTGTCATCTTTAATATGGTTGGGCTTCAGGTTGCTGAACAGTTTTGAAATTCTCATATACCTGCCTAAGTTGAAAATTAAGCCAAGATGGAAAAGTGTGAAGCCAGGCCCTGGAAAACTTTCAGACTATCTTTCAAAGGTCACAATCACTCAGGTGGCCTAGTTTGCTGTGGGTCCCACCCCACCCCCCACTCTCCTGAAAAAGCCTCACTTATCCCAGCCTATCTCAATCATTCCAAAAATTATCTTCTCTCTCTCTCTCACACACACACACACACACACACACTCTACCCCCCACTCCATCTGTCTTGTTTTGCTCTCCCCAGGCTGGTTTCCATCTTCAGCCAGTCTTACCAATGTCAAAACATTTTAGAGATTAAGTTAAACCTATATCTACAGAGTTATAAAAGAAACTTAGCAGGAAGCTTGAACCACCATAAATCATATTTCTTAGCATCTCCCCCCAGGGAGTCAGTGGCACTACCAGACTAGAATCCATCTCCCCAAGAAGAACTCTTTCTACTTAATTGTACCCCACCCCACCCCATAGTATAACCACTAATTATGAATGATCAAAATAACTTTTCAATCTCCCCCAGAAGACAAAAGCAAAACAGAGAGCTGAGGGGGCAGAAATCTTAACTCATGTAAATAAGCAGATAGAATAGACAAGCAAGAGGTTGAAGGGGGAAAAATGAGAAGATAAGAAAGAGAAGGAGGATGAAGAAAAGAAAGAGAAAGGGATAAGAAAAGGAAGGGGAAAGGAAAGGGAGAGAAGAAGAAATTTTAGAAAAATACAATCAGAACTAGAAAGGAAAAAAACTGCCTAAGTTGTTAAACAATGAGATCTCTGACCAAAAGACTGAAAAAGAATCCAGACATTTCAGAGAAGCAGGAAAAAGGGATCTTGAATTGATCATGGGATGAACTGTAGAGAAAGGATGCAAGGAGGGGATGAAAGATGGCGAATTAGGCAAAGGAAAGTTAGACTGCTGGGCTGGGTCCTCATCTTAAAAATGAGGAGACTCGGCAAGATAATCCCAATGACCCCTCTCAGTTCTAACATTATTAGAATGCTCCTTTTTTGTAAAAAAAAAAAATGAACAGGTTAATCATAACCACAATCATATATTTTTAGATTTGGAAGGGACCTTGGTGGCCATCCAGTCCAACCCATAGCCCCCCAAAAAAGGATTCTCATTATAGCATATGTAATAAATGTCATCCAGATTCTGCTTGAAGATTTCCCAAGAAGGAGGAACTCCCTAAGTCCCAGAGTAACCAATTCTACTTTACATAGTTCTTAACATTAGGAAGTTTTTCCTCTTATCTAACCCAAAATCACCTTTTCACAATTTCCCCCTATTCTTCTTTCTGTAGTCAAACAGAGCAAATCTAATCTATTTTCCAGACAATAGACTTCCAAATATTTGAAGACAACTATAGGATCCATATCTCTCTCCCCAACTTAGCCCAACTCATCTCTTCTCCAAGTTAATTTCCCCCAGTTGTTTCAAACAAATAATCCTCATTTGTCATAGATGACCCCCTCACCATGTACCATCTAAACCAATCTCTTCTGGTCACTTTCCAACTTAGCAAGTGTCATTCCTAAAAGTTAACATCTAAAACAAACATAATTATGATTGTCTCACATTTCTATAGTGTTTTGTAATTTACAGTTCAGAAACTAGGATCCTTTGAATTTATAAACTTATTGGATTAAGACTTGGAAAGAATTATACAATTCATCTAGCCCAACCCAAAGTCCAACAGACTTATGGTTTCATCGGGTTAGTTTTCCCTCTTCTTTCAATGGGTTGTGTGGAACCTGAGAATTCAGATAAATTAGTCTACTAAAAATATATTCAGAGACCCCCAGATAAAAATAACCTATTCCATGTGATCTTAAAATAATACATAGAGCATTCAATACATACCAAAATATTTATAGCAGCACTTTTGTGGTGGCAAACAACTGGAAGCAAAATAGATTTTCATCAACTGGGAAATAATTGTATAAATGGTAGTACATGAATATAAGGAGATATTATTATGCTATAAGAAACGATGAGTATAATGAATATAGAGAAGCACTGAAAGACTTATATGAGCTGATGCAAATGGTAGCAAATAGAGCTAAGAAACAAATTCTACTACGACTACAACAATGTAAATGGTGGGGGGGAGCTCAACCACCATAAAACAATTGAAAATGAATTTGGAAAAGTTACAAAGAACAGGCTTGGTCTCAAAGAAAAGGTAAAAGACACCTCCTACTACTTCTTTAAAGAGTCATAAAACAATGTCAAATTTTTCAGTATATTGATCAGTTCTTCTGGGCTTTTTCTCTTATTTCTTTCTTTAAAATAATCTTTGCTGTAAGGTCTGTTTCTTAGTGAAAAGGTAAGGATGCTAGAAAAATTTTCAGCAACATAAAAACAAAAGATATCAACAAAAATCTATTTTAAAAAATAAAAAATCTAAATTAGTTCTTTCCCAGAAGACCCACAGCTGGGTTTCAAGCAAATCTTCCAAGGGAAAATCTGATTCAAACTGCCCACCTGATCTGTATAACCAAGGTGAGAGTGGGTTGGGGTGGGGGAGCTAATTCAGAACACAAGCTGCCTAATCTACGCTGTCTCCACTGATTCAGATTTTAACATTGTGGTTTATAGACATAGATCCAGGATTGAAAGGCACTTTAGAGAATATCTCATCTAATGCTTTCACTTCATATACATATATATATAAACTGAGACCCCTGAAAGGTTAAATAATTTGTTTGAGGTTTCATGGGCAGTAAGCATCAGAGGTGGAATATGAGCCCAGTTCCTCTCTAGATCTAGTGTTCTTTTGGGTAGTCACCTTACAATTAACTTGATGATGCAGGACCAACCCATTTCTAAGCCTAACATACACTCTACCATATACCAGGTAAGTAATCACCCAGCCCCATTAGCATAGTTCCTGTGGTGGAGAATTCATGATACACAGGATAGGTGGAGGGAAGAGAGGGAAGAAGATAGGGTGGGAAAGTCTTGGAAAGTCAGGAGCAGATCTGGGAAAGAAAAGTAGTAAGGATGACCTGGGCATTTCTTTAAATGGTGAATCTGGATTAAAAATTCACCAAATAGAGGAAGAAGCCTACAGAGGTGAAAATATCTCTAAGGTGAGAAGGATGCTGGCAAAAGGATTCAGGAGAGAAGTCTATTTCATAGAATACTAGACTTTCTTGGTGAATTTCAAAACACTACATAAATGTCAGCTACCATTGTTGTTGGACAGCTCCAATACCTAAAATGGAGCAAGATTCGCCTTCTTATAACTCTCCTCCACCCCACCACCACCACCATTACCACTAATTCTGTCTTCTGGGACTCAACAGACCAAATTAAATCCCTCTAACACATGGTAGTCCTTCAAATACTTGAAGACAGCTCTTATTCTCTCTGCCCCATGTTTTCTCTTCTCAGGGCTAAATAGTCCTAGTTTTTTAAACTGATCTTCATGTGATGGAGCATCTAGCTCCTTCACCATCTTGTTCACCCTCCTCTGATCATGCTCTATTTTCTTTCTTTTATGATTCCAGAATTTTATTCTATGTAATTACCTTAATTGCAATGGCCAGTGCTTTCATTATACTCCCTGCCTGTAACAAAGCTATCTGTTGTACTCAGAAGACTGGCCTCAAACAAGTCTTACTATCCTCCTAACTTTTTAGGGGCAGGCTCAGAACAGAAAATAAGAATCAAACTTTGCCCCTGAAGCCCTGAAATAGACAACCCATCTCCACCCCTAGGTCATGGTAGTGTCAAAAATGACTGGGAACAGGTAGCTGTTGAGTTACTACATGGCCACCATTCACACTTTTCCCCATTCTATCCTAAGGGCAGGATAAAAGAAATTGACCAAAAGCAGCCCTAAATATTGTCATATCTTCCATATCATTGTTCTAAAGAACCAAGCAATGGAATAAGTAGGTCAGAGGGTCTATCCTTAAAATGTTATCAAAAGTTAAATGAGTCCTAAAGATTTTGCTTTCCCCTTGAATTAAACCTTCTTGGAAGTCATATTTGGTTCAAGGATACAATGCAAGTATCTCCTTCAGAGATGGTGAAAACAGTGGCCAGAATTGAGCAATGTTGACAAGATCTATGGACCTATATCAACCAATCAATCAATCAACTAGTGTTTATTAAGCATCTACCAAGTGCAAGACCCTAGGCTTCAGTGTTGAGATACAGAGAGAAATATGAAATCATCCCTGCCCTCAAAAGAGCTTATAAGCTATCAGAGGATATATTACTAGATGCAAAGTACATGGAGTAACTGGGGAGAACCCTGGATCTGTTAGATTGAACCTTTCAGGGCCTGTTCTATGTGTAGAGCTGAACCTGAACCCTGGGCCCTTCTAGTGGATCACGTGACTGGGTCACCACTTCTTGTGATAAGGGTCTGGCCCCATACTGAAGAGCAAGGGCACACAATGGATAGAGTGCCCTTCCTGAAGTCAGGAAGCCCTGAGTTCAAATCCATTCTCTGACACTTACTAGCTATATGACTCTGGACAAGTCACATAATTTCTTTTTACCCCAGTTTTCTTCATCTATAAAATAAGGTTAATAATAGCACCTAACTCCCAGGATTGTTGTGAGGATCAAATGAGATAATAATTGTAAAGTACTTAGCAAAGTTCCTGGGATAATAAGCACTATATAAATATTTACTACTACTACTACTACTACTACTACTACTACTACTACTACTATTACTATTACTATTGCTATTGCTATTGCTATTACTATTTATTACTACTACTACTATTACTACCAACTTACTACCATTGTTACTACTACTGCTACTACTGCTGCTGCCACTACTACTATTACTACTACTGCTACTACTACTACTAGTACTACTAGTACTAGTACTACTACTACTACTACTACTACTTCTACTTCTACCTAAAACTTCCTTCAGCTCCTGTTGTTCCCTACTACCATCTACTACCATCTCCTTCTACTATTACTTGGTGGTTTGTTGGATGGTTCTTGTCCTTCATTATTAAAAAAGATCAGAATGACATCACTATGTTTGAGACAAATTGCAGCATGTCTGACTGTGGCTGATCAGACCAACACGAGCTCAGAATGTTCTGCCACAGGTTGAGCACAAATAGTCCATGTGAACACCTGGGGTGCTTACTCTAAACTTACAAAGGTCACATTTCCTTCAAGCTGCTTCAATTCTGCCTTCCTCATAGAGCACAGCACTCTCACAGATGAGGGCATACTGTACTGGGCAGTCCTGTGCCAATGTCTCCCATGTTATATATCAATTCTAAAGTTCTAAAGAGAGTCCTTCAGGGTGTCATGGTGTCACTTCTTTTTTTTTTAGGATTTTACAAGGCAAATGGGCTTAAGTGGATTGCCCAAGGTCACATAGCTAGGTAATTATTAAGTGCCCAAGGTCTGATTTGAACCCAGGTACTCCTGACTTCAGGGCCTGCACCACCTAGCCGCCCCATGTCACTTCTTCTAATCCCCTTGTGAGCACTTGCTCTGTGTGAGTTCTCCATAAAATAGCTTTTTGGGCAAGTGTACATCTGGCATTCTAACATGCCCAGCCCATTGGAGTTGCACTCTCTGTAGTAATGTCTGAATGCTAGGCAGTTTGACTCAAGAAAAGACCTCAAGTCTGGTATCTTCTTCTGCCAGGTGATCCTCAGAATCTTCCTAAGATAATTTAAATGGAAGCGATTCATTTTCCTGACATGGCAGACTGTCCAGGTTTCACAGGTATATAACAATGAGCTCAGGGCGACCCTGTAGACCTTCAGTTTGGTAGTTAATCTAATACCTCTTCTCTCACATACTTTCTTTCGAAGCCTCTTCCTCCTATTATTACTACCACTAACTACTAACTACTACAACTACCTTCTCTTCCTCCTCCTCCTCCTCTCACCTATCTTCTCCTCCTACCTATCTACTACTTCTATTACCGATATTAAATACAACTATTATCACTACTTACTACCTCTTACTACTACTACCTTCTCTTCATCTTCCTCTTTCTACTACTACATACTACCTCTTCCTTCTACCTAAATACTTACTACTACTACTACTACTACTACTACTACTACTACTACTACTGCTACTACTGCTACTACTACTACTACCAGAACTATTCCTAACTACTACTAATACCAGTACTACCTATTGCTGCTACTGCTACTACTGTTTCTGCTGCTGCTACTATTACTGCTACTAGTGCAACTACTCCTCCTCATACTAAAAAGTATGTGTAGCAGAAGTTGATCCCTTGTTGATCCCTTGGTCCCCATCACTGGGGACTATGTCAAAGATGATTCTTAAGTGAGCAGGAAATGTCTTCCAGTCAGTAGACTCTTTTTTGAGTCTATCAGTTAAGTGATTTGCCCAGTCAGTAAGTTCTAGTAAGTGTCTGAGATGAGTTTTCAACTCAGGTCCTCCTGACTCCAGGACTGGTGCTCTCTTTACTGTACCACCTAGCTGCCCTGTCAGTAGATCAGTAGACTTCAAGAGGAATGACATCTTTCATTCTACTTTTCTTCCCTCTAACTCACTCTAGGTCTCTAGGGAAGCTAGATGACTCAGTGGATAAAACACCTCCCAGAGAGAGGAGGACCTGAGTTCAAATCCAGATTCATATACTTTATTAGCTATGTGACCTTGGGCAAGTCATTTAATCCTGATTGCCTCACATCCAGGGCCATCTCCTGTTTACTGTCTGGTCACTGGACCCAAATGGTGGCAGAGGACAAAGTGAGACTGGTGACTTAACATAGCATCCTTTTATTCAAATTCAATTCACTTGCTTGTCATGGCACCACCTCCCTGATATCCTGGACTTCTACAAGAATGAAGGGCAAACATCATTATCATCATCACTCTAGGTCTCCAGGTAACTAGCTAGCAAAGTGAATAGAAAGCTAGACCTGAAGTCAAGGGGACCTCAGTTCAAATCTAACCTCAGATACTAACTGTATGATCCTGGGCAAGTCACTTAACTGAGTCAAATCTGACTCAGTTTTCTTGATTGTAAAATGAGGATAATAATGATAGGTTCTGCATCCCAGAGTTGTGAGGATCAAATGAAATAATATTTGTAAAGTGCTTAGAAGAGCATCTGGCTATGTAACAGAAACTTAATAAATGCGTGTTCCCTTCTCTCCTTCTCCAAGTCTGTCTGTCATCTCTATCATCTGTCTTTCTATCTCTTTCTCCCACCTTCTGCCCTCCTCTCTTAAGAATGGGGCAGTTGGGACTTAAAGCAGCCTTTCCCTTGAAACAACAACTTTATGAATTTGAGCTCTTGGGTTTAAGTGGTAGTTACCAGCAGGTGGTGATTCCTACAACAACTTTCCACACCAGAGGGATGTTATGTGGAAAAGACTAAGGAAGCACCCAACCAAAGCAAGTTAGCCAGGAGATAATGGACCTTGAGTGAGTTGCTAGGAAAGTGTAGATCTGATTTAAACCCAAATGCCTGCTCCTTAGACCAACAATCACTCAGGAATCTTTCCCTTACAGGAGAATAATAGAAGAGTTATAGATTACAGTTTCATACTTTAAGTAATTGTCAATGTATACTTATTAGTCTTTTGTGTTTTAAGCATTTCTTTTGTAGTAAAGGAATAAATAACCATCCTATTGCAGTATACGTTGTACATTGAATACCTTTATTAAAGGGACCCTATTAATTCCTTGCAGGAAGAAAAAAGACTTGAGTCAAATCTAACCTTTGTTTATAAGATTTTCCTAGAGTTCTACTTGGAGGTGGGGTTGGAATGAGCTCAACTCCCTCATTTGGTGGTCTAATTCCCTGAGACAAGAATCCTAACCCACTGAGTATAGAGCTGGGGGCATTTTGGTGGAAGAACAATATTTCACCATCACCATCCATGAGTCTCACATTTATGATGATGATGTTTGTCCTTCATTCTCAAAGAAGACCATGACATGGAGGTGATGCCATGAAAAGCAAATGAATTGGATTTGAATGAGCGGGAGCTGTGCTAGGTCACCAATCTCACTTTCTCCTCAGGAACCATCTGGGTCCAGTAGTCAGATATGGATCAGAATGACTGCAGATGGCCCTGGATATGAGGCAGAGTTAAGTGACTTGCCCAAGGTCACACAGCTAGTACGTGTCCAAGGGTGGATTTGAATTCAAGTCCTTCTGACTCCAGGGATGGTTCTCTATTCACTTCACTATCTAACTGCCTCACTGACAGATGAGTAGGAAGACTCAATCTGTGATTTTATGGGGAACAATATTATTTATTTAGTATTATTTATTTCCCATTTTTATTGAGAACAATAGGGTACCTATTATGTTCTAGACATTATGTTAAAATTTATAAATATTATCTCACCTGATCCTCACAATAACTCTGGGAAGTAAGTGCAAAAAAAATCATTTTACAGCTGGGGAAACTAGGGCAGTCAAGCACTTAAATGACTTGCCCATGGTATGTGAGGCAGGATTTAAACTCAGGCCTTCTTATATATATAATTGCTATCACATTCCTTGCTTCACAATGGTTGGAGAAGAGGATGGAATTTAGAACTCAAAAAATTGTTTAAATTAATGTTAAAAATAAAGAACAGATTGGGAGAAAAATAAAAATAAACTCAGGTCTTCCTGATCCCAGGTTCAGTGCTCTATCTACTGTACCACCTAGCTGCCTATGGAACACCTGAAGGGATAACTCCTACTGTATTTTTCAGATCAGTACCTTCTCTTCAATTTATAACTTTAAAGAATACTAAGGGGAGAGAAAGGGAAAGGAGGGGTGAGGCTGCAGATCCCAACACCAAATTGAGAATCAGTTAAATCAGGCTCACGCTGTCAATATAAGTCAGAAGCAGGATCAAACACAGAATCTTCTGTTTGAGATTCAAAGCCCTTCATAACCTAGTCCCCTTCCCCATCCTCCAGTCTTTTTACACCATCCAACCCTCCCCAAATATTTTTTGATCCAGTAACACTAGCCTCCTTTTGGTTCTACAAAGATACTTATTCCTCTGCTCCCAGCTTTTTCTCTTGACATTGCCCAAGACCGGAAAACATCCCCTCCCCATCTCTATCTCCTGAGTTCCCTTAATTCCTTCAAAGGACTGGCTAAAATCCTACCTTCTACAGAAAGCCTTTCTCTTTTAAAAAAAATTTACTTATTTAAGGCAATGGAGTTAAGTGACTTGCCCAAGGTCACATAACTAGGCAATTATTAAGTGTCTGAGGTCAAATTTGAACTCATGTCCTCCTGACTCCAGGGCTGTTGCTCTATCCTCTGCACCACCTAACTGCCCCCAAGCCTTTCTCAATGTCTCTTAATTCGAGTGCTTTCCCTGTTTTGATCATTTCTCTTGACTATAGCTTGTTTGTACAATCTATTTGAATGTTAACCCCCATTAGAGTGTGAGCACTTTGAGGGGTGAGACTGTCTTTTGCCTTTCTTTGTATCCAGTATGCCTGTCACATATCCTTTAATAAATACCTATTGACTGATCATCAGAGAAAATGCTGTTAGATTGTTTCAGCTGAGTCCCACTCTTTGCTACACTTTTTGGAGTTTTCGTGACAAATAAACTGGAGTGGTTTGTCATTTCCTTCTCCAGTTCATTTAATACATGAGGAAACTAAGGCAAACAGGATCATGAGACTTGCCCGGGGTCACACCAGTCTTCAGTGTCTGAGACTGAATTTGAATTCAAGTCTTCCTGACTCCAGGCCTGGTACTTTATCCACTGTGCCACCTAGACCATAATTATCATGATGCCATTAGTGCAGTTAAAAAAAAACCCAACACTCTATTTGAAGCCAGATGTTCAAATCCTGGCTCTTTCACGTTATCTGTGTGATTTTGAAGAAATCACTTAGCCTCTCTGGGCCTTAATTTCCTAATCTATAAGACCAAGGGTGACCTCTAAGGTCCCTGCCAGCTGCAAGTCTTCAGGCCCACATCCTCACTAAGCTTTCCTGTGGTGCTTCTCCCTGCACACTTCCCCTGGCTGGTTGTAGGGCTCAATTAATTATGCTGTGTAATTAGATAAAGAATATTCATTTTTCATTAATGACTGTAAACTCTCCCTCTGTTGTTGAGTTTCTTCTGTTTTAATTAAGCAGTGCTCCACAAAGCCGGGTGGCTCTTCCACCAGCTCTCTCCCAGTGAACAGTCAGTCACTCAGCATTTAAAGAAGTAAAGGATTCCTTCCCCAAGTTAATTACCTCCAAATTAGCTTAATCACAGCTCATTTAAACTTACCTAAACAGCAGCACATGGAGCGCCAGGAAACAGGTTTCAACTTTACTTGTAAAGAAACAAAGAAAGAGGCCCCCAAAGGTGACCCCTGTTTTCCCCAGCTCATCCTCCATCTATGCCAGTGTCCTTGAAAACTGCACAAGTTGAACCTCGAACTGGGAACAGATGGTCCTGGTCCAACAACAGATAACCCCAAAGTAGCAGCAGCAGCACTAGCAAAATGCCAAGGCTGCAACTGTCCCGACCCTGCCAGCCATGGGAGCAGGGCTGAAGATTTCTTGCTGGGGCTTAAAAGGATTCCAGAGCTAACCTTGTCCCCTCTCCATTTCCCTCTCCTAGCCTATGATCTACCCAGTACAAACAAGTACCAGATAGAGGAGAGGGAGGAAGGGTTGAATAGGTCAGGAAAATGAGTGCCAACCCAAGGAGTGATGGGGAAAGGGAAAGGCCATCAGACCACATCTGGGTTGCGGTGGCCAGTTCAGAGGCTACATTTTAGGAAAGACTGACAAACTAGAGTGTGTCCAGAGGAGTGTCACCAGGATGGTGAAGAGCCTTGAATCTAAACATATGAAGAATAGTTTGAAAGAACCAGGGATGTTTAGCCTCAAGCAGAGAGGAATCCAAAAAAAAACCTAATCGCTGTCTTCCAAGTATTTAAAGAACCATCATGGGGAAGAGCAATTAGGTTTATTCTGCTTGACCCCAGAGAATAGAACTGGGAACAATAGGTGGAAATTACAGGAAAAAAATTTTCAGTCCCCCATAATGAAGAGATGTCTAATACTGAGAGCTGTCTAGAAATGTCCAGAAATGTAATGAACTGCCTTCCTAATGGAAGCAGGTTGACAAATATTGCAGAAGGGATTACAATTCCACATAGCCATCACTAGAAGCCCTGCATGGCCTCTTCAATCCCTGAAGGTTCAAAATTCTATGAAAGAACTTAGAAAAAATTGAGTTTTGAGGCAAGAAAGCAGTCATAATAATAATAATAACAATATTAATAACTGATATTTCTATAGTGTTTCAAAGTTTTCAAAGTATTTGAGTTTCACAATAACCCTGTGAGATAAATTGTACCTGTATAATTGCCCCTATTTGAGGAATGAGGAAACTGAGTCTTAGAAAGCTTAAGTGTCTTGTCCAGGATCACACGATTTTTTTTTTTTAGTTTGTGTGATCTGAACTCAGAGATACTGTCTCTGAGTCCTCTATCACTATCCACACCACACTATCATGGTTTCTTCAGTTTCTGACATCCTGGAGATGATAAAACCTAACCCTGCCCTGGGAAAAGTATTCTGGCATCCCCCAGAAAAATGCAGCTGAAACTAATGCAAACAATCACTGGCCCTAAGGCTCCAGGCTGGTAACTGAAAATGTACAGGGTAGTGAGTCACTCAATAAGCACAATTTATTAATGTACCGGGAACTAAGGAGATACAAAGAAAGGCCAAACTCAGCTTTACATTCTAATGGAGGACATCATGTATCAATAACTAAGCCCACATGAGATCTAAACAGAGTAAAATAGAAGGAAATCTCCAAGGGGGTGGCACTAACAGTAGGGATAAACAGAAAAATTCTCTTGTAGAGGGTGAGGTTTCTTTGAATCTAGAACAGAGTCAGAGGTGAGAGAGCAGAGCATCAATGCAAAGACATGGAGATGGGAGATGGACCATCATTTCAAAGAAGAGCAAGAAGACCCATAGAGCTAGATTACAGAGTACATGGAGAACAGTAAAGTAGAAAAAACAATACCAGAATGGAAGAAAGGGCTTTCAATGTTCACATCCTTTAAATGCTCAGTTTGGGAAGTCTGAGATACAGAAGGAGGGGCCAACATTCCTATGGGGCTTTAGCCTTACAAAGCAAGTTCACATCTGTTATCTCATTTGATCTTCACAAAAGCTCTGTGTTAATAACAACTGTTCCCTTTCATGTATCAAAATGATTTTCACTTCCAATTTCTTATTAAATCCTCACAACCTCCCCATGGAGAGCACTTGTTTTGGACTACAAGGATCGGGGGGCCATATCCCTGTCTGTGTTACTTACTACCTATGAGATCTTGAGCAAATCACTGAGGCTTTTCAGGCCTCAGTCTCCTCATCTGTAAAATCAGGGGGTTGAATCAGAGAATCTCCAAGGTTCTTTCTTGCTCTAAATTTACGACCCTAAGATTATAAGTATTACTCACATACTATAGAGGAGGAAAGTGAGATTCAGGGAATTGAATTAGGAATTAGGATCGACTGTGAATTAGAAGGCCTAAGTTCAAATTCTGACTTTGGAAATTGCTAGCTGTGTGACCTTGAGGAAGTCACATTTCCTCCTAGGGTCTCTATTTCCTCATCTATAAAGAAGGAATAATGACATACTAAATAATGTACTAATCTTGGAATCACAAAGACCCCAACCCATACTCACTGAGTGACTATAAGAACAATCAGTCTTACTGTCCCTACAATTCAACTTCCCTGAAAGGCACAGTGGTCACCTCATCTCCATGTCAACCTCTCCATGATGGTGAGCCAATGAATACAAGTCTACCACCTCTCCCTTCCTTTCTCAGTGAGTTCAAAGATAGGGGAGCCACCCTAGAGATGTGTTAGCAATGAACTCTCTCCCTCTTTCTTAAATTATCATGTCTATACTCGGCTATTTACATGCTGTACCTCCCAAGAGTACAGAAATGCCTTGATGAAGGGAACACTTCATTTTTTCAGTGATTCTTTAATACCTAAAAGCTGTTGGAATTAGATTGGAAGAAGTTGGATTGGATTGAATTGAATTAGACTGAATTGGATTAGACCATAAGCAAGTCATTTTAACCTCTCAAAACTGAGCAACTAAGACTAGATTAGAGATCAATTGCTGACCATCATGGGTGGAGAGAATTACCACACCAGGAGTTGCCTAGATAGACGAAATTAGCAAATTCAGACCTGAATAAAAATAGAAGCAAAAAAAAAAAATAAGCAAAAACCAAAAAAACACTCCTTTCTTGCTCTTCCCATATCACAGGATTATTATGAGGAAAGCGTTTTTCGAACCTTAAAGCACCAGGAAATTGGGGGTTATTGCTATTATTTCCAAATTGTTCAAGCTCATTTACTTCTAGACCTTTGCTCAACCCTGTTCTGCCAGCACCCCCACCCCATCCTCTCTCACTTGCTAACTCTTGGCAAGATTGGCAACTGTATTCAAAGACTAGGGGAGGGGGGAGAAGTGAAAGAAGAGAGTTTCCCAAAATACACAGCAAAGCCCTCCACCTTCTCCTGGTGGAGATGAATGACTTTGGCACATCCCTGTCTCCCTTCCCTCCTTTTTTTGCCCCGACCCACCCACGAGGTCAGCAAGGGGTCTACAAGGACTCTGGTAGCTGCTGGCTACTTTCCAGCCCTTCAGGGTAATTAACAAGAAGGAAAAGGTGGTCTCACCAATGAGACATCCTATAATTTAGGCTGTCACTGTCTAATTGCTCATGCCATACCTCCCCAGCTACCCTCCCCTCCCTCTGCAGGCCAGCCCTGCATAATACACCAGCTCTGAAAGGCTGCTCCTCTCTACCACTGCCTCCTGATGCCTCCTGCTCACTCTGGTACAATGGACCTGATGACAGCAGGGCTGCCTTTCCTCTCTCCCATCCTCCCGCCTGCTTTCACCTCCCTCCCCCTTCCCTTTCTCTCTTTTTTAAAATTTCATAATCATCATAATTGTCATAATCACCCCCAGAGTTAAGCGAAGGTGCCTGGAACATTTCAATCAATTGAGGCGTGACCTAATAAAAGGGCAAGAAGAGATGAAGAGGCTCTGGTGAGGAGAAGGCACAAACACAACACTCCTGTTCACACTCACACACAGACACCCCCAACCATGCATACATGAATGCCCTGGCATGTACACCCACATACACACACACACACACACACACACACACACACACACACACACACACACCCCTCCCTAAAAACCTCAAGTCTGACAATTAGAGAGTCAAAGAGACAGGCAATTTTCTCTCCGCCCAGCAGAACAATAAGTGGAGATAGATTCTATAGGAGGGACCCTGTGGATCACCTGAAGCTGCTGTGTAATTAGCACCAACCACGTGGCCAGGTACCAAAGGACAATAGTGGCAGCCCCCAAGCATTCACAGTAGTAGATTGTCAGATGGAAGGGACCCTGGAACATAAAGAAGAGGGGAGGGGAGGAGGCTTAAAAAGGGGAATATCAGAGCTGAGAACATCTTTAGAACACAGGCTATTAGACTAGAACAGAGAATGTCAGAGGCAGGAGGAACCTTAGAATAGAGAATGTTAGAGATGGAGGAGCCTTAGAGTACAGAATATCAGAGCTGAGTTAGAGGAATCTTAGAACAGAGTTGAATGTCAGAGGAAGGAGGGCCCTTAGAACACAGAATATCAGAATTGGAGGAATCTTAAAACAGAAAATATCAGAGGCAGGAGAAAGCTTAGAACACAGGATGTCAGAGCTGACAGGGAACTTAGAAGAGAATGTCAGAGTTGGAGGAATCTTAGAACAGAGAATGTCAGAGGTGGGAGGAAGCTTAGAACACAGGATGTCAGAGCTGGGAGGGAACTTAGAACACAGAATGTCAGAGCTGGGAGGGAACTTAGAACACAGGATGTCAGAGCTGGGAGGGAACTTAGAACACAGGATGTCAGAGCTAGGAGGGACCCTAGGACCCAGAATGTCAGAGTTGGAGGAATCTCAGAACAGAAAATGTCAGAGATGGGAGGGTCCTTAGAACACAGAATGTCAGAGGCAGTAGGAAGCTTAGAACATAGGATATCAGAGCTGGGAGGGAACTTAGAAGACAGGATGTCAGAGTTAGGAAGAATGTCAGAAATGGGAAGGACCTTTATTCTCATCTCTTCCTTTTACAACTTGGAGACTGAGCTCCAGAGACTTTGAATGACAAGTAAATTCAGATAGATAGCAAGTGGCTGAGCTGGTCCCAGATCTCCTGGACTCTGACCAAGTGTTCTTGTCACTGTCTCCTCTGACATGGAAAAGGTTGTTTGCTTCTCTTACGCATGTACAGCTCTCCAAAGAACTCCCATATCAATGTTCTCCCTTAACCACCTTGAAGAGCCTCAGATTCTTTTTTTCATTACACACATAAGGAGACCAAAACACTGAAAGAATGGTCCAGAGGTCAGAGAGCAGGCTAACATTAGAGCTAGATCTAGAAACCTTGCTGCCTCTCCTGGCCCTGAGATGCTCCAGTACATAAAGGTCAAGGTGTCCTGAGCTAAGACAGGTAGCCTGAAAGAAGTTTAATCAGCTCTCCAGGCAGGTGCTCTTTCCCCCTTGGCCCTAATTAAGACCCAAAGAAAACTTTCCTTATCTGAACTCTAACCATCCCTGGTGAGGGCTGTGGGAGCTGTGCCTATCAGTCAGCTGTTAGATGTCATGGAGTCCAATGAGGCAGGTGTGTGAGAGCAGAGAATGGGAAAGAGCTAATCACAGCATTTGATTGGTTAAGACCCTATACTTACTGTCAATGAAAGTCATGGAACACTTACCACTGACCTTTAATGGGCTGAGGCAGCTCCCACCACATGCCTACACAACCCACCAAGAGTTATTCTGATG
This sequence comes from Macrotis lagotis, assembly GCF_037893015.1. Lineage (NCBI taxonomy): Eukaryota > Metazoa > Chordata > Mammalia > Peramelemorphia > Peramelidae > Macrotis > Macrotis lagotis. The sequence goes on from NC_133658.1 coordinate 850,099,464, forward strand.
ACCAGATGGAATAAATTCTGTCACAGCAAAGATGGGAGCAGAGCAGAGTTCCTAAGGTATTCCCAGGTTCTCCAGTAAAAATGGTCAGCATCCTTGTCTAGGCCACGGAAGCCCTAGAAATTCACAGGGGGGGTGACAGAATTTAGGATCTAGGGGCTGGGACAGGAGGTAAGAACAATTAGTCACAATACATGGATAGGATTTTGACAGTCAGAGATGGGATGTGGATAAACCTCAGATAGAAGAAAATCAGGCCTTTGAAAAGCTTGGAAGATATTTAGAGAATAGCCAATATTCTAGTCTGATGGCAATAAAGGGCAAAAGAGGACAACAGTAGTGGCAGATAAGGTTGGACATGGATGATAAAAGCAGATGGTCAGTGGGCCTTGAATGATGACCTAAGATCTCTAGTTTGGAACCTTTAAGAATGAAATCTTTTGGGGCGACTAGATGGCATAGTGGATAGAATACTGACCCTGGAGTACCTGAGTTCAAACCCAGCCTCATACACTTAATAATTGCTAGCTGTGTGACCTTGGGCAAGTCATTTAACCCCATTGCCTTAAATTTTTAAAAAAGTAAAAAAAAAAGAATGAAATCTTTTGAATAAGAGAGGCATATGTGTAAAGCCTTATATTAGGAAGATTACTCAGGCCCTGATGTGCAGAATGGAATAGAGGAGAGAGTAGGAGGCAGGGAGACCAATTAGGAGACTATTCATAATGTTCAAGAAGAAAAGAAACTGGTCTAGGGAAATGGCAGTAATAATAATAATAATAATTAATAATAATAATAATAATAATATGTTTGGGATGTTTTTGTCCATCATTTTCAAATAAGACCATAATATCAGATACGTAATTCTCTGACAAGCACATGAATTGGATTTGAGTGAAGGGGGTGTTGTACTAAGTCACCAGCCTCACTTTCTCCTCCAGAGTTATCTGGGTGCAGTGACCAGATAGGAATCAGGATGACTGGAGATGGCCCTGGATGAGAGGCAATCAGGGTGAAGTGACTTGCCATACAGCTAGCAAGAGTCAAGTGTCTGAGACTGGATTCAAACTCGCATCCTCCTGACTCTGAGGTCAGTGCTCTATCCACTACACCATTTAACTATCCTTGGCAATAAAAGTAGAAAAGATGAGAAAAACATGACTGTCATTTTGGAGATATAATTCACAATATATGAACTTTGTCAGAAACCAGAAGGAAAGGGTTACTCAAGAAGGAGGCATGGTCAAGGTCAATAGTGTCCCAAGTCTTGGAGGCAAGGAAGAGGAGGCCAAAGAACAAGCTATACAATCTCCAGGGGATAAAAAAGTCACAGAGAGGAACAATCAAAGGATCTCATAGATAATCCTCCTTCACCAGCAGTTTGCTGAGCTTGCTCACTTGAAGGCAGCCACTAATGGAAAACCAGCTCCCAAAAAATCACCCCCAATGGGATATGAACAGGAGAACAGGATTGTATTTTCTGTTCAGTCACTGAGGCCCAGAGAGATGAAATATCAGTTCCAAAGTCACACAGTTGGTCAGTAACAGAACTGGGACTTGGTCCCAGATGATCCAATTCCCAGATAACTAAACCCTGATGCTTCCTTATCAACCACAAGAAATAGAAAACATTGAGCTGACTGTCAAAAGGATATATCCCACATCCTCCCTGGTTCACATATTTATGAGCCTCATCAGTGAGGCATGGAGGCAGGGATGGAATACAAACCCTTAATGGTCCTGATTTCTAAAAACCACACCACTAACTCCAGGCTTCCTTGCTCTATGAAGCAGAAAAAGATGAACATGTATTCTTTCTTACCCCCCAGAGCTAAGTTCCCACACTGACATTCAAGGTCCTTCACAGCCTACATCTCCCCAACTTTCCTGCCTTGTTTCTCACTTGCTCACATGATCTATGTTCCAGAAAATCTAGAATACTCCTTATTCTTTAAATATGCCCCAATGCTTTCTCTTTTGTTCATCTCCTTTGCTACATCTGAACTGCCCTCCTCCTAATCTCCAGCAGTCAGAAACCATTGTTGTTGTTCCCTCATTCTTGAATAGAACCAATGATCCCTTTGGCTCATATCTAACCCAAATGCCATTTCCTTCGGGCAGCCTCCCCTACTTTCTGAAGTCAGCAAGAGTCTTCTAGAGATAGTATTATGGATAGGGACTGGGTATATTATTCATTACAGAAAAGAAGTTCTCAAACTCTCAGTATTCCTTTAGACTCTTAAAAATTATTAAAGATCACAAAGAGCGTTTTTTTTATATGGGTTATAGCTATCAATATTCACCTTATTAGAAATTCAAACTATTGCTTTAAAACTGGCTTTACATAAATTACTTTAAAAATAACAATGAAAAATCTCTTACATGTTCATATAAATAATATTTTATAAAAAAATAATTATATTTTCCAAAGCAAAAAAAAAAGGTTAGAGAGAAGACTTACATTGTTTTCATTTTTTTGCAAAGCTCATTAATGTCTGGCTTAATGGAAGATGGCTGAATTACCATATCTACTTCAGCATTCTTTCTGTTGCGATATGTTGCTTTGTTTGAAGTATATGAAGAAAATCTGACCTCACAAAGATCTGTAGTTGTGAAGGGGAGGAGTTTTAATGTCAAGTAACATTTTAAAATTAGTGTGAAAATAGTTTGAACTTCAAGGACCCCTGAAAGGTTCTCTGGGATTCCCTGAGCATCTGAGGACCACATTTTGGAAACTGCTGTTAGAGGGAACTTCTAGGCAGAGAAACTCTTTCTACCAATGTGAGTTAGCACCTTTTTTACAATTTATAATTTTAGAGAATTGTCCAGAGCAAAGAGAAGTTTAGTAACTTGCCCAAGTACAGATTCAGTAATGTTTCAGAGGCCAAGGCTTCTGAGATTTTTATGGCTCCAATGTAATCCTCAATCTTTTATACCAAAGGGAAGGAGGAAGGAAGGGAAGAAGGAAGGAAGGAAGGAAGGAAGGAAGGAAGGAAGGAAGGAAGGAAGGAAGGAAGGAAGGAAGGAAGGAAGGAAGGAAGGAAGGAAAGGAGGGAGGGAGGGAGGAAGGAAGGAAGGAAGGAAGGAAGGAAGGAAGGAAGGAAGGAAGGAAGGAAGGAAGGAAGGGGAAGGAAGGAAGGGAAGGAGGGAAGAAAGGAAGGCGGGAGGGAAGGGAAGGAAGGAAGGAAAGGAAAGGAAAGGAAAGGAAAGGAAAGGAAAGGAAAGGAAAGGAAAGGAAAGGAAAGGAAAGGAAAGGAAAGGAAAGGAAAGGAAAGGAAAGGAAAGGAAAGGAAAGGAAAGGAAAGGAAAGGAAAGGAAAGGAAAGGAAAGGAAAGGAAAGGGAAGGGAAGGGAAGGGAAGGGAAGGGAAGGGAGGGATGGAGGGAGGAAGGGAAGGAGGGAAGGAGGAGGGGAGGGAGAAATGGAGAAAAGGAAGAAGAGAGGGAAAGAGGGAGGAAAGAAAGGAGAAGGGAGAGATGGAAGAAAGAAAGGAGGGAGGGAGAGAGGAAGGAAGGGAGGGAGGAAAGGCAGGAAGGAGGGAGGGAGGGAGAAAATGAAAAGGGAAGGGAGAGAGGGAGGAAAGAAAGGAGGGAGGGAGAGGGAAGGAAGAGAGGGAGGGAAGAAGAGAAGAAGGAAGAGAAGGAGGAAGGGAGGGAGGGAGGAGCAGAAGAATGGAGGGAAGAAGGAAGGGAAGGAGGGAGGAAGGAAGGAAAATGAATGGAGCGCAGCTGTCTGTTAAAGCCTCAAGGTACTAGAATCTTCAGATCATAAATTATGGCTGACTGGCTGACTGATTCCTATTCAACTTCATGCCTTCATCTCTCTCTCCAGTCTAGGGGTCTAAACCACCCTTGCTTGGACTCTAGCCTGACCCCACATTCTCCCTGGTTCACCTATTCATGTGCCTGCCAATGAGGCTTGGAGGCAGGGGGTGGAACGAAGTCTCTTAATGTTCCTGATTTCTAAATACCACATCACTAACTCCAGGTTTCCTCCCTCTACAAAACAAAGGGAGGCATAAAGCACTTGGGGGAGGCAGAATATTGTCCCTAATGGAGATGAGAGAGACACCACCTCCCAGCTCTCATCTCCCAGACCTGATTTGCTATCCAATTATCCAGGCACACAATCTTCCATGGGGCTGGGAGAGGAAGCCGCCTTAATGGCATCAACAGCTCTTCCCTGCGACAGAAAGCAACAGAGCTTGCCCTTCGATGGAGGGAGCTTTTCCCTCCCTTTCATTTCCTGGGTCCATGGTTTCACTTTCAACTGGAACTGAATGGTCCTCCCAGTAAAAAAGGAGAAGCTGGGACTCGACTGTCCCTGGTTTGGGGGGAGGGGGAGGGGAGCAGCAGCTGTGTGGGAGGGAGTCAGCCCCAAAGCTGGAAACCTCAATAGCATTGGAGCTGTGAGAGTTCATGTCTGGGTAGAAGACTGAGCATTTCTGTATTGCAGAGAAATGCCAACAGAACAGCTGGCCTTTTTGAAATCATTTTTTTTTGTTTTGCAGAGATGAGAATAGGATCTGCATTCCTAGGGACAAAGAGAGGAAACTTGCCAGACCAGGAAGCATCTGCCATATTCCAGGCTATGTACTAGGAACTGGGGGATACAAAAACAAAAAGAAAATAGTCCTTGACCTCAGAGAGCTTACAGTCTACAGAGGGTAAACAGGATATACACAGATCATAGGATATCAGTCCAAAATAGTCAATACTGAATAAGTACCTCCTCTGTACAGAGCTCCAGACCATGCTTGCCATTTCTAGAGATACAGAGATAAATAATTCAAGGTGTCTCCCTTCAAGGATCTTACAATCTAGTGGGAGCAAACAGGGCTACTGGCCCACATAGATAATGGTGCTCTGGAAATAAGGGATTCAGAATTCACCAGCTGTTGATGTCTTTTAAATGACTTTCTGAGACTGTGTTTTTGGGAAATTCTGAGAGAGAATCTCTTGTCTCCATAGCAATGCTGTCTAGGCTTCAGGGCTACACAGGTAACTATAACACAAAGCTGAACATTGTTAAGTATACAGAAGGGCTGAGATTAGGTCTAAGGAGAAAAAAAATCACTTCTCTCTAGGGTAGGGGTAAATGGGAAGGGAGAGGAGGTGTTCCAAGAAGGGAGGAAGTCTTTACAGAGAAGATGGTATTTGAACTGACAGTTGAGGGGAACAATATGAGAAGAAACTGGCAACAAAAGTACATTGGCAAGAAAATGCAGGATGAGAAGGGGGAATTGCAAGTCATTCAGTATGGCCAGGAAGTAGTTAGAGATAAAATAACTGAGGCAGGCTAGAGCCAGAATATGAAAAGTTTACAAACCATTCTGGGAAACAGGGAAGTGTGAAGGTTCCTGAGCTGACAAGTGTTATGGTTAGAGCTATGTATTAGGACTGTGGCACTGGTAGCATGTTCAAGGTAGAATAGAGGGAGAAAGTCTGGAGGAGACCAATATAGAATTATTGAAATAGTCCAGGTATGAACTAGTATGACTCCTAAACTCAGACTGAGGCTATAGGAGTAGTGAAAAGGAGCTTGAGGCAGTTCAGAGATGGAGTCAAATGGACTAACTTTATGAGGGGCGGCTAAGGTGGCGCAATGGATAGAACACCGGCCCTGGAGTCAGGAGGATCTGAGTTCCAATCCGGTCTCAGACACTTAATAATTACCTAGCTGTGTGGCCTTGTGCAAGTCACTTAACCCCGTTGCCTTGCAAAAAGAAAAAGAAGAAGAAGTGGACAATTGAGTAAGAGCTTCAGAGAATTGTGATAACCTGGTGACTGGAAGTAGGAGTGGTACCTTGGACAGAGCAGGATGTGTGGTTAGAACCTTGGACAGAGCATGATTGGCAGGATGATGATATGGCCAATTTATTGATGAAGTATTAGTTATGTACCAGGCACTACCTGAGAAACTGGGGTGCAGAAAACAGCAAGAAAATAGTCCCAGGGGCAGCTAGGTTGCACAGTGGTTAGAGCACTGGAGTCAGGAGGACCTGAGTTCAAAGCTGGATTCAGACACTTAATAATTGCCTTGGGCAAGTCACTCTTAACCCCATTGCCTTAAATTACAAAAAAAAAAGTTTTTTAAATTAAAAAATAATTAAATTAAAAAATAATTAATTTTTTTAATTTAAAAAACTTTTTTAAAAAGAATTGAAAACTTCAGGAAGTTTGTAATCTACAGGACACAAGCAGAATGCAAGGAGAAATCTAGAGCTGAAAGGGACCCCAAAAACCAATCTCAGTCTTTCATAATCACTAAATATAAAACATATACATAAAGAAAATACTAATTAATAGGATGAAGGGTAAAATAACAATTGAGGATAAGGGAAGGTTTCCTGTAGGAGGTGGCAATTGAACTCATGTCTCCAAAAGGAATGAGAGAGTCCAAGAAACTGAGATGAGGAGGGAGAATATCCAGGCAAGAGGAAAAACCTATACAAAGGCTGTAATGTATATAGGGAGCAAAATAGATCAGTTTAACCGAATCGTGAAGTGTATGAGGTGGAGTAATCTGAATTAGTCTAGAAATCCAACCTCAGACACTTAATAATTACCTGTGTGATCTTGGGCAAGTCACTTAACCCCATTGACTTGCAATAAATAAATAAAATGAGCAATAAGGAATCACTACTGTTCCCTACTGAGGAATAGAAAATTGACAGGTTGGACTTTTGCAAGATGAGACATCCCCAACATTTCAAACACACAAAAAAAAATTTCAAACAATTCACAAAGATGAAGATAAGTATTTAGAGTGACCCAATGTTTAAAGAATATAACTTCCCAAACAGAGACTTCTCTCAAGACTGCCCTAATCAAGAACTACCACATCCTGGAAAAAAAATTAGTTTTCCCTAACAGAGAAATTCTCAAAAGTGAACCAAGAAAATAGACACTACCAGAAATCTGCCTTTTCTCTGCCAAACTTACAAATGAAGGTTCTAGCCCCCTTTCAGGGTCAGAGCCAGTTTACCTGGAAGAAGCAAGAACTAGGGATCAAGGGTTAGGGAAGAAGCTGATGAAGCTATTCAGTGGAAGCGTAAGTGACTGAAAGAGATAGGTTTCGGCAGTTGACTTAGACCTCTTGCTCCAGCTAAGTTTAGCCTCAGACGTGTTTATCTTGAGCAGTTCACTGCCTTATTCCTTCTCTGATATTTCTGACAGTCATCATCCAGACAGAGCACTAGGACAGGAATCAGGAACCCTTTGATTCAAATCCAGCTCAGAACTAGTTGTATGACCCTGCGCAAGTCATTTAACTTCTGCTGCCTTAGTTTCCTCAATTGCGAAATGGGCAGAATAATTGCACCTACCTTCCAGAGTTGCTGTGAGGATTAAACAAGACATTATTTTTTAAGTGCTTAGTACAGTGCCTGTTTCCTATACCCTCCTTCCTTTCTTCCACTATCATTGGTTATATACATAAATAAGGAACTCACTGCCTATAGAGGTGGTGCATTCCATTTTTACATGACTGATTGACAGGGGTCCTTTGTATAGAGACAAAATCTGCCTTTCTGGAACTTCCCTCCACTGCCCCAATCTTGTACATTTAAGCAGAATATGTCTAATTTGCCTTCTTCTATGAGACAACCCTTAAATATTTAGAAAAAAGATGGCTAAGCATGTCTCTTCCTTAAGTCTTCCCTTCCCCAGGCTAAATACCCTCAATTCTTTTAATTCACATGGCACAGTTTCAAGTTCATTTTCCATCTTGGACACTCTCCTCTCCTCTGGACATTTTCAAGTGTACCAAGGTCCTTTCCAAAACACAACATCTAAAACAAAACACAAATCTCCAGGTGGGGATTGACCAGGGCTGGAAGATAATCACTTCCTTCACCCTGGAGAATTCTATATCCTCAAAAGTTCCTTTCCTGCAATATATTCATTGAAGAGGAAGGAGAAAAGGAAAAAGAAGAGATTTGCAAAACATTTTATTTATATTCATTTGATCCTCACAAAGACCCTGTGTGGTAGGTATTGTTGTTGTTGTGGTTGTGGTTGTGGTTGTGGTTGTGGTTGTGGTTGTGGTTGTGGTTGTGGTTGTGGTTGTGGTTGTGGTTGTTGTGGTGGTGGTTGTTGTTGTTGTTACTCCTATTTTAAAAATGGAGAAATTGGGATGAGAAAGGTAAGTGATTTGCTCAGAGTTACACAGTTGGTAAATTTCTGAGATGGGATTTGAACTCAGGTCTTCCTGCCTCTAAGTCCATCACTCTAGCTAGCCACAGTGCCACCTATGAAACCAGCTTGAGAGTGTTAAACATTTTTTCCTTTGTGAGACTTTTCCATTGTAAACAAATAGGAATAGTCTTATCCTAGTGGGAAATCAGGAGACTTGGATTCTAGTTTTCAACCTGCAGCTATTTCACTGGGTGATCCTATGCTGTCCCCTTCCCTTCTCTAAGCCTCAGTGGCTCCAATCTGTACAATGAGAAAGGTTGCCAAGAAAGTCTCTAAGGTCCCTTGCAGTTCTGATATTCTGGGATTCTATTAAGAGAGGGAGGGGCCATGCCCCTGGGAAAGGGTCCCCAGAGCCCTGCTTGCTGTTGCAAGCCCCACTGATAAGTAGCAGTAAACGGAAACAAAAGATGAAATATAAAAGACGTTGGCGGCCATAAAGAGAAAAAAATAGCTCAGCAGAAAGCGGTGAGCTGTTTATCACTGGGCTCCTTCCTCCTCATGTCTGCAGAAGTGGCTTTTTAAACGCACTCAAATTCATTTGCATCCACACAGCCCTTCTTTTATGGTACCCAGGGTTGCCAAGAAGATCAGAGCTAGTTTTAAAGACATTGATAAACCATTTGTACCCAGGGAATAAAAGTTTTTTGGGGAATGGGGAAAAAGTTTTTTTAGAAAATAATCCATTTCGTCTGCAGAGTGATGGGTAAGTGATTCTGCAGATGTATTGGATTCATAAAATGAAGTGAAGAGTTTGGTTTAAATGTGCTTCCTGCAGATGAGATGAGCAGTTCATTCATTTTGCAGCTGAGTGGAGACCTTAAAGTTTCCAAAGAGAGTGACTAGAGGAACTGCAAAGGCTGCCAGCCATCCTGTACGTGAGCAGAGGGGAGGGATGAGGGGCTCTGCCTCTTCTACCCAGCAGGTCTCTCTTTGAAAGAGATATGGGGCTGGGGAGGGTCTCAGAACCCCACTTTCATTCTCAAGTCCAACCAGATCAGCTTTTTGTTAATGACCCCTGCCTTTGGAAATTGGATCAGAGTAGTCTAGACTTCTGCCTATCAACCATGGACCAGGCATAAATGACAAAACCCCCATGAGAAATCTCTGCTCTCAAAGTAGTTAGGTAGCACTGGCCCTGAAATCAGGAAGACTCAAGTTCAAATCCAGCCTCAGATATTTATGATCTATGTGATCCTGAGTCAATCATTTAACTTCTATCTGCTTCAATGATCTCAACTGTCAAATTAGGGTAATGCTAGTACCTGCTCTACCTCCCAAGGTTGTTGTAAGGATCAAATGAGATAATATTTATAAAGTATACAGTGCATGGAGCATAATAAATGCTTATTTCCTTCCTGCCTTCTGAAGACACATTAGAAAATATTAATTTCCCCTATGGTGATGATTCAAATGAAAATGAACACCAGAGTAGGATGGGGTCAACCAGTGGCTGCAGGGATTCCATCTCTCAGGTCACTAGATCTTATTCAGCCTAACCTCATTCCCTCTATGCACAGATATATTATTCTGCCCTAACTCTCCAGCAAAACAAGGAAGGGATTGGCCAGAAACATTATCAGCAAGAATTACTGGAGTGACTCTACTTCAGACAGATCAAATTAAAAGGCAACAGCCCATCATAAGTCATCCTAAATTAAAATGAAGGTCATGGAGTTTTACCTTCCACCTGAACTGGGATCCAAAGTGTGGCCATCCCTTTCCTTAGAAGACTTCTAGTTTCTTCTCTGGAATGGGTCCTGGAGTCCAAGTTCAGGGTCAGATACATGGCAGAGAAAGAGAAATAAAGGCTCTCTCCCTTGCATGATGTATAATCAGCCATCAAATTCTGTGGATTCCACTTTCACAGGGTCTCTGATTTGCATTCACAAAGACCAACTTTCATGTGACTCTTTTTCATCCCCTATCTAGCCACTGAACTCCGATGGTTCCAGAGGAAAAAATGAGACATGAATTAACACAGCACACCCTGACTCAAATCTAATTCATGAGCTTGTCATGCCATCTCCTCCCTAAAGTCATGGTCTTTTTTGAAAATGAAGGACAAGCTTCATTATCATTTTCATACCCATATTCACCTTTCTAGTCCAGGATTCCTTACCTGGACTTTCATTATAGCTCCCCACCAACCTATTGCCTCCAGTCTCTCATCTTCCTATCTGCCCTGAACAAACTGCTAGGTGAATCTTTCTAACATTCAGCTTTAACTCTCCATCTTAGAAACTTTCAGTGATACCCTATTGTTCTATAAATAAAATACAAACTTCTTAGACTAGCATTCAAGTCTTTCCATAATTTTCTTCCAAACAAATTTCCAAACTTCACTTATTCTGTGGTCCAGTCGAAATGAATAAAATACTCAAACAAACTTGTCCTGAGCTTCAGGTTTCCCTCTCTGCTTACATTGTTCTCTACAAAAGGAATACCCACCCTTTCCCATTACAATTGATTCCTGTTAAAATCTTATCCTTCCTGCAGGGTCCCATTTAAATGCTAGTAAAGACTGCTCTGATAGTTGTCCCACCTCTAGACTTTAGTGGATGAGAAAAAATAGAGAAGGTAAAGCCTTTGGGAGAGTCTGTGTGTGCAGGTGTGTCTGGGGGTGAAGGATGAAGATGCAAAAGAAGTCTACAGAGGGTGAGCACTTCCTATGGGGTAGATCAGAGAGACTTCCAGGAAGAGGTATTTGGGCTGGGTTTTGAAGGATGAATAGGCTAATAACAGTTTGACAGGCATGGGAGGAGGAACTAAGCATAAAGAAAGGTAGAAATGTGCAGGACATTATTAGAAAACAGTGAATCATTGGGTTGGGCTGCAGTGGAGAGTCTTGGTAAGGAAACTGTGTTAGAAGAAATCCTTGAAGTCCCCACCCCAGGTCAAGAAGCTCTTGTGAGGGTGTAGAAATTTTTCTCACAGTGCCCAAATTTATTGAGGGTTCTCTAATTATAAGTCTTCAAGGAACCCTCCTTTTGAGATACCTGGAGAGGAGACAGCTTCTAGCTCTAGGTGGGTTTGAGTCTCTCTGGGCTTGTTTTGTAAGACATTCATCAGTAAAAACATCAAAGAAAGTTTTGATCAGTTGCCCAGATCTCAGGAGGAAAGCATAGAGACAAACCCAGTAACACATCTGGCAATTACTTCCATGGAAATACTTAGAAAAATAAGTTTTCTAAACATAAACACTTAGCTGATACAGTGAAATCACACAAACCTTTCAGAGATACAAGGGGAGAGACTTGTCCCTAACTCCCTCCAACATAGGATACAGGAAAATGAGACACTCAGACTGGGCCTGAGAGTGTGTCTCCCCCAGGATTACAGGAGCTGAAATTAAATTGGAAATAAAGTAGGTGCTGATGTCCATGGCCAGGCACGTGGGCTTTAGCACAATTCATCTTGTAGCTGTCAGAAATGCCCGGCAGCCCCACCCTGGTGCACTGGAGCGACAGGCTGAAAAATGGCCCCAGATCCTGCAAATGGAAGTAGCTGTTAGAAAATAAACCAGGGTCTCTGGTTTTATTTTCAAAGGTTCCCTCAAGTTACAAACCTGGAGTTATGATGTTTCTAGAGCATATGTACATATACATATTGTATATTTTATATTCAGGCATGTAGACAAGGTATGTGTGAAAAGGGGGCATTGTGCATGTGATATACCTGAGAACATATATCACTGATGTATGCTAACATGTATCTATCTGATTATATACTCATGTGTCTGAAATTACATGTATACATGATCTGTAGGGTGACATTTGCACATGCCTGTGTCCAATTGATCTGATATGTTTGACTTTCATTTTCAAAGAAGACCACGACATCAGGGAGATGATGCCATGACAAGCATGTGAATTGGATTTGAGTGAGAGGGATGCTGTGCTAAGTCACCAATCTCACTTTCTCCTCCAGAGTCATCTGGGTCCAGTGGCCAGGTAGGAATCAAAATGACTGGAGATGGCTCTGAATGTGGGGCATCCAGAGTTAAATGACTTGCCCAAGATCACACAGCTAGTTAAGTGGCAAGTGTCTGAAACCAGATTCGAACTCCTATCCTTCTGAATCCTGGGTCAGTGCTCTATCTACTGTACCACTTAGCTGCCCAATATGATGTGAGTATATAAAAGTGTGGTCTTATGCATGATTGTGAGGTGGGGGAGCATTTGTAGGAACAAATGATAGAATATAGAATGTTAGTGCTGGAAGGAGACTTAGAGATATTTAGTCCTCTCTCTTACCCACATCACCTCCTGCTTCATTTAACAGCTGAGTTCTAGAAAGCGATGCTCAAAGTCAACCAGAGAGATGGTGGCAGATCTGGGAGTCTAAATCCTAGGCTCTCCCCCCATTTCTATGGGAGATGGAGTGTGCACATGTGTATAGTTTGGTCCCTACTCAGAGAATCATATTATTACAGAATCTGAAAGTTGGAAATTACCATCTCATCTGTAGGTCCCAGATGTCATAATAGAGACTCAGTCCATGGAGTTAAATCTTCCCTTGCCTGAATTCCCAATGCAGAGTCCTTAAACTTCATAGTCAATGGTATCATCCTGGTCTCTAAAAGGTGGAGCTAGGGTTTCGTGGTATTCATCAATAAGTAGACTATGGCCTAGGCCCCTGGGAGAGCTATCAGCAAGAGAAAAAGATGAAGTATGAACCACGGATATCTCTAAAGTGTAACTACCAGTTCTCTTAGTGCCCCAGTTGGAATTACTCTGGGCCTGATGACTTGAACTCATAAGAAATTACAATTCCCTATCAGTCATTTTGGCTCTGACCTTAGCAGTCCAAACTTCACTCTCCTTAGCACAGAAAACAGAAGCAAATCAAGAGTTGGAAACTTCTGCCTTCTTTATATAATCTGTTGTCATCATTTCATCCATTTCAAGCAATGAACTTATCCTTTATGTGAATCTTCTCCCCAATATAGCTTTTTTTAAAAAAAAAAAAAAAAGTCCTTTTATTATGCCTGAATTCCTTTTCAGCCTTATCTCATTTTGAGCTTTAGTATTTCTGACACTATGTTCATAAAAGTATGCCTTGCCATTCTTATTTATCATCTGTTATTTAACTTCATTTTCATCTTCTGTATATGTGTTTTTAACATCTAAGTTGGTCATTGAGTTCCTTGTAACATCCATATTGTTCTCTTTAGACACTTTTCATTTTTCCTCCTCATGGGAAATGTTTCTTTTTGTATCCTCAGAATTTCATTGTTGAATGCTTCACATTCCTCTTGAAATGAGAAACACACTATATGAGATTCAGCTGAAATAAATGGAGTTGTTTAACCAACTAAACTGAAGAGACAACTTGGTTGGATATGAGGGCTAGCTTTAAGTATTTGAAAAGCCGACATTTGGAGAAGACTTCATTGAGGTCCCTGAAAGCAAAACAAGTTGCTATGGGTGGAAGTTACAGTGAAGCTGAATTAGGCTTAATATATGAGGGGATGGGGGAAGGACTTTCTAACAATGAGGAGTATTCAAAAGTGAAATGGGCTATCTCAGAAAAAAGTGGGTTCCCCTCTCTGGAGGTCTTCAAGCAAAGGCTGAATGACCACTTGTTGGATATGTTGTAAGCTATACCTGTTCATGTTTTGGTCTAGATGGTCCTTTCAACTCTGATATTCTAAAATAGTACTTCAGCCAAAGGAAGGAAGGGAGGAAGGAAGGAAGGAAGGAAGAAAGGAAGGAAGGAAGGGAGGGAGGGAGGGAGGAAGGAAGGAAGGGAGGGAGGAAGGAAGGAAGGAAGGAAGGAAGGAAGGAAGGAAGGAATAAGAGAAGGAAGAGAGGAAGGGAGGGAGGGAGGAAGGGAGGGAAGGGAGAGAGGAAGGGAGGAAAGAGAGGGAGGGAGAGGGAAGGAGGGGGAGAGAGAGAAGAAATGAAGGTTGATGATGGTATGAAATGAATAGTAAGATAAGAATGGAATAAAGTTCCTTCAGTTCTTTTGTTTCTTTTCCTCACCCTCAAATTCCTATATATTTCTGAACCATCATCAATGGCCTTCTGTCTTGGAAAAATCTTAGTTCTCCTGCATTTCTGCTTGCATCTTCTCTATGGCTACTTCCTATCCTGTAATTCCCTCACTATTGAGCATTTTGTCTTCTCAGTTCTCTCTTAGAATTCCCTGTTTTGTCCAGCCTCTTCCAGAAAGCTCATCCATCCTAATGCTTTCTACCATGACTCCTTAATAACCATCTTCCCTTCCCATGGCTACACAAATACTACACAGTTGTCACAGAATAGTTACAGGATTATGTGAAACAGAAATCACTTCATTCAGGTATTGGAGGTCCTCCTTTATCTACTTGTGTGAGGTACTGTGACTCCCTTAAACTTTCCCCATTTGGGTCTTGGTCTGGGTAGTCATCTTATTTATGTGTTTCCTGGAAAAGCAGACATCTCTGGTAGGGTCAAAATACCTAATAAGTCCCTTTCTTACTTTTCTCTATCTGTGGGGAACAGGGAGTTGGCCTGAGTCAATCAGATTTTAGTGCGTAGCTGCCAATGATGACACCTAACCCCACAGTAGATAGATTTAGTTGTAACTGGGGGTGCCATTTACAGAGACTCTACCAAATGCTGTTCCTGAAAAAGAAGCTTGTTTTTTATTCCTAGTCTTTCAAAGAGTTCTCTTCCTTGAAATAGGCACTGCCACAAACCAGACACCTCATTCAAGAGGAAAAGAGGAAAAATCAAGCTGGCAAAGGAAAACAAATCTGAGCTGGTCATTTTTATCTACTCCTCTGCTTTTCTTTATACAAAGAAATTCTGAGTCAAACAGCACTCCCTAATTCCTGAGGAACTGAATCTTTCATCCCTTCTCTACTCACTCTTCTTTTACTTATAATTTTTTCACATTCTTTTATTTTTAATTCCATTATTCTTTTATTAACATTTGTTAAGCACCTGAGCACAGGTTGACTTCCCCACTACCATCTAACTCAGAATATTCCAGATTAGCCTTCCTCATGGGCCCCATCAGTTAGGGTATATGCTCAGACACACAAACGCAGTTAGAAACCAGGAGACCTAGGTTTAAACAAATAACTGAATAAATAATGAAATATATAGATAATAGGCTGTTAGATAAATAGTAGATAGACAAAAAAGATGATAGATAATGGCCAGCACTGATATAACACTTCAAGGTTTGTCATTTGCTTTATATATGCTTTCCCATCTCATCCTCATAACAGCCCTGTAAGGTAGGTGCTATCATTATTAGTATTATTATTATTATTTTTATTATTATTCTCATTTTACAGCTGAGAAAACTGATGTAAGAGAAGCAAGGGACTTGTCCAGGATCACACTAAGTAAATGTCCACCACTTGAATCTTTCTGACTCAAGTCCAAAATTCTACCCACTGCACCACCTCACTTCATCCTACTCATTGCTATACTACTCATTTGTAAAAAGCACCTAAATCCTTTTCTCTTCCCTGGCTTTAATTTGTTCTCTATAAAAAGGCATTGGGGAGGAATGTTAGATCACCTGATGTCTGTAGAGTCTTCAAATCCTAACATTGTATAGGACATCAAATACCCTCTAGCCCTTCAAAGAACATTCCACCTGAAAAAGAGGCATTAGAAAACATTAAGTCCAATGGCTTTGTTTTCTAGAGGGGAACTGAGGTCCAAAAAAGGCAAAGGACAGTTTTAATCAAGATTATTCCAGATCCTTTGCCCATATGAAAGCTGATGGGATTCAGAATATATTTCAAACAAATAACTGATTTGAATGTCTCAGTTTCCACTTGGCCTGATTGTAATGGAAAGAACACCAGACTAAGCATCTAACAAGAGGATCTGGGTTCAAATTCCAGTTCTGCCCTTGTGTAATGTCAGGCAAATCACTTCCTCTCTTGGTCACAATTGCTTCACTGGTAAAATGAGGGTATTGAACTATTTGGCCTCTAAGGACCCTTGCAACTCTATGTTCTAGTTCCATATTCTCAGAACCTATTCACAGTCCTCCTACTCTGTGTTCTAAGGTTGCTTCCTGCTCTGATGGTCAGAAGTCTAGGACCACTCCCTGATCTAAACTTATGGTCTAAAAGAATTGAATAGAACCTAGTAACCATATATCCTCCCCTTCACACTGTTCTCCTCCCACCAATATCAACATCACAAATGTCAAATTGAGGGAGTAGGTTCCAGTTCCTGGCACCATAATGAGAAACTATTTCATTTTTGCTCAGGATCAAAAGACTGCTGGGAGCGGCTGGTGCGAGGAGAGGCCTGTTTTCTCCTTGAGCAGGAGGAAGGATGAATAGGAGGTGCGGTGAGTTCATGAATAAAATCGCTTCTATTTTTGTGTACGTTTGGTATTGGCAGCTGTATAGCCACAAGATTTATGTCAAACACAGCCGGGGAAAGAGACGCCAGTTACTGATGAATCTCAATAAGATATTCTTCTTGTGATGCAAGGGGTGGGGAGGAGGGGAAGCTGATGTTTAAATGCCTCATATAGCTCTCCCCAGAAAGGAGGGTACAGCAGCATGAGGTGGTGGAGAGAGCCTTGTCCTCAACAAGGAAGTAGATCTCAGCTTGGCTCCAATTTCATTTTGTTACCCAAACTCAAAAGATTTAGAGCTAGAAGCAACCCTAGTTGTCATCTCCTCTCACTCCCTCACCTTACAGACAGGAAAAAACTAAGCCTAAAGAGGGGAAAGAACTTATCCAAGGTCATACATGACCTAAAGAAGATCAAGAGGCCATATTCTAAGAGCAGAAGTTGCAGAGAAGGTATCAATTTTTTGGTTAGGAAGTTCCTTAACCAAGTTTCCTATATTGATGAAAATCATAGATTTAATGAAAAAAAGAAAATTCTGAGTCATAGGATTTAAAATTGAAAGAAATCTTAGAGATCATTGAATCTGATCTTATTTTACAGATGAGGAGACAAGTCACTCTCCCAAGGTGCCGCAGATAAGTAATTACCTTGGAATCAGAGGGCCAAAGAATTTTATAGGTAGAAGAAACTTTAAAAATCATCTAATTCAATTTTCTAAGATAGAGTATTTCAAATTTTTCCCAAAAACTAGTTCTGAGCCTAGGTCATCCTGTCCTCTTCTCATGCCAGTTAGTACTTAAACACACTCTTCTCACAGCTATAGATGGGGGAAGGGGAGGGGAAATGCTGCTATTATAAATAAGAGAATATAGGACTGGGAAAGAGAAGGGTACTAGATGGTCCACAGAAAGCTCATTAAAAGGAAACTTCTTCAACTTGTCTCTCAGCCCTACTTCTCTCAAGCATTCGACCAAGGGAGAGGAAAAGGAGGAGCCCGAGAGATGTATTTATTTATATAAGGTATCCTGGTCATATTACAGTTAAGGCACCAAGAAAGGAAGAACTGACAAGGTTGGGGACAAGTAATTAGTAAAATTAGATGGATAAAGCCTGCTTAGATATTCTGAGCCGAGATACTGCTGTCTACTACTAGTGCTAAGGTCTTAGCTCTGGTCTAGCCCCCTGTCCATGGTATTGGAACAATAGACTTTCCCAGGATCAAATGACCCAGAAAGGATGGGGCAGGGGGAGGTGAAGGTGGGGCAGAGAATCCCCATGATCAATCTGACATTTGGATTCAGGAATGAAACTTTCCTTCTGGTGCAGAGCTCAAAGGGTCCTTCAGAGTGTGGATTAAGGGTCCTAGATCCAGAAGGACTGTTTCACATTCAGGTTATGATATTCAATTCAATTCAACAAACATTTGTCAGGTGCTTACCTTATGTCAGGAACAAAAGTAGGAAGGAAAGAAAAAAAGAAAGCAAACAAGAATTTAATTGTTGACAATGTACCAGGTAAATATTAGATTACTTTATCCTCACAATAACCCAGGGAAGAAGGTGTTATTATTATTAATTACCAGTTTACAATTGACAAAACTAAGGCAGACAAATGTTATGTGACTTGAACAGGATCACCCAGCTAGTAAATGTCTGAGGCAAAATTTGATCTCTGACTTCAGTCTGAGTTTTCTTTCCACTATTCCATCTAGATATTGGGGAGACATATAAAAAAATTCTTGCCCTCACAGAGCTTCTCTCTAATTAGGGCAGGGTGATAATACACATAGGCAACTATAATATAAGCTAAGGGTTGGATAGAATATTCAGATCTGTGACTTAACAGCTTGAATAACTCCTAATATGAAAAATCTTTCCATCACTACAGATCATTAATTCATCTGTTACTAATAGTCTGAACAGCTAAATGATTTATCCATGTCAGAAATAGTATGTCCCGGAGTTTGTGTGTGAACTCAGGTCTTCCTGAATCCAAAGCCAACTCTTTATCCATGTTGTCTTTCATAAAATGTTAGAATGCCAATGAAGTATAGAAAAGGGCAGAAAAATGATGAGAGATGTGAGGAGTAAGAGCTCACTTCTTTCTGTTATGAGTAAAGTCAAATATCCATGAAGCAAGGGTAGAGTTAGTTAAATGGGGTTGGGTGGGGGGTAAGGGGGGAGAAAAGAGTTCTCCAGGATACTGAACTTTCCTCTAGGTAGGTACTTGCCTCAAGGGCAGAACCCTGTTTCCTTATGGCCTACTTGCCTCTGTATGTATATCTTGTTTTAACTCCCTAGTACCAGCTGCTTTCCCTGGCTATGCCAAGTCCAATCTCAATTATTTCTTATGACAGCCACAAGTAGAATCCTCTTCCTACCACACTCTTACATGAATGTCCTTTTACTAATACATTGACTAGATCTTGCTGGGGACCATCAACCTGGTTCACCCATCATATTCCTGACAAATTAGCTATAGATAGTGATTCAGCTGCAGATGAAGACTCCCCCAGAAGTGCCAAAGACACTGAAAGGAGACTGTATCAGACCCAGATACAAATCATAGACATGCTGGGGTAAACCTATGAGGAAAAGGAATTCCAGGCAGAGAGGATATCCATATGGGTCAAGGAGGATCTGTTAAATTCTACCTAGTAGACTTACCTTCAAAAGAAATCCTTGGATAGATAGTTTGGAGGATGAGATTGGCAGCTTACCAAAAGGTCCTCCAATAAGGTGGAAAACAAAATAGAGAGACTGAAGCTCCAAGGGTTCCGCTATAGTAAGGGAGGATATCAAAGCATTTAAAATGAGTTTAAACCAGAAAGGTGATTACTGAAACTTTGTACAAAATCTAAAGAAGAATATGAAGAATAATAATTCTGGAATAAATTTTCTTGAAACTAAAGATCTGGGATATAGAAAATTCAGGTAGGGTCTAGGGTAGTGGATTGAGCAATGGTTGATAAATATTGTATCTACTCTTCATTGCAATGAGTAGATGTAACTTTAATGCAGTAGATGTCTCCATCAATCAGTTTTGGCACATCCTTGCAGGGGAAGTCATTTACAAAGTCAGTAAGACCAGGGTCTCAGGGTACAAGTATCCAGGCATTCTTATTTCTCTTGCTCCCACTCCCTCATTGAGTCCCTATAAAAAGAATGAGAGGGCAAGAATCACCCACCAGCTAAGTTAGGAAGTGTCCAATCAGATCACCAATGTCTAAAGATCACTTCAGTACTGACTCAGAAAGGCTGAGCTGAAGTACTTCTGGAAGAGAAGTCGGTCAGTCTGTCAGTCAATAGGCACTTATTAGCAATTAACACCTGCCTCTCCTAACTACTGACCATCTGATTGCCTTTGTGGTTAGGGGAAGAGGAGGGAGTTGAATAAGCCTTAATAAATATTGGGAAATGGGGTCAGCTAGGTGGCGTAGTGGATAAAGCCCCAGCCTTGGAGTCAGGAGTACCTGAGTTCAAATTTGGTCTCAGACACTTAATAATTACCTAGCTGTGTGGCCTTGGGCAAGCCACTTAACCCCGTTTGCCTTGCACAAAACCTAAAAACAAAAAAATAAAAAAATAAATATTGGGAAATGGAGTGGAATAAAATCACAAGCTCTACAATTTTTAAGGAATCTGGAAAAATGTTGAAGTCATTAGCCAGGCAGTGACCAGGTTAGAGGAGAGCAATTTTTCATTGAGTTCAAACATAAACCTGTATGATGAAGATAATTGTGAAGCCTCCAGTTCTTTCTGAACTAAGCCAAAATGGGCCTAAAATTCAGAGTTAGGACTATAAATGAGGTTCATTAGTAGAAATTGATTCTCCCAAGGATAGTGAATGGAATTTGTGCCAGGGATTGGGAAGCTGAGCCAAGACTGTTCCTTTCCCTGGTGGAAGAGAACAACAGGGGTTAGATTTGAAAGATCCTCTGTCCTGTAGTCTAGTCTCCTAAGAGTTAGGCCGGCCTAAAGGATATTGCAACACTTTACTTCTTAGAAGAAAGTCTCTAGTAGAGTACCCCGTGAATTTATTTTGGATTTGTTCAATGCAATATTTATTTGGATGATGACATGTATAGCAAACTTGCAAATGATCTAAAGTTGAAGATAGGTGGAAATAGCACATTAAATGACAATTGAGATCTAAAACAATCTCAACCACATCAGAACACTGGGACAAATTTAATAGGATTAAATTTACTTGAACAAAAGTGTAAAATTCTACATTTGTGCTCAAAAAGTCAACTCATCAAGGACTAGGTAGAAAGAGAGTTAGACAGCAATTCATGTAAAAAAAAAAAACCTCAGGATTTTAGTGGCTTGCAAGATCAATATGAGTCAGCAGCACAACATAATAGCCAATTAAAAAGCTGATATAATCTTAGACTACAAAAAAATCATATCCAAAGAAAGGAAAGATATTGCTAGTACAGCAGATACTACTATTCTTTGTTCATGTCAGTTTGGGGTTCTCATTTTAGGAAAGACATTTACTGAAAAGTATTTGGGGGACAAGAAGGAACAGCCAAAATGGTAAGAGAATCTAAAAGCATGCCATATAAGATTTTGCTGAAACAATTGTGGATATTCAAGCTTCAGAAGAGAACATTGACAGGGCACATGACAACTACCTTCATATTGGTGAAAAGTTTGTCATGTGGAAGAGAGATTAGTTGTCTTCTGTTTGAGCACAATGAGCTGAACTAAAGCAATAGGCAGAAGGTGCCAGAGGGGAAAATTTTGGCTCAGTATGAGAAAACCTTGCTCACAATAAGAGCTACCCAAAAGTAGAATGAGTTACCTCAGTAGGTAGACAATTCCCCATCATGGAGGTCTTCTGATAAAGCCCAGATAGCCATTTACCAAGGATGCTATAGAGAAAATAGCTATTGTTATGGGCTAAACTAAAGTCTCCAGATTCTATACCAACCATAAAATTCTATGATTTCAAAACAAGCAAATCAAATGTGACCTTGGCCAACTCATTTTCTTCTCTATACTTGATTCCTCCTCTTTAAAATAATATATAGTGAATATATAGTGTCTAAAAATCCTCCCAGCTCTAACATTGTTTTCTCCAAGGCTGACCAATATAGGTCCTGAAGGAAGAAGGGTTCAAGGAGGTCATTTGTTTGGAGTATTTTTTCCCCAATCAGCTGGGATGGAGTGCACTTTCAAGATGCTGGATAATGAGTTTCAAACCAGCTGGTCCAACTGGTGTACACTTTTCTGCTCCCTCCAGAGTATCCTGATGATGGGCGGAAGGCATCCATCTGCTGATCTCTTCCTAGTGATCCCCTCCCAACAAATACATTCTCCCTTTTAATAACAACTCAGACCATATGGTGCATCAGGCAAAGGGACTCCTGGTTCAGGGGTTCCAGGTGCATATGTGGCAGATGACAAGAGGTGGCAAAAAAATTTGTCTCTCACAACCAACAGAGCCATGTAATATATACAGTGTCCCATGAATAATTAAACAGAGGATGGGAAGCAGGCTTAGCCTCCACCACCCCCTAAGCCCTGAGATCCTGCAAAATGTGTGAACCTTATAGAAACTCAGAAGAAATGGATTTTATGTTAATTCCAAACCAAAGCTCTGGCCTGGTAAGAAATAGTGTCAATTGTTCTCAAGGGTCATGTGGAAATTTATACCAGAGGTAACCCCATTCCACTTTTGGATACTTCTCATCATTAAGGTCATCAGGAAAATATATGCTGGGTATATGTCAACTGTCTCTATACTATGGAAATCAAAAAAAAAAAAGGAAATCTTGACTTGTCCTTGGGGAACTGCCAATCAGAGAAGGGAGGTATAATCCCAATTTAGGAAGCCTAGATGAAATCAGCAGTCATTGATAATTGTGCAGTGCTTTGCTTCTATCACCTAAAACCATACTACTCTCCTTTTATGACTATAATCTCAGGAAGGTAACCATCTCCACTACTCCCCATTTCTTTACCACACAACACTCCCAAGGCACCTTTTTTGAGGGTAGCAAAAGCTACTTGCCTGGAGGTATGAACAGATGTAGGAAAACTGCATCCAGGGTAGTAATCACAGGTACAACAAATAAAATCATAGCCTAACTTTCCCCAGCTTAGAAAAAGGAACTCACCAAAGTCCTTAGGCTGGTTATATCTATTCACTCTGTTCAGAACAGCTTCCCCAACCCTGGAAAAATCTCATCCTTCCTGAGGCTCAAAATCCTTATGTGTCAAATAGAAAGATTTGGAGAAAAGAGATTAACTGTTCATGCCCTTTAACCCAGTGGTAGTAATGGACCTGTAATTTTACCTTACCAGGATCGATGACAATAAGTTTCTATGTACAACAAAATATTAATGACAGCACTTCTGTGGTAGCAAAAAAAAATTGAGATCAAAATGTATTCCTAGAAATAGGGAAATGATTGAAAAAAATTATGGAATATTAATGTTGTTGCTGTTGTTATTCAGTCATTTATGAACAACCTTTCATGATCTTGTTTGAGATTTTCTTGGCAGGAATATTGGAGTGTTTTGCCATTTCCTTTTCCAGCTCATTTTACAGATGAGAAAACTGAGACAAACAGGGTTTAGTGACTTGCCCAGTAGTGTCTAAAGTCAGATTTGAACTCAGGAAGACTTCAGACTCAGAATTCTATCCACTGTGCTACCTTGCTTTCCAATATTAGTGCAGTGGATTATTATTTTGCTGTAAATATACATATATATATATATATATATGAAGAATTCAGAGAAACTTGGGAAGACTTAAATGAAGTGATAAAGCAACATAAGCAGAACTAAATGAGAACACATTATGACCACAGTAACATAAAGAAAAACAAGATATATAAATATAAAACTCACATCAATGCAAAGACCAATCTTTATTACAGAGGTCTGTCTCCTTCCATGAGAGAACTAGAGGACAACAGGCATTGTTTAAGTAAAATAATCATTAATAAATGATTCTTTTGTCTCTCTTAATTCTAAATCCAAATGGAACTATAGTTCTATGACATAATTCCAAGCTGCTACATAAGTTAAATGTACCCCTAAATCATATTATAACAGATCTCAGAAGCTATCCAATTTAACCTACTTCTGAATAGCAATCCCTTCTAGAACATCCCTGACAAGTGGTCTTCCAGCTTCTGCTAGAATATCTCCAGAGATGAAAAACTCAGTATCTCCAAAAGTAACCCCAATTTTGGATACTTTTCATCATTAAGAAATTTTTTCCTTCACCTTATGCCTACAATATTGTGTCCAGAAATAGAATCTGAGCTCTATCTGGAATCTGGCCTGATCTCAGGACAGTCAAAATATCTCTCTCTAATCATTCTGTAGCCCAAAATCACATTAGCTTTAAGTGTTGCTACATCACCCAACTAACTCACATTGAGCTTGCAGTCTCACCTCTCCTTCAACTACCTTCTTTCTTCCAGACAAGATCCCTAGGTTTCCCTTTATCATTTTCTCAGTTACAACTATGTGGTGTCTCATGAGGAAAGAAAGAGGCATCTGATTTGATAGTAGAAATGAATATATTCATATTCATGGAAAATGCCATTATTTCACTCAGAAATAGTGCAGTGAGAACATAGTGCCTCTAAAAACTGAAGGGACATGGAACAAGTAGTAGTCAGAGAATTTGTGTGGGTTAAACAGGGAAAGCTTCCTAGAGGAGGTTCCCTTCAGAACCTGGCTTTGAAAAAGGGGCAAGGGCAAGAAATAGTGGAAGTGGAATAAGGGGTGTTTCTGATATAAAATTTGAACCCAATACTGAAGTTACCAAGGTTTGAAGTTGGTTACCAAGAGATAACTCTGTCCCTAAGGTATGTCTATGCTATCTAAATAGAGAGGTTGGAATCTACCTGCAGTGCAACTATTCCCTCTGAAATTCCCCTCTAAAATTCCTGACCCAGCAGAGTCAAGGTAAAAAGAAGCAACTAGTGTAGACATGTGTTCTATTTAAGGATATCACATAGAAGAAAGAGGGCAGTGTAGATAGAGAACTCAGTGATGTGACCTCAATCTGAGGTATCAGCATGATAGAGCTACCAAGAAGGTTAAATGAAGGAAGAAGGAAGGAAAGAAGCATTTATTTAATGACCGTTCTCTGAAAAGCACTGTGTTAAGTGCTTTCCAAAAAGTGTTTCATTTGATCCTCACAACAACTTTATAGGTACTATCACTCATTCTACAGTTGAGGAAACTAAGGAAGATGGTGATTAAGTGATTTGGTTAAGGTTACCTAACCAGTGTCTGAGGCTGAATTTGAACTCAGGTCTTCCTGATTCCAGACCCAGCACACTATCCATCATGCCATGTAGCTGCCTCCATTAAGACAATAAACTGTAAAAATAAAACAAAAATTTTAAAAAAACTGTATTGAGACATCTGGCATCCAAAAAATAGATAATTATTATGCTATCCTTTGCCCTGGTCATGGAGTGTTGTGCACAGTTCTAGATATCACATTTCAGGAAGGACATTGATGAAGAGTATAGAGGAGGGCAGCCAGGATGATGAAGACAATAAAGCTTATGCAAAATGAGGATTTCACTGAAGGAACTGAGGATGTTCCCAATCACACAGAGACCCTCAAAGCCAATTTGATCTTGGGTTGTGGAATGAATAGTTGTTTTGCTGTCCTCAGCTCAGGTCACATTTGGAGCCACATTTTAAGAATACTGACTGATAAGCAGAAGTGTGTCCAGAGGAAGCTGAGCAGGATAGTGAGGGGTCTGAGATTGTGCTGACCTGAAGAAGAGATTCAGAGGGAAACACAATAGCCATCTTCAAGTAGTTGAAGGGACAATTATACTTGCTCTGTTTGGCAGAAGAGGCAAAAACCTGGTGGATATGGTAAAGAGGAAAAGGTAAAATTCAAGGAAGGAAACTTCTTAACAATGAGAGCTATCTTAAAAGTGGATTGAACAGCATCTGGGCCTCCCTCACTTGAGATCTTCATGCAAAGATGACCATTTTTCGGGGAAAAGAACTAGATGTCCTCTGACCCTTCCAACTCCAAAATTCTGATTCTGAGGCTTCAAAAGGACTGCCATCCCTTGGAGGCATTTAAGAATATTGCTTCATTTGGGGATGCCAAGGAAATCTGCCCTTGATACAAGTTACTTGTAAAAGATATGAGCAAAACACTCACCAGCCATCTGAGATCTACAGGGAGCTTGATCTTCCCAAGGAAGCAACCTTATTTACATCTTCAAACTCCTGCCTAGGTGGTTTGGAAGTAGGAAATAGCTAACACTTAGAGGAATTGGGATTTGGTGCTTTGTTGTCTTTATTTTGCTGGCTAATATCTAAAAATCTATTGAGTTTATGTATCATGGGAAAGTGAAGGAGATTTCACTCCTCACTTCAACTCTGCAAACTGAAATTTCTTCCCCCATCTTAGACTAAGTTGTGGGTGTTCTACCTCCCTTCATGCTGATTTTCTGAGCTATCATCCTCAGATCATCTAATTAGAAAATGATAAATAATGAAAATCATCAGTGGCTTGCCTGAGTCTAATTGACAGTTCAACATGTCATTGGCAATGGGTTAGGGGTAGAGTCATAATATATTCTGAGACTGCATTAATATAAAATTCTCATACATGAGCCAGAAGAGTCAGTGAATTTTAAAGGAAATAGCTTAATAAGTCATAGTTTATCCATTCATTCTACCTGGTTAGTCAAAAATCATATCTTGAATTTTCCTTCATGTGAGATCAGGAAGCTCAGGATTGACCTCTCATTGCTCCACTAGAGAGATAAAGAAAGCCAAATACTGGTTCTTCAGGTTCTGACCTTGGAAAACTTACTTCACCTCTCATGACTTTAGTTTTCATATGTGGAATATTAGGGGGTTGAACAATATGACTGCTAAGATCACCTTCAACTCTAAAACTATGAGCCTCTGATCTTTCCACCTCTCTGAACCTGTCTCCTCCCAACTTACATATTACTATCAATGATGTCACCAGTCTTTTAGCCATTCAGGCTCAAAATTTCAAAGATGACCTTTTCCTTCCCTCTCTGCATAATAATAGCTGTCATTTAGATAGCACATTAAGCTTTATAATGCACTTTGTATCCATTATCCCATATGAATCTCATAGCAACCCTTTAAAAGAGGAACTACAATGATTTTGTTGTTGTTATTCAGTCATTTCAGTCATGTCTGACTTTTTATGACCCCTATTTAGAGGGGGTTTTTTGCCAGAGATACCAGAGTAGTTTGCCATTACCTTCTCCAGCTTGCTTTTCAGATGAAGAAACTGAGGCAATTGCCTAACGTCACATAGCTAGTAAGTGTCTGAGACCTAATTTGACTCAGGTCTTCCTGACTCAAGATGCAGTGTTCTATCCACTGTACAACCTAGCTGCCACCATGAGGATTATTATCTCCATTTTCTAGATGACAAAACTGAGGCTCCAAGGGGATAAATGACTTGCCTATGATCATGAAGCTAGAAAGTGTCAGAGGAAGAATTCCTTCCAACCCATCTTCACAGCCCCAACTCCAGCCCTCTATTCGACTCTACTGTACCATGCTACCCCTCTAGATCAAAACAATTGCCAAGCTGCAATCCTACTGCCTCCTATATCTCTTATATCTTACCTCTTCAACAATCCCCCACCATCACCACCCTCATTTGAGTCCTTATGACTTCTCACCTGTACTATTATAATAATGTCCTAACTGATCTCCTTGCCTTCACTCTCCCCATTCTGATCCATGTTTCACATAGCTGTCAAATTAATCTTCCCAATGCATTGTTCTGACCATGTCACTCAAGGACCTTCAGGGGTTCCAGGTGTCCTATTAAATTAAAAATCCCAGTTGGTAAAAGCCCTTACCACTTAGCTCCAATCTTTATATCCAATTTTATTTCACACTGCCCCCCTCCTTCACACACACACACATCACATACTATCCAAATTGAATTACTTACTCTTCACTAAACTCATCTTCCCATTTTCTCTTCATCTCTGCCTCTTAAATTTTATCTCTTCCTTAAAAGCCCAACTCAGGAGGGATCTCCTCCTTGACCTCACCTAGAATTGATTTCTCTCTCTTCATATTTGCCCAAACATGATTTCAACCACATCATGTTTTGCCAGTGCTAGCCAAAAATGAAAGGGATCATCAGGGATGAGAACAGTGGATAAAAGGAGGCAACTTAGTCAAGTAGCAAGAGAAAGAAGTTAATAACATAAGGATAGCCCAAGGATCTGCATTGGCATTCATCATCTCTTAGAAGAACCAGAGTGAAGCTAGGTGGCACAGTGGATGGAGCATAGACCCTGGAATTAGGAGGACCTGAGTTCAAATCTAGTCTTGGGCACTTAATAATTACCTAGTTGTGCAACCTTGGGCAAAAGATTTAACCCCATTGTCTTACAAAAACCAAAAAAGAAAAAGAAAAGAATCAAATACAGGGTAATGCAGTGGGAAGGGAAGCATCCTGAAGTTAGAGTTCAAATTCCAGCTCTGCCATATGTAACTTTGAACAACTTACTTTTACACCTGCGGGCCTCAGTTTCCTCACCTATAAAAAGAGGCTGTCAGACTTGATAACCTCTGAGATCCCTGGTAGTTCTCTGATCCTATTATCCTAAGTGCTAAAATGTATTGGGAAGATATTTTATGAAAGATTTCTAGAAAGACAGGAAAGGGGAACAGCATTTATTTAGTACCTATTATATGAGAGGCACTACACTAAGTGCTTTAGGAATATCTCATTTAATCCTCACAACAAGGTTGGTGCTATCATGGTCTCTGTTTACTGAGGAAACCAAAGCAGGAAAAGGTGAAAGATAATATAGTCAATAAGTGTTTGAAGCTACACTTGAACTCAGGTCTTTCTGTTTTCAGGTCCACTGTGCCACCTAACTGCACTGCATAAAATACATTGAATAAAAAAGCACAAATAGGTTGCAATCTACACTGGCAGAAGGAGCATGCAATTTCATAAAAAGCAAAGTTAACACTTTGCCCAGACTTCTCCTTTGTCATCATTACATTTTATATTACCCCACATATACTTGTGTACATGGCCTTCAGCCCTTTCTGACTGAAAACTCCAGGAGGACAGGGCTTGAGTTGAGTCAATCTTTGTACCTCTAGTTTGGAGCAATGAGCTTCATGCATCGTCACACTTAATAAATAAATGTCTGCTGAACCGAATTGAAAATGTCCTTTTTGCCTGTTGTTTCTGTGCTCTCCAGGAGGTTGGAAGGACTGATCTTGCTAATTAGGAAAATGCATTAAGAGCATGACTTACAGATGGTTCTAGAGACTGAACGTCTCATTTGCATTGAGCTGTTATCTTATTGATTGTGTTAAATTAGGAGATCATCCCACTGTCTGCAACACTCCACCATAACTATGAAATCAGTTATTATCAAGAGGCAGCACAAGCCCCCCTCACTCTTCAATCACCCTTCCAAAGGCTGCCGACCAATCCCTGAGAGCTCTAAGTTGAGTTTCTACTAAAACCACAGGCATCAGCAGAAACTGCCTGATGACTCTCATTGCCATTGGATCTGGTGAACTTGCTTTTGAGTGCCTTCATACACATGGGCAGCAGCTTTCTGGGCAGCCCAGGGACAAATCTCTGTGTCACCTTGGGTAAGTCACTTCTCTGTTGGTTTCAATTCCCCCACCTAGAAAATGAGAGAGGTAAACAAGATGATCTTTTCCAAGTCTAAAATACTATAATCCACTGGGTAGGACAAGGACTGGGTCTCATAGTCCCAGCTCTTCCTGGGTGTTTCCTATCTGGGCAGTTAGGTGGCATAGTGCATAGACCTCCAAGCCTAGAGTCAAGAAAAGTTCAGATTTGACCTTATTAGCTGTATGGTGCTGGGCAAGTCACTTTATCTCTGTTGGCTTCAGTCTCCTTATGTATAAAATGGGAATGATAATAGCACTTCCCTTCCAGAGTTGTTGTGAGGATCAAATGAGGTAATTATTGTAAAGTGCTTTACACAGGAGGATCTGAATTCAAATTTGACCTCAGACACTTCACACTTACTAGCTGTGTAACCTTGGGCAAGTCATTTAACCCTGATTGCCTCACATCTAGGACCATCTCCAGTCATCCTGATCTACTTCTGGCCACTGGATCCAGATGGCTCCAGAGGAGAGAGTGAGGCATAGCACCTCCCTCACTCAAATCCAATTCATGCTCTTGTTATGGCATCATCTCCATGAAGGCATGGTCTTCTTCAAGAACAAAGAACACAGTGGATAGAGCACTGGTCCTGGAGTCAGGAGGACCTGAGTTCAAATCCAACTTGAGACACTTAATAATTACCTAGCTGTATGACCTTGGGCAAGTCACTTAACCCCATTGCCTTGAAAAAATGAAGAACCAACATCATTATTTGTATCTCTGGCACTTAGCATAGTGCCTGATACATAAGAGGTACCATATAGATATTAACTATTAATTATTATAATCCACTCTCCTCATTTTATAGTGAAAGAAATTGTCTAAGATAGAAATAACTTACCCTAATTCATAAAGGTAATAAAGATGGGATTAAAACTCACTTCTTCTTACTCAAAATCCAATGTTCTTATCATCACATTGCACCAACCCAGATGGGCTCCTCTTCCATTTCCCAAACCATTCCTGAATACAAAAGCCAGAGAATAAAGCATTATTTTACATTACTTTACATAAAAAAATTGAAGGAAAAGATAGAGGCAGAGATTTTCAGACTGTGGATGCATTCATGCTAAGAGAGATATATCAGTCCATCCACAAAACTGTCCTGAAACTTCTTCTGTAGGTGTGCGGTTAAAGATAGAACCCAGGAATGAGATACCAGGGCACTCTGGGGCTAATTGTTCAAGACTGGGTGAGAAAATAAGTTCATGACATTGCAGTGATATATGAGAGAAGGCATAAGGTACATGGTTCAGGAACGGTGGTCTCCAGACCAGCACAGAGAAGAAGCACATACCTTCTATGGATGTTGGCAGCCTGGGAAACATCTGTGGTTATTCCACCCTAGTTACAATCCTGATGAGAATGAGGATTCAGAGGCCACCATGGCTATCACATATGTTGGTAGCAGATTTTTATTCTGCTCCAGGTACTAGTTCCTCCGTAAATACAAGGAGGGAGAAGGGGAAAATGGAAGGGAGAAAAGAATAGTTGGGGGGAGGAAGGAATAAAAAAGGTGGGGAGAAAGTGGGGGGGGGGGACAAGGAGAAATTGTAGTTCTCCTTTAGGATGATTACAAGGGTGAGCTGTGATGAATGGCTGTAACCTGGGAAAGAAGACAGCAGAGACCTCCAGGCAACTGGTCACCAGCAGAAGGAACCAGCAAATTCATCATTCAGTTGTCAGAAGGTGACCTCCAGCTGCCTTTGAGACTAGTTTTTACTCCTAGCTCACATGGGATTGGGCACTGCCAGCAGTGGGTATCACCAATGACAGGACCACCTCGACCATTCTTCCTACCTCCTACAGACAGAAGGAAAATAATTAACTTAGTGCTGTGGATCATGGGTCCCATATCCCCTAAAAGGATGGCAGAGTGCTTGAGGTGTCCTGGAAAACTCCAATGTGTATCTCCCATCTTTCTCTTCTGCCCCCTACAAAAGCCTAAATCCTCTGCTTTCAATACCAGGATCCCCAGTCTGATATGGTTGGGTGCCCTGACAGATGCAGCTTTAAAGATTCATTCTTCCACTAGCTTTAAACACTATTTCTGCTGCAAAAATTTTATGAAAATGACAGGATATAGAGCAGTTGTGATTAACTGTATTGGTACTGGGAGGGAAAAAGCCCCCCCTTATATACTGCTATACACACATTATCTCAGGAAATCCTCGTTAACATCCCTATGAAGTAGACTGTAAATATTATGCCCATTTGATAGGTAAAGTAAGTGAGGCTTCCAGAAAAGA
This sequence comes from Macrotis lagotis, assembly GCF_037893015.1. Taxonomy (NCBI): domain Eukaryota; kingdom Metazoa; phylum Chordata; class Mammalia; order Peramelemorphia; family Peramelidae; genus Macrotis; species Macrotis lagotis. Next base: position 850,130,910 of record NC_133658.1, read on the forward strand.
AACGACTTGAAGAGGGAAGGTGATAATAATAATTGTGATACCTATCCCACAGGGTTATTTTAAGGAAAGCCCTGAAGAATTCATATTCACAGTAAATGCCAGATCTAGTATCCAAATCCTGGTTCTTGGACTACAAACCTTTCCATCGCACCATTAGAGCTAGTAAAACTCTGAATCCAAAATGACAGAAGATAACAGTTGGGTTCTGGATGGGGGAGGGGAGAACTTAAGATGTCATAGATCTAGAGTGGACCTCAGAAGTTATCTAAGTCAACATTCTCACTTTACAAATAAGGAAACTGAGGCCCAGGAAAATTAAGTGATTTCTCTCAAGTCACATGAATAGTAAATGTCAGAAGCAGAATTTGGACCCCAATCTTCTTACTCTCAAGTCAGTGTTCTTTCAATTGCGTCAAACCACATTCTTCTCAAACAGAGAGAATCTAGAAAGGCGGGTGGAGCTGTTCAGGTGATCTGAAAAAATGTTGATTAGGCATGGAGCTCCCAGCAGGTCAGTCATAGAAGTATCTCTCTACAACATTTGTAACTAGTGGCCACCTAGAGACCTCTAAACTAGATTAAAGGCCAGGTGGGCTGAGTAAATCAGTAGGATTCTCCCCTTTCTTTCATCCTCCTACCTCCTGATCTAAAGTAAGTGACAAGAGTATGCCTCAACATATGGTGGAAATGAATTTGGATTGAATGAAATCAAAGGAATTACAACTAAGTGTGAAAAAGTCTTGATCAACTTAGATGTCTCTGATAAGTTATAGAAAGAACTGGAAAGATGTTACATAGAAAGAATATTTGGACTGGCTAAGGAAACAACCATTTCCTAGTAGATTTTTGGGGAAAATCTTTGCATCAAATACCAAGTTATTTCAGAATTTATTTGAGATATGAGTAACAGTACAGTTTTCCCATAAAACCAATAAATAGGAAGGGGTAATTAGATGATTCAGTGGCTCGAATGCTGTGCATTCAGAAAGATCTAAGGTCAAATATGACTTCAGACACTTACTATCTGATGACCCTAGGCAAGTCACTTAACCCTGTTTCTTTAATCCACTGAAAAAAGGAAATGATAAACCACTCCAGTATCTTTGCCAAGAAAATTCTATGGATTGTACTCATGAGCTATGGTATGCATGGGGTCAGGAAGAGTCAGAAATGATTGAACCATAACAATAAAGGGAGCATTTTGGAGGAAAGGAGAAACCCTTGGCTTTGGCTTCAACTGACAGTACAACAAAACTAGATTCAACATGGGAGGGCAGATCCAGGACTACACAGGGAGCCCAACAAAGAAATTACACCATGCCTAAGGGGAACTACTTGAGCTTCTCAGAAAGTGGAGAAAATGACTTTTATCAACCAGGCATTGCAAGATAATCAAATGCTACATGTGCTCTCTTAGCTTGAACACACTAACCTCTGGATTCTGTGCCCCTGGACACTGTGTGTGCTCTTGGGAAAGTGTATCACAGAAATGAGGGAGAAGTTAGCTTGAAAGATTGGGTTGGTTGTACCAACCATGTTTATTGTACCACCTTAATGAATAGCCACTCCTAAAAGCTACTTAAGGCTGGCTGTCTAATGGATTTTTTTATTTTATTTTATTTTATTTTGTTTTACAATTTTCCCCCTAATCTTACTTCCCTCCCCCACCCCCCACAGAAGGCAATTTGCCAGTCTTGACATTGTTTCCATGGTATACATTGATTCAAATTGAATGTGATGAGAAAGAAATCATATCCTTAAGGAAGAAACATAAAGTATAAAAGATAGTAAGATCAGACAATAAGATATCCAGTGTTTTTCCTAAATTAAAGGTAATAGTCCTTGGTCTTTGTTCAAACTCCACATTTCTTTCTCTGGACACAGATGGTATTCTCCATTGCAGACAGCCCAAAATTGTTCCCGATTGTTGCACTGATGGAATGAGCAAGTCCATCAAGGTTGATCATCATCCCCATGTTGCTGTTAGGGTGTACAGTGTTTTTCTGGTTCTTCCCATCTCACTCAGCATCAGTTCATGCAAATCCCTTCTGGTTTCTAATAGAGCAATAGTGTTCCATGACATACATATACCACAGTTTGCTAAGCCATTCCCCAGTTGAAGGACATTCACTTGATTTCCAATTCTTTGCCACCACAAATAGGGATACTATGAATATTTTTGTACAAGTAATGTTTTTACCCTTTTACATAATCTCTTCAGGGTATAGACCCAGTAGTGGTATTGCTGTATCAAAGGGTATGCATATTTTTGTTGCCCTTTGGGCATAGTTCCAAATTGCTCTCCAGAAATGTTGGATGAGTTCACAATATTAGTGTCCCAGATTTCCCACAACCCTTCTAACAATAATCATTGTCCTTTCTGGTCATATCAGCCAGTTTGAGAGATGTGAGGTGGTACCACAGAGATGGTTTAATTTGCATTTTTCTAATAAGTAATGAGTTAGAGCAATTTTTCATATGAATTTGATTTCCTCATCTGTAAATTGTCTTTGCATATTCTTTGACCATATTTTTTGTCAATTGGGGAATGGCTTTTTTTTTAACTTGACTCAGTTCTCTGTGTATTTTAGAAATGTGTCCTTTGTCAGGAAACACTAGTTATAAAGATTTTTTCCCAGTTTACTACATTTCTTTTAATCAGTTACAGTGGTTTTTTCTGTGAAAAAATTTTTAATTTAATGTAATCAAAATCATCTAGTTTGTTTTTAGTGACGTTCTCCATCTCTTCCTTAGTCATAAACTGCTCCCCTTTCCATAGATCTGACAGGTAAACTACTCCTTGATCTTCTAGTTTGCTTATAATATTGGTTTTTTATGTCTAAATCCTTTATCCATTTGGATCTTATCTTGGTATAGGGTGTGAAGTGTTGGTCTAATCTAAGTTTCTTCCATACTAACTTCCAATTTTCCCTGCAGTTTTTATCAAAGAGAGAGTTTTTATCCGAATAGCTGGGCTCTTTGGGTTTATCAAACATCAGATTACTATAATCATTTCCTGCTATTGCACCTAGTCTATTTCACTGGTCCACCACTCTATTTCTTAGCCAATACCAAACAGTTTTGATGACTGATACTTTATAATATAATTTTAGATCAGGTAGGGCTAAGCCACCTTCTTTTGTACTTTTTTTCATTGAATCCCTGGAAATTCTTGGCTTTTTATTTTTCTATATGAATTTACTTCAACTTTTTCTAACTCATTAAAGTAATTTTGTTTTAATTTTGATTGGTAGGGCACTAAACAGGTAGTTTAGTTTGGGTAGAATTATCATTTTTATTATATTACCTCGACCTATACATGAGCAGTTAATGTTTGCCCAGTTATTTAAATCTGATTTAATTTGTGTGAGAAGTGTTTTATAATTGTTTTCAGAAAGTTTCTGAGTCTGCCTTGGCAAATAGATTTCCAGGTATTTTATATTGTCTGAAGTTACTTTGAATGGGATTTCTCTTTCTAGCTCTTCCTGCTGTATCTTGCTGGTCATATACAGAAAAGTTGAGGATTTATGAGCATTTATTTTATATCCTGCAACTTTGGTAAAGTTGCTAATTGTTTCCAGTAGTTTTTTAGATGATTCCTTGGGGTTCTCTAGGTATACCGTCATGTCATCTGCAGAGTGAAAGTTTTGTCTCTTCCTTCCCAATTCTAATTCCTTCAATTTCTTTTTCTTCTCTTATTGATAAAGCTAACATTTCTAATATAATATTGAATAGTAGTGGTGATAATGGCCACCCTTGTTTCACCCCTGATCTTATTGGGAATGCCTCTAGCCTCTCCCCATTGACTATAATGCTTGTTGATGGTTTCAGATAGATAAAAATATGGAATGTTTCACGAATTTGGATGTCATCCTTGTACAGGGGCCATGCTAATCCTCTCTGTATCATTCCAATTTTAGTATATGTGCTGCCAAAGTGAGCATTATCTAATGGATTTTTGACTGACCATTTTGGGGGAACCATACTGATAGGGACTCCTTTAATATGAAATAAGAAATTATTAAGCACTTATGATATGCTAGGCACTGTTACATGCTTTACAAATAGCCCTGAGAGGTAGGTGCTACTATATCCCCATTTTTGAAGCAAATAGAGGTTAAATAATTTCTCTAAAGTCACATAGTAACAATCTCAAACCATATTTGAATTCAGGTCTCCCTGATTCTCTCCTGTATCACTTAGCTACCTCTATTATAGCTACACATAAGCTATTATAATACCAGGAAAATACCTTCTAACATTCCAATACTGCCCCTAGATCTCTGAGAGAATGTGGTAACCCCATTCTAAAGATCTGATGAGACATCTTCCCCCATCAATGTGAGGACAAGCCAGAAAGTTGGCTTTAAAAGTATGTTCAGTTTCTCATTCAGACAGTTTTCTTCTTTTTTCTTTTGGCATTTATTATTGTTCTACCCTTAATGTCATCAATTTGGGGAATGACCACTGTGGAAATTCCCTCCACTGACGAAAATCAGTTCTTCCATAACCTATAGCTGTAGAGTAGTCTGGTACACTAAGAATTTCGCTGACTTGTCCGTAGTTTATATCACAGAAAGAACTTGAAAACAGATCTTCCTATCTTCCTGTCCAACAGAGATGCCAAAAATGATATCAAAGCCCTGAATGCTTTGGAACCACATTAAAATATAATTAAGAAATGTTTAACAAAGTACATTAAAATATAGATTTGGGGGCGGCTAGGTGGTGCGGGGGATAAAGCACTGGCCCTGGAGTCAGGAGTACCTGGGTTCAAATTCAGTCTCAGACACTTAATAATTACCTAGCTCTGTGGCCTTGGGCAAGCCACTTAACCCCATTTGCCTTGCAAAAAAAAAAAAACCTAAAAAAAACATACATTTGATGTAGGGAATGTTAATATGTGATTTTCTAAGACAATATGCAGTCTTCGGGGATTCTTGTGTATCACTTAGTGACCCCCTTTCAATTTGAATTGGACACCACTCTCCTACACTTAGATCCCTTTTGTTCATTAATTCCTAAAGGGACCTTTAGATATCATTCATCTCATTTATTCCTGAAAGCAAAAACTAGTAGTCTTTTAACCAAACAATATGACAAGTTGTAGAAAGTTAGAGGACAGAAGAGAAATAATTGATAAATTTGAATGGATTAGATTTGGATTGAGTGGGATCATGTTTCTCTAAGAGCTCAGAGCTAGAAGTACACTTAGTAAATTGCCCTCTTGCCCCAACACAAATAAAGAATTCACTTTTGAAAGAAAATGAAGCAAATATCTGGTTTTAGCTGTTGGAGGAAACCAATTGACCTCTAGGAAAAATATCATCTCCTATTGAGGTCACATGGCAGCTAGTGAAACAGAGGCCCATAGGTGAGCAGTATATGATAGCAGTATAACTTGCAAACAAAAAAAGCCAATAAAATCTTAAAGTATATTAATAATAACTGCTGATTTTGCATAGATAAAATTGATGTGACTAATATAAGAAGAAAAACTATGGATTGGGGAGGAAAATCTTTGTAACAAATCTCTGATGATGTTCTGAAATTCTAAATATATAGAGAACTAACACAAATGGAATCATAATTAAATGAATAAATGGTTAGAGGATATGAACAAACAATTAACAAAAGAACTTCAGACTTTTAACTGTCATATGTAAGATTATTATAATTCTTTAATAGCAAGAGAAATAGGCATCAAAATAACAGTTTTCACCATATACCCAGAAAATCAGTAAAAAATAGAAATAGAGTATGTTGGAGAGGCTGATAAAGACAGAATCACACATACACTGTCTATACTGATAGAGCTGTGAATTAGGCTAATCATTCTGGAAAGCAATCTGGAATTATGCTAAAAAGTGACTAAATTGTCCATACAAATTGATGCAGAGCTCCAATTATTAGACAAAAACCTCAATGAAGTTTAAAAAATAGAAATAAATTTTCCATATTCATCAAAATGTTCACACCAGCACATATTGTAGTAGCAAAGTTCTAGAGACAATGTAGGTACCCAGCTATTGAATTTAAGCTCCCTGAGGGCAGTGACTATTGTATTTATTGTCTCTATTCCCAGCACCTCTGAATATGCTTAGCAGGTGTTTAATAAATGCTTGTTAACTGATTAATTGGCTTGGCAGTATGACTAAATAAATTGTGACATAAATGTAATGAGATATTGAACCAATGAATATGAAAAATTCACAGAAGCATGAAAAGACTTATGAGAACTTGGGCAGAATGGACTAAATAGAACCAGAAAACAAGCGCAACAACAACATAAATGAAAGACCAAAATTTCAAAATTAAACTAAATATTATGCAATTATAATGATCAAACTTGGATTTTAGAGAAGAGGTGAGAAAATGCACTTCTTGGGATGGCTAGGTGGCGCAGTGGATAGAGCACTGGCCCTGAAGTCAGGAGTACCTGAGTTCAAATCCAGCCTCAGACAGTTAATAATTACCTAGCCGTGCAGCCTTGGGCAAGCCACTTAACCCCATTGCCTTGGAAAAAAACTAAAAAAAAAATGCACTTCTCTTTGTGAGAGGGTACACATGTGGAAATTGGCTAGATTGTCAGACATATGTGATCGGTAGAGTTAAGTATTAATATCTCTGAGTTTCTTCACTTGCCCTAAGCCACGCTTACAGATTGGATCTCCAGATTCAAGGTTTTCTGTGGATCTGAACTTCTATGACTATAGATCACAAGACCCCGTTGTTATACTTACCTTTCATAGTCAGTCAATAAATAAAATGAACCCAAAGCAAAGGCATTACTGAGATGACAACATGAGAACAATAATAACAAAACCAAAGACCTAGGGAACAGCTTCCCACAACAATACAAAGTGCCAATAAGAACACAAACGGAAGAAACCTGTGGAAAGGTACACACTCAGGAAATTGAAACCTCTAGTACCTTAAGGCCCCCTTTCTCTTTTCCTTTTCATGGTATTCTTATAGTGTTTTCCTTGGGTGCAGCATCTCTACTGAGCTGGGTTCCTTGGGCTGTTCCTCTCTGAACACAACTCCTAATAGCCAGAGATAAGTGTCTTTCCAACTAACAGCTCACATTCATAAGAGCTGTCTTTGTACCAATTGCCCACCAGAGAATGCGTCTTGTTTTTTTACTTTTTAAAAGGCCACCAGGGGCATGGCTCATTCTTCAGTCAAATCAATAACAGCTACTTTTTTATTCCTTCAAGCCTGAGTGGAGAGTTTCACACCTCATAAATGGGAAACAAGACACAGAAATTTTGTTGAATATTCCATTATATCTATTACTTGTCCCTTACCCCTTCTGTAATTTCATCAACTAAGGGTAGAAGGGGGAAGAAATCAATTGGTCAAGGGCTTACTGATCAACTATCTATCAAATACCTGTTACATACCAGTTATTTTTGCTTAACTACTCTTTAAAATTTCTTTTTAAATCTCTGACCAGGGACTGCTTCATGAATAGGGAAAAGGATATTCAGATATAAAGGAAATTAGAAAAAAATAAGATCTCAATAAAAACAAGAAAAACTATAATAGTCTACATTTACAACATTCTAAGGTTTCCTAAACACTTAACATTTATTATCTCATTTGATCTTTAAAACTATCCTGTGAGGTAAATAGTGAATTATTATTCTCATTTTACATAAGAGGAAGCAGGGGCCCAGAGAAGTTAAACACCTTGTCCATGTAACATAGTAAGTTCTAGAAGAGGAACTTAAAAATAGATCTCTCTTTCCTCCATGTTTAACTTCCTTTTCTTCATACAATGTTGACTTGCTATACGGAGTCCAAAATGAGCAAGGTGATCAGTCCACCCCTAGCAAGCCACATCAGGAGTACTATGCCCAACTCTTCCTCCATGTTTCCATGGACATGCACAAGCTGGAGAGTATCTAGACAGGATGGGGAGAGGGAAGAAATAACTCAAGATGTTTAACCTGGAAGATTTTGTTGAGATATTTCACCTGTCTGCATGTATTTTGAACTGATATATAAGAGAGATTAGACTTGTTCTGCTTATCTTCAGGGAAGAACTAGGAGTGGTGAACAAAAGTTCCAGAATAAAAGATTTAACTCTATGAAAGGACAAAGTTCCTAACTAGAGGTATACAAAAAAAAAAAGTGTTTGACTGCCTTAGGAAGTGAGATATACCCTGTCCATGGTGGTCTTTAGGTGTATGTTTGATGACATTGTGCTTCCAAAAAGGATCTTGTTAAAGTTGGTATTGGACTAGATTCAGGCTAAAGTTCTGAGGTCCTTTTCAGCTCTGACATTGTCAGCACAAAAGATGAGGGAATGAAGCTTACCCAAAGAATTACCCAACCCTAGCAATTAGCAAATTGATTGAGATGAGCCAAAGGGGTATGGTAGAGGATTTGATCATAGATAATACCTGGAAGGTGAAGATGGAAGGTGTGAGGGCAGGATTACCCAATGCCCAGGGAAAAGAATTTGGGGATTACTCCTTCTAGGAAACAGGAATCAGAGAAGATCAGGTAAGCCTGGTCAACTGTGGAACAAAAGTCCCAAAAGGAGTGGCTAATACATCAAGAACACCTGACTCAGCAACATCAAGACATCAATATAAAGGTCAATGTTTTTTTCCAAGTGAGCAGCAATTTCACAGTTTTGTTTATATAAACAAGATGTCAGAACTAAAAGGCCCTCAGATTTCATCTAGTCTTACCCTCTCATTTTATAGGAAAGAAAATTGAATCCCAAATAGCAGAAGATACTTTTCCAAGTTTACACAGAGATTGGAACTAAGAACCAGGTGTCTTGACTCCCAATTTTGAACTCTTCTGGAACTTAGATTTCATGACGTGCTCTGTTCACACCTCTCTAATATGTTCATCATGTATTATTGTGTACTCTATCAAGCTCCACGAAAGCGGGGCTATGTAATATTTAAACTTTATGTCTTCCCTTGTCACATAGTCCAATGTTCTACACACAGGCTCTTAATGAATCAGATTGCCACCATGCTACATTATCACTTTATTGCTCAATAATCTAGGCTGAAGGGGTGGAGCCAAGGTGGTGGCGTGAGACAGGATTTCCCAGAAGCTCTCTTCCAAAATATTCCAAAAATCTTAAAATTATGACTCTAACTAAATTTTGGAGAGGTAGAATGTACAGAAAGACCCAGTGAAACAATTCTCCAGCCCAAGGTAACTTGAAGATTCATGGGAAAGCTCTGTTCCACCAGGGTTAGAAGGCATGGCAGTACAGCCAGGGTCTAGCTGAGCTGAAGTAAAAGAGCTCCAGTCTTCCAGGAACAACCATGGGGCACCCTGGAGGGTGACACTTGGGGTAGCAGAAGTAGTATCCAGACCTCCCAAACCAGGAATCACCAAGCACAATTTTGAAGATCAGTGGGGAAAACTGCCAAAGTGAGCACAAGCCCAGGTTAGCATGACCCTCAGTATAGTCCCAACCCTTAGCACAGCCCCTGTCTGTGAAACAGAAGCAGGCCTGCAAAGTCACCTAGCAGGAAGCTGCCTGGCAGCTATTTCCAGAGTACTCAGCCCATGGAAGGTAAGGCGGTCCAGGAGACTGTTATGGTCCCTCCTCTGTCCCTGGGACAGTTATTTGGTGCTTTGTCCATATTCAGAACCTGGTTCCAGTCTGGAACCCCCCCCCAATTGCCCAAGAGCAGGAACCCTCCTCACAGCTCCAGGGCAGAGGAATATACTTATAGTCATCCACAGACCAGAGAGCACAGGCCAGGAGAACAGTCAGAGCCTCTCATAAGACCTTGAAGGAACTGAGGTCCATGCAGAAGTGTCTCAATAACACTCAAAAGTTTGGAAGTACATCAAAACCAGGGCACAGGCTGGGGAAATAAGTAAACAGAAAAATAGAACCGACCATAGATAATTCCTTTGGTTCCATGGAGGATCAGAATACACATTCAGAAGATAAAAAGGTCCAAACTTCTGTATCCAAAGCCTCCAAGAAAAACAAGAGTATGGAAAGAGGTCAAAGAAGATTTTGAAAATCAAGTAAGGGAGGTAGAGGAAAAATTGGGAATAAAATGAGAGAGATGCAGAAAAAAACATGAAAACCAAGTCAGCAATTTGGTCAAGGAGATCCCAAAAAAATAGAAGAAAATAACATATTAAAAACCAGTTTAGGTCAAATGGAAAAAGCTGTCCAAAAAGTTAATGAGGAGAAGAATACCTTAAAAAGCAGAATTGGCCAGATGGAAAAGGAGATAAGAAAGCTCTCTGAAGAAAACTCCTTCAAATGTAGAATGGAGCTAAAGGAAGCTGATGACTATGCAAGAAATCAATAAACAATAAAACAATATCAAAAGAAAGAAAAACCTAAAAGAAAATGTGAAATATCTCATTGAAAAAACAACTAGGGGCGGCTAGGTGGCATAATGGATAAAGCACCAGCCCTGGAGTCAGGAGTACTTGGGTTCAAATCCAGTCCCAGACACTGAATAATTACCTAGCTGTGTGGCCTTGGGCAAGCCACTTGACCCCATTTGCCTTGCAAAAACCTAAAAAACAAAAAGAAAAACAAAAAACAACTGACATGAAAAATTCAGGAAATTCAGGAAAAATTATTGGATTTCCTGAAAGTCATAATCAGGAAAAGAGTCTTGACTACATTTTTAAGGAATTTGCACAGGAAAATTGCCCTGATATCCTAGAAACAGAGGGTGAAATAGAAAATGATGGAATCCACCTTTTCCTCCTGAAAGAGATCCAAAAATAAAATAACTCCCAGGAATATTATAGCCAAATTCCAGCACTTCCAAGTCAAACAGAAAAATATTATAAGCAGCCAGAAAGGAACAATTCAAATATAGTGGCACTGCAGTCAGGATTACACAGGACTTAGCAGCATCTATATTAAGGGCTCATAGGGCTTAGAATATAATAATCCTGAAGGCAAAAAAGAGTTTGGAATGCAACTGAGAGAATCAACTACCCAGAAAAACTGAACATCCTATTCCAGGAGAAAAAATGGACATTCAATTAAAAAGGGAATTTAAAACTTTTCTGTTGAAATAGCCAGAGCTGAACAGAAAGTCTGATCTTCAAGTACAGGACTCAGGTGAAGCATAGAGAGGGTGGACAGTAAGAGCAAATTATGAGAGATTTAAAGTTGTTGAACTCCTTGTATTCCTGCATGGGAAGATGATACTGATAATACTTATATGAACCATCTCAATATAGCACTTAGGAAGAGCATATTTAGACAAGGCACAGGACAGAGCTGATTGTGAAGTATATTATATTAAAAAGATGGAATCAATAGGTGAAAAAGGAATGTACTGGGAGAAAGAGAAAGTAGAGATAGAATGGACCAAGATATTTCATGTAAAAGAGTCAAGAAAAATCTTTTGCAATAGAGTGGAAGTGGGGAAGGTGAGGGGGAATGAATAAGCCTTCATTCTAATCAGAAATGACTCAGAGAGGAAATATACACACTTAGTAGGTTTTAGAAATCTCTTACTCTAGGGCAGCTAGGTAGTACAGTGGATAGAGCACCGGCCCTGGAGTCAGGAGTACCTGAGTTCAAATCCGGCCTCAGACACTTAATAATTACCTTGCTGTGTGGTCTTGGGTAAGCCACTTAACCCCATTACCTTGAAAAAAAAAGGGATGGGCGAAAGGGGACAGGGGGAGGGGAGGGGGTGTAGGTGATAAAAGAGAGGGTAGATCATGGGAGAAGGTAGTCAGATACAACACACTTTTTTTATGCAAGGTGATGAGATTGTATGGGCTGCCCAAGACCAAGCGGCTGGGTAGTTGTTGGATTTCTGGGGAGGGATTTGGGCTTGGGTCCTCCTGGCTCCAGGGCTGGTGCTCTGTCTACTGTGCCACTTGGTTGCCCCATAGCATACTTTTGAGGAGGAATGGAAGATGGGAAATAAAATCAACAATAGCAACTGTGGGAAACAATGTGAAAAGCAACTTCTCTGGTGGACTTATGATGAAGAATGCCATCCACCAGACAGAGCTGATGGTATCTGAACACAGGGTGGAGTGTAATTTTTTTCTCTTTCTTTCACTTTATTTTTCATGAGTTTTTCTACTTTTGTGGGGAGAGGGGGAATTATACTTACTCTTAAAACAAGACTTTTATTAATGTGTAAATAAATAAAAAATGTTAAAAAAATACAAATTAAATTAAATTTTAAAAATAATAATAATTTGGGCTAAGGAGCTGGCCTTGGACAAGAAACACCATCATGCAGCTAGAGTTTCCATGTAGATTAGAGATATGGAAATGTTGTTTGGAAAAGTTAAAAAGAAATAGAAAATTAGGGGAAGGAAAGATGTTAGATATATATAGATATAGATATAGATATATGCATTGTTTTGGATTCCTTGGTCCTTCCCATGTCACATTGTCATTTTATCTAAGATTCTACTTCATATATGGCAGAGGTCACCATATATGTGACAAGGCACAATGCCAACTCTCACTGGAGAAATGAACAAGTGAAGATAACCTACATATATCCCTGCCTCCTTAAAGGTAAAAGGCGTCATTGGAAACCAATGTAGAAATGGTCTTGGTTTTTCTAACTTTCCTGATAGATGAGAGGCTTCATTCCATATTTATCATATGGGTGGGCTTGGACTAAAAGTATAAGACAGGAAACATCAGATGGCAAAATTGTTGGATCCCCACAAACTCCTTAAAAATTGTTTAATAAACATCAATTAAAATTAATATGTCAATATACAAAGGAGGACAGAAAAAAAGGATTATACAAGATATCTCTATTAAGGTTTATTTTTCTTTATAAAAACCTGATAAATAGATCTATCAAAGCTATCCTGCTTGTCTGTGGTTCTTTATTTCTAGTCTCTCTCTCTCTCTCTCCTTCCCTCCCCAAAAGAAAAAAAATTAACAAGTTTGCTTAGTCAAGCAAAACAAATTTCATATTGAACAAGTCTGAAAATGTATGTCTTATTCCATACCTCAAGCCCATCCCCTCCCTATCAGGAGATGTTTCATCATTGGTCCTTCGGAATCATGATTTATCATTGCATTGATCAGAGTTCTGAAATATTTCAAAGTTGCTTCAGATTTGTTGGTGTTAGCATGTAAATTGTTCTCCTGGTTCTGCTCACTTTCTTCTGCATCATTTCATACAAGATTTTCTTTCCCAGGTTTCTCTGAAACTATCCCTTTCATCATTTCTTAAAGTACAATAATATTCCATTACATCCATATACCATAATTTGTTCAGACACTCCCCATATGATTTATGCCCCTAAAGTTTCGAGTTCTTTGATATAACAAAAGGAGTGTTAATATTTTTGTACTTATGGGTCATTTTCCTCTTTCTTTGATCTTTTCAACATGCACTTCTAATACCTTCTCTGGATATCAGAGCCTTCCTCTGGGCCCCCCTCCCAAAGGGGATGAGGAAAGAGCTGTACAATAATGAAGTTCTGAGCCTCAGGGCTAGAGGAGGCTCTGCTTGGATAATTTACCTGCAATATTATAACTGAGAGGCATCATGGTCTAAGGAAAGGGGCTTGGTCTTTTAAATTTTTATTTTTACAAGCATTTGTCTTCCCCACTGACTTTCTCCATAATTAAATAGGGAAAAAAACCCTCTCATAACAAATATGTATAGTTCAGTGAAACAAATTCCTATATTAACCATATCCAAATCTGTATATTTCTGCCTGCATTTTATTTTATTTTAGGTTTTTTGCAAGGCAAATGTGGTTAAGTGGCTTGCCCAAGGCCACACAGCTAAGTAATTATTAAGTGTCTGAGGCAGATTTGACCTCAGGTACTCCTGACTCCCAGGTCAGTGCTCTATCCACTGCACCACCTAGCCACCCCTCTTTCTGTATTTTAAATCTATCACCTCTCTCACAGGAAGTTTCATCTTCACTCCAGGGTCTTGGTCTTGCAATTAAACTTGAGTTCAAAACTTGCCCTATAATACTTGCTAACTGTGCAATCCTGGGTAAGTCATTTAATCTCTCAAAGTTTGAGTTTCATTATCTATATAATGACAATAATGATATTTTTTTATTGCCTACTACATAGGTTGTTGTGAAGATGGCATTTTAGAAACTAAAAAACAAACAAATACCAACAAAAACAAACAAACCATGATTTATTATGGTGCTCTTTATAAGCCCCAGAGGCTCTGTTGTCTGGTTCATATACAAGCCAATATCTTATCACTCCCCAAAGTCATTGAAGGAGACTCCCAAAGCTCTTTCTATCAGAAGATTCAGGACTTAAAAAAAATCAGGCACCAACCCTGAAGTCATGAGGACCTGAATTCAAATTTGATCTCAGATACATGAGATTTATTAGCTGTGTGATCCTGGTATCACTTAACTCAACTGTCTCACAAAAAAAAATGAATTCAATTAGCAAATTGGAAAAATAACAAAAAACTAAAATAATAGATTTTAAGAAGACAGGAGAAGACAGAAACACCAATACATTTTTGGTAGAGTTGTAAGTTTACCCAAACATTCAGGGTTGGGGAGAAAGTTTAGTTTTATTTAAGATATGTACTTGTTCAAACCCTTTGACACAAAGGTGCAAACCATAAGGAGATAAAAGTCACAAAGATTCACTATATCACAAAATTTGGGTTAGAAGAGAACTTAGTAAATCGACTCAAACACCACAGTCACTTTAATACAACCAATAAATTGCCACCCAGCCTCTATTTGAAGACCTCCAAGGAAAGGGAACTCACCACCTCCCAGAGAAACCCATTTCACTTCTGAATAGCTCTAATTGTTGTGAACTTTTTGTCAAAAATCAATTAAGATATTCTGTTTGCAACTTATTCTCATTGCTCCTGGTTCTGGGACCATATAGACCAAATTTAATTCCTCCTCCATATGACAGCCATGTAAATGCTTATAAACTACTTGTAAAACTTTACAAAAAAAACAGCCTTGGGTCTTATATTTTGTCCCCAGGATAAATTTGCTCAATTCCTTCAACCTGGACCTTTCATCTTCCTGTTTGTCTTCTGGACACTCTTCAACTTATCATTATCCTTCTTAAGTGTTGACTCAACACAATATTCCAGATAAGTGTAGCAAGAGCAGAGAGCACTGGAACTCTCACTTTCTATCACTGAAATCTATGATCATCCAATTGCTGAATCCTATTGGGCTTGCAGTCCACTAAAACCCCCAGATTTTTTTCAGAACAACTGTCATCTAATCATACAATTCCTGTTTTGCATTTGTGGTATTGATTTTTAATATCCCAATGGAAGATTGTATTTCTATTGAGATTTATTTCATTTGAATTGGATTTTATTTTTCCCCTATTGAATTTGAACTTAATATATCTAATACATACTCTATCCTGTCAAGATCCTTTTAGATCCTGCCTCTGATGTTCAGCCATCTCTTATACTTTCACAGCATCTATAAATATAGTGAGCATGCCATATATACCTTTATCAAAGACACTGATAAAAAAAATGCTAGCTAACAGAGTCAAGCACAGATCCCTAGAGTTCTCTTCTGTGGACCTCCTGCCTCATTAATGCAAAACCATTAACAACTTACTCTTTCAGTCCAGCCACCCAACAAGTTTTGAATACATCTGATTTGATTATATTCTGTTCCATATATCTCTACACCTTCTCCACAAGCACAATATAAGATACTTCATCAAAAGTTTTCAAAATTCTAGGAAGATTACATCTTCAACATTCCCTGGATCTATTAGTTTAGTAATCCTGTCAGCAAAGAAAATATGGTTAGTCTGGCATAACCTATGCAGGATGTAATTATGATGGTAATACCGCTTCCCCTTCTAGATGTTCATTGATCATCTCTTTAATGATCCACTCTAGAATATTTCCAGGAATCAAAGTCAAACTCATTGACCTATAGTTTTCAGGCTCTGTTCTGTTCTATTTTTCTTTCTTTTTTTTCTGGAAATTGGGATATTTGTCCTTTTCCACTTTCAGAGTATTGCTCCCATTTTCTATGATCTTTCAAATATTAGAATGAATAACTCGACAATCTCACTAGTTCTTTCAGCACTTAAGAATGTAGTTCATCTGGATCAAGTGACTTCAATTCATCAAGGGCATCCAATGACTCCTTTACTACCTCCTTATTTATCTTGGATATCAACTCCCTTTTAGTTATTTTTGTTCTGTCATTTTCAGTGTCAAGCTCATTCACCTTTGCTGAAAAAACAGAAGCAAAGTAAGCGTAGCTCTGTCTTCATTCTCTTGTCGGTTTGTTACCATTGCATTCATCCTCCAAAAGAGTTTTATCCCTTCTTTGATCCACTTTTTCTTTCAATGTTGCTAAGGAAAAAAATAATCTTTTTGTTGACCCTAGTTTCTTTCAATAGTCTCAGATCATGAGAAGCATTCCTGATACTTTTTATGAGATCATATTTTTATGAGATCAATCCATGTTCTTATACTTACTCTTACTTCCATTTTCTGTACAATTCTTTGTAAAATTCTGAGTTGATTAGTGAATTCCCTCTATGTCCTCATAAGTCTCTTCAGATATTTTCTATTTTTCCTCTTCATTGGAATTGTGTACTTTTGTGTTCAGAATTTTATCCTTAAGCATCTCCCATTTCTTCTGGTCTGGCTTTTCAATTCTAAGTCATCCTTCCTATCATTCCTTTGATCCTGTTGAAAGCTACTCTTTCAATTCTAGATTGCATGGATTTCCTCTATTTCTCTATCACAAGCTCTCCTATCCCAGCAACCAGTTTCTTTCTGATAGTGAGAATAAGATCTAGAACAAAATTTTCCTCTTTTACATTAATAAATTGTTAGGAGAGTTGTGAATGGCCTAAACATTCTGGAAAACAATTTGGTATTTTGGTCTCATCTACTATTTGAAAGGTGAGATTAGATTATCTCCAAAACAAGTGAAGAAGATATTAGCATGCTTGCCCTTGACAGAAAGAAACCACCAGCAACTCTAAAGAATTGAAATCCTCCATCATTTCTATATTATGCCTCTATATTGGGTCTGTGACCCATTTCCTGAAATCCTCAACTATTTCCTCTTTCTGTACAAGTGGTTTGTAGTATACTGGAATGAGATCATTTCTCTTTCACACACTCTGATCTTTTTCATCATGTTTCTCCCTCTAGCTCCTAGATTTTTCTCAACTGAGTATGGTTTCTAAACATACAGTGCTAACTCACCCCACCTTTTAGCTATCTTTTTTAAACTAGAAACAGAAAAAATTAAAAAACTCAATTAAACAGCAATTAGAAATCCTGAAAATCAAAGGAGAGATTAATAAAATTGAAAGTAAGAAAACCATTGAACTATTTAAAAAACTAGCAGCTGATTTTATGACAAAAAATATATAATAGACAAATGATTGGTTAATTTGATTCTTTTTTAAAAAGAAGAAAAATGAAACTAACAAATATGAAAAGGGTGAGTTCACAGCCAATGAAGAGAAAATTAAAGCAATTATTAGGAGTTATATTGCCCAATTATATGCCAATAAATCTGACAGTCTAAGTGAAATGGATGAATATTTATAAAAATTTAAATTGTCCAGATTACCAAAGGAAGAGATAGAATACTTAAAAAGCATCAAGAAATTGAACAAGCCATCAATGATTTCCTAAGAAAAGAATTTTCAGGACCAGATGAATTCACAAATAATTCATTCTAATACTGTTATAAACTATTTGGGAAAACAGACAAAGAAGGAGTCCTACCAAATTCTTTTTATGACACAAATATGGTGCTAATACCTAAACCAGAAAGAGCAAAAAAAAAAAAGAAAAAAGAAGAAACTATGGATCAATTTCCCTAATAAATATTGATGCAAAAAAAAATTTAAATACATTCCTAGCAAGGAGATTATAGCAGTATATCACAAAGATCATTTGCTATGACCAGGAGGATATACACCTGGAATGCAGGGTTGGTTCAATATTAGTAAAACTATCAGCATAATTGATTATATCAACAACAAAATCAACAAAAATTATATAATTATCTCAATAGATGCTGAAAAAGCTAAATATAACTCCTTTCTATTAAAAATATGAGATAGTGGGGCAGCCAAGTGGTACATTGGACAGAGCACCAGTCCTAGAGTCAGGAGGACATGAGTTCAAATGTGACCTCAGACACTTAATGTTTATTTAGCTGTGTGGCCTTGAACAAATCACTTAACCCCACTGCCTTGCAAAAACTAAAATAATAATAATAATAAATATATGAGAAAGCAAAAGAATAAATGGAGTTTTCTTAAAAGGATATGTAGTATCTATCTAAAACTATCAGTCAATATTATCTGTAATGGGGATATGTTAGAAGCTGTATGTATCCAGAAGCTGTGGTATTATCAAACTATATTGCAAAGTGGTAATCATCAAAATAATCTTGGTACCAGCTTAAAAATAGAGTGGGGGGATCAGTGGAGTAGATTAGGTAACACAATACACAGTAAATGACCATAGTAGTCTAGTGTTTGATAATTAAAAGATCTAAGATGTGGGGACAAAAAATACTATTTGACCAAAATCGATGGGAAAAACTAGAAGAAACTAGGTATAGACCCAACAAATCACACCATACACTAAAATAAAGTCAAACTGGATGCATGATTTAATTATTTAGGTATTTATGTGATTTAGACATAAAGGTTAGTAATAGCTTACCTGTCATATCTTTGGATATGACTTGACTTATTCCTTTGCCTCCCAACCTAGTTTGGACTTCAGAATATTGATCCTTGATCTCTGCCAGTTCCAGTGTCTCAATAGTACCAACCTTTCATGCTTTACACATCAAAGACTAATCTTCCCCCAGAAGGAATGGGCTTGTGCATGGAAAACAGATAGGAATCACTGGATCTGAGTAAGAGGCTTGACTTGATCAGCCAGAGGACAGATTTAAGAGACAGGATAAACTGATCGTTCCATATACTCAGTCATCTCTCCCTGCTACAGCTTCTCCTTCGCTCCCCCCAGGGAAATGGGAGCCATGAGCTTGGGTGGTGCTCA
Source organism: Macrotis lagotis (assembly GCF_037893015.1). Classification (NCBI taxonomy): domain Eukaryota; kingdom Metazoa; phylum Chordata; class Mammalia; order Peramelemorphia; family Peramelidae; genus Macrotis; species Macrotis lagotis. The sequence goes on from NC_133658.1 coordinate 850,149,920, forward strand.
TGGAAAGATTTGGGATTTATGTTCTTCCTAGATATATATTTAAAAAATCATTACTTTTTGTCAGAAAGGGGGGAGAATGTTTAAAAATATCTTGGAGGTATCTCTGAAAAAAGACTATTGGGGTAGCTAGGTGGTGCAGTGGATAGAGCACCAGCCTAGAGTCAGGAGAACCTGAATTCAAATCTGATCTCAGACACATAATAATTACCTAACTGTGTGACCTTGAGCAAGTCACTTGACCCCACTGCCTTGTAAAAACTAAAAAAGAAAAAAAAAGACCAAGGAACTCCTACTTAGAATGTAGGATGTTAGGGTAGGAGGACTGAAAGAGTTCTGAGAGTCCCAAAATGTCCCCAAACCCTCAGGTCTACAACAAACTGCAAGTTCCCCAGATACAGGAAATGTGTTCATGGTCACAAAGGGGCAAAAGTAGAACTTAGATCAGATTTCTTTATTCCCAACCCAGGAATTTTTCTACCATACTACTTTGACCCGCAACTTTGAACTCAACTATTTCATAAAAACATGGGTCAGAGCAGCTAGGTGGTACAGTGCATAGAGCACTGGCCCTGGAGTCGGGAACACCTGAGTTCAAATCCAATTTCAGACACTTAATAATTAACTAGCTGTGTGACCTTAGGCAAGTCACTTAACCCATTGCCTTGCAAAAACCATAATAATAATAATAATAATAATAATATCTTGGGTCTAGAACTGTAAAGCACCTTAGAGAATTTTCAGTGAGATCCTCTCCTTTTACAGATAAGGGAACTAAGGCTGAGAGAGTATAGGTGATTTGCCAAGAGTCACAAGGTGAACAAATATCTAAGACTGGATTTGAACTCAGTTCTTCCCAATTCCAAGTCCTTTTTTCTGTCCACTTTATCTCCCTGACCTATTTAATCTAAAACTCTGAATTCTGGCCTCAATTTTACCATCAGAACCACAATAACCACTCATTCTCGACTCTTAAACCAAAGTTTCTTGACCTTCCTTTTGCTTGTGTCATAGAACCCTTTAGCAATCTGTTGAAACTCCTTTCTCAGAATAATATTTTTATACAGAGAAGAGAAATGTTAAGTTTCAGTAATAGGTTAATGAAAATAAATGCTATTTTTCCTCCACTCAAGTTGATGGAGCTTCTGAAATGTGTCCATGCATTCCTGGGATCCATGGACCCCAGGTTAAGAGACCCCTATTTGAGATTGTCATATTGTGCCCCTCCCAACCAACCTGAGTCTGTAGTTAGAGCTGGGGAATAGCCGAATCCCTACCTTCTCTCAGGCTCCAGGTTTCCTGGGGCTCTACACCAATTTCTGGCATACCAGGGGTTAACACTCTCCTACCTGTGACTGGGGTGATTTCAAGATTCCATCCCTTCCAATCAGACAGAAGTTATTGTCTGAGTTCCACCTCTGTGGAATACCCATCTCTCCCTCCCCCCCCCCCCATCCCTTTCCCAGAAGAGAAAAAAAAAACATGTCTGAGTCCCCTCCACCAATCCAGGGCTCTTGTCTCCCCCAAGGGAGTCCAGGAATGCTATGGCCAGAGGAGCTTATCCCCCAGTCTGGAATGGGTAGTTTTATCCTAGCTATCAATCTGTCCTCCGGCTGATAAAGTCCACTCAGGCCCAGCTGCTCCCATCTGTATTCTATTCACAGACCCACCTGGAATAGAATCTATTCCTGGGGTGGGGGAAGCCAGGGCTTTAAAAAGCTCTGAGTAAATGTGGTGCTTTTCAAATATGTAAATAGCAAGGATATGTGAACCGATGAGCTCTGTGCTACTTCTCTCCACAAGTCCCTCCAACCTGACTGTGACCTTCAGCCTCTCTTTTCCCTTTCCCATCCCCTGAACCCTGGTTTTGCCTATTGAGGTTCAAGCCTCCTCCTCTATGGGGAGCTGCAGCTGCATCCACATGGCAAATCCAGAATCTCTGCATAAGGCCTAAGCTGAAGGGATGTGAGCACTGCCTGGCTGGGGGGGGGGGGGGGGTTCTACTAATGTCTGTTGGATTAATGAATGAATGGATGAGTGAATGAATGAATGAATGAATAAGTGAATGAATGAATGAAAAAATATTCATTAAACACTGCTATGAGAGAAAAGGAATGAATGGTATATGTAAGGAGGTTTCAGGAACTCTGACCCAAGAGCTAAGAGCCAAGATTAGGAAGATTGAGGAGTTGATGATAATAATCATACTCTAAGAGGGGCCTGTTTGTTGTTTAATCATTTTCAGTTATCTCTAAATCTATGTGATTTCATTTGAGATTTTCTTGGCAAAGATACTGAAGTAGTTTGCCATTTCCCTCTCCAGCTCATTGTATAGTTGAGGAAACTGAGGCAATTAGGGTTCAGTGACTTGACCAGGATCATACAGCTAGTAAATGTCTGTGGCTGGATTTCAACTCAGGTCTTCCTGATTCCAGGTCCAACGCTCTACCCACTGTGCCACCTAACTGCCCACAGATAACACATATGAGCAGTGATGACTAGGGAAGGAAGCTATGAAATGTCAAGTCAACATGCATTTGTACTAGAGATACAAAGAAAGGCATAAATAATCCCTCAAGAGATTTACAATCTAATTGGGGTGGAGCCTACAATCTAATGAAGAATGATTAGGAGTCATAAGGTAAACAACTATCATTATTTTGCCTGTAGTCATGGTAATATTGGTTTGATTACTATTCCTAGAACAAAAGTTTAAAGGGAGAAGGGAGGCTAGGGGACTGGAATCAAGGTAGTTAGCAGGGTGCCCTCATCAACCTGGTCTCCTCAGGCATAAGGACATGGAAATGGGAAGCAGAGTCTAGGGGCAGCTGAAGTAGGTTAAGAGAGTTTTCACTCACTCATTGATAGATGAGAATGGATATCCTTTGGACCAGGGTATCAAATATACAACCTCTTGGTGAGTCACTGTTTCTGAAATGCCAGCCCTAGAGATGTGTTCAGTATTGCTTTGTCCCACCTTCATTTGGATTGGTTTACCAGATAGATTAAGAAGAGAACCCCAGGTATCCTATCTAGACTTGTAGTCTAGAACACCTGCTGTTTTCAAATCCTACCTGGCACACTTCCTAGCTTTGTGACCCTGGACAAGTCACTTAACTGCTGCCTGCCTCAGTTTCCTCATCTGTAAAATGGGAATAATAATAGCTCCTACTTCCCAAAGTTGTTGTGAGGACCAAATGAGGTCATATTTGTAAAAGTGTTTTGTAAACCTTAAAGAGCTATCTAAATATTAGCTAAGGTTATCATTATGCTGGGATTAAAGAGGGCAGGGGTGAGACATGGAGGACAACCTAGACCAGCTTTGAAATACAGGTGAGGACTTGCCCTATCCCTGACTTGACAGAGAGCTGGGCCTCTCTAAGATCACACAATTGAAAGAACATCAGCAGAAGGTCTCTAGTCCCCTGAGAAATCTGCTTTAGAGGCCCATAGACCAGCCTCAGGCCATGACCCATGCTAGCCAGGGGGAAGCAGTGGGGTAAGACACTCAGAGTGCCTTCAAGAGGCTAGAAGCATCCCAGACTCACAAAGAATCATTATTCTATGTAATTATTATTTGTATATTTTGCATAATTGTCATAATTATTATCATCAGCTCATCAAGCTTCCCAATCTTGGCTCTTAGCTCTCGGGCCAGAGTCCCTGAAACCTCATCACGTGATCCATTCATTCCTTTTTCTCCTCAGAATCAGCTCCCTGAGTTCCAGTAGGAGAGAAATCATTCAATCAGGTCATCAGATTAGAGTTGAAATGGTCTTTAAAGGCCATCGGGTCCAGCCCCCTGATTTTACAGATGAGGTAACTGAGGCACAGAGAGTCTAAGTGATTTTCCCAGGCTCACACAGTAGAAACCAGGCAGACAATAGGGCAACAGTACAGGACCTGGTGTCAAGAGCAGGTAGGAGAAAAGAGAGCTAAAATTTGGGCCTTCTCTCTAAACTTCTGGTATCAAAGAGAATTTAGGTATCAAAATCAATGGTGCAGCAAAAGGAGCCTGGTTTTGGAATTGGATGACCTGGGTTCAGATCTCAGCTCTATTTCCCAGGAGAGGACCTAGTCACATCTGACTGTTGATTTCAGTCACATCTCACTCTCCATGACCCCATGGGGATTTTCTTGATCGATAAACTGGAATAGTCTGCTATTTCTTTTTCCAATTTATTTTACAGATGAGAAAACTAAGACCCAGAGGGTTAAGTGACTTATCCAGGGTGACTATCATTACAATGGTAAGTGTCATAGGAAGGATCTGAACCCAGATCTTCCTTTCTCCAAGACCATACTCTATCCATTTTACCATACTGCCTCTTTCTTTAATATCTGTATGATCTTAGTAAAATGATTTAACCTTTCTGACTTTCCGTTTCCTCATCTGAAGAAGAAGGAAGTTAGACTCAATGACATCTAAGGACCCCTTGAGCTCTAAATCGATAATCCTATCACTGATCATATGATCCATGAATCCAGTGTCTGGAATTCTCTGTTCATTGAGTTCAGAGAAGAGAAGATTTGTGGGAAGAGTTGATCATTGTCTGGACATATCTGAAAAGTTGTCACGGGGGCAAGACTCTTGCTTGGCCCCAGGGTAGAACAAGACACACGAGTGGATATAACAATAAGGCAAAGTTCAATTTTATTTAAGGAAGAGTTTTCCAACTAGATTCAACCAGTGGTAGAGTGAGCTATTTCTCCTGTACCCAAGCAGAACCAAATGTTCAGCCCCTATAAAATATTGTCAGTGAACAGAGTGCCAGACTCAGGAAGACTTAAGTTCAAATCTAGTCTTAGACACCTGCTAGCTATGTGCTTTGGGGCAAGTCTCTTAACCTCTATTTGTCTCAGTTTTCTCTTTTGTAAAACAGAGATAATAGCACCTACTTTTCAGGGTTGTTGCTACAATCAAGTAAGACAACATTTGTAAAGTGCTTAATATGATGACTGGAATAGTAGGTGTTCTATAAATGTTAGCCATTATTACTGTTAGAGTTGATCTTGTCATTATTATATTTTGTTGTATAAGGAATCCCCATGACAGGGAGGGAGGTGGATTACATCAATTCCCGGGGCCCTCCCAACTCTTGAAATTCGATTGAGTATAGACTCAGTTGACTTTATTTGGGATATATTAGAATTCTCTAAGTGACAGGATTCTGCATTGTGCAAGATGTGTTTGCATTGTGAATGCCCATCCAATATAACTCAGCAAGCATCAGTAAAGTGCCTACTATGTATCAGGTTCTGGCATTGCAGATCCAAACACAAAACACGAAATTGTTCCTGATCTTAAAGAGCATACCTTCTTCTGGGAAGACACACTATGTAAACAAATAAGTATATGCCATTTGAGTAACAATGAAGAATTATAAACATCAAAAAGATCAATACACACTCACAAACACTCCTTGGATTATCTCAGGTTCATTGGGGCTATTCAAATCATAAACCAAGCCCCCACTCTCTTGCTAGACATACCAGAGTCAAGATAAATCTTATAGTAAAATAGTTAACTAAGATGCTAAATAATATAAATAACAAAGAAGTGAACAAAGCAATAAAACCTTCTCTGCACCCATATATATAATATATGTATATATATACATATACATATATATATATGTATATATATATATATATATATATATATATATAAAGAGGCCTCAGCCACATCTCCAAGGAAATAAGGTTCTCCTTTTTTCATTACTCTAACTCTCTAGGGTAATAAGAAGGTGTGAACATTTTGCACCCATAGTCCAATGCGTTGTTCTTTCCACAGGACTAGATTGAGGATGCCATGAATACAGTTTTATGTGGTCATCTCTCTTTCTCCCCAGCCATAGTTCTGTCCACTCCCATTCATACTTACTTCTGAGCTCAGAGTTAACCTCCTGCTCTCTTGAGCCTCCTGACTAGTCAGAGTCTTCCCTGATGATATCACTACACTTCAGTCTTAGAGGATCCAAAGGAAGCTGGGAGATAATGTCCTACAAAGATTTCAATACATAAACTAATGTATGTGAAAATTCTTTGTGGACCATAAAAAGTGATACAAATAGGAGTTATGATAATATTCCTAAAATGGATCTCTGACCTCCTATACAAAAGTCACAAAGAGATCTTGGAGCTGTTTCATGATAGTTTAAGGTTGCAGGTATGGATTATTTTCCTGAACTGGGATAGCAATGTCAAAAGGAATACAGAGGGGCAGATGACACAGTAGATAGAGCATCCACCCTGGAGTCAGGAGAACCTGAGTTCAAATCCTATCTAAGACATTTAATAATTAACTAGCAGTGTGACCTTGGGCAAATCACTTAACCCCATTGCCTTGCAAAAACCCAAAAAAGAAAAAGAGATACAGAGATGCCAAGGCTGTTTGTTCCTTTTGTGAATAGTCTCAGGCTATTAAGCTTTGGAAGCTTGACTGCACTCAGCAAGTCACAGTGTTCAAAGAAAAGGAGATGTGATCATCTAATCTTCTGCTCTGGTTAGATAATATCTGGAATGTTTGCTTTGAGCTCTGATCACAACATTTTAGGAAGGACATTAATAAACTAGAAGTCCAGAGCTGAGCACTGAGAATGGTGAAAGGACTAGAGATCTTACCACATAAGAGTCCAGAGTACTAGGGTTTTTTAGCCTAGAAAAGAGACTTTGGGGAAATAAGATAACTGTCATGTAGGAAAGGGCAGCTATGTGGCTCAGTAAATAGTACCCTGGATTTGGAGTCAAGAAGACTCATTTTCATGAGTTCAAATCCAGCCTCAGACACTCAGCAGCTGTGTGACCCTGGGCAAGTCGCTAAATCCTATTTGCCTTAGTTTCTTCATCTGTAAAATGGCAAACCACTCCAGTAACTTTGCCAAGAAAATCCCAAATAGGGTCACAAAGAGTCAGATTCAACTAAACAATATAGTTTGTGGGAGAAGTATTATAATGGTTTTTCCTGGTCCAGGAGCCCAAGAGAAGATTCAATGGATAAAAGTTACTGAGCCACAGGTTACAAGTCAATGTAAGAAAAAATTCCTAAGAATTAGAGGGATCTCTGGAAGACCTCAAGAAGTAGCTGGATGATCACTTGTCAAGGATTCCCCCAGGTAGAGGCAGGACTAGATGACCTCTAAAGTCCTGTCCAAATCTGAGATTCTGTGACTCAGTTCTTGTGTCTGTTTCTTATAGTTTTTTAGTTTCTTCCCCTTCTGTCAGCCTCTTCTCTACAACTTCTCAAGGATATCAGTGGGCCTGCTTCTATCATTTGCTTGTAATCTTCTATGGCCTGGGAAACAAGACTAGCAAGCTTGTTAGAAATGTGTGTAAAATGTGAGTTAAAAAGTTAGATTTCCCTCTTCTGTGTTGTGTACCACTCAGGTCAAGGAGAACTGAATTCCAGATGGGTGAGACATTGCTGTCCTGAAGAAAAAAAGAGAATTAGAAGTCTGCTCTCTGATGAAGGTGACTTCCTGAAGGAGAGAGGAAAAAATCCAGGTTGGGAAATTGAAAGCTAAAGAGATGTGGATTAAGGGATTAAGTAAAAGCAATTGTGCTCCTAGAGAAAGAGAAAAAAAGAGACCAGAAGGGAGCTATTTAAGAAAAACAGGGAATCCTGGGAAGAGGAGGAAGCCAGCAAAGAGACAGAATTATACATGCAGGTCACAGAAAAACCTGGGGCAAACCGAGATGACCTTATATAACCCAAGGCAAATCAGGTAGGGAAGGTGTCAAGAAAGTAAGAAGCTGCCATGCTGGGAGGAGGAGGAAAACAGAGAGACCTAATAGATCTGTGCTGGGAGAGATCCAGGGAAACCTCTGTGAGAGATCCAGGAACTGTAAGAGCAGAATTGAGAGGGGATCTAGGTCCAGTTAGTCTATATTCTATGAATCTTGATTCCTCAGGGATCAATAAAACTTTAAAAAATCCCTCTTCAACTAGAAGAATAGAACCAACCCAGGAAAATAGGATTTTAAAGATGGTCCTGGGGCGGCTACGTGGCATAGTGGATAAAGCACCGGCCTTGGAGTCAGGAGGACCTGGGTTCAAATCCGATCTCAGACACTTAATAATTACCTAGCTGTGTGGCCTTGGGCAAACCACTTAACCCCATTTGCCTTACAAAAACCTAAAAAAAAAATGGTCCTAAGGATGGGAATGACAGCAGCCAGTCAGCTTGGGATTTTAACTGAAAAGCTAGTCAAAAACTGTTAAGCATCTCCCAGCTAGAGGAAATCACAGAGATTGTACCTGTAATTTGTCCCATCTGGACACAGCATGTTCCCATTGATTATCATATCCTGTAATAGAATAATAGATGTCTGTGTGTGTCGCCTCAGTTTCCTCACCTAGAAAAGAAGAGAATCAGGCTGGAGCAGCAATAAGAGTTCTTCTAAAATGACTTGGTTCCTGTGTACTCTACTGAATAAGACACTATGGGGAAGAATCACAAACTAAAAGGATTGAAAAGGGTTTGGGGAACATCTCATGCCCTGTTCATAGGATCACAAACTCTCAGTTCTTGGAAGGGAACTCTGAGTTTTTGAACCAAATTTCCTTCAGAGTGAATAAATTCACTCTAGTATGTCCCCAACCAATAAGCATCTAACATCCTTGAATTCCTCCAATCACTACCTCATGGGGCAATCCATTCTATTTTGTGGTTAGGAAGTTCTTCCCTACATTGAGTTGAATTTTTCCCCCTGATAACTACTCTCCACCTCTGCCACACTGTTCTCTTTCAGCCCTGTGAGGCCAACAGAAAAAGTCTAATGCCTAGTGCCAGTGAAAACTCTTTAGGTGCATGAAGACAGGAATGTGAGTGTTTCTAGACTTGTTGACATTTCTCTTTGTTTTTAAGTAAAATTTCATTTTGAAGACTTCCAATCTAGTCATTAGAATCACAGAATGCCCAAATTTGACAGGATCTCCTCCATAAATTGAGGGAATTAGGCTAGATTGGCCATGACAGCTAGGAAATTAAACTAAAAAGAATTTTGGACTTAAGAAGACCAAGGTTCACTGAGGCCAATGGGGTCAGTGAAGTGATTTGCCCAGGGTCAGATAGCTAGTATCTGAGCCAGATTTGAATTCACAAAGACTTTCTGACTTCGGGCCCAGCGCTCTAAAGTCTCAAGAGAGTAAAACTATTTCTTTAAAGTCTTTTTAAAGACTATTGATACACTATGGAAAAGGCCAATGTATTGAATTTTCATAAAATTAGACATTCTGTAGCTTGTTGGAGACCCCCAAAATAAAATAGAAATGTTGAAGAATATCTAGACACAGACATCTATAGAAGAACTTACTATTCTACCCATGTCTCATCAAACAACCAAAGACTAAAAATAACCATAGTAAAAGTTAAGCTTTAGTCTATGAAAGACTGAGAAAAGCTTAAATTCATTATGCTGTTTTAATAACTTAAAATTGTCCTTGTATTTTATATGAATTTTAGTTTTATAAGATAAGTTTAGCAATAATTTGTAAATTATTTTAGAAAATTGTTGCAACTCATCAGGTCAAAGTAAAAATGGGCAGCTCTTAGTGGCACAATATAGAGTGTCAGCTATGGAGTTAAGAAGACTTGATTTCAAATTCACCTCGGAAGTTTGGTAGCTGTATGACCTGGACCAAGTCATTTAACTGTTCGCCTCAGTTTCCTCATGTAAAAAATGAACTGAAGAAAAAAATGTCCAACTACTCAGGCATGTTGGCCAAGAGATCTCCAAAGAAGTTGAATTGCTTACCACCGAATGAACCACAACAAAAAGTAAAAATATTGATGAATTATCAAAAAAAAGACCAAGTTTCAAATCTAGCTGTGTGACCCTAATTCTATTATCATAATTTCAGGATTGTTATGAGGATCAAATGTGAGATATGGAAAACCCTTAACTCAAGGTCTGGAACCTAAGTCCATGTTAGTTTCCTTCCCTTCTCTTTCTCCGCCTCAGTTTCCTCCTTTGTATCATCTCTCAAGGTCTTCTCCATGGGCAGCTATGTAGTACAATGAGCAGATAAGAATATAGGGTTTGAAATTAGAAATATTCTTCTTCCTGGATTCAAATCTGACTTCAAACGCTTACTAGCTGTGTGACCCAGAAGTCACTTAACCCTTGTTACCACAGTTTCCTCATCTGTAAAATGAGCTAGAGAAGGACATGGTAAACCACTCCAATATCTTTGCCAAGAAAACCCCAAAGCAGGATCCTGAAGAGTCAGAAATGTTTGAAATGAATTTACATAAGTGGCACCGTGGATAGAGAACAAGAACTGAGTTCAAATTCAGCCTCAGACACTTTATACTTACTAGCTGTGTGACCTTGGGCAAGTCACTTAATCCCATTGCCTCACAGGAAAAAAAAAGAAAAAAAGAAACAAATCAACAATAACAAAAGGTCTTTTCTGAGTCTAAATCTATGATTCTTTCATCTCTAAAGTCCCTTCCGTGATCTTGAAGATCCTGACAACACTAAATGCTAGAACATAGGGCATGACTTGTTAGCTCCAAGTGGTCAAAATGAGAAGGGATCTGGAGCAAAGGAAGTGTTTCTACCATCCTCAGGGAAGACTGCTGCCTGGCAATGAGATTCTGGAACACTCCAGGTCTCTAGTGCTTTCTACACTAGCAAAGAGGATTATTGGCATATAGCAAACAAACCCTCACAATATGTAAGAAGTACCACATTATGTTATTCTGCAGAAAGAAGGTTTTTTCACATTGTGGGTTTTTTAAAACCTACACTTGACTCTGTCCACATAGAAAGAGCGTGTGGTCTTTGGGGAGGCTGTACAGACACGGCATATTGATCAGGTTGGAAAGAAGGAGATGAAGAAAATATCCTCAAATAACAGAGCTTCAAGCCAGTTCTCAAGCTCCATAGAGACACAAGCATGGCTCCACACAGGCAGAATTAGAGGCACGTGGACACGTGTGAGCGCATGCATGACCATACATGAGCATGAATGCTAAGTGTGGAGGTATGTAAATAATGCGTGTCTGTGGACAAATATGCCTATGGCTGTATGTGTACATACCACAGTCATGTGCATGGGCGCATGACACAGGCTTACACGTGGACACACATGCCCCTTATGAAACAGGGCAGGTTTTGTGCAATGAAACTCTGGGCTTACTCGGCAAAATTCCTGTAGACTCTGACCCCCAGCGACCCCCCAATAAATGAGCTTCTGTCTCCTCTGCAGCTTTGTTGACCTCCCCTGTTCTTATAGGAGATGCAGATCCTTGCTCTCCCTTTCCCATCCCCACTCTAGACTCCTCCTCCAGCAATGCCCCACCTGCTCCTAAAATTCAGGTTATCTCTGGATGTTGTTTACAGACGTGTCTAGGACATCAGCTCTGAGACCCCAGCTCGCAAGAGGCAATGGTGTACTTTTGCTGCCCTCTGCTGACCAGAGCAGGCACAGCCTCTGTTGTCCCAGCATCCCTGAATCTGAACTGGGAGAGACCTCATTGGCCATCAAATACACCCCATACCTTACCAGGATGCTCTCTTCAGCATCCCTGATCAGTAATTACCTGTGTTTTTTCCTGAAGACTTCTAATGAGAAAAAATAAATTAATAATTCTAACATTCAGTGTTGTCAGGATCGTAAGATCATGGAAGAGACTTTAGACATGAAAGAATCATAGATTTAGACTCAGAAAAGACCCTTTGTTGTTGATCCATTTCTTTTTTCTTTTTTTTTTCCTGTGAGGCAATGGGGTTAAGTGATTTGCCCGAGGTCACATAGCTAGTAAGTACAAAGTGTCTGAGGATGGATTTGAACTCGGTTCCTGTGCTCTATCCACTGTGCCACTCAGCTGGCCCATTGCAATGATGTATTATATACATCATAAGTTGAGATAAACACATTAGGAAAGCTATAATCAGAAAGTGGGAGCAAGGGGAAATTTATGTTGTGTGTCTATGTATTTGTTTATTTGTCTACCATGTGCATATCTGTCTATATAGCTTTGCATCTGTGTCTCTATATGTGTGCCCTACCTCTATCAAGGTACTCTCCATATATTTTTTCTAGTCCAATGACCACAATAACCCCCATTTTCCTCCTCCTCAATGACCACCAGTATTCTTTAAAAAATTCTTTCTTCTCAGCCTGACCCAAACTTCAGGGTCTTTAAGGTCCAAATCAGAACTCACCTCTTTCAAGCAGCCCTCCCAAGACTGCCCCAGGCCCCGAGTTCCTCTTTTCCTTTGAGATATTACAACAGAAGGGATTGAGAAGTTTTCCCTTTATCCAACGTCTCATCATCCTCTCCAAGCAACAATGGTCAACAGTCATACTCATTAGGGGGATGGGGACTAAGCTTTACCTAGTGGTCCTCCATATTAGTTAACATGTGGTAAACCCCTGTTCCTAATACCCAGACTCAAGGAGAATCCATCGATAAAATAAATAGCACAGTCCCTCACCCTCGGGAACCTCACTCTCTAATGGTGAAATGAGAAGACCCACAAATACAAATACTACAATACAAGTTAGAATATGGTAGATGCTAAAAGCCTGTTTTCAAATACTGACATAAACAATCTGTGTGGCTCTGGGTAAGTCACTTAACCTTTTAAGTCAATGGTTCAACCAATAAACATTTCTTAAGCGCCTACTGTTTGCCAAGTCCTATATTAAATGATAGGGATACCAAAAAAGGCAAAAGACAGCCCCTGCCTTCAAGGAGCTTACAATCTAATGAAGGAGAAAACATGCACCAAATATATACAAAGTAAGGTATATAGAAGATAAATAGGAAGTGATAGAGGGAAAGCACTGGAATTAAAAGGGTTTAAGAGAAGACTTCCTGTGGGAGGCAGTTCTCAGTTTCCTTATCTGCAAAATGAAGGGATTAGATTAGTTCAATTCAGAAATCTCTTCTAGCTCTAATTGTCTATGATTCTGCAATTCTACAATTGATAGAAAGATCATCAAGGAAGTTTCATGAAGGAAAATGGACCTTGAAGGGAGGAAAGGAATTCTAAAGATCTTGCTGTCAAAGGAAGAAGAATAGGGGAGCTATTCCAGGGTAGAAAACAAAGATTAAGGAGTTAGCCATTAATGAATTTGGCTAGAATTTAGAGCAAGGGAAAGGGAATTGTGGGAAGACCAGTAAAAACAATGGGGGGGGGGGGAAGAGTCAAGGGTGACTGGAAGGTTGCATTCTTCTCTGCAATCCTCTAAATCTGCAGTCCTGGCACTAGTCAGAGCCTCATGACAAGCTGACTAGAGTCCAACTGTAGATGGGAAAACCTCATGAGGTCTCAGTTTCCAGCCACCTTCTACCCATATACAGTTGCATTAACAGGTCAGTTCACGTCTCTGCCCAGCTGTTGTTTGTTTTTGTTTTTGCAAGGCAATGAGGTTAAGATTTGCGCAAGATCACACAGCTAAGAAATCATTAAATGTCTGAGGTCAGATTTGAACTCAAGTCCTCCTGACTCCAGAGCCAGTGCTCTATCACCTGTGCCACCTAGCTGCCCCATCTGTTGGGTGCCAAAGCAAACACTTTTCTATCTCCCTCTCCATCTCCAACTCCATCTCTATCTCTAACTCTGGCTTTTTGTCTCTGACTCTGTCTCTGTGGTCCTGTCTCTTTATGTCTAGGTCTACCCATATGTCTCCATCTCTTTGTTTCTGTCTCTGTTCTTCTGTGTCTTTGTATCTGACTCTACTATCTACTTACCTTTCTCTCTCTTATTTCTGCTTCTTTCTCTCTACCTGTATTCTTATCTCTTTTTCTGTCTTTTTCTCTCTGAATCACCTTTAAGAATATGTCACTTTCTGTGTGACTGTCTCCCAGTGTGTCTCTGTCTCTATTGATTTATCTCTATGCACCTGTATCTGTCTCTCCCTTTTTATCTCTCTAGTCTCTTTCACTTCTCTGAGTCTCTAGGTGGTTCAGTGGATAGAATGCTGGGTCTGGAGCCAGGAAAACTCCAGTTCAAATTTTGTCTTGGATACTTAGGGTCTGTCTTGGATACTCACTGTGTGACCCTGGGCAAGTCATTGACCTCTGTCTGCCTCAGTTTCCTCAACTGTAAAATGAGGATCATCCTGGGAGCATCTGCCTCCCAGAATTATGAGAATCAGATAAGTATTATCTGTACAAATGCTTGGCTTGTAGAAGACACAACGAATGCTTTTTCCTGCTCCCTCTCTGTCTGTCTCTATTTTCTATATTTCTATGTCTCTGTCTCCATGATTCTGCATCTCTTCTTTTGCCTTTCTATGTATCTTCTTCCCTCCAGGCCAGGCCAAGGGTCAAACAGATCCAAACTGTAACAGAAGAAAAGCCTTGTACAACCTATGGTTTTACTGCTATTCTTTTTGTGGTGGTTATCGTTGTTGGTTTGTTTGTTTGTTCCTTTGGCCTGGCCAGAGGACCTTCTGCCTCCTCTGAGAAGTTGGAGATTCTGGCTCTCCCTGAGAATGCCCTCCCATCCCTGCCAGGGGCAGCTGGGTCTCATTCTCTCTGTTTCCCCTCTTTGGTTTTCTTGACATTATTGAACTTGGAACAGATGCTGCTTAATTTGACAACTGTCCTGTTAGTCTGAAGGCACAGACAGAACAGACACGTCACTTGTCTCCTCTCCAGTCTTCAAAATGAGATGACTCTGAGAGGTGAAGGGAAGGAGAGCAATTATGAGAAGGTTGTTGGGGGGAAAGGGAGATGCCAAGATAATAAGGTCAGAGAAGTGGGGAGGGAAGGGGACAGTAACAGAACTGTGTCTTGGGACATGTGCTATTTAACATGTGAAAACTGACTTAGATAAAAGCATAGATAGGTAATAATTGATGATTTATGGTTTGAAAAACATATAAATATTTTATTTCAATCCTGTACCACAGTTCTATTATTGTCTTCATTTTACAGTCAAGAAAACTGAAGTCAGAAAAGACCTATTGTCACTTAGTTACAGTAATGTGTCTGAGACAGGATTTGAAAACCAGTCTCTTGACTCCAAGACCAGAACTCTGTGCTTCATGTATGATCAGGTCTATGATCATCAATATCTTGACTCCAGGGCCCCTAGTGTACCACCAGCTTCTAAAGTATCCTCTAGCCTTGGGTACCTCATGACCAAATTCCTTTCTCAACCTAATAATAGGCTAATCAACTTCCTACTCAGTCAGCTGACCTTGGTTCATCCCCTCCTCTTGGTTGGCTTTTACATACAAACATACATGCATATACAAAGAGAGAGAGAGAGAGAGAGAGAGAGAGAGAGAGAGAGAGAGCAGGTTCCAAGGATTCTATTATCCTCTTTGTGTATATTTCTCCAAGAACTATATTTCCCCCCAAGTCTCTCTCCTAAGCTCCAGTCCAACATGACCATCTCCCTCCTGGGCATTTTGAGCCTCAGTATTTCCAATTCAACATGTCCAAAATAGTTGATTATCTTTCTTCAAAACCTACCTGTCTTCTCAAATTCTCTATTTCTGGATAACAGAATCTGACCCATAGGTAAAGCACATGGCATCTCTGATGGCATCTTCCAATGTGGAAGTATGGAAGAACCTACTTTCCAGAGAACTGAATAAGTCATAGAAGTGGCTTAGAGCAATGGAGTTCACCTCAAATGGAAATGGGAACCCTAAACCACATAAGGATCCCTGCAGGCCACATATTGGCTTAGAAAAATCACATATTAACATTATCTATGTTCTATTGTATTTTTATTTATTTTGTTATGAATTTCCCAATTACAGTTTAATCTGGTTCTGCTAACCAGCAATTCCAGGACAGATTCCAATGAGGACCCACTCATCTGTCTTAGAGAGACAATGGAACATGAGTAAAGTTATATAACTGGTTCCAGTCTACTGACCACGTGGTTAGGAGAAGCCTCTTTGATTGCTGTAAAATCTACACACTCTCCCAAAGACATTTTCAAATTCACAGAGTCAGTGTCTCTGATACCCCCCAAAAAAAATTGGTAAAAAACACAATACAGAAGCAAAGAAGAGAGGCCCTTTTCACAAGCCAATATTTTGACCTCTGAAGTTGAAGGTTCAAAGCCTTCTCCTTTACTGAATTGCATCTCATTGGATACTGTAAGGAAAGGAGTCAAATTAAGAACAAAAACTTGAAGAGAAAATGCCCAAGGCTCTGATCACTTATGTCTTCTTAATAGTTATTCAACCAGTCTTCTCCTAACCATGTGGTTAACAGATTGGAACCAGTTATATAGAATGGCCACACATGCTCCAAAATCTCTCTAAGATCAAATCCTTCTCATCTTGATTTTTCTGGAAGTCAACTCCCCAGTCCCTTCACATAGGGAGAAATGATCAGAGGTCCTCTATGCCTGAGCCAGATCTTGTCACACCTGTCAAGGTGTGACACCATCCTTTCTGACAGACACATATTCAATCAGTTGCCATGTCTTGTTTTCACCTTCCCATCTCTCACTCAAGTCTACTTCTCTCCAATCACCCAGACAGATAGTAACAAGGGCTTAGCTTCTCATTGCTTCTCTCCTGGACTATTGAAACAAACTCATCTGTCTCTCTGACTCATCTTTTTCTCTCCTAGTCTTCCTCTAAACAGTGACCAGGGTTGCCCTTTACTCACAAAACTTCCTTCAATGGCTTCTTTTTATCCCTAAGATGAAAGAACCTCACAAGCTGGATCTACCCTATCTTTCCAGCTTTGTTTTACATCACTACTCATCACAAACTCTTTTCTGTGATTTGGTCAATCTATACCTCGTGCCAAACACTTCATCTTCCATCTCTATGATTCCTCATGCCCCAGAAATCCTCCCACTTTCTCCTCTGCATCTTAGAAGTAGTTCAAATTTGAAATTCTTCAAATTTAGCCCAAGCAATAGCTTCTACACGAAGTCTTTGCTGATCCCAGATGCTAGTGCTTTCCAAATGATAATAATAATATTTATTTCTTTTCTATAGATCTATAAATATACCAGGTGGAGGAGAGAGAGGATTTGAGAAAATGGGAAATGTAGAAAGGAGAAGAGAAGGGTAACAGGGCAGAGGAGAGGGAGAATGAAAAGGAAAATATGGAGAGGTAAAGAGAAGATAAGAGCATGGGAGAGAGAGAGAGGATGTGAGGATGAGACGGGAGGGGTCAAAGAAAAGAAGGGAAAGCAGGGAAAGGGAAAAGGGAGAGATAAGGGGAGGAGATGAGAAGAGAAGAGGAGGAAGAGGAGAAAGGAGGAGGTAGGAAAGAGAAACATAAAGAAAGGAGGTGGAAGGTATGAGCATAAGAAAAAGGGGAAAAGAAAGAATAAGAGGAAAAAGAAATGGGAGCAGGAAAGAAAGAAGAGGAGAGATAATTGAAAGGGAGGGGGATAGGAGAGAGTATGAGAAAAAGATCTAGAGAATGAGAAAGAAAGGAAGATGGGAGGGAAAGGGAGAAAAAGAGAGGAGAAGAAAAGAAGAGATAAAGAGAAGAAGGGGGAAAAGGAGACACAGAAGGGAAAAAGAGAAAGGGAAAGAGAACAAGGAAGGAAAGAAATAAATGATCATTTTTCTTTTTGTCTTGTTTTCTGCCCAGGTAACAATTGTTGATCTGAACTGCCTCAGCCTGCACCTAATGAAAGTGATTATCAAGAGCCCGGCTGCTTCATTTATGACTCTGCAAACTTACAAAAAAAAAATTAGTGCAATTACTGTCATTAACACTATGGCCTTTTCAGCACCTTCTCCCACAGCATCCGCAGAAGCTGTAGCAATTGCAGCTGCCAGACACTGAAAGCCAGGGCTGTCTCCCCTCTCCATTTCCCTCCCTCCTAATCTACCTCCCCTCCAAAGAAAACAGCAGCCCAGGAAACTGAATGTTAGGATATTGGAGGAGGCAGGGACCTGACACAATCCTAGGGAAGGTGGGAGGTCATAGATTCAGTCATTTCAAGCTCTAAGAGGTATCAGACTGTCCAGTATCATTTAATCAAAGATTTCCAGCTGAAAAGAACCTTAGAAGACATTTTGTACAACCTCTTCAGCTTATAGGTAAGGAAAGTCTACAAAAGTTCATTGACTTGCCCAAGACCACACAAGTGCTAAATAGCAGAGGTGGAGTTTTTTTTAGGGTTTTTTTTTTTTACAAGACAAATGGGGTTAAGTGGCTTGCCCAAGGCCACACAGCTGGGTAATTATTAAGTGTCTGAGACCAGGTTTGAAACCAGGTACTCCTGACTCCAGGGCCAGTGCTTTATCCACTGCACCACCTAGCCGCCCCCAGAGGTGGAGTTTTAACAAAAATCTTCTGACTACAAATTTGGCACCCTTCCAGTGAACTTCAATTTAAAAATAAAGAAAATGAGACCTGAAAAGGTATAGTCATTTACCCAAGATTATCCAGATAGTGAGAGATAGGATTCTAAACCAGGTCCTATCTCTCTAAAAACACTGTTCTCTCCACTCTACCACAAGGTACTGTCTGCCTTTGCCCTTCCCCAAAAGCAGTCAATTGGCTCACAAGGAAATATTTTTGGAATGGTCCCAAACACCAACATTCAGAAGAATGTTCTTTGGCCAATATTATCCTTTGTCCAATCTTGATCAATTATATAGTATGACAGAGCCTTCCTGACCTCCACAGTAAAGGACAAGATTGACATAATTAGTCAGTGGTCTGAAGTTACATCCCTTCCTTCCCACTTTTGTGTTTACCCATTCCCCATCCTTGAATATCCTTTTCCCTTACTTTTATCTTTGTCAAAATTCCACCTATCTTTCAAGGTATCCTCCTTCCCTGATGCTACCAACCTAAAAGAGATCTTTCACTTCTCTGAGACACCAGAATATTTTGATCCTACCCCTCTCAGGCTTTTTCATATTCAGGTTAGAATTATGATAGTCTGTTTAAATGATTTACAGTTTACCTGCCCCAGACGTGAAAGCTCTGTAAGGAAAGGGACTAGATTTTATTCATCTCTGTCTCCCCCATAATTCTCACTAAAAAGGACCCAGCATCTTGACTTCAGGGTCCATCCAGAGCTAGAATCCTCAGAACTACACTGGCACATCAAAAACACAGACATAGACTCCAATTCCTGACAGCTCATTTCTCAATTTTTCTTTCCTAGTCCTTTCCATCTCCAAAACTCCTTCCCTTATGGTAGGAAAGAGTTTGCATAATGGGATATAAGCAATAACAGGACTATGTATTCTCCTGAGTGGGGAAAATCAAGTATTGGGTCTCTCTCTCTCTCTCTCTCTCTGTTTCTGTCTCTGTCTCTCTGTCTCTTTCTCTCTCTCTCTCTCTCTCTCTCTCTCTCTCTCTCTCTCTGTCTCTCTCTCTCTCTTTTTCTCTCTCTCCCCCCACCCAGAGGCTTAGAGCAAGCAGTACTTGCCTCCTCCCTTAAATGTGACCAGGTAGGGAAGACAGGGTGCCATTTTGGCCCCTTAATATATATCAACATTCAGCTCAAACCAATAAAAAAGTCACTCAGTGTATGGATGTGTTCTGTGTTCTATAGTGTTCTATATGGTATGGTGTGTGGTATAGTGTGGTATGCCTGTCCATTCCTAATAGAGCCAAACCCCAAAAGTCCAGGTGATCAAGCTCACCATTAAAGGCTCACCAAATATATTCACTACCAGGTCTGAGATCTCATTGGTCAGTCTCCTGTTACACACAGACCTGGAGGGATTTGTTTGGACAATGTAATTGAGGTGAAGATAAAAAAACTAAATCAATCCATTTCTTGGACAGTTTTAGATCTCAACCTTCTGGAAGAGTATAACTATAGTTATGTTACTGATGTTTTTTAAAGTTTGATGTTTTTGATTGGGGGGGGGGTTGTAACATGAGTTTATGAGCCTTTGTATTAAGCATTTCATTTGTGTGGACGAAATGAATAGCTGTTCCATATCTGATATATTGTGTATTGAGTATCTTTCAGACTCCCCTCTTTTGGAGACTCTGAATCAAAACCTGAGTAATCTTTTCTTGAACAAAGAGCTAAAGAATGGGTAGGGGAGGGCAGCTAGGGGGCGCCCTGGAGTCAGAAGGTCCTGAGTTCAAATGTGACCTCAGAGCAAGTCACCTAACCCCATTGCCTTGCAAAAAGAAAAAACAACAAAAAAGAATGGGTTGAGGAGTCTAACTTTTCCTCTTAGAGGTTCAGCCCCACCCTACTTTGGGGAAAGAATTCTGTCACTGTGTATGAGAGTTCAGAACAAAGAAAGACCTTTTGGTCAATGGTTCTAGCACCCTTAGGTTCAGCAGTCATTCTTATTGAGAGATAAGAACTCTAATCTCTTTCATCACAGGGACTTTTTTCATCTTTGCTTAACTTGCATTCTACAATATTGTTAAGAATCAAGGCCCCTCCCTAACAATCACAAATCTGGACCAGTTTTAATCAACCTTAGTCCTGACACTGAATCCAATTCCCTTATTTTCCAGATGGGAAAAAGGAAGTCTGGATTTATCCACTGTCATATAGCTAAGAAGTTTCTGAGGTAAGATTTGAACACAGATCATCCAACCTCAAGTCTAGCACTTTATCCATCATACTATTGAAATTCCATGATTCTCAACATGGGGGCAGGAGAAGCAATATTGGAGGGTGCACTTTAAATACAGCTGAAGATCCAGGCCTCCCAACCTGAGTTACTCCCAGTCCACCAGGTTCAGTACATGATTCTCACTCTGACAGTCTTAATTCTTTTTTGTCTGAATTCCTTAAACAAGGAGTCCTAGACCCTCGTTAATTACTTCTACTTGGGTCTTTTGTGCCTTCCATTAAATGAGGAAATGCTGCCCATAAAATTTTCATTTTAAAAGCCAACTTGTTTGGTTTAGATTGAAATTCCCCTGGCAGGACCAGCTCAGGGAAACAGACACACATTCATTGCATTAAAGAGGCTTGAGTGAAGATAAAAACAGAAGCTGAAAAATTAGATTTAAAAAGAGAAAGGCAGTTAAAGAATAAATAAAAATGAGCCATCAAAGCCCAAGGTTCCATCCCAGATCTCCTATTGAAAAGATAAGAGAAAACAAACTTCTCCAAGGACTCCAGAAATATGGACCCCAATGGAGACTCAGTGAGAAAGGAGGAAGGGTTTCTCAGGTTTTAGCCATACCAGACTGCATGGACCTAGAGGATAGGGAGACTAGAATACACCAGGTAAAGGAACTTGGTTTTTTGACACCTTTAAGCTTAGGAATTCACACCAGGCCTCCAATTCCACTTCCAACTGACCAGAAACATGGACTCCACCCCTACCTCCTTCCAACTCTGAGAAGTAAGATTTTGACCCCTATCTGGAGGTGGGGTGAGGCCCTCCATTCAACCTCTCAAAGTGTCTTCTCCAAGTTACAGCCCTTTCTTTTTCCTGTAACCCTCCCTTTCTAGCTCCCCTTTTATGAGTTATCTTCTCCATTAGAATGCAAGCTCCCTGAAGACAGGAACTGGTCTGGCTAGCTTTCCTTTGTATCTGTAGTACTTAGCATAATTGTTCTCTAGGCATCACCCTCTTCAGTGGTCCAGATTCTTATCTGACCAATGGACCCACCTGATTGGAGTAGAAAGTGAGGCTGGTGACTTTGCCCAGTCCTCCCTCCCCACTTAAATCCAATTCACTTGCATATCATGGCATCACCTCCCTGATGTCATTATCCTCTTCAAGAACAAAGGACAAACTACACTTTAGCATTTCTGGAACATGGGAAGTGGTGGCTTAATGCTCACTCTGTACTTACATATCAATCTCTCCAACTATCTGTCTATCCATTCATCCTTTTAGTCATCCAGTTAGTCATCTATCTATCCAGACATTCCTCTATGTAATCATTCATCTATCATCTATCCATCCAACTATCTATCTACCTGTGTGAAAGAGACTTTGCAAGGCAGAATATGAAAATCATAGAACTTCAGACTTGGAAGGGTCCTCAGGAGTTGCTTAGTCCACTGAGTACCTTTCTGAGAATGCTTTCTCAATGAAAAGAACCCAGGATTTGAAGTCAGAGAACAAATGAAGGGAAGGGTCAGACAAGATGTCACTAGACTAGTCAGACTTCTAAAGTCTTTCTAACTCTTTGTAAGAGGGCTCGATTCCAGGATTTGCCCCTAGTCAACTGGATGAACTTAAAAAACTGTTCTAGTTGAGGTAGACTTGATCTGATACTTAAGTAGAAATTATATTTTTCCCTCTTACCATGAGCATATTTGTACGTAGAGATTCTTCCAAAAATACCAAACCCACTGCCTACCTATTCTTACCCCTAACTCCATGATCCTCTATTTAAAAGCCTTTGTTAATGCAGACCTCAATACCTTCTAAAGAAGTCCAATTCATTCCTCTTTGGCTTAGCTCTCATTGTTAAGAAGTTTGTTTTTTTATTATGTGAAGCTTCAGTCTGATTCTCTGAAACTTTGCTACTAGTTAGGTCCTCCAAAACTAAACAGAAGGAGGCTCAACCATTCTTCTACACAATGGCCTTTCAAATACTAAGAGGTAGTCTTTATGCCTGAGTTCCCTTCCCCAACTCCTCCCTCTTGAGCTTTCTGTTGTTGAGTTGTTTCAGTTTTCTTAGACTCTCAATGACCTGATTTGGGTTTTTAACAGTTACTGGAGTGGTTTGTCTTTTCCTTCTCCTGCTCATTTTACAGATGTGGAAACCCAGTCAAACAGGGTGAAGTGTCTTGCCAAGGGTCACATAGCTATTAGTGTCTGAGATCAGATTTGAACTTATAAAGATGAGTCTTCCTGCCTCCTAGTCTGGCATACTATCTAATGCACCACCTAACTGAAACTTCTTATCTAATAGGGGAGGAAACTATGAATGTAGAGAGGTAAAGGGACTTGCCCAAACTTACATAGATTTCAAATTCAGGGTTTCTGACTTGTATCTGTTGCTTCATCTTCTGTACCATGCTGTTTTTTTTCTGCTGAGTTGGTAACTGAACAAGTCTAGGACCCAGAGCCCAGCTCAGACCCTCTCTGGTTTTTTTTCTTTTTAAATACTCTACTGGTGCTCTTTTCTACTCTCACATAACTGTCACTTCTTAATGTCTCTAACCAAAGAGGATTTCCGGGTATAAGAGATGTGCACTCAAGCAGAACCTAGTAGTGGTATAGCTGGGTCAAAGAATATGCAGTTTTATAGAACTTTGGGTATGATTCCAAATTGCTCTCCACAATGGATGAATCAGTTCACAACTCCACCAACAGGGCATCGGTGTCCCAGTTTTCCCACATCCCCTCCAACATCTATCATTTCCCTTTTCTGTCATATTGGCAACTCTGATAAGTGTGAGTTGTTTTAATTTGTTTTTCTCTAATTGATAGCCTTCTTCATCTGAAAATGCCTGTTTTTATCCTTTGACCATTCATCCATTGGGGTTTGACCTCCCAAGTCATTGTAAAAAAGAGTTCAGGCACAAGGAAAGAGCACTATTTGTGGAGTCAGGGCACCTATGCCAGCTGGCTCTGATTCTTAATAGCTGTAGGTAACTCCAGTCAAGCCATTTCCTCTTTCCAGGATTTTGTCAGGGTAGAGAACACCAGGTTACACAAATAATCTCTCTGTGACTTAATAAGTCCTAAGGGGTTAGCTGACCCACTTAGACTGTAAATGAATGTTAAATTTCAGAAAAAGGATTTGAAGCTAGGTCTCCTGACTCTAAACAGCATTCTAACTCTAAGAGTTCATGCTCTTCCCCACATAGAAAATAGGTATGTTGATATTAGTACTCCATACATCATAGGACTATTGGGAAATCACTTTCTAACCCTATTCCCTACTTCCCAAGCTATACTAAGACTGAAAGCAAAAAGTCAGTAGCAAGGGTAAGACAGAAGGATCTTTCCTCCAGATTCTCACAGGTAACAGGAAGAGGGCAGCCAGTGCTATGGTGCTATTGGTGTAATAGAAAAAAGACCAGATTTTCAATCAGTCTAGAATATGAAAGGAGCCTTGAAGCCAAGAAGACCTAGATTCAAGTCCTTCTCTTTGTCACATACTCACTGTAAGATCCTGGGCAAGTTACTTAATCTTTCAGGTCTCTGGACAACTCTATAAAACTTTAAATTGCGGAGAAAATTCTGGCCTGCACTGGTCTAAGGTGTTTCCTCTTCCAGATGTCCCTACATCCTGTCTGACTGTAAGCTACTTGAGGACAGGATCTAGACCTAGTGCTATGTCTGACACATAGTAGAGCTTAATAAATGCTTATTGATGGAAAAAGAGCAAACCAATCAAACCTGAATGCTAGAAAATTAAAATGCCCAAGCTTAACTCCAGAGGAAATACACCTTCCTAAATTTCTTTGCAGAGGTGGGATACAATGTATATTGCACATCATATGTGTACAGTTTTTGTTATATTAGTTTTGTTGAACTTGTTCTCCTTATATTTATTCATTAAAGACATAGTTCTCTGGAAGTAGAAAAGAAGAGATACATTAGGAAATATAGGTGATACAAAAACAAAAGATATCAATAACTTTTTAATACTTGTTCATTATTTAGTGTACTTACTTGTTTCTTGTTCAAGAGAATTAAGCTTTTTTATTATATTTATTTAAGGCAATGGGATTAAGAATAACTTGCCCAAGATCACACAGTTAGGCAGTTATTAAGTGTCTGAGGATGGATTTGAACTTGGGTCCTCCTGACTCCAGAGCCAGTGCTCTATCCACTGTACCACCAAACTGCCCCCCTGAATTAAGCTCTTTTAAACTATATCCTCCCATCATCTCATTTTACAGGCAAAGAAACTGAGGTCCATAATGGCAGCGATTTGCCCAAGGTTATCCCATTATTAAATGCCAGACAGAAGACTTGATCCAAAGTCTAAAAGTTCCAAAACTGGTATTCTTTCCATTACCTCAAACTACTCTTTTTGGTGGGGAAGCAATTGAGGTTAAATGATTTGCCCAGAGTCACACAGCTAGTAAACGTCGTAAGTCATATTTGAACTTCAGAGTTGGTGCTCTAGCTCCTAGCTAGTATCATTATAGTATCATAATCTCAAATATCTACGTCAATGATTCTTTCCCATCACCTACCATACAGATAGTTGGAATGGACAGTATTTAGGGTATGCCCAGGTTAGAAAAAAATAAAATAAAAACAAGTTGTGCAGGGTGTCTCTCCCTCATTTCAAAGAGTACATAAATTCTCTGATTTCTGGAATTATATCAGATTCTAGAAGGTTTCACAGGGTCAGTGTATTTCCAGTTGCTTTACCCCACTATAATTCTTCACAAGATCCTTCAAGCTCACAAGCCTTTTTATGTTCCCATGCCCATAGAAAAGAGGGAACAAAACTCAGCTACTATCCTGGATTCTCCCAATCGACTTAAGGAGAGAGTACACAGTGAAGAAACACCTCCCTTAAGCTAATTCAAAAAGTCAAGTTCAGGGGACCCCTTAACATTCTTTAATATGCTCTAGAATGTGCCCTCTCTCATTTCTCATCTCCAGTCACTAGTCCAGACAATTAGATGGCAAAGTAGTTAGATCACTGAACCTGGAGTTAGGAGGACCCTAGTTCAAATCCAGTCTCAGATGATTACTAGCTATGTGACTCTAAGCAAATCATTTCTCTCAGCCTCAGTTTCTTTGCAATAATGGGGATAAAACACCCAGGGTTGTTTTTAGAATCAAATGAGACAATATTTGTAAAGCACTCTGCAAATCCTAAAAGTGTTAGATACATGCTGTTATTGTCTTCTTGACTGTACCCTCATAACATCTCCACTCATCTCACCACTGCCCTAATACAGCCCCTCATCATCTCCCATCTGAACCCCTGAGCTAAAGACTGGGGATACAGATAGAATGTGAGACAGACTCTGAGGTCAAGGGACTCATGGGGAGACAGCTAGCTAGGAGGGTTCAATTGTAGTGCTCTCTCAACCCTTAGTTTCCCTTATCTGATAGTTATAAACTGCTGCTAGACCCAAGGACTGGGGGCAATTCTCCCTCTCTAGTCAAGAGCCCCTCTGTTCTGGGTCCCCAAACTCAATGATGGGTTTCAGTCTTGGGGGAGTTGAGTTGTATTGAAAAAAGAGAGGCTTCTTTTCTCACACCAAATAAAAACCTCTTTACACTCTGAACCTAGAACCCTGGAGATAATGATCAATAGTTTAGGCTAAGATCTTCCCAAAGCAAGGAGCCAAAGGGTTTACAAAGTATAGAATGGGAAAGAAGAAAGGAAAGCAGAAGGGAGGGAGGAAGGGAAAGAATGAAAGAGGGAAGGAAGGAAAGAGGAGGAAAGAAAGGGGAAGGAAGAGAAGGAAGGAAGGAAGGAAGACAAGGTGTATGAGTGAAGACAACATAAAAGGGGGATGAAAGGAGAGGCTGTGTGGAGAAGAGAAGGTTTTGAAATCTAGAAAATCAAAAGCAGAGCTGAAAAGTATCAAAAGTGGGCTGACCAAGGCCCATCCCTCATGACCAGGAATTTCCCAAAGGAGAAGGGGGAGGGGAAGTGCCTGTCAGAGGATTACTTCATGATTAGGAGTAGTAGGATGTTCCAGAGCAGAAGTCCCAGATAGTAAGGAAAATTTCAGGATGAAATAGCAATAGAGGCATGATTTTGAAGAGGCAGGCTATTTATTTCCTTGCCACAAAAGAAATATATAACACTCACAAGACCCACAAGAATACATTGACAGAAAACTTAACAAGCATAATTTAATAACAAAACTAACATTACACTCACCCAAGAGTCTGGTTGTCCTTAAAACATGAATAAATGAATGAATAAGTCTTTATTAAGCACTTCTTATGTATCATCAAGTGCAGTTTGCAGGTAGGTAGTTTTACAATTCACCTCAGGCCTGCACTCTCCAAACAATTTCCACTGGGTCTATGTCTTCTGGCAAGTCAGCCACAGGCTGAGCTCTTCCACCCATTCCAATGCAGAAATTCTCCTTCCACCAGTCAACTCCAACCAATGAACCCAAGAGCTCCCAAGGTTCTCTCCCTATCTAGACATATCTACCTCAAGAGCAGTGTTTAGTCTCCTCTGCTCAGGAAAGGAATGCCAAGTTGGCTCAATTGTGATCCCTAATCTACCAACATGTTAGAGTGGTCACCGTGCTTCCAAGGCAGAAGAAAGTATGGCCCCTAATCCTTCCCCTCAGGAAAGACTTCTTGCTACATAATATAAAGACTTGAACAGAGAATGAATCAGAAGCTGTCAATACCCCCAAAGACCCCCCCCCAAGATTTATTGTGTCATTCCAAAACTCCACATACTCTCAGTGCTATGCTAGATGTAAGACAAAAGTAAGGAAAACAAGCTCTGTACATGCTTCAGCCCCATTACTCTCTTCCCCTGATTGATGAGTTGATATCCTCAGCAAATAGTCCAGGTTGTAGTGAACACATTTGTCCACATCTCCAATTCTGGAAAGTTAACTGGTATTAGGGGAAGGCTCAAACATTGTCCTTTCCGGGGCTTCCTTCAATATCTTACACTAGAGGCAAAAGGTCTATATGGCAGTTTTTAATAGTCTCCTAAATCACATGGGAAGAAGACCCCACACTTTATACTAGTACTTACATAGTTCCTAGATTAACAAGGGAGGGCTCTTGTCTACCACAGTTAATTTGTCTAGATGTTACAATCACCCTAAAATATAAAATTGTGCAAATTAAACAAACAACATATTACAAAGTCCACATATTATCACTTGCAAGTATTTGTAACAGCTTGTCACAACATAATCAAAAAAAGGAGAAAAAATGAATATAAAACAATGAACAAAAATGAAAAATAGAAAAGGAAGTGGGGGATGCTTAGCTTTCCTTCTCAAGTACAAATGAGCTCTCAGAACATATAAGGTTCCCCCAAAGCAATGAAGGACTTGGGTTCAATTGGCAGTCACCACCTGGATACAGATCTGCCCATGGTTCCTGCAAATGACCATTTATATGGAACAAAATCTCTCCAAACAATCTCTGTAAAACATAAGATAGCCACATTCCCTCCAGGGATCACAACCAGTGAATGGGGTAATTCAATTTAGGGGCCTGAAGTTACCCAATAAAATGAGGAACTGAATTAATTAAAAAAGAAATCAACATCAAATGAACCCCAAATCCAGGAGGGACTCCCTGAAAAAAAAAAGAAGAAAAAGATTGAAGAAGTTTTCCTTTCAGCTTAAAAGGAAATGTTCTTCTTCTTCACAGACTGAGCATTCCAGCCAGATAGAACTATTTGCTGCTTGGAGTCCACAACATTATGCCCCACTTCTTTTTGCCTTTGTGGAAGTTGAACTCTAATCTTGGGATATACTCCCTTCTCACATCCAGCTCTTAGATGTCCCAGATTCCTTCAAATTTCAACTCAAACACAATATGGGACCTGTCCTGATCCCCTGGTCAAGTACCAAAAAAAAAAAAAAAAAAAAAAAAAAAAAATTCCTTACTTAGGTGTATAATTATTTCCCCTAACATACTAGGTGGTATAGTGCATAGAGTGTTGGGCCTGGAGTCAAGAATGTTTGCATTCATGTCTAACCCTAAATCCCTACTCTGAAACTCTTGAAACTCTTGAAACCCATTTAATCACCAGCTGCCTCAGTTTTCTCATCTGTAGAATGAGAGTAATAACAGTATATACCTCCCAGGGTTGTTTCAAGAATGAGTTAATATTTATAGCAAGTCTTAAAGAACTATACAAATGCTAGCTATTGTGAATATTATTATAAACTATTATTATTGTTATTATTAGTCCTTGAGGACAGAGGCTTCTTCATTGTCTTTGTATCCTCACTGCTTAGCAGAGTGGGTGATATATAGTAGGAATTAATTAAATTTTTACGGGTGGATAGATTGATTGATTGATTTCCCATGTCGAATGAGGGTTCTTTTGATTCCTTGTTCCAATACTTAATAACCTGAAGCTCTTACATCTTCAATTTCTTCATTTAAAGTTGGGAGAATAATATTCTTGCTACCTCAAAGGATTGTTGTGAAGAAACAGATAGGGTCTAAACCTCTGGTTTCATGGGCATGAGGAATTTCTAGTGAAGAAACTCCTTCAATTAACATTGAATTGAACTGAAAAAATTATGACTTTCCCAAGATCACACAGACAGTATGTGTTATTAAGACTGGAATCCAAGTGTTCCTGTCTCTGAGGTCAGGTAACTGGGAAGCATTTTATGAATGTGAGTTGCCACTATCTCTTTCCCATCTTTCCCATTATTATTATCATTATTGTTGTTATCTTCCAAGTACCTAAACTATTTATTAACTCCAAAATAAAAGCTATTATTTTGAAAATGATTTGCATTTCATCCTCTAAATCCACTGATATGGGTGCATATCATACTTTCTTAATCTGATCAAGACTTCCATGTTCTAGAGACTTTCCTCTGTGTCTTTCACTATTTTCTGGGTTCCATTAAGGCTATTTTCCTGAAAGCTTTGCATTCCAATATGACCAGGGACTTCTCTTTCTCTTATTAGATATCCTTGATATGTTTAAATTTTTTTTTTTTAGGTTTTTGCAAGGCAAACGGGGTTAAGTGGCTTGCCCAAGGTGACACAGCTAGGTAATTATTAAGTATCTGAGGCTGGATTTGAACCCAGGTACTCCTGACTCCAGGGCCGGTGCTCTATCCACTGAGCCACCTAGCCACCCTGATATGCTTTAATTCTTAAGTTTAACTAATCATTGGTAATCTTGGGCATTGTAGTATAGTGTCAGGAAACTGACCTCTCCTCAGGAAGATCTGAGTTCAAATCCTGTCCCTGAAACATACTCAAAATGTGACTTGGAAGAAGTCACTTCTTAGTCGTCACTTAGAAGTCACTTAGCATCATCAGGAGTTTTCAGACCCATTGGGTGTTCAAATTACATCTAAAACTTCTTTAATTAGCAACTTAAGCTATAAACATTTGTTAAGAATAGTTTGAGTAGTATATTAAATTATCCTAGGGACTCACTTTTTTAAATGTTGTTGAAAGGAGTGAAGAGAACAAAAACTTTGAGATTCACTGCTCTAAGATTGTGTTCTAGGGAATGGTGACTGGTAAAGAGAATTTTCTTACCAGAAAGTTCTCTATATAGTCTCCATCCCAACTTACAAACAACTGAGTATCTTTCTTGAAATTTCTAGTATTTCAGGATTCATTAGCATAGAAAAATATTGGTAATAAGAAAATGGATTCTGGGTGAGAAAGCTCTATGCAATTTCTCAAATTCAAACCTACCTCCTCTCTTCTTCCTCTTCAAACTTGGACTGACCTCATTAAAACTATGTAATGTCAATCCTAGAGATTAGATAGATAGATTGATAGATAGATAAATGGTAGATAGATATAGCTAGAACTCTATCTTTATATATATATATATATATATATATATATATATATATATATACTAATAGAACTAACTCAATGGGTTTACCATTCCTACTATACGCCAAAATATGGTATTATCACCATACCATGGTGCATACTTTGTTCAATTGTTTTTCCTTTGTGGATTACTGGGCCAATCTCTTGAGTACCTTTGGATAACATTAAAAAAATAGTTTGAAGGTGGCTAGGTGGTGCAGTGGATAGAGTACTGGCCCTGGAGTCAGGAGTACCTGGGTTCAAATCTGGCCTCAGATACTTACCTAGCTTGTGTGTCCTTGGGCAAGCCATTTAACCCCATTTGCCTTGCAAAAACCTAAAAAAAAAGTAGTTTGAGACTTAATGAAGTACAATACAAACTATGAAAAGGATCATCTGATATAGAGGTGTCAAATTTATACAGGCAAAACTCCCAAGCACAAACCAAAAGATTAAAATGTAATTTGGGGGCGGAGCCAAGATGGCCCCGTGAAGGGATCCAGTCTTAGGAGCTCTCTGATAAAACCTCATAAACTAAGGTCTCTAACTAAACTTTCGAGAGACAGAACCCACAAAGGGACCCAGTGAGGCAGTTCTCCTACTCAAGGTCACCTGGAAAAGAGCAGAAAGGCTCTGCTCCCCAGGGTTGGAAGGGTGGCCCAACAGAGGGGTGGCCTGCCAGAGCAAAAGAACTTCAGCCTCCAGGAGGCAGCCCCAGGGCACTGGGAGCCTCAGCTCAGACCAGCAGGGGAGTCTCCTGAGCTGCACCCCGGGGAGCACCGGGAACAAAGTGGGGTAACAGCGGGGGACCTCTGCCAGAGTGAGCACATGGAGCCCAGCCTTCAGGGCACACAGGGAGCAGTTTGGTCTTTCATCAAGACCAGGAAACAGAAGCAGGTGGAGCCAGTAAGCAGGAGCCACCAGGGCATGAGCCCATTGAGCAGAGGGAGGGGAGTGAGGAGAAAGAGACTGCCCAGCTCTGTCCTCTGCCTCTAGAACAGGACTCTGGGGCTCTGACCACATTCAGATCCTGATCCCAGTCTAGGCCCCCCCATAGAACAACAGGGCCCCCCAACCTTGGCCCTGTGGCAGAGGGGGGGCGCTTATGGACATTCACAGACCAGGAGGGAGGACAGAGCCTCACACACTGAGACCTTTGTGGGAGTGTCCCAAAAGCTCAGGAAGCTTAGGCTTAGGCTGGGAAAATGAGCAAGCAAAGAAACAAGAGGAAGACCATTGAGAAATATTTTGCAAATGAGCCCAAGAAGGATCAAAATACTCAGTCTGAAGATGAGGAAGCATAAGCTCCTGCATCTAAAGGCTCCAAGAAAAAAACAGAAATTGGGCTCAGGCTATGACAGAGCTCAAAAAAGACTTTGAAAATCAAATGAGGGAGTTGGAAGAAAAACTGGGAAAAGAAAGGAGAGAGATGCAGGAAAAACATGAAAATGAAGTCAGCAGCTTAGTCAAGGAAATCCAAAAAAATGCTGAAGAAAATAGCATGCTAAAAACCAGCTTAGGTCAAATGGATAAAACAGTTCAAAAAAGTTATTGAGGAGAAAAATGCTTTAAAAAGCAAAATTGGCCAGATGGAAAAAGAGATAAGAAAACTCTCTGAGGAGAACAAATCCTTCAGACAAAGAATAGAATTCAGGGAGATTGATGAATTTACCAGAATCAGGAATCAATACTTCAAAACAAAAAAAAATGAAAAATTAGAAGAAAATGTGAAATATCTCATTGAAAAAACAACTGATATGGAAAACAGACTTAGGAAAGATAATTTAAAAATTATTGGAATACCTGAAAGTCATGATCAGGAAAAGAGCCTTGACATCATTTTCAAAGAATTACTACAGGAAAATTGCCCTGATATTCTAGAAGCAGAGGGCAAAATAGAAATGGAAAGAATCCACCAATTCCCCCCCCCCCCGAGAAAGAGATCCCCAAATACCAACCCCTATATAGCCAAGTTCTAGAACTCCCAAGTCAAAGAGAAAATATTACAAGCAGCCAGAAGGACACAGTTCAAATATCATGGAGCTGCAGTCAGGATCACACAGGACTTAGCAGCAGCTACATTGGAAGCTCGTAGGGCTTGGAATACAATATACCGGAAGGCAAAAGAGCTTAGAATGCAGCCAAGAATGAACTACCCAGCAAGGCTGAATGTCCTCTTCCAGGGAAAAAGATGGACTTTCAATGAACCAGGGGAATTTCAAAGGTTCCTTTTGGAATGGCCAGAGCTGAACAGAAGGTTTGATCTTCAGATACAGGACTCAGGTGAAGCATGGAGATTGTAGGAGACAGGGGGGGAATATGAGGGACTTAATGAGGATGAACTGCATGTATAGAAAAATGATACTGATAATATTCATATGAACCATCTCAGTTAATAGAGCAGGTAGAGGGAGCTTTTATAGTTGAAGCACAGGAGAAAGCTGAATTCGAAGATAAAATATGGTGTAAAAATGGAGTCAATAGAAAAAAAGGGAAATGGAATGGGAGAAAGAAAAAGGAGGGGTAATAGTCCAAGATATTTCACATAATAAGATGTTTTTTATTACAATGAGTTATTGCAATGATATGGAAGCGGGGAGGCAAGGGGGAATGAGGGAACCTTTGCTCTCATCAGAGATGGCTACAAGAGGAAACAGCAAATATACTCAATGGGGTATAGACATCTGGAGTAAGAAGGAGGGGGGAGCAGGGGGAAGGGGTGGGATGTGAATGATGGAGGAGAGGATGGACCATGGGGGGGAGAGTGGTCAGATATAACACATTTTCTTTTTTACTTCTTGCAAGGGGTTGGGATTGGATGGCCTGCCCAGGACCACAGGGCCAGGTGGATTCTGGGCCTAAGGGGTGGTATGGGGGCTCAGGGCTTCTTGGCTCCAGGACCAGGGAGCTGTCTGCTGTGCCACTCAGTGACCCTACAGCAGTGTCAGAGTGAAAGGAGAGAGAAAATATAGTACATGGTAGTGGAGAAATAAGAAAGGAGGGAGTTGCGATCAGCAATGGCAACGTTGGAAAAATATGGAAGTAACTTTTGTGATGGACTTATCATAAAGAATGTGATCCACCCGTGACAGAGTTGTTGGTGTTGGACCAAAGACTGAAGCACATTTTTTATTATTATTATTTGGGGGAGGGTACAGGGCAAGTGGGGCTGGGTGGCCTGCCTGGGGCCACATAGCAGGGTGATCTTTGGGCGTCTGGGGCCGGATTTGGACCCAGGTGCTCCTGGCTCAAGGGCCAATGTTCTGTCTGCCACCCAGCCACCCCTACTATTATTACTATTTTATTTTATTTTGGGTCTTTTTTTTTTCTTCTTTTTGGTTTTTGCAGGGCAGTGGGAATCGGGTGGCTTGCATGTCACATGGCTGGGTGATTATTGGGTTTACGAGGCTGGATATGGACTCGGGTGCTCGTGGCTCCAGGGCTGGTACTTTGTCCATTGTGCCACCTGGCCATACCTACAATTATTACTATTATTTTTTTTTAATTTTAATTTTTTTCTCTCCCCTTTACTTTTTACACCCAAGCAAGTCTATCTATATTCATGGGAGGAGGGGTATTTTGTTTACTTGTAAACAAGAATATTTTATTAATGTAAAAAAAACATTTGTACAAAATGAGAATAAAAAATAAATTTAAAAAAAAATGTAATGGGGGGTGGGGTTTTGAAGTCAATATGCCACTGTTCAGGGATCCATTTCTATTTGAATTTGACCCTACTGCTCTATTCTGAGTATTTTAGAAGAGGGCAGCTAGGGGGTGCAGTGGATTGAGCATCTAAACTGGAGTCAGGAAAGTTAATCTTTATGTGTTCAAATCCAGCCTCAGACACTTGCTAGCTGTCTGACCCTGGGTTTTACCCTGCTTGTCTCAGTTTCATTATATATATAAAATAAGCTGGAGAAGGAAACAGCCCACCACTCTAGTATTTTTACCAAGAAATCTTTAAAAGGGGACACAAAGAGTCAGACATGTCTGAAAAAAGGACTGAACAACCATAGCCACTCAATGGAAGATATATATATATATATATATGTATATGTATATATATATATATATATATATATATATATATATATATATATATATATATATATATAGTGGAAATACAGTGGAAGATCTCAGTATTTATACATATAGGGAAGTTGTGGGTTTGGGAAACAATCCACCATCATCAAGGAGGAGAATCTTATAGAAATGGGGGATTTATGTAGAGAATCCTTTTTTCCATCTGGACTCTGCCTGTGATGTTCTTCATGACAGTGATAAATAATTTTGATAAACAGATGATACCTCCCTGATTTATGCTTCACATGAGATTGCTAATCAGAGGATCATTGAACAAAATTATCTCAATGGTTGCATTTATCAAGAAATCCCATATAATCTTAACATTTGCATGAGTGATAGATACCTTGTTTGAGGAGAGGCTATCGGTAGAGTTTTGTTCTATTCTGGTCAAATGCTTTTTTTGTAATCATCTCTGTATTTGTTACACCTTTTAGTCAGTTGTCAGAGGGTGAATACATGCTCTGCTAAAGACAATTGTCTGAAAAAGGCTGATTGTTCCAGTTCACATTCTCATCAAAGTTACCCTCTGGATACGTACAGATTATTCACATAAAGATTTTCATGGAGAGTAGTGCTGATGGTTTCAGTCATATCTTTTTGACTTAAAAAAAAGACTTGTCTGTGATTTTTTTTTCTCCATTTTTTGGTAATCTTCCCCTCTTTGTGATATCTTGAAATTCTACCCTTTACTATTTTCAAAACTGTTGCTTGAAGCTTAGCTATCTTCTAAGTGTGTTAATCAGACCCCAATATCCTTCCTGATTCCATCTCTTGAGAGTTATTTCCACTTCCTTATACAGTATGCTGGTTATGGAAGTGGCAATTTCACTACTATTGATGACAAAACTAGATCACTTCCAGAAAATGGCAAATCTCTTCCATCTTCCATCAGCTTGTTGCCTTCATTCCAGTTTCATTTGTTTCATGAAAGGTAGTAGGGCAGGGATCAGCAAACCATGACCTCTGGGTCAAATCTGATTCACTGCCTGTTTCTGCATGGCTTTCCAGGTAACCAAAGGTGTTCTGTTGTTGTTGCTGTTGTTTTTAAATAAAGCTCCTGGTAAGGTCATAAGTCATATATTTAAATGGAAAAACTTAGTTTACAGATTGTACAAAAATACATGACAAGTGAGGCAGCTAGGTGGCACAGTGGATAAAGCACCTGGAGTTAGGGCTGAGTTCAAATTCAGCCTCAGATACTTAATAATTACCTAGCTGTGTGACCTTGAGCAAGTCACTTAACCCCACTGCCTTGCAAAAAAAAATTACATGGCAGGCTAGATTTGGCCCATGGACCATAGTTTGCAGAACATTAAACTTGGAGATGCTCAAATTCTACCTTTAGATACATACTAGCCATGGGACTCTACCTCAGTTTCCAATTCTGTAAAATGGGGGGGAGGGGAGAAGACTTAATAACCTTTAGAGTCCTTCCAGCTCTTTCTCTATAATCCTATAATATGCAGCAATAATTCAATAAACATTGCTGAGTTCTTACAACATATACAAAGACAAAAATTGAAACAGTCCCTAGTTTCATTGAGCTTACATCTTATGGAGATGGCAACTTGTACATGCGTACATTTTTGTTATTGGAAGGGAAAGCCATAGCAATTAGGGAAACCAAGAAGTCTTATGTAGAAGGCAGCACTTGAGTTGAGTCTAGAAGGAAACCAGGGAGGATACCTAGGTGGCACAGTGGATAGAGCACTGGCCCTGGAGTCAGGAGGACCTGAGTTCAAATCAAACCTCAGACACTTAATAATTACCTAGCTGTGTGACCTTGGGCAAGCCACTTAACCCCATTGCCTTGCAAAAAAAAGAAAGAAAGAAAGAAAGAAACCAGGGATTCTAGGAGATGAAGGAGAAAAAGGAGGGTATTCCTGGCATTAGGGATAGCTAACATAAAGTCAGGGACCCAAGAGATGCAGCAGTCAGTCTACAAGTATTTATTGATGCCTGCTAAGTGCCAGGCTAAGAATTTGAGATACAAAGAGACAGAAGGCAATTCCTGCCCTCAAAGAGCTTACAGTCTAATGAGGGAGACTTTGTGCAAACACTATGTATGGACAAGATACAGAGAGGTCAGTTTGGGCTAATGGAAGGAAGGCACTAGCATTCAGGAGGATCAGCAAAGCCTTGAAAAAGGTAAACTTTTAGCAAGGATTTGGAAGAAGAAAGGAAGCAGAGATGAAGAGGGAGAGGCATGAGGAACAGTTAGTGAAAATGCTGAGTTAGGATATGGAGTGTTTTGGCAGAGGTATCTTGTTTAAGAAACAGCAAGGCAAAGAATAGAAGGATTAGAATATGAATTGAGGGGATAAGGGGTAAAAAAATAAAGACTAGAAAGGTAGAAGTATGGGTTAAAAAGAGCTTTGAATTCCAAAGGATTTTTAAAATATTTTATTCTGGGACAAGAAGGGATCAGTCTTAGGAGCTCTCTGATAAAATTCATCAGCTAAGGACTCTAACTAAACTTTTGAGAGACAGAACCCACAAAGGGTCCCAGTGAGGCAGTTCTCCTACTCAAGGTAACCTGGAAAAGAGCAGAAAGGCTCTGCTCCCCAGGGTCGGAGGGGCGGCCCACCAGAGCCAAAGAACCTCAGCCTCCCAGAGGCAGCCCCAGGGCGCTGAGAGTCTCAGGTCACAGCAGCAGGGGAGTCTCCTGAGCTGCACCCCAAGGAGCACTGGGAACAAAGTGGGGGAACAGCGGGGGACCTCTGCCAGAGCAAGCACGTGAAGCCCAGCCCTCAGGGCACACAGCAAGCAGCATGGTCTTTCCCCAGCCCTGGTCCAGGAAACAGAAGCAGGCGGAGCTGGTAAGCAGGAGCCCCCAGGGCATGAGCACACTGAGCTGAGGGAGGGGAGTGAAGAGAGACTGCAGAGCTCTGTCCTCTGCCCCTGGAACAGGACTCTGGGGCTCTGACCACATTCAGATGCTGATCCCATTCTAGGACCCCCATAGAACAGCAGGGCCCCCCCCCCCACCTCAGCCCCATGGCAGAGGGAGGTGCTTATGGTCATTCACAGACCAGGAGGGAGGACAGAGCCTCACACACTGAGACCTTTGTAGGAGTGTCCCAAAAGTTCAAGAAACACCCCAAACCAGGCCCAGGCTGGGAAAATGAGCAAGCAGAGAAACAAAAAGAAGACTATTGAGAAATATTTTGCAAATGAGCCCAAGAAGGACCAAAATACTCAGTCTGAAGATGAGGAAGCACAAGCTCCTGCATCTAAAGACTCCAAGAAAAACAGAAATTGGGCTCAGGCTATGACAGAGTTCAAAAAAGACTTTGAAAATCAAATGAGGGAGTTGGAAGAAAAACTGGGAAAAGAAAGGAGAGAGATGCAGGAAAAACATGAAAATGAAGTCAGCAGCCTAGTCAAGGAAATAAAAAAAAAATGCTGAAGAAAATAGCATGCTAAAAACCAGCTTAGGTCAAATGGATAAAACAGTTCAAAAAGTTATTGAGGAGAAGAATGCTTTAAAAAGCAAAATTGGCCAGATGGAAAAAGAGATAAGAAAACTCTCTGAGGAGAACAAATCCTTCAGACAAAGAATAGAATTCAGGGAGGTTGATGAATTTACCAGAAATCAGGAATCAATACTTCAAAACAAAAAAATGAAAAATTAGAAGAAAATGTGAAATATCTCATTGAAAAAACAACTGATATGGAAAACAGACTTAGGAAAAATAATTTAAAAATTATTGGAATACCTGAAAGTCATGATCAGGAAAAGAGCCTTGACATCATTTTCAAAGAATTACTACAGGAAAATTGCCCTGATATTCTAGAAGCAGAGGGCAAAATAGAAATGGAGAGAATCCACCGATCCCCCAGAGAAAGAGATCCCAAAAAACCAACCCCTAGGAATATTATAGCCAAGTTCCAGAACTCCCAAGTCAAAGAGAAAATACTACAAGCAGCCAGAAGGACACAGTTCAAATATCGTGGAGCTGAAGTCAGGATAACACAGGACTTAGCAACAGCTACATTGGAAGCTCGTAGGGCTTGGAATACAATATACCGGAAGGCAAGAGAGCTTAGAATGCAGCCAAGAATGAACTACCCAGCAAGGCTGAATGTCCTCTTCCAGGGAAAAAGATGGACTTTCAATGAACCAGGGGAATTTCAAAGGTTCCTTTTGGAATGGCCAGAGCTGAACAGAAGGTTTGATCTTCAGATACAGGACTCAGGTGAAGCATGGAGACTGGAGGAGAGGGGGGAAATATGAGGGACTTAATGAGGATGAACTGCATGTATTCCTGTATAGAAAAATGACACTGATAATACTCATATGAACCTTCTCAGTTAATAGAGCAGGTAGAGAGAGCTTTTATAGTTGAAGCAAAGGAGAAAGCTGAATTCAAAGATAAAATATGGTGTAAAAATGGAGTCAATAGAAAAAAAGGGAAATGGAATGGGAGAAAGAAAAAGGAGAGGGGGAATAGTCTAAGATATTTCACATAAGATTTTTTTTATTACAATGAGCTATTGCAATGATATGGAAGGGGGAGGCAAGCGGGAATGAGGGAAACTTTGCTCTCATCAGAGATGGCTAGGAGAGGAAACAGCATATATACTCAATGGGGTATAGACATCTGGAATAAGAAGGAGGGGGGAGCAGGGGGAAGGGGTGGGGATATGAATGAAGGAGGAGAGGATGGACCATGGGGGGAGAGTGGCCAGATATAACACATTTTCTTTCTTACTTCTTGCAAGGGGCTGGGAATGGAAGGCCTGCCCAGGACCACAGGGCCAGGTGGATTCTGGGCCTAAGGGGTGGTAGGGGGGCTCAGGGCTTCTTGGCCCCAGGACCAGGAATCTGTCTGCTGCGCCACTCAGCGACCCTACAGCAGAGTCATAGTGAAAGGAGAGAGAAAATAGAGTACATGGTAGTGGAGAAATAAGAAAGGAGGGAGTTGTGATCAGCAATGGCAACGGTGGAAAAATATGGAAATAACTTTTGTGATGGACTTATCATAAAGAATGTGATCCACTCACGACAGAGTTGTTGGTGTTGGAACAAAGACTCAAGCACATTTTTTGTTATTATTATTTGGGGGAGGGTGCAGGGCAAATGGGGCTGGGTGGCCTGCCTGGGGCCACATAGCAGGGTGATCTTTGGGTGTCTGGGGCTGGATTTGGACCCAGGTGCTCCTGGCTCAAGGGCTAATGCTCTGTCTGCCACCCAGCCACCCCTACTATTATTACTATTTTATTTTATTTGGGGTCTTTTTTTTCTCTTTTTGGGGGGTTTTGCAGGGCAGTGGGGATCGGGTGGCTTGCATGTCACATGGCTGGGTGATTGTTGGGTTTATGAGGCTGGATATGGACTCGGGTGCTCATGGCTCCAGGGCTGGTGTTTCGTCCATTGCGCTACCTGGCCATACCTACAATTATTACTATTATTATTTTTTTATTTTAATTTTTTCTTTCCCCTTTACTTTTTTCGCCCAAACAAGTCTATCTATATTCATGGGGGAGGAGGGGTATTTTGTTTACTTGTAAACAAGAATATTTTATTAATGTAAAAAAATATTTGTACAAAATGAGAATAAAATAAATTTAAAGATAAAAAAATATTTTATTCTGGAGTTTACTTGATAAGCTATTTTCCTGCTTCATGGAAGATCACTTAAACAGAGGAGTTGGAAGAAAGAACTAGAATTGACTGAAAAGGGGAAAGACTTAAAGACCAACTATCAGGTTATTACAATAATACGGGTATGAGATGATGAGGACCTGCACCAAGGTAGTTGCAGTATCAGAAAAGAGGTGGAGGCGGCTAGGTGCTGTAGTGGATAAAGCACAGGCCTTGGAGTCAGGAGTACCTGGGTTCAAATCCGGTCTCAGACACTTAGTAATTACCTGGCTGTGTGGCCTTGGGCAAGCCACTTAACCCCATTTGTCTTGCAAAAAACCTGAGAGAGAGAGAGAGAGAGAGAGAGAGAGAGAGAGAGAGAGAGAGAGAGAAGGTGGTCAAACAAGACTTGTATTATTAAGGTAAAATTTACAAAACTTGGCAATAGATTGGCTGAGAGAGTAAGGAATTGAGGATGGGAGGATAGTGTTGTTCTCTAATAACAGGGAAGATCAGAAAAGGAAAAGTTTAGGAGGAAAGATAATGAATGAGTTCAGTTTGGGATATGTTGAGATTATAATATCCCTGGGACATTCGATTTAATGGGATTAGGAGAAAGGCTAGAGATAGATAAATAGCTCTGATAATCGTCAGCATTGAGACAATAAATAACTGAATCTAGGGGGTTCTAATAAGATCACCAAGCAAATTAGTAAAGAGGGAGAAGAGGATTCAGAATAGAGCCCTGGGGGGTGGGGGGTAGTGGATATGAGCTGGGTGAAGAACCAACACAAGAGAATAAGAAGCAGTCAGACAGGTAGGAGAAGCAAGAGAAAGTAATGTCACAAAAACTCAGAATTTTAGAAAAGAGTATCAAGAAGAGGGTGACTGAATGTCAAAGGCTGCAGAGAAGACACACATGATAAGGATTGAGAAAGCCACTAGATTGGGCAATTAAAGAGTTCTTTGGTAACTTTGGAAAGAGCAGTTTCAGTTGAATGATAAAGTCAGGATTCATTGTGTAAAGATTAGAAAAGCAATGAGAGAAAGTAAGTGGAAGCATAGATTGTTGGCATTTTTCCCAAGGAATTTAGTGACAAAAAAGAGAGATATGAAAATGTAACCAATGGGGATAAATTTATTAAGGAGAGGTTTTTTTTTTTAATAGGATGAAAGAGTCATGGACAAGTCTGAAGGCAGTAGACAAAAAGAGGTTGAAGACAAGAGCATGAGAAAATGGCATGACTCCTAGGTGGCACCATAGTGTACAGAACCTCTAGGGTCTGGAGTCAGGAAGACTCAGCCTGAGTTCAAATTTGGCCTCAGACATTAACCTGGGTAAGTAACTTAATTCTATTTGCCTCAGATTCCGCATCCATAAAATGAGTTGGAGAAAGAAATGGTAAACCATTCCTGTATCTTCTCCAAGAAAATCCCAAATGGGTCATGAAGAATGGGTCCCAGTTGAATCAAGTGAACAACAACAAGCTGTGTGAATGGAAAGAAAAGCACGCTTCGACCATATTACAATTCATTCCAAGCTCTCTGTACTCACCTTACCTTCCACTGCTTTGTACTAATTTATAACACTGTGGTGGTTATAGCCTTGTCATCCCCCTTCAAAGCATTATGGAAAAGAACTTGTACTCTAAACTGGCATTTCCCTTAGCTGTCATCTCGGTCTATTTAGCAAGAAGGTTTTTTTGCAGATTCAAGTGGTTTATGGACTCTTTGGGCCACCTCATTGTAGTGACTGTTTTACAGCTGTTCTCTAAGAAATGGTGGCAATTGAAGTCAATGTTTTTTAGTACCCAGCTTGTTTAAACAAGTCAAACTGGAGCTGCATAAAGGAAATGTGGTCTGTTTGTCTTCATCATTTCTTCTAATCTGGTGTGGATGTTGACTTCTGCTCTAATTAGTTGACAACCTGACCTGGTTCAGAAATGAGTCCCCCGTTTCCTGTCTATTAAGATATGGTCAATGTTATTTTCAGTGATGTTACTTAGTGATCATCCCATCCAGAGCCATTCACTTCTCTTCTGGCAGAAAGTATCAGGAAGAATTCAGTTTTATCTGGCCTTCAACACTTACAAGGTTTTGTTACCCTGAGAAAGTCACTTCACTTCTGTAATTCAGTTTTCTCATCTATTAAACATAAATAAAAATAGCACCTACTTCCCAGGGTGTTGTGAAGCTCAGATGAGATATTTGTAAAATGCTTTCCAAACTGTAAAAAGTTCAGTAAATGTTAGCTATTATTATCTCCCATATCCTTCCCTCTGTATTGGCTTTCCCTGAACGTCTAGAATCATTCCTCATCAATGTCTTTGGATGTGCCTACAAAACTCAGCTCAAATTCTCCTTCAGCAGGAGACCTTGCCAGTCTCCCAGGTATTAGTGCCTTGCCCTTCAAGTTTACCTTCTTTCTCCTTTGTAACTTTTTTGTACATATTATCTCCCCCAGTAAAATACAAACTCTCTGAGGACATTTTTGCCTTTCACTTTTGCCTTTATAGCTCCAAACACGGGATTTGAAGAAATGACTGAATAATTGATCATCGCCATCTTCCAAATTCTTCATTTCTTCACCCTCTGCAAAATGTCTGGGCATCTAGTGCAGCAATCACTGCAAGAGAAGATCAAGCATTCTATGTTACTTGTGGCCATATGTGAATTCTCAAATTCTCTTACTCTCTTAATAAGAGAATTCACAGAAATCATCCCACCTAGACATCATCCCTTGTATCTTTTCTCTTCTCAATTGTCTCCATTTAGGTCCTTTCAGCTGTGTCCTTCCCTTACCATTTGGCATCAGATTAGTCAAGATAAATAGCCAATTGGGGCTGAGGATGCATCATTATCCTTGAGTAGGAAAGAACAAATGATCTCCAATTGTCTTTGCAGAAGAGGTTGAGGTTAGACAGTACTAAGAACCTCTGAAGCTCAGAAGTATAAAGGCTGCTTGTCTGGATTCAGTTACCAGAAGAGGGCACTACAAGCTCAACCATAGGTCTTCCCATATAGTGTGGGGATGGAATTCTCAGTCTCTGGTCAAAATGTTGGCATAACAATTTATACAAGTTGGATCCCTTTTATTCAAGGCAGAATCATAGGATCCTAAAATATAAGGGTGACAAGGACAAGAACATAGTACATGAACAGGATCTCAGAGACCATCTAGTCCAATTTCCTCCTTTCTTAGATATGAAAACCAAAACCCAGATAAACTAAGTGACTTCTTGTCTAAAGCTACAAAAGTAGAAAACAGGAGAATCAGGATTTGAACCTAGATCCAGTAACTCCTGAGTTAGCTTTGTTTTTTTTTTCCCACTGCACCATACTGCCTCCTCAAAACAGTCCTTCAAGGTTCAATCCCTAAGAACTCACAATATCAGACCCAGAGGGAAGAGAACTTAGAAGGCAGAATATTAAAACATAGCATGTTAGGAACTAGAAAGGACCTTAAAACTATTAGAATACACAATGTTAGGAAATGGATGAGACCTTAGAATATGGAATTTTAGAACCACAGGTAGCCCTAGAACACATTGAAGACTGGAACAGAGAATGTTAAAGATAGAAGGAATATCATGTTGTGAAAGGAGGAATTCCTCTGATTGGTCCAATATGACTGGGGCTTTTTTTGATGAATGGTTGACTGAAGCCCAGTACGGTTCATGGCTCACCCCTTAGAATATAATGAAAGTGGATTGCGTACCAGCTATCTACATGGTCTTAGGACTCTTTTCTTGAGTTTTCTCTCTAGATAGGGTTGACCTGCATATCTAACTCCATGGTAGGTCTACTTTTTCCACTTTTGACAAAGATGCACACCCAAAAGCATGACTAAGTTAACTGGGGAGATTATTCAAACAGATCAGGGGATTTCCTAATCAACCCCTAAAACACAGAAGTTAGAGATGGAAGTCAGTAAAGAACATGAAATGTCATTGGATGATACTGAGTCCAATAGCATCTACTTTTCTCATAACCCAAATCCAGATCATAACCTTGCAGAGCTCAGAGATGGGAGGGGAGGAGGGCAGTAATCAGACTTTGCCCTATAGCAG
The DNA here is from genome assembly GCF_037893015.1 of Macrotis lagotis. Lineage (NCBI taxonomy): Eukaryota > Metazoa > Chordata > Mammalia > Peramelemorphia > Peramelidae > Macrotis > Macrotis lagotis. Next base: position 850,193,970 of record NC_133658.1, read on the forward strand.
AACACTTCAGGAGCAGTGAAGACTTGTGGGTACCTGAGATCAGTAACAATACCGCATTTAATACCCCTAGAAAGCAGCAACAGGATCAGTCCAGACCTTTCTTTCAGAAATATGAATAGCCTGGTCTCAATATGAAGTTCAAAGTCAAGATGTAGGCTGGAAGAATGAAAACTGGAAAAAAAAGGATCCCACTTTTAAAAAGCTTTTAGGTATGAAGAAACAATTTGCTTTTTTACAGTATTTCTATGGGAAACCTGAACATGTGAGCAACACACATTAATCATTAGATGCCACATTGGAAGAACCTATGGAGCTTCAAATAAAACCATGAAGGAAATGAGAGTACCTGCTTTCTTACTTTTAATACTAATATGTGATTGCTGCTCTGAAAATAAATAAATAAACAAACAAACAAACAAAAAGCTATGGAAGGTGATACCCATGACACAAATGCCTCCCAAATATCTATACATAAAGCCTTAAAAAAAAATTAGGCACAAATTTAACTAGAATTCCTAGGAGAAATAAAGCAAGAGTTTTTTTAAGGATTTGAAATTTTTTTTATAAATGAAATTAGATCATTAGAGGAAAAAATAAATTGAAAGTTATGGGGGAAAATGGAAAGGGAATTAATGGCTTAGTACAAGAGGTACAAAATTATGTACAAGGAACAAACTCTTTTAAAAATTAGAATAGATCAAATAGAAGTCAAAGACTCCATGAGATAAGAAGAAATAGTATGTCAAAGCCAAAAGAACTGAAAAAATAGGAGCAAATATAAGGTGTCTTATAGCAAAAATAAATGACCTGGAAAACTGATCAAGAAATTTAATGGTTGCTGGGGCGGCTAGGGTGTAGTGGATAAAGCACTGGCTGGGGAGTCTGGAGTACCTGAGTTCAAATCATCTGACCTCAGATGCATAATAATTACCTAGCTGTGTGGCCTTGGGCAAGCCACTTAACCCCATTTGCCTTGCAAAATCCTAAAAAAAAAAAATTTAATAGTCATTGCACTATCTAAATACCATGACCAAAAAAAAACCCCCCCAAAAAACTTAGTCATCATATTTCAAGAAATCTCACATGAAAACTGCCCAGATCTCTTAGAACCAAAGGATAAAGTAGTAGTAGAACAAACCCACCAGTCACCTCCTGAAAGAAACCCCAAAATGAAAAGTTCCACCAATTTTATTTAAAATCAAAATTCAGAGTTTACAGGTCAAAGAAAAAATTACTGCAAGCAGTCAGAAAGAAAGAATCCAAGTGCTGAGGAACCACAGTCAAGATCACAGTCACTGTGATAAAGAAATGGAAGGCTGTGGATATGTTATTACAGAAGGCAAAGAATATGGACTTATAGTCAAAAATAACTTACCCAGCAAAACTGAGTAAAAAGTTATAGGGGAAATAATAGATCTCTAATGAAATAGAAGACTAGTTAAGTATTCTTGATGAAAAGACCAGAGCCATGTAGAAACTTTGAAATACAAACATAGGAATACAAGCTGAGAAAATGTGGGTGGGGGGAAGTGGGGGGAGTTGAAGGAAGATGAGGGAAAATCATCTCACATATCAGGGCACACAAAAAGACACCCATTCAAGCAAGAAGGGGAGAAAGTTGGTTTTTGAAACCCATTCTCATCTGAACAAGTTATAGGATGGAAGAATACACACACACACACACACACACACACACACACACACACACACACACGCGCGCGCACGCGCGCACGCATGCATTGATGAGTGCAAAAGTACATTTCACTCAATAGGGAAATAGGATGGAAAGGAATGACAAGAGAAAGAATTAGATGGAGGATAGATTAAGGGATCTGTGCTAAGCAAAACAAACTCTAAAGATTATGAAAATATGTGCAGGTTTTTAGGGAGTGGCAAAGAATGGAAATCTGAGGTGATGTCCATCAATTGAAGAATGGATGGATGATTTATGTTTATGGTATATGAATGTGATAGAATACTACTGTGCTATAAGAAATGAAGATGATTTCAGAGAAACCTGGGAAGACATGTATGAAAAATGATTCAGAGTGAACTGAACAACTTACTAAGACAACTTTGAAAGAATTAGGAACTCTAGGGCAGCTAGGTGGTGCAGTGGATAGAGCACTGGCCCTGGAGTTAGGAGTACGTGAGTTCAAATCCAGCCTCAGACACTTAATAATCACCTAGTCATGTGGCCTTGGGCAAGTCACTTAACCCCATTGCCTAGCAAAAACCAAAAAAAAAAAAAAGAAAGAATTAGGAACTCTGATGAGCATAATGATCAACCATGATTCTTCTCCTCATGGCCCAATTTCAGTTGAGTCTTTTTCGGAACTCTTCCTCTGACTGGAAGGATTGGTCAACAGGAAGACACAGACAGGAGCTAAAGGGGATAGGAAAGGATAGGGAAGCCATATTGGCCTTGTACCCAACCAAAGGTTCTGCTCCTCACAATCACATAGTTCAAGAGTGAGAAGAGACCCTAGCCACCACCTAGTCTAACCCACATACCAAAAAGTATCCCCACCACATTCAGTCACTTCTTGAAGCTATCCAATGAGGGAACATCAATTACCTCTCTAAGCAGACAGTACTCCTTGTGAGGAAAGTTTTCATGAAAGTAAATTTGCTTATTTGTAACATCTACCCATTGGTCTTAATCATGACTTCTGGGAGCAAACAAAACAAAACTAATCCTTCTTCTTCTAATCCTCCCTTTACAACTCCAAATTTGTAACCATAGACATAGAGCTGAAAAGGACTTCAGTCTTTTTGATCTAATAAACCCTCACATTTACAAATAAGCAAACTGAGACCCAGGAAATTTAAGTGATTTGCAAAGGTCAGAGTATCAGAATTGGGATGTGAACCCAAGTCCCCTATTATATATATATATATATATATATATATATATATATATATATATATATATATGTACTATCTCCAAGTACTTGAAGACAGAGAGAAAGAAAGGAGGAGGAGGAGGAGGAAAGGAGGAAGGGTGGGAGGGAAGAATAAAAAAGAAGTAAGATGGGAAGAAAAAAGGAAAGAAAGGAGGGAGAGAAAGGAGAGAAGGAGAAAAAAGGAAGGAAGAAGGGAGGGAAGAATAAGGGAGGGAGGGAGGAAGGAAAAAGGGAGAGGAAAAAGAACATTTTTATTATTAAGTTCTCTGTGTACTAAGCACTATTTTAAAATCTAGGGATACAAATACAAAAACAAATACAATTCCTACCTTTAATAAGCTTACATTTTAATAGAAAGATATTACAAACATAGGGGAAGGTGGTCAGATAAAAACATATTGATAAGAAAAGCTACAGAACAGTAAGGAAGACCAAAAGGGACTAGACTGACACACCTGGAAAGGAAAATGGAGAACTGACTGGTTCATGACTCCAGGACAAGAGGGTTCAAGAGTCTTCAAATGTTCAAGGTCCTTTACCATCGTGGTTGATGTCCTCCGGACCCTCTCCAGTTTATCAGTGGCCTCCCTACAATGTAGGGCCAGACCAGAAAGCAGAGCTTCAAGTCCTGAGATGCAGCATCATATGGGAAGATCCTAAAGCTCGGAGTCAAGTGTGCTCGGTTTACCTAAATCCTATAAATCACTTTCCTTCTCTGAGCTTTAGATTCTTCATCTATGAAGTGAAAGGATGATATCAGATGGTCTCTAATCTGGAAAATCCCTTCCAGTGCTGGTTCCTTTGTTCTATAAAGTGAACACTGCTAAAGAGATGGGATTGGATTGCACAGTGGTCAGGGAAGTCCTCCTGGGACAACTGGGATTTGAACTCAGCTTTAGTTCACATCTCAAGTCTAATACTTCCTAATTCTTTGACCTTGAACAGATCTTCCTGGGTGTCAATATCCTCATATTTAAAAAGGGGGTTGACTAAATGAGAAAGAGGGGAGATAAAGGGCACAACAGACCTCAGACCTGGGGATAAGGGAGAAAACTAAAAAGGTCAGAAAGGCTGGGTTCTAGGGACTCTGCACCAAATCCCAAAGTACCAGCCAGCGGCAAAGGGGGTTTTCTGGGGCCTCTCCCTCATCTCTTCACCCAGGTATTTTCCTGCTCCTGAAGCTCTGGAGACTCCACCCAGCACCAGGAAAGGACATTCAACAGTTAGTGAGAGAAAGCAGAGAGGGAGGGGGTGGCCACCTGGAAGGCATCATTTGACTACAGGAGATACTTGGAACTAGGCCCCAGTCTTCCTGGTTGCAAAATCTATTTGCATGTGAACTGGGGTTCCCCAGAACAAAGCTGTGTTCTCTAGAATGGAATTTGATTTTCCCTACCCTTAACAGAAAGATAGCCAGAGCCAAACTCTCACCTAGACCAGAACAGGTAAATTCTACGTATTGTCTAATGTCACTGTCCCTCCAGTTTAAAATGGAGGGGTCAGGCTACTAGAGTCTGGAGGAAGCTCCATTAGATTATGAGTTCCTCCAAGGCAGGGAGGAATCCTTTTTTTTTTGACCTTTCTTTTTTTTATCCCTAATGCTTAGCAGAGTGCTTAGAACATAGCAGATTGTTAATATTTGTTTACTGACTGATTTGCCTATAGAAGAGAGTCTTTAGTGAGGCAATTTCGTCTTACAAAAGTTTGACAGGACTTCAAGAGAGCCAAGCCATTCCTGAAGAGGTAGAATCTCCAACAGGTCATCATTCAGCTTCCACTTCCACCTTCCACTCTAAGGAAAAGGAATTTATTACCAGGGCCAAGTGGAATTTGGGGGGTGGGTGGGGATGAGGAACCTAAAGGGACTGCTTCACTTCCAAAAGCATTCCACTCCTGGACAAATGAACTCTGTTGGATTTCCCCCTTCCCTAATGCCTCTCCACTCTTCCAACTCTTCCCCACCCCTAATCTTACCACTTTGGAGAAGCTTTTCATAAACTCTGCCTGCAAGGTCAGTTCTTCCCTCCAGTGACCTTCCATAGTATTTACATGTCCACTTAGCATATCCTGGTATTGTTACTTTTCTCCCCACCTCTATCCCTATGTGTTTACATTGTAAATACTCAATATCACAGAATTATCCCCGCCTGGCATATAGTAAAAGTTTTAAAATGTTTTGATGCCTGATTGCTTAACTATGGTTAATTATTTGACTCCCTTCCCCCCCCCCAAAAAAAACCTCTCTGGGGAGGCAAGGACGGGGTTTCCCTAGCTGGTAGAAAACAGGGCTCCCTATCCACACAGTAGGCTCTGATGTGTGATACGTAGGTGCTGAGAGACAGATCCATCCCCAATGCCCCTGAATAGACCTATCTCTAAAACTCAGTGAATAGAGAGGGATGGATGGATGATTTCTCCTGCCCAGGAGATGGTAGGCATCTTGAAAGCAAGTGATGTTTCTGTCTCTATTCGCAGTGCTTTGTCTATAGTAGATGCTCTTGGGATTGGACTGAATTTAATTGAATGTAGTTTGGGAGAATAGTTGTGAGAGTGAGTGAAGGAGGTCACCTGTCATGGGAATGGTCAATGTCTGTGCATGTATGTTTATAAGCACATACACTTACACATATATAGACATGGCTATGTCTATGGCTTTTAGAATTAGAAAAGAGAGCCCAGATATTGTGTGCCTTATCTCACTTGTTTAATCTTCCGACCAGTCCTGAGATAGGTGCTGCAATTATTAGCCTCCTTTGACAGATGAAAAGAAGCCAAGACTCCAGGAAGTGAGGTGTCTTGCCTCCTACAGCGGGTGTTCAATGCGTTTCCCACTAAGCCCAGCTGCTGAGAGGGAGCGCATGGGAGTGTAGGAAGCGCCCCACTGTATCTGCCCCCAGGCCTGCCTAGGTGTGCGCACCTCCTTACAGCAAACTCAGAGCAAGACCGAGTTTAGAGGTTCTTTAATTAAATCACTGCGTTTTACAGATCAGGAAACTGAGGTCCGACCGGAGGAAGGGGTTGACCCTGGGTTTTGACCCCAGGTCTTGGGGATCCTGAACTCTTTTCCCATTAGATGACTCTGTTTCTCCCCGCTCCCAAAGGTTTCAAAAAGAAGTAGATGTTGAAGGGACGCCTGGTGTGGCAGGAGGCAGCTGCCCCCCGGCCCTCCCCTCCCCTCTCCTCAGGCGCTGGGCCAGGGCCGGGGCCGGGGCCGGGGCCGGGGCCGGGGCCGGGTGGCTTCGGCCAGCCGGGACAGCGCAGGCCGGCCTCGCAGCCCGGGCCGCCCCCCACCCCCCGGCGGGCCCGGAGAGGGGCTTGGGGGGGACGGGGAGGCGGGACCGGGGCGGGCCGGACGGGGGGAGGAGCAGGAAGGGGCGGGGGCGGCGGCCGCTCCGCCCCCCGCCTCTCCTCCCCTGGCCGGCCCGGCCCGGCCCAGCCTCCTCCTCCTCCTCCTCCTCCTCCCTCTCCTCCTCCTCCTCCTCCACTCCTCCTAAAGGGCCGCCGCCGCCGCCGCCGCTCCGGCGCTCCGCGTCTTCGGAACCGCCACCACCTGTCGGGACCTGCCCGCCCCCCGGTATAAAGTCCCGGGGACGAGCCCTGCCCCCCGGAGTCGGACCCCCATGGAGACACTGCTGGGGACGGCGCACGGCCGGGTAGGGAGATCAGGGCGCGGGCGGGGTGCCGACCGGGGCCGGCCGGGAGGTCTGGCTCCCCAGCGCCGGTCCGGACGCTCCTCCCCCCAACTTAGCTGAAGTTGTCCCCAAAGTGGGCACAGAGCCCTGGGGGAAGGGGGGGGGCGGGACAGCTGCGGGCCATCTAAGGACTGGGCCTGAAGCCGGAGGCCGGGCGGGGGGGGGGGGGTGGCCATCCCCAACTCCCTCCCCCCCGCGGGGATTAGCCTGGACCACTGGGGACATTTCCTAAGCGCTCACTTCCCCCCACCGAACCCCTCCCTTCACCCCCACCCCAGTCCTGCCCTCACTTCCCTCGAAAGTTTCCTACGGACTTTTGTGCCCTTTCAGCAGCTTTGGAAACTTCTCTCCCCCTGGGGCCCCAGCTCCGTGACCTTGGCAGTGCCCTGGGACCGTTGTCTCTAGCCGAGATCGGAGAAACAAGGCTCTGTAACCACCCCTCCTCCCTTTTTCCCCACTCCCACCATCACTCCCACGGGGGGGGATTGGGACCCTGGCCTGGGCTTCCCTGAGCTCGGCCACCTGGTTTTCTCTGGCTTCTTGCTCGCGCCCACCCCACTCCCCAATCTGCCAGGGCCATCGCCTAGTTAGAGGGTGGGGAGGGAGAGATACCAGCTGCCCGGGACAAGTGGGAGGGGGTGAGTTCTCCCTTCCCCCAATCAAAAGAGGCATATGGGAGTGGGGGGAGAATTTGGGAGAGGTCTTTAGCCTCCGGAGCCTATTGGGGAGGTGAATCTGTTAGGGAGGCGGGGCTCTGTGAATCTTCTGGGCACTGCATGTCTAGCCTTGATTTCCCTAACAATATGGTGGCCCCGAGTACTGGAGGTTTTGGTTTCACAGAATCACTAAGGGGGGGGGGGGTCTGGTTCCTTCCTTTAGAAATGAAAAAAAACAGACTCAGAGTTAGGAAGTGATTGGTCCAAAAGTCAGTGGCAGAACTGGGATTTGAACCGAGGTCTCTTAAACTTCAGATCAGAGTTTTTTCTGTCATACCAGTTTGTCCATAGAGGAAGCCTAAATGAATGTCTTCCACCTTTTCTCTCCTAATTCTACCCTGACTCTCCTGATTAAGTGAACATCTTTTTGGTTGGTTCACAGAAGCTGGAAGGAACTGGGAACTTGAGTCTTCGGAAAGATAAGGATGAGCATGGACCAGAGGTCTCCCGAGGTCCTTACTCCTCGAAGTGAGGGCCCTCCCCATCAGGCCAATCCTGCCATGAGTCTTTCTGCTGTTCAGGAGAATGCAACCCTGGGCTCTCTTCCCAGGCAGCGGGGGAGCCCCCAAACCAGCCGATCTGGCTCCCCACACAACAAAACTATCATGATGGCCCCAGAACCTGGCCAACCAGAAGGGTTGCATGATACAGAGCTACAGATGAAAGTGGACTTTTTCCGGAAACTAGGCTACTCATCTGGAGAGATCCATGGGGTCTTACACAAGCTGGGACTCCAGGCTGATACTAATACTGTCCTGGGTGAGCTGGTGAAACATGGGCCAGCCACTGAGCGGGAAGTCCCACTAGATGGGTCCCTGGAGTCCCCGCTGGTGCCCCGCGGAGGGACCCCCAAGGCCCCCTCTCCTTGCTCTCTACCCTCTGAGGACAAAGAAGCCAGTAATCTGAGACCAGTGGTCATCGATGGGAGCAATGTAGCTATGAGGTCTGTTTACTTGCTCTGAGTATCATTTTGATTTTTTCTGTTTTCATGCTGATTTACAAGGAGCTTGAAATGAAATGAGCATATTTGTCCCTGGCCCTCACTGGCAATCCTGTAGTCAAATTTGAATTTTACTTAATTTTTTTTTTTTGGTCAGCTAGCAAGTTTCAAGTGTCTGAGGCCAGATTTGAACTCAGGCCCTTCTGACTCCAGGGCCAATGCACTATCTATTGCATCATCTAGCTGCCCCTAAATTTAATTTTTAACCTGGTTCCACGTGCAAGGATAACATGGCAGGGCTTTGCTTGTGGGAGTCTGTAAAACAAACATTCATTAACTGCTGTGGACAGCTTGGCTTTTGGCAATGATGGGTATATAATTCTGCCATCACCAAGGCACAGGTCTACCAGCTAGAATGTTCCATTTATAGAAGAGGATGAGGCATGAACATTTAAATAGGACTCCTCCCTGGATGAAAGTCATAAAGGAGCAATGGGTTTGCATCTCTGCTGACCTCAGTTTCCTCATCTCTTAAGATAACATTAGGTCCAGAAGAATGTGGAGCCCCTAGAAACTCTCAGGTTCTAAGGGGGGAAATGCCAATTCTATTATCTCTCTGAGGAAATATGGACTAGCAGATTGAGTGGCAGGCTTGGAGTTGGGAAGACCTGAGTTAAAATTGCAACTCCTTAACATTTACTAGCTAATTTGACCAGGGGAAAGTCATTAACCTCTGTGAGGCTGAATGTTCTTGCCTTGAAGGGTTGTTAGGCTATATGTAAGGCCTGTGGCAAACATTAAACTCTTGGTGCTAAGATAGTGCCTCTTCAGCTGGGGGAAGGGTTGCCCCTAACTCTTGATTTTTGTTTGGACTAAATGCAGTCAATTCCTGCCCTGTCCTGTCCTGAGTGAGTGGGCAGACCCAAGGGGAGAGCCAAGTGCTTAGGCCTCAGGTGAGTCAGTGACTCACCTGCCCCTCTGACTCAGGGGACTGTCCCTGCCAGAGGTCTGAGCCATGAGGAAGGTGCTTCCTGGAGCTGACTGGGGACAGGGTCTCCTGACAGAAAAGCCTTGGCTTTGTCAGGAACTCCCCTGGATGAGGGAGAAGGCAGTGGGGTGGCTTGTTCAGTTTAAGGGGGATGAGGTGGAGGAAGGGCTGCCTTCCTTCTTGAAGCAAGGACTTGAAGAAATAGCAAGGTCTAATGAGTTGAATTCCCTGCTTTTCTAATGTGGCCCAGCCAAGGGTGATGGTCCTAGAGATGCTCCTGGGAGGTCTTTGGAAAAATAGGTCAAGCTGGAGGCTAAACTTTCCCTCTTAGCCAGCTGGAACAAAAGACCCTGGTGTCTGGAGAGGGAAAAGGTCAGGGGTCAACTTAAGGAGAAAGGAAATGAAACAATGGAATATAGCAAAGAAACTTGAGACCATGAATCAGGAGACCTGGGTTTTAATACTGACTCCCCATGACCTTGGTCTGTTTCCTTCCTCAATTCTCTCCTCAGTAAAATGAAAGCCAGTGAACCACGTCATTGTCAATATGGGTGGGTTGCTATGTGGTTGGTTTGGGGGTTTTATTTTATTCTTTCAACTGGAGACAGAAGGGACTTTCTTGAGGGTTAGTAGAATGAGACACTTCTGATTTTGGGAGGTGGATAGTGATTGTGCTGTCTTTACTTTATATCCAGAGAAACAGGGTCAGAGAGAGAAAGGATCCTAGGATTCTAGACTAAGGATTATGAGTTTGGACAAGGTCATACATACAGCAGATATCTGTGACGAAGGAGTTCCTGGTCTTTTGGCCCTTGCCCAGTGGGATCCATGTTGACCTGGGGGAAATAGCCTTGGTGGTCTCGGACTTTACAATCCACTATTCTCTTGTAGCTTTCCTCATTCAGTCCAGTTCACTTTCTGAACTTGGAACCAAGACAAGCTGGGTTGGGGGCTAACTGGAGGTCGAGGAAAGAATTTCTGAGAGAAAGCCTAGTAGGTCACAGTTGAATTATGAGTGGTCAGTCATAACTCTGAGGGGCTTTTGACCCTCATCCTCCATGTCATGGTCCTAGGCAGAAGTAGCTTGAGAGGGCCTCCCCGCTACCCAAAGGAATTTCTCTTGGATGATTGGACTCCAAAGTGGGAAGAATAGTGTGTATAATCTTTCTGATATGTTATAAATTAAGGATCTGAAGGGATCTCTGTGTGGGTTGATATACTGATTTGGATGGTGTTTGGATGTGTGTAGAATGTAAGTGTCTCCAGGTTAAGGTTGTTTTGAGTTTGTCTTTGCATCCTAACATAGTATCTAGTTCAAAGTAGGTATAGACTATATGGGGATGTTGTGCTGGATTAAGAATTATCTTCCTGGATTGGGAGCCCCCTCTCCGCTGTGTGATGTTGAGCAATTATTCCATTTGCTTCTCTCTAAAATGAGGGGTTTAAATTCCTTTATCAGGCCCTTGGCCTTCCAGAGCAGGAGGTGGTCCCTTTGAGTCCCAGGTCCATGATTCTTCTATTTGGATATTCTTGAAATGGATGAAGAGTCTGGAGTGAGATTAATTTGGGAGGTGTGATGGATCAGGATAGTATGAAGGCTTGTGTGTATTGGGGTACCTCAGGGTCCTGTAAGTGTATGGGGGGCAGGAAGGGGCAGGCATAGAAGTCAGTTTGAGGGCAGGGGGTATTTACACACCGTCAGTTGTGGGGTGGGGAAGAGAAGCTATCTCTGCTTCTTGGCATGTCTGTAGTAGATTGAGCTGAGTCTACAGTGTGTGGGGGAGGGAAGAGGAAGGGGAGGTAATCCAGCCAGGCCCAGCCTGGAGCAGGCAAGAGAGGCCCAGCCCAGCCCAGCCCTGGGAGCCATGTGGAGTGGGAGAGGAGAGAGGTCAGGCCTGGCTTGGGACCACAGTCCCCTGCTGGCTGGGGTTTTCGTTGCTCCCTGGGAGGGGAATTCCAGCCCTGACTTCCTGTATTGGCTGTGTTGCAAACTCCGTCCCTGCCCTGCCTGACTACCACCCCCCTCCACCCCCCAGCCCTCCTGCGCCCCCACCATATGCAAATCGGGTGGAAATTAACCTCTCATTTCCTTCTAAGGGAATTTTCTTAGCCTGTTGCCAAATCAGATTACCTGGGGAGGGCTTCTTCTTCTCTCCCTTCCCAGGGGACTCTGGGAGAGCCTGTCTGGCCATAGCCTCCTCCTTTCCTCTAGTCCTCTCCTCAGGCTCAGGGACAAGCTGCCTTGATTAGAAGGAAAGCTTCTATTAAACATTCAAAGTTGAGAATTAGACCACCCCTCGGGAGAAGAAAGCCACATGTTCCCTGGAACACATTGTCAGAACTAGAAGGGGCCTGTTTGGGTTCAGCTCAAATCTTTTTCCCAAGCACCTACTGTGCCTGGTCCTGTGTTAGACCTTAGAGACTGAGCTAGAGACCTGACCTGTGATTTCTTGCTGAGAGAACTCCTAGGTGAGGTTAACTCCTTCACCAATGCTAGTCTCTGCAACTTGCAGTCCTGCCAGAAGAATTGCCCAGGGCCCTTCACCTTGCTGATCTTAGAGCCAACATGGGTCAGGATGGACTTGAATGCAGTCAGATGTCTGTTGGCTTCCATGAGGCTGTACTGGACCCTGAGGACAAGGACAAAAATAAATAGCTTCCAGTATAGGGTAATGGGAAATGGAAACTTTAGCTTGGGGACCTTCAAGGATAATGGAGTGACTGTCTTTTCCTTCCCACTGAATTATCCTCTCCACAAAAATTGTGTTGGTGATTTTTTTCTTACTTTTCAAGATTTCACACTAATACTGATTTCTCTGAAAGGAGACTGAGTAGAGGATTCTTTTGCGTTCTGACTGCCTGAGATGGAAGAAAGAGACAGATGGATAGAGAAGGGAGTCTAAGACCCTAGAGAGAAAATGGCCTTGAGGAATGAAATAGAAGGGAGTTTTTGGAGACCCTCAAGGAGAAGGGAGTCTCAGATTCTTTCAAAGCCACCCCTAATGGAAGACTTCCTAATGGGCCATGGCAGGGGGAAATGGTGGGAAGGGGGAATGCTGGAGCAACCCTTCATTTTGTAGTTTGAGCATAGGCCTTCTCTTTGGGGGAGGCACAAGCCAAGTCTCAGTGCCCACCCTCTGAGCAGGCATGTGTGTGTGTTGGCACATGTGTGTCCCCACACCCAAGTGAGGTCCTTCTGACGTGTTTATGCCTGTGGGTAAAGAACCCAGAGTAGCATAGGTGTTCTGCCTGAGAGCTGAGGAGGTCCCCAGTTTTTGGAGAGAGCCAGTGAATGGGATTGCTCCCATAAGTGTCTCATCCCACCCCTACCCCAAGCCCTGAACACCTGGGGCCACAGTCTTCTTCCAGGAAACTTCCTCTGACTAACCTCACTAAGTCCAGGAGAGGGTGGGTGGGGGCTTGTGTGCCTTTGAATATATATGATTATTCTCTTAATCAAATGAAGGCCAGCCTTACAGTCAAAAATTCCTGAATTCAAGACCTTACTCTTTTTTTCCCCAGGAAATAATTTATTTATTTATTTTTACAGCAAGGCCTTACTCTTAATTATTCTTACTCCTATTAGCAATGAATGATTCTGGGTCAGTCCTTTAACTTCTCTGTTGTCCCAGGCAACTCTAAAAATCTAATCACGTCAACCAGCCTTTAATGGGCCTACTATGTGCCAACTACTGTGATAAGCCCTGAAGATTCAAAGGCAAAATACAGACTAATAGGAGAAACAGTATGCAAACAATTTGTATTGAAAGGATGTAGACAAGGTAAATTAGCACTAAGCTGAGGGAAAGAATTAAGGGGGATCAGGAAAGACTTCTTGAAGAAAGTAGGATTTAACTGAGACTTAAATGAGACAAGGATTCAGACATGAGACCATCCACCCTGAATCTGTAAAGGGAGTTTTTTTTGGGGGGGAAGTCCAGAATGGGATGGGGGGGGGGGCTTTTCTTCTATTTCCTCTAAATCTATTGCCACAGTCCCAGTTACAGACCTACCCAAAAACTCAGTTGAGCTGCATCACCACAACATCTCCATTCCAATCTTTCTAGGATTCAAGGCTATTTCTCTTCAGCATCTAGCAATGAGGCTGAAGCAGGCAACACAGTAGAAAGGCAAGAGTTCTGGACTAAAAGTCAGATCTCTAAGCCCTGCCACAAACCAAGGTCCTAAGTGTGACCTTGAACAAATCTCTTGATGTCTCTGGGCCACAACTTCCTCCTCTCTAAAAGGAGAAGGGTTGGACTAGCTATCTAGTTATTCTCTTCCCAACTGGTCCCTTCCTGGCCAGCTGGATTTTAGAACACCCAAAAGGGGGATGATAAACAGGCAAGAGGGCAGAAAGGAGAGGGAAGAAATGAGAAGAGAAAACATAGTCTTCCCTAGAGAGGAATGTTTCTAATGGAGAAAAGATAGAGCTATCCTGGTCCTCTGATGACTCCACAAGTTACCCAGAGCTCAGAGAAGAGTCCAGTGGGGGCAGAATTCTTAGAAGGGACCTTGGAGGTCCAAGGCTTCCTTTTCAAAGAGGAAATTCAGATCTAGAGGAGACCTAGGCTTACCTAACTTGTAATGATGGTTCACTGCCCTGTACTCCTCCTCCTTCCTGCTCAGCTTCCTGGTATCCTTTCTGGATACCTACCCTGGGAACTTCATTATGCCCTAACTAGGGGCCCTCTGCCCCTCCCCCCAGCTGCTCTCTGAGTTAATGTTGGGCTTGGTTGGGAGGAGAGTGGGCAGGCGGACAGAACGCCCCAGAAATAGGAACATCCCCGACAGGATGTGGTTTTCAGCGGCACTGCCTTCTTTATGTAAGATTAGTCTGTCTGATTTTGCCAGATGTATGAGGTCTCAATTCACATTTGGGGTGGAGGGGGAGTGTGGGGAAGGAGGAGTAGGTAGTGGGAGAGAGGGCAGTGGGGCCAGGGAATTGGCAGCCTGAACCTCCTATCCCCAGTCACCAAGGCTCTAGATTGCTTGGAAACCCTCTTCTACATGGAATTAATGTGCAGCAAGCCTGGTTACATGGCAACTGTAGGGTACTGAATTGACAGGAAGAAAAGGGGGTAGTTTATCAGACCCTTGTCTTTCCTGATTGCCCTCCTAGTCAGGCTGGCCTAAGGAGGAAAGGGGCTATTTAGCTCTAATGTCATTGTTTTTCCACTGGGGGGGGTGGGTGGGAATGGAGATCATTACTCTCAGTTTCTAGACAGAGAGACTGAAGCCCAACCATATTGAGTAGAACCCAGAAGTCTGGTTATCTTATATTAGGTACTCCTTAATCCCACCAAACCTCCAGTCTAGGGGAGTTTATTAGAGCAGGTCTTCTTAAGCCTATGACTTGAACCCACTGGGTCCATCCTAGAGACCTTACTTAGAATAATGTATTTAGGTACATAAAATAAAATGCATAGGATTATAAAGCAAGTTGATTATAAAAAGAATAGATACAAGTGGTTAGAGAAGAGGAAGGAGATTTTGCTCTTCCAATTCAGGTCACTAGGGTCAGTTTATTGAGTGGCAAAAGGTTTCCAAAGGTGGATTTCTTCAATGTCCAAATCCTCTTTCTGCCACTTTCTACCTTTGTGACCTTATGATACAAGCACTTCATCCATCTCTGAGCCTCAGTTCCTTCATTTGTATAATGAAGGATTTAAATTCATTTGTCTTGGATCCAGTGCTAGACTTTGAATCCTGAAGATCCTAGATTCCAATCTTCCATCTGGTACTTATTACCTGTATGGCTTCAAGCAAGTTACTTCAAAGGTCTTCATTTTCCTCATCTATAAACTTGAGGGGTGAGGTGTGAGTGGGGAGGGTAGATTAAGTGAGGTCTCTAAGGAGCTATGATCCTATGATTCTAAGACCTGTCATTTCAGCAAAGTGAGCCTTCCCTCCACCAGTTCTTAATCCTGTCCTCTCTGGCCAGAGATCATGCTGGTGCATCTCTTCACTTAGCCAGGTTGGTTTTCACACACTTAAAATCCGTTTCAGCCTGGGTATGGTAGGTTCTTTGGAGATTGCCTTTGGCCTGTGGTCTTCTAGAGCCCAGGCTCTGTTGGGGCAGTGGAGAAAGATTTTGAGAGGAGGGGTGAAGGAAATGACAGATGTGTTATTCCCCAACTTCTCTTAATCTCAATGCCTTTCCTCTTATTTATCTTGTATATAGATTGCTTCATAAATATATTTGCATGTTGTCTTCTTCATTAGATTATAAACTCCTTGAGGGCAAGGACTTTATCTTTTGCCTCTTTTTTACTCCTAGTGCCTGCACTGAGCAGGACTTAATGTTTATTGAATTGAATTTTCATACCAAAAGACCAAAGAAACTCTGAACCTAGCAGGGATATTTTAGGTCAGATCTGCTGGTCTCTCTATAACCATTCTTTTTTTTTTTTTTTCCAAAGCAGTGGCTTGCCCAGGGCCACACAGCTAGGCAATTATTAAGTGTCTGAGGTCAGATTTGAACTCAGGTACTCCTGACTCCAAGGCTGGTGCTCCATCCACTGCGCCACCTAGCCGCCCCTCTATAGCCATCCTTAAACCCACCAAGGTCTATCACCTCTAGCCTATGAAAATAGCTGGAGATTGAAAGTTTGAGTATGGGGTTGATTTAAAGCTGACATGATCCTGATCCTCTCTGAAGTCTTCCAGCTTTCTCACTCCCAGAGTTTTGAACTTCATTTCCTATCTTGAGATGTCATTATAGGTTCAGAGTTGTATAGGACTTTAAGGACACACATATAACACAAGTTGTTTTAGAGATGGGGAAACCCAGACCCTATAGAGGAAAAAATTCCTTTGTCTATGTTCAAACAAGTTAGGGCTGGTACTCAAAACTCAGCTCTCTTGACTCTCAGTTGTAAAATTCTAGAATTTCATTGAATGACTGAGGTTTTTTTTAAATAGTAGGAAAGGATCTCAGGAACCATTTAGTCCAGTCCCTTTTTTATCAATGAGGAAATTAAGGGTCCAAAGAGGGAGAAAGGGACTTGCCTCATATCACATACAGCAAATTCATATAGGGAAACAGGGCAAGAGACCACATTTCCTGCCTCCCTGGCCAATGTTTCTCCTTGAAGACATTGTTTGGAGATAGATGAGGTCATATTATAATAACAACTATATTTTTGTAGAGCTCTAAAGTTTGCAAAGTGCTTTACAAATATTCTCTCATTTGATCTTCATAACACCCCTGGAGGTATAGGTGCATTATTGCCCCCATTTTATATATGAGGAAATGGGGGCAGAGATTAAGTGTCTTGAGACCAAATTTGAACTGAAGTCTTCCTGACTCCAAGTCCACCTGCTTTTCTCATGTATATGATTTTGCTACAGTTACAGGTATACTCATAGCATCTGAAATGGTGAAATGTATTTATAATAATTTTATAACATAATTAGAGAGGTATTTTACACAAGAGGAAATTGAGGCCCAAAGAGAAGTGATTTGCTTTAAATCAGACATTAGGTAGTTTAACTAGATTTCAAACTCTAGGGTCCCTGACTTCTCTTTCCACAAACCAGCCTCAGCTGATATTGCAAGGTGTATTGGCCCATGGGGATTGGGAGCTGCCAAATTCCAGGGTGTTTCCTCACTTTGGAGGGGGAATAGGACAGGGACCGGGGTGGGGGGGGGATTCCCTGGTGGTGGCACTCTGGGAAACTGGGATGGAATGTGAGCCAGAAGGCCTAAGGGATTTAGCTGTTAGTACCCACTTCTTCTTATTCTTCAGATGAAGAAATTGAGGCCCCAAGAAAACATGTAGTAACAGTGTCAGGTGAAGCTTCTCCCCCTTCCTATCCAGCCTGCCAAAAATTGAATCCTTCATCCTATACATCACTTCTTTTCTCCTTCTAAATGGATTTATATGTGATTTCCACTCATCTTCTAGCCATGGAAATAAGGAAGTTTTCTCTTGCCGGGGCATCTTGCTAGCTGTGAATTGGTTCCTGGAACGCGGCCACTCAGATATCACAGTGTTTGTACCACTCTGGAGGAAGGAGCAGCCACGTCCTGATGTACCCATCACAGGTAAGAGGAGATATGGAAAGCCTAAGCCTTTGGGAATGGGGAAAGAAGTAGGGGAAGGATAGGCCTTAGGTCAGGGAACTTTGGCAAAGTCAGAATCTTGGGAAAGAATGTCTACCTCCTCACTTCTCCACAGCTTCCCAGTAAGGATTCAGAAAAATTAGGATCAGACAGCAGCTTTATGTTTTCCTCCCACTGCTCTTCAGCTGGATGCACATAAGTCTTTCTATTTGGGCTAATGAAAGTCATTATATCTATCTTCCTGTCTTTGGGCAAGAAACCCTATCTTCCAGCCCACTTTCCTCTTGCAAGATCTCTAGGTTGAGGACCCAACATTTCTGTAGGAAAGGAGCCCCTTGGGCCTCTCAGAGTCTTAAGGTTCCTCAGGTGAAGATGTGTGTTAACTGTGTGGGAACCATGGGGGAAAGGGAAACATGGATGCGCTGCTGTTGCTGCTGGTCATCACCAGCACTGTGGTACCGCCTGGGTCAAGGTCATGATTGTTGTGCATCTCAGTGGTGATCAAGTTGATCCCATTTCTAAGACCTTTGAAGGTTTACAAAATACTTCCTATACACCAAGCCCATGAGATCAGTAATGAATGCAGTCCATTTTACAGATGAGAAACTAACTTCCCCTTAGGTCACATAGCTAATATAAGAGGAGCTAGAGCTTCCAACTCAAAATGCTCAGCAGCTTGAGGACCTCAGCTGGCTGGGAAGAACTCAGTGATACCATACTGAGCATTTCCTTCAGAAAAAGCTATATGTATTTTATTAAACTGAGAACCCAAAAGGGTGGATATTTTGGGGTTCTTTCCCTCAATTAAAAATCTTTTCTTGTGAATCCATTTGAGCTGAAACCAACCTTGGTATTTTCTAAAGCTGTTGGTTCAGAATGAAACTAGCAGCCAGATATTCTTTGCATTGAACCAGTATTTGAGGGTTTTCAAGTTCCTAGCAGACAGAATCATAGACTTAGATCTGGAAGGAACAGAGCTCATTTAGTCCCCACCTACCCCCATCCCTGTCATTGTACAGATTAAAAAATCAAGGTCCACTCCTAGTGGTCAGGGGTCTTGGAGGTCATCGAGTCCAGACATAACTGGTTTTAGACCCGGAAACTGAGGCCAAGAGATGTTACGTGACTTGACTTAGGTCACACAGCTAGTAAGCAGGAGAGACAGGACTGGATCCCAATTATTCTAATACTAAAATCCAGCATCCTTTGCCCTTACATCTTTACTGCCTCAAGCCCTTACTGCTGTGGGGAAGACTCCAAGATGGTGTAAATGGGTGCTAACCTTTGAATCAGAAGTGAATGAATGAATGAATGAACATCAAATACTTGCAGTGTGCCAAGTTCTTCACCATGCAGTGGGAATACAAATGGGAAAATATGACTGCATTTTCTCTCAAGGAGTTAACATTTCTAATAAACCAAGAAGACCTGACTTCAAGACCCACCTTAGTTAGAAAGTGGACAAGTCACTTTCTCCATCTGAGTCTCAGTTCTCTAATCTGTAAAATGGGGAAGATCCCATCTACTTCATGAGGTTGTATATGTTGAGACTTGAATGAGGTGATATGTATAAAGGCTTATTGCCTATTATTCAATTATCAAGGCTGGAAAGAGGAAATGCCGCCCCTGCACTCAGTGGTCCCTAGCCCTAAAAGGGGAGACTCTTGAATCCCTGGGCAGAGGTCACCAAGGCCAGGCAGGCAGTTCTGAGGTTGTCTACCATCGGCTTCCTTCATCCTCTCTGTAGATCAACACATTCTTCGTGAGCTGGAGAAGAAGAAGATCCTTGTATTCACCCCATCCCGGCGAGTGGGGGGTAAGCGGGTTGTGTGCTATGATGACCGATTCATAGTGAAGCTAGCCTACGATTCGGATGGCATCATAGTCTCCAATGACACCTACAGGGACCTGCAGTGCGAGCGGTTGGAGTGGAAGAGGTTCATCGAGGAGCGGCTGCTCATGTACTCTTTCGTCAATGATAAGTATGTCCCTCAATCTTCTTCCCTGCCTGTCATCTCCCAGACCTGAACATGGGGCAGTGAGGGTCTCCAGGGATTTGATTTAGTTCAAACATTGATTAAACACATACCTGGGTCAGGCATTGTGGATGCAAAGATGAAAACAAAACAGATGTTGGCCTAAAAGAATTTGCCAGCTTCCTGGGGGAATATAACATAGATACAATGACACACACACAAATAACAAAGTATACAAAGGACTACAAAGTGATCTCAAGAACAGGAGAAAGGATTGAAGAAAGGTTTCCCGTAGGAAATGGGATCTGAACTCTGCTTTAGTGGAAGCCAGGGATTGTCCAGATTAGCTGAGGAGAAGGGTCAGGGAGAACATTTTAGTCCCAGGTACATCAGTGAAACAAAAGATCCTCCTTGCTCTTAACTGGGTGCCTGTACTGAATGGACACCAAAGGAGAGCAGACATGGAGGTCTGTGCTGGAGTGGCTATCAGGTCATCAGACCAACTGGTGCCATTAGATGAAGACCCGGCAAGCTTGAAGCAGCAGGTTCAATGCCAACCTTACTTCTTAGTGGCCAGGTAACTTTGGATGTGTCCCTTCCCCTGCCTGGGTCTCTTTCTTTAAGATAAGTTGGTCTCTAAGGTCCCTCCTTGGCTCTTTAACCTTATGGTCCAGTACACATCATCCAGGTGTCCTCTATGTCCACACCCCTACACACAGTAGTCTCTAACATGCTGCCGTAGTCATCCTCATTAGAGGATGAGAATGAGCAGGCTAGTATCTGAAGTTCAGACCATATCCTCTCACTTAAATTGGGGGTGTCATCAGGAGATCTGACTCTCCAGAGCATGCTAACCCCAGGACTTGGGTCTTTTCAGAGCTCTTCTCCTTGGGGACCTTATAGGACTAAAGCAGAAGCTAGGGGCCTGACTTCTAAGCCCACGAAGCCAGGGACTGAGTCTCTTGTTTTTGACAGGTTCATGCCACCTGATGACCCTCTTGGCCGACATGGGCCCAGCCTGGATAACTTCCTCCGGAAAAAACCCCTCGTACTTGAGCACAAGAAACAGCCTTGTCCCTATGGTAAGACTAACTCCAAACACCTCATCCCTTCACTCCTGCCCCTCACTTAAGTCCACCTTCCAGAAGTCTTCCATGGACACAACTATCAAGTGTCCATGACTAGAAGGGTGAGGCCTAGGTCTTAGCTATGTGTCCTAGCCCTACCTTCCCAAGCTGAGGACCTTGGGCTGACTCCCAGCCACATTCTGGCCTTTAGCTCCCACCTCTATACTGTGCTGGGCTTGATGACCTCACTTGTTCCTAGGGATGGCTCCATAAATTCCTTCTGCTCCATTTTCTCCTTTAATTCTTGGTATTTGTATGATTGGATGAAAGTGCTGGAGCAGTGAAAACTCTGGTTAGTGTTCTCCCTATTCCCCTGAGCCTCCCCTCAGAGCCACCCTGAGCCCTGGCCTGACTCACTCCCACAAGTCTCCCCGCAGGGAAGAAGTGTACATATGGGATCAAGTGTCGGTTTTACCACCCCGAGAGACCCAGCCAGCCCCAGCGCTCGGTGGCAGATGAACTTCGAGCCAATGCCCGGCTCTCCCCACCGCGCACTCCTGCCAAAGACAAGAAAGGCCGCCAGCCCTCCCCTGCATCCATTCCTGCCCCCGGGTCCCTGCCTGTCAAGGATGATCGAGAGCATTGGCTGCTAGAGAAGAAGTTCCCGGGGGCCCAGCAGATCTCCGGAGGCAATGGAGATGGGCAGACTAAGGCCTTCACTCAAGGCAGGAGTCTGTCAGGCATGAGTAGTGACTTTGGCCAAGCCGAATGGGCTTCCCCTCCCCTAGACTCCCTCTCTTACATCTCCCAAGACTGCCTAGACTCGGGCATCGGCTCCCTGGAGAGTCAAATGTCAGATCTCTGGGGTGGCCGGGGAAGCAGCAGTAGCAGCCATGGGGAGTCTGGAGAGCCTTCCAGGTCTAGGAGCAATGGCAGCAATCAGCAGAGGTGCACCATCCTAGGACGAGGTCATCTCCTGACCTATGGCCCTGAGCACCCTCCAGGCCCTTCTTCCCTCTCCTTCTCAGGCTATGGGCGCCCTGTGGGCACCGGGCAGTTCAGTATCCCGGCAGAATACCCTCCGCCTCTGGGGTATGCACCACGAGAGTATTGGTCAGAGCCATATCCATTGCCCCCACCCACAGCGGCTAGGGCTGCCCCGGTCCTTCGGGATCCCCACCTCCTTAGTGCCCCAACAACCTATGGTACTGAAGCAGCGACATGGGGAGTTGGGACAGATAGCTTCGCCAAGGAGCGAGCTAGCCTGCGTGTGAAGCTCTGTGGCATCTTTCCCCCACACCTGGTGGAGGCTGTGATGAGACGCTTCCCGCAGCTCCTGGACCCCCAGCAGTTGGCAGCTGAGATCCTCAGCTACAAATCTCAGAACCCAAGTGGGTGAGACCTGGAGAGTCCCTAGTGCCCCTCACAGCCCCTCAGGGGGTAGGGGTGGGTATGGACATGGGTTGGGGGCTGCCTCAGTCTCCCACTGAACCCAGCCCAACAATGGCAGTGCCCCCAGTCTATCCCTGGGACACTACATGGACCAAGTTAGTTTTTAACAACTCCCCTTGTCTTGGCACAGGAACCCTGTGGGTTCCTAAGCATCTGCCTGAGGGAGAAACTTAAAGTAAGAAAGGGATCCCAGAAACCAAAGAAATACTGTAACAATTGATTCTGGTCATGGACTAACGAAGACTTTTTATCTGCCTCGTGTCATATGTCTCTCTCCCATCTGACTGTCCTTTCCTCTTGACTTTCTGCTCTGTCTCATTCTCTTAACTCTCTTCTATTTCTGTCTCTTTCTCATCTATTTGCTCTGGGTCTCTATCTCTCTCCTCTCACTGTCTGCTCTGGATCTCCGTCTCCGTTCAAGACCAGAAGCGATTGCCCTGTTGGTACACATTGTATCAGAGTTTAATGATGAGACAATAATGTTTGTCCTGTGGCTGATGCCCCAAGCCCTCTCCTTCTCGAGGACAGGAAGGAGGGAAGGAGAAGCCAGGGAGGGGAGGAGTCTTGTTTCCCTCCTTTGCATCTCCAGCTCCCTCCCTCCAGGCTCTGTCCTTAGGATGACAGCCTCTCACCGGCTGGTTCGGCACCGTGTGCCCTCCGAGGCCCTGGCCAGGGCCCCCCAACCATGTACGCCAATGATGCCCCAGGGCCGGCGAGGTTTCATGTTAGTAGTTGAGAAGATGGTTTTTAAGAATCTCTCTCTCCTTGTGCCTGCTGTGGCTACCATGTCTGCTTTATAGTTTCCCTCCCTTAGGTGTGTGTGTTTTTTTTTCCTCCCAGATCCCTGAGAACCTGGGGGCAGGGTCAGCAGAGACTTGACCCTTCAGTAAGACAGTGCCCAGAGGATATCAATGCTAGTCTCAGACAGGTACCTCAACCTTTGTTGAGGGACCACCCTGCCTGTCCAGGGGATATGGGGGATATATGGGTTTATGAAAAAGTATATTTTACATAGGAAGTGGTTACTTCCTACTGTATTTCCAATAAAATTTTGACTTAGATTAGTTGTGTGTATATATGTGTGTGTGTGTGTGTGTGTGTGTGTGGTTGTTTCTGTTTGCATTTTATTTCATGTTTTTTGGTTGCAGTGGAATTAGGAAATAAGATATGTCTCCAGAAGATAGAGCTAGTCACTAATAGGGAAAATTACAGGAAGGTGGCTTTGGGCCTGACAGAAGAATGAACTGCCCAGAATTCAGAACTTCTCAGCCATAGAATAGGGTGCCTTAGAAGTTAATGAGCTCTCTAGAAGTTAGATAGCAAGATATCAGCCCCTTGGAGAGCAGCTAATCTAGTTACCCTCAGAGATCCCTTCCAACCAGGTCTGGGGAAAAGGAAACCCAAGACATACCACTTGTGCTACCCAGGTTCTCCTGCTTGGGGAGGGAAGCCTCAGAGTTCCAGCATTTGAAGTCGCCTGCCTTCTTAGGAAGTCCAGGTTTAGGTTCCATCACCTTACACACACACACACACACACACCCTTTGTTGGGGATTCCCCAATACATACATGCTGACGGCAATGGCCCCCTTCAGAGGAAGGAGTGGGGGAAAGAGGGCCTGCCTGTTCCTCTTTCCAGTCTTGCTGGTTAGTTTGCTGGTAGGGACTAGCTACACTAATGACCTCTGTGAGAAAACACCAAGGCTTCTTTGGAAAGAGCTAAGAGGAACCTAGGCTATTGGACCCAAAAAGCCAGAGAGGATCAGTTCTCTTGGTTCTCAGGGTCCTTAGAATTCATTTAGACCAAATTCTAATTTTACAGTCACATGCCAAATGTCCTACATCAGAGCTGTGAAATACAAGAATGCTGCTCAACAAATTAAAATTTAACTGGAAATATGTAACAAAATAAAAATTCAATGAAATATCAGTTAACATATAGTTTTCTAAGTTAATAAGTATCCACTGAGGTTCCTTGCAATGGACATCATGGTCCTGGATCAACCAGCTGCCAAAATGGTGCAGCCCAACTATTTAATCATATTTCTTTTTCCTACTCAAATGTCAAGGACTACGGGATAAAATGTATCCTATTATATAGCCTGGCATTGTTCTCTGTGACTTGATTCCAGCCTTATTTCACTTTTATCCCTTTCATGCACTCTCCTTTTCGTCCATACTGGTCCACAAACTGATCCCCAATCCCCAATCCCCAAGCTCTCTCTACTCCATCCATTCATGCAGGACTTCTCCAATGCCATCAACACAGCTCTGGTATAGTGGCAGGACATAGGATTTAGAGTCAGAGATCCTACGTTTGAATTCTAGGCTAGTAACTTGTCTGGCTTTGGGCAAGTCACTTTCCTTCTCTGGCCCCAGTTTCCTCATATGTAAAACTAAGGATGTTATGCCAGAAGATCTAGCAATATGCTTTTCTTTCCATTCATTTATCTCAAAGGTTCCTTCTAGCACAAAATCTAGGATCTTTATCTGCCACTAGATTTCGATGCTTTTGACACTATTCATGTGTAGCCTTCTTTAACTTTGCCTGGTTCACCAATTCTAGTACAGTGCCTGAGTCATAGAAGGTGTTTAATATATTCATCTTGATTGATTAATTGATAGGAAAGAATAGCAGGAGGTGGTATTTGAACAGGAGAGATTTTTTTAATTTCCTTATTTTTATTAAGAATTTAACAAATAACCAATAAAATTAGCACATCTAGATGAAAGTAGAACAGAAAATTAGAATTAGATCTAAAATTATGGATTGCTAAATTTAGCATGCTTTTCTTTTTAAAATATATAATATAAATTCAACATATAACTTCCAGAGTTGCCCTAATGAACTGTGATTCTTTCTGACCTTCCTTCTCATCTGTATATTTTTAAAAACCACTTTAATGTCCCTCTTTTCTTTTTTGTCATCTATTCCTAGCCTGCTCTCCCACCCAATCACCAAAGTTTATAAAAGAAAGGGGGGAAAAGAAAAACAAAACCCTTACATAGACATCAAGCAAAGAAATTCCCAAACTGACATGGTCCAAAACTATGTCTTTATTGTGCAACTTGAATCTATCATCTGTCAGGAGGGGTTTTCTGAAATCTGCCTTGGTCATTATAATGATCAGATTTTTTAAAAAATCTTTCAAAGGAGGTGATTAGGTGGAGCAGTGGATAGAGCACCGGCCCTGGAGTTCAAATCCAACCTCAGACACTTAATAATTACCTAAGCTGTGTGGCCTTGGGAAAGCCACTTAACCCCATTTGCCTTACAAAAACCTAAAAAATAATCTTCCAAAGGTTGTTTTGGGTTTTTTTTTACTTTGTTATAGTATCAATTGTTCTTCTGATTCTACTCAACTTTGTATCAGTTAATATAGGTATTTTCAGGTTTATCTGAAACAATCTTTTTTTATAATTTCTCACAGCACAATAGTGTCCTGTTAATTCATGTACAATAGTTGATATTCAATAGTTGATATTCAGCCATCCCACCATTGTAAGACACGCCTTATATTTTCAGTTCTTTGCTATAACTAAAGGAGTTCCTATAAAAATATTTTTCCTACATATAGGGGTCATTTCCTTGTTTTTATGATGTCTTGAGGAAGTATAAGGTGCCAGAGAGGTGTAGCTTGGTGAGATGATATATACTGTTTAGTAGTTTTTTGGACATATTTTAAATGGGAGAATAAGAAAAATGAGGTGTGCATCCCAGATATGGGTATCAGTCTTCACAAAGGCAGAGAGATGGGAGGTGGAATATTGAGTACGGAAAAGCAGAAAGGTCAGTCTGATCTGACTACAAAGGTCAAGAAGGGAGCAATGTGGACAATTAGCCCAGTTGGTGATGAGTAGCAAAGGCCAGGTAATGAAGATCCTGGAGACAATACAAAAGAGATTATGAGCAAAATAGAGGACAGAGCTGCAGTTTTTCATCTTTAGATCTCCAGAGCTAAGTATAGGATCTTGTAGGGATTGGGCACTTAATGTTTAAAAAATTAAATAGGGGTGGCTAGGTGGTGCAGTGGATAGAGCACCTGCCTTGGAGTCAGGAGTACCTGGGTTCAAATTTGACCTTAGACACTTAATAATTACCTAGCTGTGTGGCCTTGGGCAAGCCACTTAGCCCCACTGCCTTGAAAAAAATCTAAAAAAAAATTAAATGGAGTTTGTAGGAGAGCCAGGATCCCCCCCCACAAGTCTCCTAAACCAAATTCCAGATTCTTTCTTCTACTCCATCCATCAGTTAGTTTGGGTCCCATTGGGTTCTGACTTTCCCTGTTTTCATCTCATCTGGGATAGGCAACTTTTGACTTGGGGTCTGAAGAGTAGAAAGGGTAACATAGCCAAATATGGGCTGCCCTGCTCATCTTTGCACTACTACCATCCCCAAAAGATGGGGAAATCTTGAGAGGGAGGGGCTCCCATCTGGAAAAATTAGGCCCTCCACCCCAGCTAGGTGCCACCTCGTGGGGAAAAGGAGTAAGCCTAGGGAAGGGCAAAAGGTTGATAGGCAATTGGTGACCCAGGTATACTGGAAGAGGGTAGGGGTGGCTGACATCCTTGGCTTGGCTGAGCCCGTGGGATTAGGGCTCTGCCCTTCCTGAGAAAGAGAAAGGGGGAAATTTTCCTCCTGGGGCTGCCTTAAAGGCCTGAGCCTAGGAACTCAGCTCCCCAACACAGGTTAGAGCTCTAGTCCTAGTCCAGGCAAGGCTGGGTGAGGCCACGCCCGCTTCCAGGAAGCGGTGACTCAGGCTCAGACCTAACCCAAGCCTCTAATATTAGCCAGGTGCTCTCTGACACTGGGCACGTTTGGTCTCTGAGCTCAGAGCCCCACCCTTGGGCGATCTGGGCACACCCCCATTCCACCCCCTTGAATTGCTCTGGGTCTCCGGTCTTGGGTGAAGAGGTAGAGGAGACCCCTACTCTAGTCTCCCCCTCCCCGGCCCCACAAAGTTTGAGAGACTGCCCAGTTCAGTTTCCTGAGCTGGGAGGTGGCCTCAAAGGCTCCTTCAGGCTCCTTTCATCATCACAAGGCCGGGGATGCCAAGTTTAAACCTGGTACCTCCCATCTTATTTGCATCTCATTTGCATAAGTATTTCAGTCCTTGTTAATTGCTCTCCTGAGCTGGTTGAGGTCTCAGCTGTGGCCTTTGCTCTGGACTTCTGGTCCCAGTATGGCTCACCTGCCCCAGCACAGCTCACCTGTACCAGCTTGGACTGTCTTTATCTGTAGTTGTTTCTTGATTCAAGTCACAGGATCTAAGGATTTAGAGTTGAAAGAGACCTAGCATCTCTCCTATTTCAAACTTCTCAGTCTCTTCCTTTCTGTTTCTCTCCATCTCTCTCTCTTCCCTTGTCACCACTTGCTTTTCTTTCTCCTTCATTTTTTTTCTCAATCTTTCAATCTCTTATCTTTGAAATTCCAGCCAAATCAGAATAGAACCTGGGGGTCCAGATCATTCAGAAGTCCCTCAAAGCTCTGGAACCCAGCTGTTGGGGTCCTATTGTTCTCCCAGACCACCCTTGCCAGAGCCTGTGGTCATCTCTGGTCTGTGCTGATGTGTTCTGGAGCAGTGGGGGACATGTCTGACCATCTGGACTCAAAAACTGAGCTTTCCAATGTGCTAGGCCAAAGCCAAGAAGGGACTGGTGGGTCAGAGAACTGAACAAGGGAGTTGGGACTCCCTTCCCAGAGAGGCTGAGTCACTATGACATCTGTAACCACTATTTTTCCCATCTCAGTATTCCTGCATTCAGGGAACTCTTTCCCGCCTCCCCTCTACCCATTTCCCAATCTGGCTTCCAGGCAGGGCCCTTCAGGGGAAGCAACTTAGGGCTGCGAGTCAGACCATTTCATTTTGAGAATTTAGTGTGATAAAATCGAAAAAGTCCTGTGGCAACTCAAGTAAGAAGACTTGAATATAAATCTTGAATCTCTGGTTTACAACATGTGGGACTTTGGGCTTGTCTAGTCATCTAGCTTTGCTGAGCTTCATTTTCCTTAACCTATAAAATGAAGTTGGACTAGCCAGCCCTCTTTTCTTTTCCAGTTCTAAATTTGTGATCTGATGACACACTGAGTGTTTAAGAAATGCTTTCAGAGTTATGACATAGCCTGTTTGGGTCAGCTGATTTTTTTTCATTGTTTTTTTTTGTTTGTTTTTTGAAGTTTACAAGGAGAAAGGACCATGAAGAACATTTAATTGAACTGAGAATCAGGATTTGTTTTTTCTGCCTCTAGTTGAATGAGTCCTATTTAGGGGCCTCAGTTTCCACATCAGTAAAATAGAGCCTGGTTCCTGAAAGGACAAGTTAGGTCATGGGTAAGATGTCAGTTCTTAGGAAAGAAGGCTCAGCTGGGAGCATCCAGCTGGTTCCCAAGGACTTGTCTGTCCATTTGATCAATTCCTTCCCTACTTGATAGTATTCTAGAATGTAAAAGATTTGGAAGGAACTTTAAAAGTCTAATCCAGGGCAGCTAGGTGGTGCAGTGGATAGAGCACGGGCCCTGGAGTCAGGAGTACCTGGGTTCAAATGTGACCTCAGACACTAATAGCTGTGTGGCCTTGGGCAAGCCACTTGACCCCATTTGCCTTGCAAAAAAAAGACCTAAAAAAATTTTTTAAAAAGTCTAATCCATCCTCAACTTTGATATTTGTCCTTGATTCTGGAAGAAGACCATGACATCAGAGAAGTGATGCCCTGACATGCAAGTGAATTGAGTGTGTGTATGGGGTGGTGGTGGTGGGGGTGTTGCGCTGCTAAGTCACCAGTCTCACTTTCTCCTCTGGAGCTATCTGGGTCCAGTGGCCAGATATGGATCGGGAAGACTAGAGATCAAACTGATATGAGACAGTTGGTGTTACAGTGTTAAGTGACTTGCCCAAGGTCACACAGCTCAGAGAAAAGTGTCTGAGGTCACATTTGAATTCAGATCCTCCTGACTCCAGGGCTGGTGCTCTATCCACTATTCCACTTAGCTACCCCTATTCTCTTCAACTTTACAGATTAGAAAACAAGCCCAAAGTGGACTCATGACTTTTCTCAAAGGAAATGATAGTCTGGATTCAAACCCCAATCTGGATTCCTAAACCAGGAAAATTTCCATTAGTAAAAGGGCCTCTCTCTAGAGCTTTCCTGGTTCCCAAAGTTGAGGAAACAACCAATAAGAAACTAGTGAGTATGCAAATCTCGAAGGAAAGGAAGGGGTGGGAAGTGGGAGGGGAAAGAAGAGGACTGCTGCTCAACTCACTCCTGGTTGGAAATTATCCCAGGAGGCCTCAGTGACCGCCTTAGCCCGGAGCCTCCTCCCAGCCCTGCTTCCTGGAGTCTTCATTTGTGGCTGCAGGCCTAGGCTAGCCCTCTCATTAATCTTGCCTTGTTGGGCACTTTGTCCTTAGGAAATCCATGGCTTGCAGCATGGAGAGGCCACTCCAAGGGAAGTGATTAATTTATCTCCCCCTACTACCACCACAGACTGGTTGGTGGAGCAGTGGATAAAGTGCTGGGCCAGGAGTCAAAAGGACTCATCTTCCAAACTTATTTAATTCTCGGTTTACAGTTCAAATCTAACCTCAGACACTTACTAGCTGTATGGTCCTGGGCAAGTCATTTAACCCTCTTTGCCTCTATTTCCTCTTTTGTAAAATGAGCCTGAAAGGGAAATGGCAAATCACTCCAGTGTCTTTTCTAAGAGAATCCCCAAAAAGCCAGACACTACTGAACAACACACCACCACTGACCTCCCTTCTAGACACTACCCATCCACAGATATTCTCTTCCACTGCTCTAACATTCTCAGTTGGAGGGGACTGTGGAGCAACAACCATCTGTGCAGTTCCCCTAGACATAAACCAAGCATCCTTGAGAGAGATCAGTTTGGAGATCTTGAAACTTATCACATGAGGATGAGTTGAAAGAAATGGGATGCTTTGACTGGAGAAATAAAAATTTAAGGTGAGGAAATGGACCAGGATCACAGTCTTTTAAATATTTGGAGTACTGTTATAGAGAACTGTTATAGGGAAGAGGGGCTAAATTTGTCTGCTTGACTTTCAAAGGGGAATAACTAAAAGAAATTGGTGACTGTTACAAGGAAGAATGAGTTTGGACCAAGGATATAATGAGCTTCCTTCATAGGTAGTGAGTTCCCCATCATTGGTCTAAGTATCTAAGTAATGGCAAGATGACCAGATGTCAATGTATCAATTAGCTGGGTCCATTGTTAATTCCATAGGATGTCCTGGAAAAAGATCTGGACTCCAGGGAGGATTTGTATGACCTGATGCAGGAGTAAGTGAGCAGAACCAGGAAAATTTATGCTATAAAAATTATATCAGAAAAGCAAGTACCTTTCAGAGTCTTAAGAACTCTTATCAATGCAGTGGCCAACCATAGATTTCAGACCAGCAATGAAAAAAGCATTTTATCCATCTCCTAACAAGGGAACTTTAGGATACAGATGGCCAATAAAGTCCATATTTTTAAACAGTAGTTTTGTCTTTTTTTTCTTTCAGTTAGCAGAGAGATAAAATATTTTAAGTTTTTTTTAAAATTAAGATTAAAAAATTAAAGGTGGGCAATAGGGGGGAAATCTCTGGATTTAAGATCATAAATCTAAAATGGCCCTCAGAAACCATTTAATCTAATCTCTTCCTTTGAAAAGGAAGAGGCCCAAGGAAAGTTAAACGACTTGTTTAAAGTCACACAAGTAGAAGTAGCAGATTTGTGATTTGAATACAGATCTTCCGACCTTAGAGCCCTCTGACTCTTTCCATGGAGTCATGAGATCTGGCTTCAAGTTCTAGTCTAAGCCTTGGCTGTTCAAGCAGGGGTAAATCCCTTTTCCCACTCTGAATTTGTTTTCCCAATTCTAAAATTTACATGCCCTATTTCACAGGTCTGTTGTAAACTTAAAGCATTCTAGGCATATGAATCATTGTGCTTATGATCCCTAGTCTAGAAAAGGGCTGATTGCCTCATAGACTCGCTCCTCTGGAGGCCTCCAGTGTTCCTGTTCCCTTTTCCAAGTGCCCCCATGAAGAATGGGGGCAGGGAGGAAAGGGGCAGCACCATTCATTTATGGGAGTACTGCCTGCCATCTACTGGTACCTCCTGGTAATAGTAACACCTTTAATACCTCATCTCAGGCTGTTTTCACTTCCTGTACCACACAAAATGTAGTACTGAGAAAGGAGGAAAGGATGATAAAAGGGATCATTCTTTTTGCGCAAGTAGTGACATGCAGTGGGGTCCTTGAGTGGGGAGGTATGAACAATATCAGAGTCAGGAATTTGCATTGTATGAACCCAACAGAGGTAGTGCACCCATGCCCCCTTCTGTGAGGTGGATAAACTGCCACTCCTCTGCCTTCCCTGACCATCATCCCTGTAAACAAGGGGCTATCCATGTCCTTCAAGAAATGGTCTCATATAGAGGTGGCTAGGTAGTGCAGTGGATAGAGAACCGGCCCTGGAGTCAGGAGTACCTGAGTTCAAATCCGGCCTCAGACAATAATTACCTAGCTGTGTGGCCTTGGGCAAGCCACTTAACCCCATTGCCTTGCAAAAAAAAAAAAAAGAGAGAGAGACATGGTCTCATATAAGTATTGATAATATAGCAATGCAATTCTTTTTTTTACAAGTGTGCTTATGATACTAATCCAGAACTATTCTTGTTCCAGAGAATGTTTTTCTTGCAATATCAATCAGAGAATGACAGTCTTTGGTTCATAGTATAACAGGGAGAACACTGGACTGGAATCATGAAATTCAAGAAATATCTTGTGTGTGTGATCCTGCTTAAATAAGTCTTACCATTTTTGAGACTCAATTGCTTCCTCTGTAAAAACAAGATAGGGTAGAGTTTTGTACCATAAGAACTCTAAGGTCTTCCACAGCTCCTGTATTCTAGGAGTCTGATTTTAGTTATGCCCTCTGTGCTTCAGACCCCTCTAACTTTAAAACTCTGACAATCCTACAAGATGAAAGCTTGGTGCCTAACCTGGTGAGAGACTGTGGTCCCAAGACCAGGCAAGCTGAGTTTCAAGAGGCCCATCACCAGGGTATGGATTTTTCATTGTACTCAGGAAGATCTACTAAGCAAGGAAAGGTTTAGATCTTAGAAGATGGAAGGAGCACCTACATTATAAGAATTTTTGAAATGACAA
Organism: Macrotis lagotis; assembly: GCF_037893015.1. Taxonomy (NCBI): domain Eukaryota; kingdom Metazoa; phylum Chordata; class Mammalia; order Peramelemorphia; family Peramelidae; genus Macrotis; species Macrotis lagotis. The sequence goes on from NC_133658.1 coordinate 850,225,950, forward strand.
AATACTGTGCCAAGGGGTTTTGGAAAGTCTTATACAATTCGAATTCCAGAATTATATATTTTGGGCGGAGCCAAGATGGCGACAACAAAGCATCCAGTCTTAGGGACTCTCTGATAAAACTCATAAACTAAGGACTCTAAACTTTCCAGAGACAGAACCCACAGAGGGACCCAATGAGGCAGTTCTCCTACTCAAGGTAACCTGGAAAAGAGCAGAAAGGCTCTGCTCCCCAGGGTCGGAGGGGCGGCCCACCAAAGCAAAAGAACCTCAGCCTCCCGGAGGCAGCCCCAGGGTGCTGGGAGCCACAGCTCACTGCAGCGGGGGAGTCTCCTGAGCTGCACCCCGGGGAGCACCAGCACAAAGTGGGGGAACAGCGAGGGACCTCTGCCAGAGCAATCACGTGGAGCCCAGCCTTCAGGGCACACAGCAAGCAACGTGGTCTTTCTGCAGCCCTGATCCAGGAACAGAAGCAGGAGTAGCCCCCAGGGCATGAGCCCATTGAGCTGAGGGAGGGGAGTGAAGAGGGAGAGACTGAAAAGCTTTGTCCTCAGCCCCAGGAACAGGACTCTGGGGCTCTGACCACATTCAGATCCTGATCCCAGTCTAGGCCCCCCCCCACCTCAGCCCCGTGGCAGAGGGGGGCGCATATAGTCATTCACAGACCAGGAGGGAGGACAGAACCTCACACACTGAGACCCTTGTGGGAGTGTCCCAAATGATCAGGAAGCACCCCAAAACAGGCTCAGGCTGGCAAAAATGAGCAAGCAGAGAAAAAAGAGGAACACAATTGAGAAATATTTTGCAAATGAGCCCAAGAAGGATCAAAACACTCAGTCTGAAGATGAAGAAGCACAAGCTCCTTCATCTAAAGACTCCAAGAAAAACAGAAATTGGGCTCAGGCTATGACAGAGATTAAAAAAGACTTTGAAAATCAAATGAGGGAGTTAGAAGAAAAACTGGGAAAAGAAATGAGAGAGATGCAGGAAAAACATGAAAATGAAGTCAGCAGCCTAGTCAAGGAAATAAAAAAAAATGCTGAAGAAAATAGCATGCTAAAAACCAGCTTAGGTCAAATGGATAAAACAGTTCAAATAGTTATGGAGGAGAAGAATGCTTTAAAAAGCAGAATGGGCCAGATGGAAAAAGAGATAAGAAAACTCTCTGAGGAGAACAAATCCTTCAGACAAAGAATAGAATTCAGGGAGATTGAAGAAAATGTGAAATATCTCATTGAAAAAACAACTGATACGGAAAACAGACTTAGGAAAGATAATTTAAAAATTATTGGAATACCTGAAAGTCATGATCAGGAAAAGAGCCTTAACATCATTTTCAAAGAATTACTACAGGAAAATTGCCCTGATATCCTAGAAGCAGAGGGCAAAATAGAAATGGAGAAAATCCACCGATCCCCCCAAGAACGAGATCCCAAAAAACCAACCCCTAGGAATATCATAGCCAAGTTCCAGAACTCCCAAGTCAAGGAGAAAATATTACAAGCAGCCAGAAGGACACAATTCAAATACCATGGAGCTGCAGTCAGGATCACACAGGACTTAGCAGCAACTACATTGGAAGCTCGAAAGGCTTGGAATAGAATATACCGGAAGGCAAAAGAGTTTGGAATGCAACCGAGAATCAACTACCCAGCAAGGCTGAATGTCCTCTTCCAGGGAAAAAGATGGACTTTCAATGAACCAGGGGAATTTCATATGTTCCTTTTGGAATGGCCAGAGCTGAACAGAAGGTTTGATCTTCAGATACAGGACTCTGGTGAAGAATAGAGATTGGAGGAGAAGGGGAAAATATGAGGGACTTAATGATGATGAACTGCATGTATTCCTGTATAAAAAAATGGCACTGATAATACTCATATGAACCTTCTCAGCTAATAGAGCAGGTAGAGGGAGCTTTTATAGTTGAAGCACAGGAGAAAGCTGAATTCAAAGATAAAATATGGTGTAAAAATGGAGTTAATAGAAAAAAAGGGAAATGTAATGGGAGAAAGAAAAAGCAGAGGGGAAATAGGCCAAGATATTTCATATAATAAGACTTTTCTTTATTATAATGAGCTATTGCAATGGTATGGAAGGGGGGAAGGCAAGGGGGAATGAGGGAAACTTCGCTCTCATCAGAGGTGGCCAGGAGAGGAAACAGTGTATATAGTGGGGTATAGGCATTCGGAGTAAGGAGAGGGGGCGACAGGGGGAAGGGGGGAATGTGAGTGATGGAGGAGAGGATGGACCATGGGGGGAGAGTGTTAAGATATAACACATTTTCTTTTTTACTTATTGCAAGGGGCTGGGATTGGATGGCCTGTCCAGGACCATAGGGCCAGGTGGATTCTGGGCCTAAGGGGTGGTATGGGGACTCGGGGCTTCTTGGCCCCAGGGCCAGGGATCTGTCTGCTGTGCCACTCAGCTACCCTACAGCAGAGTCATAGTGAAAGGAGAGAGAAAATATAGTACATGGTAGTGGAGAAATACCAAAGGAGGGAGTTGCGATCAGCAATGGCAACATTGGAAAAATATGGAAGTAACTTTTGCCATGAACTAATCATAAAGAATGTGATCCACACACAACAGAGTTATTGGTAGTTAGAACAAAGACGGAAGCACATTTTTTAATATTATTATTTTTTGGGGGGTGCAGGGCAAATGGGACTGGGTGGCCTGCCTGGGGCCGCATATCAGGGTGATCCTTCGGTCTCTGAGGCCGGATTGGGACCCGGGTGCTCCTGGCTCAAGGGCCAATGCTCTGTCCACCACCCAGCCACCCCTATTATTACTATTTTATTTTATTTTGGGTCTTTTTTTCCCTTTTTTTTTTTGGTTTCTGCAGGGCAGTGGGGATCGGGTGGCTTGCATGTCACACGGCTAGGTGATTGTTGGGTGTACAGGGCCGGATGTGGGCTCAGGTGCTTGTGGTTCCAGGGCTGGTGCTCCATTCATTGCGCCACCTGGCCATACCTACAATTATTACTATTATTTTTTTATTTTAATTTTTTTTCTCTCCCCTTTACTTTATCGCTGAAGCAAGTCTATATTTATGGGGGGGAGGGGGTATCTCGTTTACTCTTAAACAACAATATTTTACTAATGTAAAAATAATATTAATTGTACAAAATGAGAATAAATATTAAAAAATAGAAAAAAAAGAATTATATATTTTGTCAGCAACCTGAAATAATTTGTGAAACTTGAATAGTATCTTCTGCAAAGCAAATAAAAAAAAGCTCTAGATAATGGAGTTATAACTTCACAAGCAGTACCTGAAAAGCTGAAATAAGAAGGGACAAATGAGGTAGAAAGAAGATATATCCTTCTCTGGAAGGTGATGAAATTGAACACAGAGAGATACCTCAGTGACATGGGAAATTCAAAGCATGGAACTGAGAAATGGAGAGGAGACGGTAGCATTTGGGGAACAGAGGAAATGGGATAGAGTGATTTGTCCAGCTTTGGAAAAGCAAAAACCATCATCAATTTCACCAAAACAAATTTCAGAGAGTGAAAGAGAACCTTTATTCTACAGGCACAGGATTATCAAAGTTAAAAGACACACTACTTTGTTCCAAATGATGAATATTACTTATAAAAGCAAGACATCAACACAACTTATTCTGATTGCAAATGGAAAGAATGATTGCTCTAATCCTCTTATTTTCCAGGGGCCTCTCTCTCTCTCTCTCTCTCTCTCTCTCTCTCTCTCTCTCTCTCTCTCTCTCTCTCACACACACACACACACACACACACACACACACAGAAACCTATTTCTAGGCATTGTAAATGGGATGACATCTCTTGGTGAAGAACAAGTGTTTATAAAAAAGTCTCCCCCTCCTCCCCTTCCTACCCAAAGCATGAACCCCCTAAACTAAGGCCTCATCAGAACAAAAACCACATGTAAGCAAGCTTCTTGAATGAAAATGGGATGAAGTGGTAGTGGGGAGAATATCTGTAAATTAATGTAAAATTCAATTACTTAATCTTTTTAGAGTCTATATTATTTTTTAATCTATTTTACTTAATGAGTTCAAAATACGCGTATTTCTTTAATCCACAAACTAAACATTCCCTCTATCCCCTCATTGATTTCATTTATTAACTCCTTCCTTTTTAAAAAAAAGATGCGACAAAGGCATGCTTCAACCAAGCAACTAATGACAATAAAACTTCATGAAAAGAGCACTGGACAGGGAACCAAGAAAACTGGATTGTAGTCCTGGCTCTGCTGCTCATTCTCTCTTTCTAGGACTTTCTTCATCTGGTCATTGAGATCACATGCTTGCTAAAGTCCTTTCCAGTTCTACCATCTTGGATTCTAGACTTGAAATGGGAATTGGAAATTTATCTCTGTACAATGTTGAAAAGACTTTCTAACAAAAATGGTGCAAACATAGTAGAAAGGTTGTTTAAATATCTTAAGGGAAACCTTTCAAACACTCACACAGATAAAACTACACATCGTTCTTTTTTGCTCGTTAAAGTGGGTCCCAGAGGATCTCTTTAACATACTTTAGTTTTGTGCCAGTTAAATACTTGAAAGTAATGAACTGCCCTTCAAGATTGTGTAGTTCAGGTTAGCTACATGGAAGCCCAAACCCCCTTAGTACTAATAAGTACTACAAATCTATAAATGATTTTCACCTCCTCTTTAAAGCACTTTTAATATTCCAAAGACTCACAACCAGTTACCACTCTGAATATTCCCATCCAGTATAACTCCTGAGAAAAGCCCTTTGCTTGCCTAAATTTATATATCATATCTAGATTAACACTTTTGCTACAGGCTTCATTGCCTTTTTTTTTTCCTGGTTTGGAATCTTCCGTTTGTAAGGGTGAATTAATGTCATTCAGAAAAATGCCCAGTTCTAACTTCCTGACATATAAAGTTGAATTCTACCCAAGTTGAATCTCTCAAGCTCCAAGGACTGAAGGCAAGCCCTCTATTACACAAGAATACACCATAAGGTATTAACAGATGAAGACATTTAAAATTTTTGACTCTGCAAAAATATCACCTCTCCCTATGAATAATGAAACAAATAGCATGCCAACCAAGTACTTAGAAAACTACTATGAATTTGAAGATTACTTCTGAAGTAAACTGGCTTATTGGGTGGGAAATGAGTTAAGGAACAAATCTATTTCCCTAAGGCAAAGCTTGAAAAGGAAGAACAGGGAGAGTTCTGATTTGGCTTCTGAGAAATTGGGAAAAGCAAGTAAAATGGAAAAAGGGAGGTAGTAGCTGACTTTTACCTAGTGCCCTACAGATTTCGAAGCACTTCACATAAAGCAACTCACTTGTCTTTTTAGGAAGATTGTCTCAATATATCCATCAGAGTCCTTAAGTGAAACTCAAAGTAATTCCCTCAAGGAAGTAATACTACTAAGTTTTCCCATAGTTTGTGGTAGTGTTTCTGAGTATTTTAACTTGTGGGTGGACTACTGCCAAGAAAACAGGGGGCCCCAGGCCATTTGGGAAACTAGAGGGATTAATTCTGAAAAAATTTTGGGGAACCAATCTCCCAAATCATATCAAACCAAGAAATATTTACATGCAAGGCAGTGCTTCCTTCCAATTCCAGGTACTCTTTCCACATGCTCACATTCTATTGCATTCCCCGCTTTTCTTTGGATTGATAACAACACTGCATAAACACTGTTTATTCCTTATTCAATTAGGCAATGGTCCTTCACTTTCTAGTTTAAATAAAAAAATGGCAAATATTGCAAAGTGTGAGTAGGAGAAGAACTCTTGAAGTTCTAGTAAGTGTTTCAAGATAAATCCCATAAATCCCTCTTTTAAACTGCTGCATACAAATCCAAGTCAGATCTACCTAAAACCCGGTGTCCTTTCTATGCAATTGATCCCTTTGATAGAAAATACAAATCAAACAATTGACTTGATAATGATAAAGCAATTCATATGGTGGTGGGGATGAGGAGAGTAAATACTAAATATGTATGTATATTTAAAAGTCATCTTTTAAGTACAATGTCACTTACAAATATACAACTGGTTTGCTGTGTGCTAGATTAAATAGTACACAACCCAATGACTAAGATATGAGAAATAGGGCTAGCCTTTCCTCTGGACAAAGGGGCCAGTATGAGAGAGCCAGCTGTAGGGTTTTCCTTCAGGATGCCTCTGTTCCCACATTCTTCCTGGTATAAAAATCTAACTATTCTGTTGACAGCTCTGATGCAGGCACTCTCGCTAGCAAAGACCTGTCTAAGGAGGCACCGAGTCTATAAAGTTGAGAGCATAGACACAATGCCATTTATAAGGCAGGAGAGGTTGATTTGATAAGCGCTGCATCCTTTCTTCAGAAACCTCATTCCATTATCCAAAAATCTTTTGAACTTTGTAGACCTATCAAGAATTTAGCAAATGAGATATTTTCCCCAATCAAGACAAGATACAAGACTTATCAATAAATGGAATAAAACAAAATGCCAACCCCTCTAAGTCAAGTTCCTTTGAATAGACCTTAATATTTGCTTTAAGTAAAACTATCAAACTGCCTGATTCCTTTAAACAATTTTCAATAGGTTCTTAAGGCTCCTGTTGCTCCCTGCTTCCCCCAAACTTAAAATGGAAGATAAATAACTAGCCTATACAGTTTTCCCACTTGGGAAACTCCTTGTATTCCTGACTTCTTTCTTATGTCTTATGGAGGTGGAGAGAGGCTTAGTAATGGATCTTTCTGGAATCAGGTAAATACCAGCTAGAGGATTATAGACAACATAAAAAGAAAGATGAGTGTCAAACAACCTGTTATAGTGGTATGGTATGAAATGAGGAAAATAAAAATCAATAGAAAAAAATCTCAAATGCAAAAGTAAAGCATGAGAAGAGAGACTGAAGCCTGTGAAATTTTATTTTTTATACAAAATAATAAAAACTTATGTTTTTAAAAGGATTCAAACTTATGGTCTTTAGCTATTACCATTTGCCTGTACATGAGAAATGCTTCCAACTCAGAAGATGGAAAAAAAAATTAAATAACCCTCTACCTTCCCCCTGCAAAAAGACAAATAGGACAAGTCATCCATTTTATTTATGCTACTAGAGATTATTTGTGTTAGGATATCAGCCCCGAAGCCAAGTAAAGATAATCAGATTCCAAAGAAAACAGCAGGAAGCCATTAGCTGTACAACTGGATTACAACAAACCCCTCAAAGAAAAAAAGACAATAATAAAAAAAGCAACACATAAGGAAGAAGAAGGAATGCCTGTTATTTACAGCCTCCATAGGACAAAACACAACTGGGTGCTGCGTTCAGCATCAAGGGAAGAAACAAAACTAAACAAAACAAGACAAGACAAGACATCTTTCGACGGGAATCACAGATGAATCTGACGCAGCCAGGGCCAGAGCAGCCAGTGCTGGGAAGAAGTGCAGAAAGGAGGCAATCTAGGACTGCACCATGCCTTGGTCTTCCTGCAGTTCAGTTGCTCAAATGACACGAGGTAAATGGTCTGCTGTGGTTTACAGAAAGGACTTTCTTTGACCCCTCTTTAGAACACACTCCGCCTCGAGGCAGGCACTGGGGCTGGGGGCATAGACATTAATGGCCACTCAGTGGAAGGGTCTTTATCTTGGTGAAGTTGTATGAGGGCAGGACTCTATAGCCTCTAAGCTTCTGTACAAATGGGTCTTCTAATAATCCTGTGGGGGAGAAAAGAAAAATTCCAAATTACTACACTAAATGGAACTCAGAACAACAGAAGGATTTACTATTTTAGGTTTGTAAACAATTCTTTGTTAGAGAACTCAAGTACAGAAAACTGCAGGGCTTAAGATCCTATTTCAAAGCACTGTGCTCCTTTTCAACTCATGACAATGCACTTTTTTTTTTTTAGGCTTTTTGCAAAGCAATGGGGTGAAGTGGCTTGCCTAAAGCCACACAGCTAGGCAATGATTAAGTGTCTGAGGTCACATTTGAACTCAGGTACTCCTAACTCCAGGGTCCGTGCTATATCCAGTGTACCACCTAGCCACTTGACAATACACTTTTAAGTCTATTTTTTTCCCCCTCAGCAACAGGGAGAGAAATATACTCATTCATCTAGCCACACTCTCACAGCATCTTCCTTGAGGGTGTCTAGAATGGACCAAAGCAAAGGAAAAAGGCCCCAAAAGTTCACTGAAAGGGAGAGCTTGTCTTCAGTAACACCACACACTCCAGCTCTGCCTTGGAGTTCTACCTTGGAAAGTCCAAGTACCAATGATTTATTATTGAATTAGAAGAGAATGATTTCAAGTAAAACTGTTAGAGAACCTACTTCTTGTAAGATAGAAAGCTTGAACACAAACAATACTCTTAATAACTAAAGGTGTGGCTGAGAGCAATTTCTAGGCTCCAAAAGTGAACACAGAACAAGCAACCAGAATTTGTTGCTTTTTCATATTTTGCTCTAGGAGATTCAGTCAGCAAAACCTGGTCAGTTCTCTCTAGTGATCTCAGAACACTGATACTTACGGCTCTTGGTTTTTTGTTTAGCTTCAGATCAATCCTGTGGTGAAAAAGACAAAAGATATTTGTATTTTAGCTAACAGCAAAAAGAAGCTCCAAGAATCAGATACTGCATATGGTACAAGCTACAACAAAGACTATTTGGTTAAGAAAAATGTACATTTTTTTCATTAGACTACATATCAAATTTAGTTGTTTACCCACTTATTATTGAGCAAGGATCAGTTAAAAATTGTTAAGAGCAGATTCTCTAGACCTTGCCAAATTGCAAACTTGGGATAACAACCCAGTAAGAAATATGGTAATTGTAAAAGCCATTATAATTTTTAAAAATTATTATGAAATTATGTGTTAGAGAGATTTGATTAAAAGGGCATGCTCTACATTAATGTGTTAGCTGTGTAACTATATCACTGATAATTATTCAGACATTGGCAAGTAAGTTCAGGAAAGAAAGACTAGAAGTTTGTATTTCAGGATGTGAGATATAACAGGAATTAAGTGAATTTCATTTATTAAACTTCTTCAGAGCAAAATATTTAAATCTGATACTATTAATCTCTTTATGAAGCAAAGCCAGGAAATCAGTTTAAATATGAAATAAGGTAAAGTTGGTCTATTTAAAATAAAATAAAAATGAATAGAAGTGAAGATTACTTAATTTTGCTTAAGTTATTAAATGAAATGTTACCTCCATCACGTTTTTCTGTTTTTTAAAAAAACTTCCCAGCCTAACCTAATATACATACCTACAATTAAACAGATAAACTATGAGTTAGAAAGGTCTCAAAAAGGCATACTGGTGTCTACACACTAAACAACACAGCACAAGTACTAATTCAAATCAAACTTACTCAAAGTCATAATCAAACATGCCAGACGGGCTGAGGGGCAGCATTTGAAAGGAAGAAAGCAATAGAAATTAATATACTAATTAAATAAATTAGTTGATTAGCCACCCTAGCAAGATCACTAAAAACAAAATCAGCTTTAAGAATTTTATGCATAAAACTTCAAACATCAAAGCACCCAGGTTTCTATTGTCAAAAGGTTCCCTCCATGGAGTCTTATATCAGAAGTATAGTAATGTTATAAAAGGGATGGTTATTTCATTAGAACTCTACCAGATATATGGACCAGTTCATTAGCAGCCAGATGCAGAGTTAGATTTTTTTAAACATACATGAATGGACTGAAAAATGTAGAAGAATTAGGGCATTAGACAAAATGGGGAGAAAAAGAGTTTAGGCATATAACAAAAAATGCTTTGAAAACAGTAACTCACAACCCAATAATAACAGCATTAACTTTTTTTTTTTTAAGGAGAAAAAGATAAAATGTTCTGCAAAACTATACTCAAGTAATATGTTCTCAACCAGGTGTCTAGGCCAGGGACCTGATGCTTTCATTCTTCCTGGAAGTCAATGGCTGAATGAATACCCTTCAATGGCAAGGTGCTCACTCAGGAGATGGGCTGGTCAAACTGCTCAAACACTGAATGCAATACAGCTGACTGGAGTTACCTATTAAACATCAGGGCTTTAATTTAAGCATTCCAAAGTTTGCCAAGCACTTGGAAGAAACTTTGAGCATTCACAAGTATCCCACATTTTTTTCTATACTCTTAGAAATTGGGATAGAAATTGTACTGAGTCCCAAGCGATTAGATTTTGAGCTGGAAGAAATCTGGGAGGTCATTCCCTGAAACCACCCCACTCCCACTGCTATTTTATAGCCAAGGAAACTGAAATCTATAGCCATATCCCTAATTAAGTCAAAGCAATAGGATTCGAAATCTGGTCCTCTTATTCAAAATCCAACATTCTTTCCACATAAACTAGTTTCTGGTAGAGCAAATGGAAAATATAAGAGCAATCATAAAATATCTTTTTACTGCTAGCCATACAAACAGCAGACACATGGAATGAGTTCCTTGCTGGCTCCCAGGCCTTCCAGGGAATATTGGTGAGTCCTAGCCATAAGCTGCAGGGTACCCTCTAATTAATTATGTAATTTGTTCTTTATTTCTTATATTTTTTTAAAATGCTATTTGATCTATTTGTAGTTTTCTGCTGAAATACAAAACTAGAAAAATAAAATAGTCACAGGTTAAATTAGTCCAAATAAGACAAGTTAAACCCACTGAGTAGATTTCTAGTTTTTGATAAGTCATTCCAATCTCTTCTCATCATCATTGTTCTTTATTTCTCACATGAATGTTCTGTGATTCTATTCAAACAAATCTTGAGTGTGCTTTTGTAAAATGATTCCCAGATATTTTGCATATTCTGAATTATGAATGGTATTTCCTTTTCTTTTATTTCCTCCTGAATTCTGTTACTGCTAGTTAAAAATGCCACTGATTTTCTGAGTGTTTTTTTGTATCTTCTACTTTACTGAAGCTACAATTATCTGTTTCTTTGCTGATTCTCTAGGTTTTTCTAAATAAGTTGTCTTATTTTGGCAAATAAGAATAGTTTTATCTTCTTTATGCCTGCTCTCTCTGAATGTCAGAAATATTAAAATCATGATTTGTCCCAATTTTAATTTTTCTTGTCATTGATATTGCTAGCAATTCTAAAACTACTGTGTTGAATAACAAGGTATCTTTGTTCTAGATTCTTATATTTATTGAAAAACCTTAAAAAAAAAGAAAAACCTACTATTTCTCCAGTGCAAATGCCATTACCTTATTGTTTTAGATTTATACTTTTTATCATATTGATAGGATTTCTTTGTATGTTTTGTAGGATTTCTACCAAAAGTGAGTATAGTACTTTGTCAAATGCTTTTGCTTTTAGCATTTGGTTTTGGGTTACCATGCTTTTTAAATGCAAACAATATGTTTTCCTATTTGAGGCAGCAGAACTTTAGTCAGTCTATACCTGAGTAATCTGGGATGGAGCATGATTTCAATATTCCCAAACATTAGGAGACAACAATCCATTCTCTATACAGCTATGAAATTAGCATTCTTGTAAGGCAGACCATACCACTCATTCTACTCAAAGATCTTCAAAAGCTCTCTATTCCTCTAGGATAAAAGCAAGTCTTCAGCCTGACATTTAAAGCCTGCCATAATCTGATTCCCATATCCTTTTCTGGTCTCATTTCCTTATATTCCTCCTTTCCTGTACTCTCCTGTTGCAGATAAACTGGCCTGCCAGCTGTTATTTCCATAGATATTCACCATTTTGTGCTCCTCACCTCCAATTCACAGAGCTCTTTCCTTCCTTCAAAGCACAACTTAGCTGCTATCTCCTCCCAGGAGGTCTTTCCTGATTTCTCCTTTACCAAACACTCCCTCTCTCTGGAAATGACTTTAGATGACCTTTTTAAAAACTTAGAATGTAAGTATCTTGAAAGAAAAGCTACTTAATTTTTATCTTTTTATCCTCAGTGTATCTACCAGTGTTAAGATATTAATGTGTTGATTTGTTATTATATATATATAAAAATTCGAGATTTAATAAGTGCAGCTATGGATTAATACCTCAAATTCTTTTTTTAAAGGCAATGTGGATTTAATAATTTTTAATTAAATAAAATACAGGATCAGTATTTTCACCCTCACTGATGCTAAAGAATACTTCATCACAAAGACTATGTCTTAATGTAGATATTGGGGGGGGGGTTTGGAGGGGCAGGGGGGAAGAAGGAAAAAGAGGTGTGATCCTATGAGTAAATTGGTATAGCAAACTCTCAGTATGGAAAAATCCCTCCACTGATACAGTCACCTCCTCTGTCCATGGTCACCCAAAAAGTCTGTGTCAGAGGTAAAGATGGGTCTTCTTGACTTTAAGTCTGGCCCTCTATTCAGTATACCACATTGCCCCTCATGACATCTACTCTTGTCCCTAAAAGCACAGGTCCTCCATGCCAGTCCTGCTAAGAATCTGGCTAAGTGAGATAGTCACATGGCTGGGAAGGAAAAGATGCAGCAATTTGAAGCCCTATTAAGAGATAGCTTCTCCTCAAAAGAAGATAGTTCAGTTCTCCCTCAATTCAGATTCCTAAAATGAAAAGGAAAAAAAGCCTGGGGATGTTGAGAAACAAAGAAAGGCTTCACTCTCTCCTGCTGACCATTCCAGAAGACTAAGTATCAGGATTTTAACTTCCTGGTTAAGTTTCATTTTAATTTATAAAGGCAATAACTAGTATCATGAGAGGCAATGTGGTGTAATGGATAGAGAGCTTGTCTTGAAGTCACAAAGACTTTTGATTCAAGTCCTGCCTCTGACACATCCTGTCTAAGTATGAGCTCTCAGGGGCCTGCCAAAACTATTTGTCCACTCCAGTCATTTATCTAAAAAGTAGCTGGCTCCTGCTCAGGAGCTCCCTGCTGGCATCTGATGCTCTTCTGAACCTGGCCCCTCCCTCCAAGGCTTCTCACTTGACTCCCCAGCACAATCCACAACCCAATCCCATCTGCAGGCCTTTACAGGTGGTTCAGGTTTCCTTCATATCTTAGCTAAAAATTCCCCCTTCTGTATGAAGCTTTTTCCAATCTTCATGCAGGCTTGTGCCTTCCCCAAGATTACAACCAATTTATCTTGTATCTACCTCCTCCCTCCTCATTAGAATGGGAACTCCTTGAGAGCAGGGACCCCTGTTGTCTTTATGAAGAATGGAATGGAACCAGCATTTTGGCCTGTTCTGTGCCAACCCCTATGATCTCAACTTCATACACTTATCCTGTTAGCTGGTATCCAGTGGGTGCTGACTTGACTTAATCTGGCAACTCCCCATCTACAGAAGGCCCTGGCCCTCATCTCCACCTCTTAGTAGTCCTGACTTTGCTCACCTGCTAAAGAAAGTCTCTCCTGGTGTCCCTCTTATGAATGCTTTCCCTTCAAATGATACTCCAATCTTCCACATAAGTAGTCAGTGGCATGTCCTCTGTCTCATTTAAAGTACACTTCTAGAGGGTAGATACTTTTTGTTTTGTTTTTGTTTTTTTTATCCTCAGTGCTAAGCACAGGGTTTGACACAGTGAGTAACAAATGCTTGCTGAAAAGTTTTTAATGGGTAAAATTAAGCTACAGCTTCATATCTTAAATGTTTAAAAGTATGAACAAAAATCCTGTATTGCTCTAATACTCAGCTATAAGTCAGGGGAGTGATGCAGATGCCAGAAAACATTATGTACCCATTTACTATAACATGGAGAGAAAAACTTCTACACATGCCCAGACATATGGATCTATATAAAACAGTCATGAAACACTGGAGTTTGCATCATCCATCTCAAATTCTTACCTTCCTCCTTTTGTTATATTTCCTTCAATTTTATGACTTCAATGATTACTGACTACTGATAATATTCAATTAAAATAAGTTGTCACTTGAAACAAACACAAGCTATTTACAGAAGCTGCACCACTACAAACTAAGTCCCTTTAGAAATGATTACCTTTTTTCTCACTCAAGATAAAGACAATCATTATTTGAGGATTCACATAATATTTGGTAACTATCTAAGAAAGTCATAAAACAAAACTCACCACAACCATTGCATCTGATCCCTGGATAAGATAAACAATTTGAGAATGGTTAGCTCCTATTAAATCTGAGAGAAATGCAAAATGCATTTGTTGGTACTATCTGTGATAAGCCAGGGCCATGATGACATAACGGTGGTCCCAGAAAACAGAAGAAATTTTTGCTATTTTCTACCAGTGTTAAGATATTAATGTGTTGATTTGTTATTAGGGTTAAGTAGAAGGATTTTTCCCCCACTTCTACAATCTTAAAATTAAAAGAATTAATAAAAACCTGCTGCTTTCCAAGATTTCCAAAAAGCCTCTTTCACTTACAGAATATCAATCTCCAAAGACAACAATCAGAAGTGTGAGGTAGTAGGAGGGCTAGACTACAAATCAGAAGGTAGGGCTACCAGTCTTGGTTCTGCCATTTCATTAGCCACTTGAGCTGAGGTGAGTTCCTTATCCTATCTTCAGCTATAAAAGAAGGAAGATGGATTCATTGATCTCAAAGACTCTCTCACCACTCAAACTTTCTAAATTCTATAATCTACCAAGCCACCAAGGGTGAGGGGTATTCCTGCTCTATTGTGTACATCCATCCACAGTATGCCTGCTCTCTTCAAAGCAAAAGAGGGTGCAAGGAATTTCACTGAAATGATGCTTGAGGAGCTCTAAAGTAATGTTATTGATGTTTTTTCTATAGGTTTGGATTCTTTGCCTCACAAAAGGTTTGGGACAACAATTTCACTTCTCTCCCATGGCAATTTTCCCTTCTACAACAAGGTAATACCTTTGAATGAACTGTACATTATTTTCAATTATGAGTTATAATAGTTTGCAACATTATCATTTATAATCAAGGGTTGACAGTTATCTTAAATTCTCCTTTCTTAATGATATTTGCCTTCTACAGATTGTTGACATTATCTTTCATTTCACACCTCAGAAAATAATATGAACAAATGTTATTTGGGAAGGCACACTTATTAAAAGGGCTTTGGACTCCAATATTCCAATATGTGTCAGCATATTACAAAGAAATGAGTGGAGGGGGGGTGAAACAGGGAAGGAGGGAGCACAAGCAATCACTCAAATGCCATTAAAAAAAATGTGTTTGGCTACTTCTCAGAGTCCATAAGGAATCAGAGAAAGTAAAAATAAGAGAAACAAAAAAATCTGTCTTCTACTCTCCTTTCTCTCAATTAAAAAATAACCCAAATACATCATTTCACATAGGATTTTCATTTAATATGTTCCTTCTATACAAACTGCACTTGTTTTTCTCTATCCTAAATCCAAAAATCTGGGTTCCTTCTGCATTGTTGGCCTCATCCATAAATTTAGAAAAAAAAAAAATGAAACCATATTACTTAGAGCAGAGGTCCTTCCTTCTGTTGCAAACCCCAATAGCAGCACCCAAGAACTTGTATTCCCTTTTGAAATAATCATCACCTCAGCCCTGGAGAATGGCACCAATGCCACTAACCTGTGTCGATTTTTATTCTTCCTCTTTTTATGGCTGCTGTGATGACTCCCTGAAGAGGTGGAGGAAGCAGCCTTCTGGGGTTTCACCCCCTGCACAGACCCATCCAGATCCTCTGTGTCCTCTTGGCTGGGCTCATTCTCCTGATTGTGAAAGTCTGGAGATGTGTCACTCTCTGTACCACTACCTGGTTCCCCTGTAGGAATTACAGACAAATGCAGAAGAACTTCTTCAGGATCTCTCGTCCAAACTGTCAATCAGCCAACCAAGAATTCACAAAGGCCTGTTCCTGGCCAGGCACTGCTCACACTCCAGAGAACGTGTACTCTGCAGAGGATAACACATGAACTCCTTGAGAGTATGGATCATTTCATTCCCTGTTAATATCCCCAGCACCCACCACATGGTGCTTAATAAATGTTTGTTAACTGGCCGATTGGAGAAAGAAGATATGTAGTTGAAGCTCAAGTTACTTAGGTTCTTAAAAAATATCAAATAATTGGAAACAGTAAAGCTGAAGACACTGAACAGAGCCCTGCAACCAAGATACAATAACCATGTTGTACTGACTAGATCTTTATTGATATCTTGTTTTTACATCACCTACATTTTTCCCAGCATCCCTCCTCCTCCCAGAGAGACATAGTTCATAACAAGTATTTTCTTAAAAGAGGAAAAGAAAAAAATTAGCAAAATCAAAACATGAGAAAAAATCTTATATGCAATGTTCCCCACTGGCAGGTATCTTCTCTTATCTCTTCTTTGGGGACAATCTTGGCTTTTATAATTTTGCAACATTTCAATTGCTTTGTGATGGTTGTTCTTTCCACTAATTTATATTGTGTTATTTACATGGTATATCACTTTACTTTGCATCAATTCACCCAGATTTCCCCATGCTTTTTTGTAGTTACCATGTTTGGCTTATCTTACAGCATAGGAATATTCCATCCAGACAGTTTAGCCTCTCTCCAGAGGTTTGGGCATCTACTTTACTTGTAGTTCTTGCTACCATAAGAAATGCTGCTATCAATATTTTGACGCATATAGTAGGTATGGTCTTTTGATCTTCTTGCGACTTAAGCCTAATAGTGAAATCTTTGCATCAAAAAGTATGCACATACCAGTCATTAGTTAGCTGTCCAGAATGGTTACTAATTCCCAACTCCATCAACAATGAATCATCTTTCTGCAACCCCTACAAAGCTTTTTCCACATCTTGTGTCATCTTTACTAATTTGTTGAGTGTGAGGTGAAATCTCAAGAGTTGTTTCGGTTTAAAACGTAATTTGGAACAATCTTCATATGGTTGTTAACGATTTTTAATTCTTCTTTTGAAAATTATTCAGATCTTTTGATCATTTTCTCTTGGAGAGCAGTTTAGTCTTTTAAAGTTGTTATTTGTCTACATATTTGCCTATATTTTAGATATTTAATACAAAGATTTTTCAGAAGTCAATTCCTGCCCTTCAACTAGATGCACTAATTCTGTTTGTGTAAAAACCTTTTCAATTTCAAGTAGTCAAAATTATCTGTTTTCAAGGACAGATAAAAAATATCTCAATGAAATAAGTTTACAAAGAAATTTACTTATAACTTAAAGGAGACCCAGGGGGGCAAGAAATGGATTTGACTTTGTATGTCTACATCCTTTTACTCTTTTCAGAGACTCTTCAGATTTAGCAGGGAGGAGACATCTATGTTACCCTATCTTGACTGAGAGAGTGTGTAATAGGGAAGTAAGCATTTAATTAGATTGATAGGCTAATCACCTAATACATTTCAGGGTAGGGGAATTTTAATTGGGGAGGCATAGTAATTAGGCAGTACACAAGTTCCAAATGAATGAATCACATGGACAACAAATGTCACAGGAGTTTTGAGAAGATAAGTTACTTCAAAATATGTCCAGAAAAACTTAATGGAAAAGACAGGATTTGACTTTGATCGTGAAATATGTGTAAGACTGAGAAGGGGGTGAGCACTCCAGGAAGGAGGAATAGAGTAACCAAAGTCAATAAAACAACAAAATGGAGTCTTCAAAACCACCCAGAAACAGCAGATTTTTAAAGTTCTCATAGTTGAAGATAAATTTTAAAAGGCAGGTTGGGATTGCTACATCTAGACAAACTAGCTTCCCTGCTTTTCACACATGACACTCCATCTCCCACTAAACTTTTACCTTGGGTTCTCCAGGTAAGGAACACATCTCCCCCGCCTCACCCCAACTTATCCCAACCTCCTAGTATCACAGTTTTTCCCTGGGAAGACTTACATAAACTGATGTAAAGTGAAGTGAGCAGAAACAGAACATTATACACAGTAACAGCAACACTGTAAGCATGATCAGTTGTGAAAGATATTTTTGATCCAAGAAAGTTCCATGATGAAAAATGCTAGATAGGAAGAAAATTCACAGACTGAAGCATATTTATTTTTTCTTTCATTATTTTTCTTTTTTGTTGTTGTTTTTGAACCCAATGAGGAATATGTTTTGTGTAACTTCATGTCTTTCCTTCTTAACAGGTAGGAAAGAATTTGGAATTGAGAACAAGAAACATTTTTTTAAAATCACAGTTTTCTTCAAAACTTAAGTGATATCATTGACCAGCCCACACCCTTCATTTTGACCAACCCATACCCCCTTGCATTTGCCTAATGACCCTATATCTCTCAATAGAATGTAAGCTCCTTAAGGCTGAAATTTCATTTTTGTTTTCTGTACCTTCAGCTTCAAGCCCAATAATTGAGAAAGTGAAGGTACAATGCAGAGTGATGGATAAGGATTCAGGAAGACCTATGTTCAAATTCTGCTTTAGTTACTTGTTAACTGGGTAACCTTGGGTAAGTCATTTATCTGTTTCATCCTCAGTTTTCTCATCTAAAAAATAAGGATAATGACCTTCCAGGATTATAAGGACCAAATGAGACATATGTAAAATGTCATAAGGGCAACATTGTGATTGCTATACACTTGAAACAAAGTAGATATACATCAATTGAAGAATGTTTAAACAAATTGTGAAGATGTTGGAATATTACTCCATTCAGGAAATGATGCATGTGGGGGCAGTTAGGTGGCACAGTGAATAGAACACTAGCCCTGGAATCAGGAGGAACTGAGTTCAAAATCTAGCCTCAAACACTTACATTACCTAACTGTGTAACCTTGAGCTAGTCACTTAATGCCACTGCCCTGCAAAAACAAAAACAAAAATGATGCCTGTGATGAAGACAGGGAAGCTTAGAAAGATCTATGTGAACTGAGACAGAGCAAAGTAATACAGAATCCAAAAAAAATTATACACAATAATATAACATTGTAAATAAAAAGAATGACATATCCCTAAAATATTTAAATAAATCTAACAAAATGATATCAAGCAGGATTCAAATGAAGAAATATGAAAAGATAACCTCAACCTACCCCTTGTTGGGGGTGGGAGATCTACAGCTGTTTGTTACACATTGCACATGTTTTCAGACTTTCTCAATATATTGATAAATTATGCTGATTCTCCCCCCGCCCCAATCTAACTAATCTCTATTGCTCCATTTGTCATATGGAGTAGTTCTTGGGGAGGAGAAGGGAGATACTATTGAGATACAAGAAATAGAAAACATCATTAAAACTATTTTTTTAGAAGGGCTCTTATAAGTGCTAGCTATTGTTATTTTATTATTAAATATTTGTTGATTGATTAGAAAGTTACTTATGTACTACAAAGTAACAAAACACATTACTGAATAGTTTGGGCAAGCAGATGATAAATGATGAAAGACGGTAATGTGGCACACATAGCAATGTCAATCAACCTTCTATTATAGTGAAGAAAAAGGTATAATAATGCTTCATGTCCACATAAAAATGAATAACTTATTTAAAGCAGAGAATATCAAAGCTTGAATAAAGTTAAATCTGCAAAGAAAATATCTGACATAGTGAAAGCACTTCAAAAATGAGACGTAGGCCTGGCACAGAAGGTTAGGCAGCAATGAACCCCATCACTGATCCTCACTAGTATGGCTGACTGAGGGAACCTCAGTTTTCTCATCTTAAAGGTAGTTGAATGGTACTCTCAAAGGTCCCTTCCCAGCTCTAATCAGTGATTATATAATCTATGAAATGTATCTACAATAATGTATAAAACTGCTGTCTGTCCTAGATAAAGACACAAGTTCATTCTGAAAGAAAATCAACATCAAGTTTCAATAAAGATTATGTCATACATTCAAAAAAGAAACAATGAAGACTAGACACACATTTTTTTCCCTCCAGAAATGTTAAACAAAATACTTCATTTTTGAGAGAAACAGTAGCCAGTGGTGAAACATGATACTTTAGTCTGTGATTAAAAACAAGAAAGGCTCAAGTCTCTAGGGAAAAACTCCATTGTCCTAAGTATGTGAGAGGAACAAAGAGAAATCCTCATTGCAAATTTGGACACCAATGGCACCATCTACCCAAAATTCACTCCAAAGGAACAGTGCAATCAAACTTATATAGAAACTGAGGCTTTTGAGAGATTCTATACAATGTAAAAAGTAGTAAACTGCAGCCTGATATTTGTTTACATGGCAATGGTTCTACTCATGGCATATTTGCTGTCAAATGCTTGAACAAAAAAAATTATATTTCTTTATTTCTTCTTTATTTCTAAGTTTCACTCCAAATTCTTTTTGGCAACTTTCCTAAATGACTCCCATCAGATCTGTCATTTCTGAAGATGGCCAAAGGAATTCTAATTGTAGTTCCAAAAGAACTCTAGAAGTGTTCAGAACAATAATAGCAATACTAGAGTAAGTACTGTGCCTCCTAAATGACTTCAAAAGGTATATTCATTTGGATCCACAAATGCCCAAACTATGGTAGTAGCCAATGGGAATGGAAAAGAAACGAAAATCTGAGTATGGGAAAGAAGAAAATGGGATCTGTTGATCCAATGGGATACAGAAATTTAGGAAAACAGAGGAGTAAAACATGCCCAAAAGTTATCCAATTTATGTGATCAGAAGACAGCAGGTACAACTATTAAGAAAAACAAGATCAGAATGGAAAGTGGTTTTGAAAGAAAAATTGGTACTTCTGCTACAACAAACAAATTAAATCTGTGGAAGTAAAAATGTTCAAATAAGAAGCTAGAAATGCAAAACTGGTTCATGAGAAAGAGCTCTACATATTCTCACTAGGGATATAGCTTTGAGTTATACACACAGAGGTAACTGAAGCCAACAAACAATTCTTCATAAGTTACAAACTTTGAAAACTCTTTTCTTAAACAAGGGCTTCAATGTGGAGATTTAATTACTCATCATGATAAATCCCCAAATGAAATAAGTGCAATGAAGATTAGAGCTGAAAAGGCCCCTCAGATCCCTTCAAATGAGCCAATTCAATCCTTTCAATTAAAAAAAAAACAGAGCTAGAGGAGAGGAGTGGACATGACCCAAATTTTTCTCTTTTCTTTAACTCCATTCTTAAAAAAATTTTTTTTTTTAACTATACCACTCTTAATATTAAGATGCTTAGATTTTTGCAAGGCAATGGGGTTAAGTGGTTTGCCCAGGGCCACACAGCTAGGTAATTATTAAGCGTCTGAGGCCGGATTTGAACTCAAGTACTCCTGACTCCAGGGCCGGTGCTCTATCCACTGCGCCACCTAGCTGCCCCCCAAGAATATATGTTACATGTTATAGGAAAAGATACATACATAGCACTAAAAAAATCAAATTATCTTACAATTAAGCAAGCATAAAAGGAAATATGGACAATTCTTTTGAAATAAATCTCATTCAATAAGTTATGTATATAGGGGCGGCTAGATGGCAAAGTGGATAGAGCACCGGCCCTGGAGTCAGGAGTACCTGGGTTCAAATCCGGTCTCAGACGCTTAATAATTACCTAGCTGTGTGGCCCTGGGCAAGCCACTTAACCCCATTTGCCTTGCAAAAACCTAAAATAATAATAATAATAATAATAATAATAATTTATGTATATGAATCTATCATTGATTCATAAGTACCTAGCAGAGTGCCTGGTACATATATAGCTGGTGCTTAATTACATACATCTTGATTGTCTGATCTTATGTTACAAGTCACTTGAATAATACTCCTCCAAAACTGCTATCAATTTATAATTTTCTCTCTTAAAATACTAATTTCTGATGTAATGAACAAAAACCTGTTGCATAGAAACCTCAAAAGACAGTTATCTTTGAATAATTAAAAAAGCCTTTAATAAAAGGCTTTTGGAAAATGAAACCCAGCAAATGAGAAAATTATCACAACTCAAGTTCAAATATGCAGAAATAAAATCATAATTTCCTCCAATCTTTTCCAACACTCATTTTTCCTATAAACACTTTTATTTTCTATTTTTTTCCAATAAAATATTTTAGGATTCCTAGTTTATATGTTACACTGGATAACTATACCTTGAACTTTCTATTGTGTCTCAAAACATTAAGTTATAAGTCTTGAAACACCTAATTAGAATTAAGCAAATAGGAAGAAAAAGGGACTTACAGGCAAAGATTAAAATAAATACAATTTAAACCAGACCCTTTTTATTTACGTGCATAGGTAACAAATGTCAGGACGGAACAGATGTATGTTATTTTAAGAAAGACTATTGAAAAAATCGCAAAGTACAAAACTAAATAAATTACAAAAGGACTTTTCTTTACAAAAAATGTTCACATAATATATATTTCTTATTATATTTAAAATTATTCAATTTATATATGTTTTTTTCAAGAGTCTGACTACTACATAAAGTAAGATAAATGTTTCTCTTCAGTGGTTGCTTAGGAAGCCCTGCTTAGGGCAATTAACTCCAGATGTTATTCTAAGTACTGTCAATCAGTTTATCTTTCTTCCTTAGAGTAAGTTTATGTGAGATGTTGAAAGTGACCAAACGAGAAGAACCACATTTCTGAATGTTCTTGACCATTTTGATCATCTTGATCATCAAATTAACCAATTTACAATGCTTTGACATGTACCCTTTTATAAAGTGGTTTGAGAGCTTGGTTTAATAACTTGGTTATTTAATAGCTTGGTTTAATAACTCCTTTGCCCTGAGTAAATTCATTGCCTTATATATCATCTTTAATATAGTTACCTAACTCTGGTGAAAATATTCATATGACCTAATTCTATTATTCTTTCTCTTTAAAAGAAAAAAGTGCCCTTACCTTAGTATTTCTATTACTCTATGAGATAGAAGATCTCATTCTAAATGTGTCAGTGGGATATGATGCCAAAAAT
This sequence comes from Macrotis lagotis, assembly GCF_037893015.1. Classification (NCBI taxonomy): domain Eukaryota; kingdom Metazoa; phylum Chordata; class Mammalia; order Peramelemorphia; family Peramelidae; genus Macrotis; species Macrotis lagotis. The sequence goes on from NC_133658.1 coordinate 850,248,679, forward strand.
GGCAGTAGGTACAAAGTAAATGACCTATAGAAAATGATCATCTGCCAAGTCAATATCCCTCTCTCTGGCCTCCTGATTTCTCTTCATCCTTGAATTTGTGTGAAGAGTTGATCCTCTAAAGATATGTTATTCTTCAAGAAGTCTCAATAAGGACAATTCCAAAAACTTCTGTTTCAGAAGTCAAAACAGAAACAAAGTATTGTTTCCATGCATTAAATGGTACAAGTTCCTCATATTTACATAGTATTATCCTCCAAAGCATTCACCATCCAATAAATAGTGCTGCTAAGCACAACAGGAAAGACAAATATATTCCCCATTTGAAAGAGACAAGAATTTATGGGTATCATGGATTATTAATACAGAAGAGCTAGAATGAACACTGGAGATCACCTAACCCAAACTTTTCATTTTGAAGAGGAAGCAACAAAACTCAGAAAGACCAAAGTCATGTACAGCTATGCCCATAAGCCAATAAGCTCTTTCCATTTCACCAGAATACTTCTCCTCTGAAATCAAAATTTTACAATCACTTTAATTCAAAAGACTTAAAGAGAATCACCTACTTGTGTTTTTTTTTCAGAGAACCAAGAAAGGTTTTTGAGCCAACCTCCCTAAGAAACATGAGAAGAAAGGAAGCATGTTGCAATCCTCTGTCTTTCTGTCTCTCTCTCTCTCTCATAGTGCCTATAAGAGTTTGTCCTTATATTATACATAAATTAAGTGCATGAGAGCCTCCTCTTGGTTTCTTAAAGAAACTGCAAGGATTTAACATTTAAACTCAGGAATGATCATATCCTAAGAACAAAAAACTTACTTTTTTCAATGAGTTGGTCCTGAACTCCAGCCAATGCACTGACTGCCTAAAAGAAAAAAGACACCAAGAAACTCACTGGTAAAACAGTCAGAAGAAAAAATAAATTAGATTCTAATCTGAGTGTTGCAAAATAGGAACCTGGGAAATCATCTCAGAAAAGAAACATTTGGCTAAACAGATTTATTTGGAAATCATATAAATTTTTTACAAAGTGTGGAAATTTTACATCATGTATTTAAAAAGTACTTCTTTTTTTAACAGAGAATTGTCACAAAAATTCATCTAAATTTCACCTAGATTGATGGTTAATCAACCATCAGAAATGGATTGGTAGTCCCTCCTCACTTACCGCTGCTGAAGTAACAGAGGATTTACTGAAGAGTCGTTCAGCTTCCTTAAATTTTCGGTTCCTACGATCATTTTTGCTATTGGAGTTTCTAAAATGGAGGGGGGAAAAGCCTTTTAAAACCCTTGTTGCATCTATAGTTAAAGTCCTATTCCATACCTTGAAATGATAAACATTTTCAGAAATGAGAAGTCCTTTTTCCGGTGAAGCTATTGACTTACAAAGTTGAAAGCCACACAAAAAAAAAAACCAATTTAATTTAGTTCTTCTTTTACCTTTACACTAACAGAATTTTCAATTCACAAATTTTTGAAAGTAAGATTGAAAAATAAAGCTTTATTTATTAATTTAAACTAATAAAAAGGATATTTCAGTTCAATCACTGGCCAGAAAGACCAGAATAGAGAGGAAAGAGTACAGAAAAAGAAACAGAAGAGAAGAAAAACAGAGAGAAGAAACAAAAACACTCAAACATTGGGAGAGGATAAAACCAAAGAAAAGGGAGGCACCCCCCCCCAAAAAAAAGAGGAAGAGAGAGATGGATAGAAACATACAAATGCCCCAAAGGGAAAGGGTACAGACACACACACACACACACACACACACACACACACACACACGCGCGCATTAGGAAGACACCAACTAAGAAAAAAAGGACATCTTTTTACTCCAAGTCTTCAAAATTCATCACTGATTAGATTATTGAAGCCTAAACACTCCCATCATGAACAACTCCATTACCTAATTATTCATAGACTATATTTCACATCATGTATTAAAATAGGGAATTCTGGGAGAAGGGGAAGGGGCATTAAAGGAGCTTTACAATTTCATAAATAAAATACAGCCTTTTCTCCTCCTCTCTTCCTATTTAATTGTAAGCAGAGTATTGTTTATTTGTACCTGTTTGTCCCAGATACACATACTGATGGAGAAGCTCTAAAGTTTATTATCTAAGGTTTACTAAGTCACATATCGGACATTCTTCAACTACTTGTTTTTTCCTATGTGAATGGTAAGGTTGGATGATCTCTTACAGGGACTTGCAATGTTCCAGTCATGGGTGAAACGAGAATAATTTCATTTACAAATGGAAACATCTCTAAGATCTCAATATTCACAGGGAATCCCTCTTCGAAATAGACCATGAGCTGAATCAATTTCAGATTCTGAAGCTTATGATCACAAGGTTGTTGAATACTCCATCAACAAGCATTTAATAAGTACTTTTTATGTTCTAAGAACTGTGCTAATTGTTAGAATTACAAATACAAATGAAAAGAAAGGTCCCTGCCCTCAAAGAGCTTACATTCTAAAAGAAAAAAAACAACAAAAGAAGAGCTGAAATGGGGACAAAGGGAGAGTAAGAACCCATACTGTTGCATGATGAAAGCCTCAGAGGCAAAGTCAGGAAGGCACTGATGGGAGATTGGCCTGGGATCCTCTCCAAAAATGGAGGCCCAGGGAGGAAGTCAACAAGGAAAGAAAGGATCACAAGGCAGGAGATGTTTCATAGACCTGAACATAATTCCAGTGTGAAAAAGCAGCTGAGGCACTACAGATGCGTAAGGTTATTATTTGTTATCAAATCTTTCCAAGAATCATCTTTACTGATTCTGATTTTTGAATGGAAGAAAACCTTACTGAAAGAAAGCCTTTTTAGAATAGGTCAAATCAAATGCTATTTCATAATGAACAATAAATTCAGTATAAACTTATATTCTTACATCTTTTCTTGAGTTACATGATGTTAAAGATGCAGTCCATTGTAGCATGTTGCCTAATCCCTACTATCAGTGAGGTCTTTTATGACAGTTGTGTAAATAAAATGATAAAGTTAGCTTATGGGTAAAATAACTGAAATTGTCTTGGCTGCCTGGATGGGGAGTAGGAATTAATATGGATTTCCTCACCTCCATCTTTGGTATCTTCTCCTTCAGATACAATGTTAAATTGATTCCCTAAGGTCTTCACCATTAATCACCTTCAGCACATATTTCCTCTTTGTATGCTTATTTCAAACAGGTGGACTTCCTATATTTTTTTCCTTTTAGTGAGCTATACCTCCATAAGCACAACTAGGATTATTATATTAAAACATATAGTGCAGTTTCCCAAATTTTTCTATTTCTTTCTGTCCAGAGAGTTTGTAGAATATCCCAATAATAAAATCATTTCTATTTCTCTTTTCACAGACCTTCATCCAAATATTTGCCTTACTTTTCCCCTGATTCCTGGATTTCTGAATCAAGAGCTCTTTGGGCATTTGTGTATAGATTTTTGAGACAACAGATTTTATTGCTGGTTCTATTGTGAACTCTACTGTTACTCTTCTTCCTTCGCTGTAGAATATGTTTCTTTTTTTTTTGTTCTCGGTTATATTAACATATAACTACACAAAAGCAGTAGTTCTAACACAAAAAGTTCTAGTAATTTTGTTTCTGGATTTTGTTGTGATTTCATCTTTTTTATTTACCATTATGTTTATTTTATTTTCTGCCTTCTTTAAAAAGGTTAAAGATTTATCTATTTTATTGGGGTTTTTTTAAAGAACAAGCTTTTAGTCTTGTCATTTCCTTTTTTTTTTTTGGTTTTTGCAGGACAATGGGGTTAAGTGACTTGCCCAAAGTCATACAGTTAGGTAATTATTAAGTATCTGAGACTGGATTTGAACTCAGGTCTTCCTGACTCCAGGGCCGGTGCTTTATTTACTCACCACCTAGCTGTCCTAGTCTTGTCATCCCTATAAGCTTTTTTGGTTTCCAGTTTATCTACATTTTCTCTAATTTTTAATATCATTTTTTAGTGATAATTTTAGGTTTATTTGCTTTCAATTTTAAAAAATGCATAGTCCATTTTTTTATTTTTGTAGGAATATGATTTTCCTTGTAATAACTCTAAGAAATTTTGGTATGTTTCATCATAATTGTTTTTTTCCTTTTCATTGTTTCTATAATTTGTTTATGGACTTACTCAATATTAAGAATTTCATTAAGTCTCCATTTGCCTGTGCCTTTATGCTCTCTAAAACTGATTAATATTCTTATTGTTTTAATAGTCTATAAAGGATATACTTAGTCTTTCTTTTTACATTGGTTTGCAATATATCTATGTCCTAATGTATGTTCAATTTTTATAAGTTCCACCCATGTATGTGAAATATGTTTATCCTTCAGCAAATTTAAAAGAATCTAAAACATATCTAAAATGGAAATCTCCAACTTTGTTAATATGTCTTCTTGTAAATTTTTTCTTTATGAATTCAGATATAAGTTTAATATTGATATTGTTTATGATTCCTTTTTTGGCATAATGTAGTTTATATGTTTTTAATGTTTTTGCTTTATCTAATAGCATGAATGTCTAATCTAATACCATCTTTATCTAACAGCAGGAATCCTTTTTTGGATTAACCTAATACATAGTAATGCCCCCCCATTCCATCCTAGCTCCTAATTTTTATCCTGTGGATGTCTGGTTTTTAAATGTGCTTTTGTAAGCATGAATTGTGAGGTTGGTTTTGTTATTCAACTTGTTACTCCTTTTTTAAAATCATTTAATGCATTCACATTAAATTATTACAGGTTTATATTGCCCTCTATTTGTCTCTAATAAATTTCTTCCCCTCATTCCTCTGTAAACACAGTATTTCATCCCTTCAGGTGTACTTTTTTTTTTTGGCAAGGCAATGGGTTAAGTGACTTGCTCAAGGTCACACAGCCAGTAAATGTTTTCAGATACAGACTTGAACTGAGATCTTCCTGACTCCCAAGGATGGATGGGCAGTGGATAGAGCACCTGACTCCAGGGCCGATGCTCTATCCACTGCCCACCTACAGCCTTCAGTTGATTTAATCTATGTTAAGGCAACCCTATTCTCATGGTTCTCTTTATCTCTTTCCACAAGCACTTCCCCTCCCTCACATTTGTTTCCCCTTTTTCTAGTTTGGAGTTTTACTTATTAATTCCTTTTACTTTATTTTATGTGGTTAATTTTCCTGTTTTTGTCTCCTCTCATTTAAGCAGTCAAATAAAATCACTTGCTCTCCTCTCCTTCAACTTTTGTTCATTATTTTATATTTTATTTTCTAGAACTTTAAAAAAAAGTATTCTTCCCTCATCCTCATTATTTATCTTCCCTTTCTGTCCACTCCAGATTTTTATTCTTTGGTTCATTGTCTTTATATTTAAAGTCTTTCTTTAGTCAGATTTCTCATGGAATAAAAGCTTCCAAGGCAACTTTGCTGGGTTCCCTCTTTTTTTTTTTTTTGCTAGGCAATGGGGTTAAGTGGCTTTCCCAAGGTCACACAGCTGGGTAATTATTAAGTGTCTGAGGCTGGATTTGAACTCAGGTCCTCCTGACTCCAAGGCCGGTGCTCTATCCACTGTGCCACCTAGCTGCCCCTTGGGTTCCCTCTTCTAAACAGTTTCTATTTTAATATCTAACAGATCTTGTCCCCTGACCCCTTTTTCCCATTGTGCCTCATTTTGAGAAAGCAAATGATATTAAATATTGGAAGGATATTGATCCATGGCAAAATGTTTTCTATGTTCCTAACTGTATGTTCATGATTAACTTTTACCCACCCCATGATTAGTTTTCCCTCCAATTACTGCAGAATCTCCTCTCTTTGTCTATGCTTTTGTACACTTCTGGATGAGTCCCCCAAGCTCTGATTTTCTGTCTCCAAAGATAGGAAGAATGTTCTAAGCACCAAATCTCTGTAGCTATTACACACTGTAAGGTCTCTAACTCCCTTTATAGAATTTCTCTTCTTCAATGACAGCATAATACACCCTTCCACCAAAGAAACAAGATTTTCTTTCTTTCCCCTTTGCTTCCTTGTTTATAGACATGTAGGCTCTTATTCCTGAGACTAGACAAGCTTTTTTCCTTTCATTTGGTAGTTTCTACCTGATTAGGGTACATTACATATTCCCCTCTATCATATTCCTTCCCTTCTCCTGTTTATGCACCCTCTCGTTCTTTATTTTAGCTGCATCAAAAACAAACAAAAACATTGATTCATATATAACTGGGGTACTGTGAGTACTGTACTGTACTGCCCATGATATTTCAGGCCTATTTCTTCTCTGTCTCCTTTGGGCTTCAAAGACTTCTTTTCTTAATTGAACATCCTATCTTTTCTTCATTAATAGTTAGTCAGGTTTGCAGGCTATGTTGGGTTGGGCTGCATCTTGAACTCCTTTGCTTTCTGGAGCGAACTTTTCTACTTCCTCTAGGTTTCTGGTGGGTGCAGAATAATTGGGTGTTGTTTTATTTCCTATCCTCCACGTTTGAAAATCCTTCTCATCATCACTTGAAGAATTTTTTGTTTCTTAACAGAACTGTTCTATGACTTAGGAGTTTTGAGCATGGTTTTTTTTTTTGTGAAGATATGTGAACTCTTACAATTGGCACTGTTCTCTGTATTCAGGAGTTCTGGGTAGTTTTCTTCCATTATATCTAACATTATGATGTTGAGATATTTTGGTTAGTTATATTCTTCTGAGAGACCTATCATTCATATGTCATTTCTATGAATCCTGTCTTTGAGATCATGGTTTCTTTTGATCCTTTCTGCTTTTCTTCCTCTAGATTGTCCTTTACTTCCTTTTATTTGCATTCCTAAACAGTTGCTGTCTCTTTTGTTTCTTTGGTAAGGCTTGCCATGATGGATTCAAATTATTCTATTCTTCCAATTATTTCTGCTATATGGGCCAGAAATTCTGCTTTTACAACTCTCCTCTTTTATACTTTTCAGGAATATCCTGCTATATAGTTCCATGCTCTCTTGGGAATACACAGGGTCTTCTGCCTCATCAGGCACTGATTCATCTTCATCCATCTTGCAATACTTATTAACAGATACCTGAACTTTGTTTCCTAATCTGAAGGTCATTTTCCCTTCTATTTTTCTGCTTATGTTCAAGGTCTTTCCTCCTGAGATCTTAGGTGGATTTTTTTTTTATTTTTCCCCTTTGACTCAATTTGGATCCCACTCCTTTGATGGCACTATCCCTGGGAGCTAGATCCCACTGGACATGGTCCACCAGCCTTGGTCTCTGCTCCAAGTGATTTCTAGCTGTCCCAGCTGGATGCTGGAGTCTTTGCCTCAGGTTTAGTGGAATGCCACATAGTCCCATACTAATGGCCCACTCCAATTCCCTTGTCCTTGGTTCTCAAGCTGAGCTCTGTTGTAGCACAGAGCACTGCCACTGCTATTCTAGGTGAACAAGCCTCTGGGTTTTGATTTTCATTGGCAGGAGAATGGTTAGGAAGGGAGTGGAACAGAATTCTATGGTAAGCCTGATAGGTCAGTTTGTGCAGCCTTGAGATCATGATGGATAGTGGGGAAGGGGCTGTCGAGTGATGATATTAGGAACTAGAGATTAGCTTTTTTGCAGTTATTTCGCCAGGTACTACCTGGTCAAGATTCTTGATGTACTAGCCCAAGGAGACGGTTGAAACTGCTTTATCTCTTGTGCAAAATTCCTATTTTGGAGATGTTTGAGAAGTCATGAGGACTGAAGAAAGTATCCACCTAGTACACTATCCTGTTGGTCATGTGACCCAGATGTCCTGCAGGAAAAATGAATGGTGACTAACCTGTAAGGCAGCCCCGCCAGAGACACTGTGAGTTCAAATCTGGCCTCAGACATTTACTGGCTCTACAACCTTGGGCCAGTCAATTACCCTTGTCTCGGTTTCCTCATCTGTAAAATGAGCTGGAGAAAGAAAAGGCAAACCACTCCAGGATCTCTGCCAAGAAAACCCCAAATGAGGTCATAAAGAGTTGGACACAACTGAAGACTGAAAGACCTCATCAAAAATCTTTTTTAAAGCCATTTTGATCCCATTAGCAAAATACCTGGCAAATAACACTCTCACCAACCTCTGTTAGTTGTATTCAATCACTGGCCAAGAATCTATTAAACCTGTATTTTAAACCAAGTCAACAAGAGTGTAAGATTCCATTATTTGCCAAGCACTTTGATAAGTGGTGAGGACATAAATACAAGCAAAAAAACCACTCAGACCAGACCCTGGTAAGGAAACTTACATTCTGATGGAGGAAGAAAACAAATAAAAGGGAGAGGGGAGAGAAGTCAGGGGCAGAGCTGAGAGAGGAATGAATGAGCAGGACTGGCACTTCCTGAAAAGTCTTCAAAGTCAGGAACAAGGAAAGTCAGGAGAGGACACTAGGGATATCCATGGACCGGAAGTCCAAATCCCCTTCTCAGACACTTCTTAACCCTTCATTTCCAAAATCAACTTCCCTTTTCTCCTATCCTTGTCTTCAATAGGCAAGAGAGAGGAAACTACAACTTGTGTCCCTATAGTCTTTAGTTCCTTGCCCAAGACTCACTTTCTTTAACAATACTGTCTAAATGACTTCCAACAGGATCTTCTGTGCTCAAGTGCATTGCCATAAGCAGGTAGTAAACATCTGTTTTGATATATTTTGGGACATTTTCTGCTTTATCTTGGACTATTCATTGTAAAGTCAACAAAGCTACCCCTGCAGCTCTTTTGCTTCTTTCCTCTAATCCTTACTGAGACCATCTCATACCTAATAGCTTTGGTGGAAATACCACATCAAACTCAAGAGGACAAGCTGCAGCTCCTTCCTCCAAAGATCCAAATCTCTCCTCTTCAGGAAAAGCTTCAGGTCATATTTTTAATCTTTAAACATGGCTATCCCTTTCATTTCTTTAGCTCTCTGTGTAACATTCTTCTACTCTCTCACCTACGGGCAAAGGGCAAGATTTCCCTTTCTTCCACTGAACCTTTACCTTCTTTTCCTTTAGGAATGCTTCAATGTTTCTCATAACCTGGAAAGAAGACAGACAATCATACATACCAAGAGAGAGAAAGAGACACATACTCCAAGAGGAAAGGGAAAACACACACTCCCCAGGGGAAAGCATATTCATTCATGTGTACAAACACACACATAAAACATACACCCTATGAGGATATACCAGTTAAAAGAAAAAGAGAAAAAAAACACTAAGAGGAAATAAAAGGAGACAAGACAGACACAAAAAGAACAGGAAAGGACTGACACACAAGAATGTATCAAAGCATATTACACTAAGAGGAAGAGAAAGAAAAAGACAAACTAAGAGTCTGACAACTAAGAGTGAGACAACTAGAGAGAGACACACACATACTCACGCCAAGAAGGAGGCCTATATCAAAGTAAAAGAGAGATAAACCACAATAAAGGAGATATCCACAAAAGAAACAAGAAACAATTAAAAAAAAAGACCCAACAATCAGAGGAACTGGGGAAAGGAGAGGCACAAAGAGCAAAGGAAAGGGGTGGCTAGGTGGCACAGTGGATGGAGCACTGGCCTTGGAGTCAGGAGTACCTGGGTTCAAATCCAATCTCAGACACTTAATAATTACCTAGCTGTGTGGCCTTGGTCAAGCCACTTAATCCCATTGCCTTGCAAAATCTAAAAAAAAAGAGCAAAGGAAGAAAACAAAATATATACAAAGGTCAAGAACAGAAGACACAACATTCAAGGGAAAAACTCAAAGAAATAAAGACTGAAAGGAAACATGAGTAAAAGAAAGAGGGAAATACTATGCATAAATGGATAGAAGAGGGGACACAGAGAGACAAAGAGAAGGATGGGGTATATGAGATGGAATAGAAAGAGTAAAATAGGACCCAAAAGATGAGTACTGAGTTAATATTCATAGCTGAACACATATAAAGCTTTTCAAAAGGTTTACAAAGTTTACAAAGTCTATTGTATCATTCAATCAAATAGTAGGCTGTGAATTAACTCTTCACACCTTGTTATTTATTTGACCTTTAGATTGAGCTGTCACTATACTCTGAAAAGCTGATTAAGCACTGTTCACAATTCTTCCACAGCTCTTTTCCTCCCTTTACTACTCAGAAGATAACAAAAGAATCATCAAAGATGATCTCAGGGGACCTAATGACCAGGGTGAAATGAAGGGGTGTGAGTGTTAATGGTGAGCTAAAGTTCTCATTTAGGCACACATTTCACAAAGTATTTCTACTCTATTGTCTATACTTGAGGATTTCAAAATTCAACATCAAAATTACTTTCAACCAAGAATGACACACTATTGAAAAGAAATCTTGTGGGATAGTACACTAGTTTGAAAATTTACAAAGCACATTTATTACCACCATCCTGTTTGGAAGATAGCACAAGGATTACAATCCCCATCATATATAATACAGAAAACTGAGGCTCAAGGACCAACAAGTGAGATATGACTTTTGGTCCTCTCATTCCAATTCCTTGGCTCCTTCTACTTCTAAGGTCTTTTGTTCTCCTATGTCTGAGGTTCCAGACTTGGTAGCTGCCTTTCTGACTCTTAGATTCTGTGATAGGATTTCCTCTGCTTGGGCCTCAGTTTCCTCATGTTTGAAATTTACTTATTCTTAAAAGTTACAGCTGGAAAATGTTATGACTTCCAAATGAGTAAGTACCATTATTTTAAAAGTAGAAAACAGAAGGAGTTAAAATTCAGAAGCAACAGTATCCAACATAGGACAGTATAAAACTAGGATTGATGAGTTTCTGTTTCTTCCCACTAGAGTTTAAGTGTTTTTTCTGACAGTTTTCAGAAGGGTTTTGAGAATAAAAAATGAAGAAGCCATTTCCTTCATTGACTGGATATCAAGTACAAATGTGGATCATAGGAATTTAAATCTAGAAGGGACCTTAGGTTTCATCTCCTCATTTTACAGACAGGGATATGGAGGTCCAGAGATGTGGCTTTGGGAAATTACTTTAAAAAATAAGTTAAGTGAGGGGCAGCTAGGTGGTGCAGTGGATAGAGCACCGGCCCTGAAGTCAGGAGGACCTGAGTTCAAATCCAGCCTCAGACATTTAATAATGACCTAGCTGTGTGGCCTTGGGCAAGCCATTTAACCCCATTGCCTTGCAAAAAACAAAAACAAACAAACAAATAAATGAATAAATAAATAGGTTAAGTAACAAAGCAGGAATTCAAACTGAAGTCACCTGACTACAAATTCAGGATTTTTGGCATCACTCTATAGTATAAAGCATAGGAATAGGTTTAAGAGAGAAATTGGTTCCCTGGGGATTGACTGGATCACTTCAGTAAAAAAACAAAAACAAAAACCCAGATACTAAATTCACAGAACTGCTAAGCAAAGACAGTTAAGAGAATTTGCTACTTGGAATTGGATGAGTTATCTAGCTCCTCATATGATGCCGAACAGTGCTAGACATTAAAGCAAACTAGAAACGCCTACTGCTACTACACTCTTTAAAACAGAAATTAGTAACATTCTACCTAAAATACTGGCTTTAAAACAAAAGCCTTTCTGACACTCACTTTTGATTTGTTAGATAGCGGTCCCAGCCCCGAATAATATTGCCATACATCTGGGTATCTTCCAGGTAGCTCCCTTCAAAAGCATAGATCTGTCTCTCCAAGTTTGCCAGCGTCTCCTGGTGGACACAACACATACACACACACACACACAAAAAAAAAAGCAGAAGGATGCTACTACCTTTCAGGATGGAACATTCAGTCTGACGGAATGGAGATTCAGTCAACAGGTTTAAAACTGAGGCTCTTGCCCCACAGTAATTCAGAGTTGATACCTTGTCTTCAGTACATGTCCATATAATTCTCACCCTCCACAGAGGAGGTCATGTACAATATACCCAAACCATTTCAGAATCTTCACATTGGTTTTTGGGAGACAAAGTTAGGATTTAGGGGAAATCGAACCCTTCACTCTTTCTGAATATAAAGCTTAATGGCACAGGGCAATTTTACCCACACTGCCTACAGGAGGAGGAGCAGCACAAGCTTGTGGAGGGCCTTCCATCATCCCTAAAGCCTTTGGGGGTTAGGACTTCGTCTCTACTAGCAAGAGCCAGCAAATGCTCCTTTCCCTGTTGCCATGGTAACCACCCTCTGCGCTTCGGGTGAAGCCACCCCACCCCCAGCCCTACTGTGCAACTCTCTTCCAGTTACTTTCTTTGCTTCTCTTCGCCCTTTGCCCAATGACCACACATTGGCCCCGGCCCTGCTATGCCACCATGGCTCACATCCCCCCCCAACTGCACCTCGTACCTACCTCCTGCTCCCGCCGTGCCCCGCGCAGCGGCGCCCCCCGGAGGGCCCCCTGCCCGCTCCCTAAGCGCCCTTCCTCCCCGCTGCCCGGAGGGTCTGGCATCCCGCCCCGCGCGGGGAGCGGAGGCCCCGCCCCTGCCGGCCCCGCCCCGCCCGCCAGGCCCCGCCCCCGCGGCGCGCGCCCGTCAGTCACTGGGGGCGGGAGGGGCCGCGGGCGCGCGGAAGCCGGCGCGGGCGCGAGCGCGGCCGGGCCCCCGGGCCGCGAGGCCGGGCCCCGGGGCCGCGGGGAGCGCGGGGTGGCGGCCGAGGCCGGGGCCCCGCGCCCCGGGTTCGCCGAGCGCCCCGGGCCGGCATAACGGCCGCCAGGAAGCCGGGCCGGGCCGGACCCCCGCCCCGGGGAGCGCCCGGCCGGGCGGGGAGGCCCCGGGCCCCCGCCCGCCCCCGCCCTCCAGCCCCCTCACCGCCAGCTCCTGCTTGCGCTTCACCAGCTCGGCCAGCTCCCGCCGGGTGTCCGGGATCTGCGGCGGCGCCGCCTTGTTGTGCATCGCCATGTTGGGCCGAGGCGCGAGGAGGGAGGCGGGGAGCGAGCGGGCGGGCCGGCGAGCCAGGCGGGGAGCGAGCCAGCGAGCGAGGGAGGCGGCCCCGCCGCGCCCCCGCCCTCGGCCGCCAGGGGGCGCCGCCGCCGCCACTGCGCCTGCGCGCCGGCCTGCGGGCGGGGGCGGGGCGGCGCCGGGGCGGGGCGGCGCCGGGGCGGGGAGATCCGAGAGGCGAAGGGACGAGGAGGGATGGAGAGAATGGGGAGGAACGGAGGAAGGGATGAAAGGAGAGAACAGGAGAAAGAAAAGCTTAGAATGGAGAGAAGGGGGAAAGAGAAAGCAGTGCGTGGAGAGAAGCGAAAGGAAAGAGGAGATAGGAAGAGAAGTGAGAAGGGGAGAGAGAAGAAATGGAAGCGGGACTAGGGAGGGAGGGAAAGAGGAAAAAGAACAGGAGAATAAAAGAAACCAAAGAAGGAAGAGAGAGAAGAATAAGGGTGAGAAAAGAGGAGAGGAAAAGGAGGAGGGGGAGGGAGAATAGAAAATGACTGGAGGAAGAGAAAATAGAAGGGAAATGGAATAGAGGGGGAAAGGGGAGAGAGTAGAGAAGAAATAGTGAGAGAAGAGACTAGAGAAGAAATGAGAGAATAGAAAGAGGAGAGGAAATAAGAGGGAGGAAGGAGAAAGAAGAAAGAGGAAACAGAAGATTGATTTTTTTGAAAGCTTACCCTCTGGTCCCAGCTGAGGCTATGGGGGGGGGGGGTGCCTGGAAAGGTGCCTTAAAACAAACTTCCTCATTTGACCAGGGAAGAAACTGGGACGCAGAAGGAAAGGGATGTCAATTCAATAAACATCAATGAAGCAGCAGCTAAATACAAGCAGGCTGGGAGATAGGGATATCTCCATGAGGGTCTAGTGTACTTTGTCTCTGTAAGCAGTCCCAGACTTCTCCAAGATATTCAAATGAATCTTTTAAAACAGAGTTTAGGAGTTCCCTCTAACAGTGTATCTTATCTCTCAATTCATCCTTCCCCTGCCCGTCATGTACTGTTCTCAAAAGTATGTCACAAGGAGCTCACCCAATGAGTTGAAGGCCTTCCTTGCTTTTTCCCAACTTGGAGAAGCTTCTAGTGAACATTCCATCTTCTCTTTCTATCACACTTTTCTCTGATGATTGTCTTTACTCCTGTTATTCAAGTCTTTGTTTTCTCTGTGATGTCATCTTCAGAAGCCAGAAGGGAAGGGGGACAATGACCAGTGGGAGCCCCATCTTCATAGCCTGGCAGTGCCCTCTGCCTGATGCTACCCTTGCTTTGAGAAGTTGTAAGGATGAGTAATGGAGGGCCCTGCTCTCCACATCAGTTATTCTAATTATTTCCAGTTCACTACATACATGGATTTTTGATTGGCTGCTGAGCCATAACTGGGACTGTAAACAAAAGACTACTGAGTGGGCAGCTCAGCCCCTTTTCCTTTCCTGGAGTTCAGAGTTGTTATGGGTCTCTGTGACCACAGGCCCCCCTCTCACCCAGAGCCAGTCTGAAGCCTTAAGCATGTGGTCCTCCTTAGAAAGAGGCAGTACCAGGAGTCTATTTTCCCTACTGAGTCCACATGAAGCCAAATTGCTTCCCTTGTGTCTTTTTTTTTTAATTTAAATATCTTGGTTATTTTTCCAAGTACATGCAACAGTAGTTTTCAACAATCATTTTTGTTTTGCAAGGTTTGAGTTTTACATTTTTCTCCCTCCCCCGACAGACAGCAGTATAATATAGACTCTACATTTTATAACCATGCTAAACATAGGTCCATATTATTCATGTTGTGAAAGAAAAATCAAATCCAAACAGAAGAAAAGAACATGAGAAAGAAAAAATAACATACATAAGACAACTTTTAAAAATTGAAGAAAGTAAACTTTGGTCTGCATTTAAACGAATGACTATCATAGTTGATCATCACCCAATGTTATGTTAGTGTATAAAATGTCCTGGTTCTGCTCACTTAGTATCAGTTCATGCAAGTCTTTGCAGGTTATTCTGAAGTCCCATCCCTCATGATTTTTTTAATAGAACAATCGTATTCCATTACATTCATATACCAGTTTGCCAGTTTGTACAGCCATTCCCCAATTGATGGGTATCCCTTCAATTTCAAATTCTTTTAAAAAAGAACCACTATAAATATTTTTGTACATGTAGGTCTTTTCCCCTTTGTTATGATCTCTTCAGGATACACACCCAGTAGTGGTATTGCTGCATCAAAGGGTATGCACAGTTTTAATGCTCTTTGGGGATAATTCCAAATGCTCTCCAGAAGAGTTGGATCAATTCACAACTCTACCCACAATGCATTAGTGCCCCAATTTTCCCACATCCCCTCAGACTGATCATTTTCCTTTAGTCAAATTGGACTGAAGACTAACTGAAATAGCTTTGCTATAGGGGAGAACATACCAGATTGGGGATTCAAGCTGATAGAATTTAAGGAAACCTCCTGCCCTCGAGAACCCAACTCATCAATTCCAGTGGGAACTAGATTATACTTGTATTGAAAAGATGGACCTTTATTGTCATGGGGAGCCTGTGGGGAGGAGGGGGTCGGTAAAAGTATTGTACATTTTCATGAAAGCAACCTATTGTCTCTTTCAATCCTTGGTCCAGCTCGTTGTCCATTGGACACTGCTGTTGGACAAAATCTGTCATAGATCTATTGATATATTCTCAGTTACTTTGGGGGGAATTAATTAGGTCTTTGGTGTCAATTCTGCTACAGTAAGGTGCTTTAGAGACTGTGATATTAAGGCCAAAGTGTGGTGGTTCCAATATCCTTGATGGAGAAAAGTTTATTGTAATAATTTTGGAAAATCTTTTCACAAGTTCTCCTTTGAACTTTTATTGTTGTTGTTGTTTGTAAGGCAATGGGGTTAAATGACTTGCCCAAGGTCACACAGCTAGGTAATTATTAAGTGTCTGAGGACGAATTTGAACTCAGGTCCTCCTGTCTTCAAGGCCAGTGCTCTATCAACCGAGCCACCTAACTGCCCCTCAAATGTTTTCTTTATAATTCACCTTTTGTTTTTATCCTTGAATTCTCTCACGTGCTTAAGGATAACTGTACAGTTGGATATTTTGCCAAGTTTTCTTTAGACTGATTTTGTCTTTGCTTTATGAGATACCACTAACTATCCGTTATCTTTCTTTGTAAGATTTTCCAGATGAATTTTGTATCCTAACCTTATATTTCACTGAAAAAATTCAAGGCCATTTGTCAAAATAGAAGAAATTCCTTTCCTCATCTCAAATCATTCAGATTCTTTGAACTAGTATCTCTTCCATCACTGTCTCCCATATCTCTTTCCTGTTTCAGTCTAACTCCTTGAGAAAGCAATCTACAATCGGCACCTGCACTTCCTTTTTTCTTGCTCTTAACTCTACAGTATGGCTTCTGATCTCATCATTCAACTGAAACTGCTCCTCAAAGCTGAAAATGATTTTTTAATTGTCAGATCTATAATCCCCCCCGCCCCCGTTCTCATCTTTTTTGATTTCTCTGCAGACTTTGAAGCTGATGATCTCCCTTTTTCCTTGATTATGCTTTTCTCTTCCCTTTAGGTTTTCATAACACTCTTTATCTCTTATTTCTCCTCTTACCTGCTGACCCCTTAGTTTCCTTTGCTGAATCTTCTATCCAAGATGATCCTGCTAACTAGAAGTTTTTCCAAGGGTTCTGTCTTGGATTCTCTTCTCTTCTTCCTCTGTACCTTCTTATTTGCTGATCTTATCACCTCTCATGATTTTAATTATCATCTCTCTAGAAATGATTTTCAGAACTGTTTATTCAGCTCTAATCTTTCTGACTTCCAGTCTTGCATGTCCAAAACAGAATTCATCTTTCCCCTCAAATCTTCCCTTCCTTACTTCCCAAGTTATTGTCAAGGATAGCACCATTCTCTTCACAAAGGCTCTGACATTAGTCAGTAAATATGTGATGTCTGTACTGTTACAGTACAGTCTTGTCATCCCCCAAGTTAGTCTGGCAGTAATTAATTTTCATTGGTTGAGCTCGTCCGATGAAATGATTATAGTCTGTGTATATGCAGTTTCTGTTGTCCATTTCTCATTTTTTATCTTCAATAATTTATTTAATTCAAGATTAATGTTTGTCTTTCATTTTCGAAGAAGATCACATCCAAAATAAGTCTTGGCTTTTCTGTTAACATGAAATCCATTTCATTCTTTGTACTGACAAAATCATATCAGTTTCTGATATGAGCCATCTGACAGTGTCAACTTTCTTTCACTAGGCTAGAAGCATTGCTATGACAGAGGCTTTGGGGTTCAGGGTCTTGAAGGGACATACATGGTGACAGCCTGCCTTGCCTGGCACATATTGTCTCGTCTCTCCTTCAAGGTACTTTGCTACATCAGCTAGGCTGACTTGCTCACCCTGTGGTTAGCATTTGTTGGCAGTTGATGGAGATGCCTAATGGCTCAGAATGGAAGGAAGACAAATAGTATGAAGGGTGCTGCCAATTCTAGGATTCTTAGGTCTACTATCTTATTTGGGGCTGTTGGACAACAATTGGTAAAAAGAAGGGGCAGCTAGGTGGCACAGTGGAAAAAGCACCGGCCCTGGAGTCAGGAGTGCCTGGGTTCAAATCCGTTCTCAGACACTTAATGATTACCTAGCTGTGTGGCCTTGGGCAAGCCACTTAACCCCATTTGCCTTGCAAAAACCTAAAAAAAGAAAAAAATAAGGATTTCTAAAAAAAAAAATTGGTAAAAAAGAGAACTTCTCCATGGGGAAGGTAATTGTGGGGGCAATCTGCTGAAGAATATAGGAAGGATTAAGGATGTATATAGTGGGGTTGGTCTTGACGAGAAGTCATTTAAAATATTATATAATATAATAAAGGATCAAGCAACAGAATATAAACTCCTTGAGCAGGAATTATTTGTCATTTTTGTCTATGTACTCCAGTGCTTAAGTTCATAATTAGTTTGTTGAATTAGGTTAAATACTTCAAAGAGTGTGAATACTCTGTCCATCTTTACAGATCACAACTTTGACTTAATGGGTCTCGTCATCCCCCAAGCTAGTCTGGCAGTAAGTCTCTCCAAACTTAGCTAGGCTGGTTCTAAGTAGACTTAATCTGTCACTAGATATATATACTGAAAGTCTTCCCAGCTTTGTAGCAACTGTCAGTGCTTACTTACACTTTGTATTTTACATTAATATTGGGAAACCTTCACAAATACCTTTCCAGTCTCCTTGCACATTACATCCCTTTATAGATAACACAATTGGTGCTCCTCATCCATAATACTCCATTTTCTAATTTGATGCATTTTCCCTGGTTATCCTCCATGCCTGGAATGCTTTCCCCTCTTCTGGTCTGACATCCAACTTTCCTGGCTTCCTTCAAGTCTAACCTTTTAGAAGAGCCTTTCCCACCTCTGTATAATGTTAATGCCTTCCTTCTATTATCTCTCATTTATCCTGTTGGCAGCTTGTCTGTACATAGTTGTTTGCAAAAACAGCAGGAACTGTTTTTGCCTTTTTATCTTCAGTACTTAATATTGTACCCGGTACAGATTGGACACTTAATAAATACTTGTTGAATAGTTGGTGCCTATGACAAGAATTTCATGCAATTGTATAAAAAGCAATGGAGTCAAGTATAAAAAGCCTGTTAGAAGATCATGGTTTCACTTCTGGTTCTGACATTGGCAAGTAACTTCCCTCCTTGGAAATTATCTTCATTTGTAAAATGATGGTGATGATGATGATGATCATGATGACTACTTATTTCACAAGAGTTTTGAATTAATCTTAAGGAACTGGCAAAAGATGGGCTATTAGTACTCTGCCAAGGGTAACAGATAATCCATCCTCTATTATCCTTACTAGGAAAAATATTCCCATTTACCCAAATATTAGTCATAGGCAAAGTATATTTATGCCAGGGTTGGGGAAGAGGCAGACTATATAGCCCTGACCCTCACAAAGTAAAATATATGTGTATAAAATAAGAATCCCGAGTTTATGGACAGAGAGCCAGCTTCAGCATAACAAAGATAGGTGTTCAAGTTCCACCTTTGAGAGATGTTAGCTATATGAGACTGGGTAAATTGCTTATACTCTCACTGCCTGTGACAACTCAGAGTGGAAGCTACATTGTAGATTGAATTGGTAGAGGATTTAGAGTTCCCTAAATCAATAAAATCAGGTTTGGACCAAAAAAGAAAAAAATTCGGATCAGATAGACTTCTACTGGCTATGATTATCAAAAAAGGTATGCCAAGGAGAACTGAGTTGAGCCTTGAAGGATGGCCAGAGGCAGAAAGACTAAGGAAGACAATTTCCTGGGCACTTTACATTTGAGGAAAAAAACAGAGCTGGGGAAAGATGTTTTTGAATAAAATAGTCTAATTTGGGCAGTTAGGTGGCATAGTGAATAAAGCACCAGCCTTGGAGTCAGGAGTACCTGGGTTCAAATCCGACCTCAGACACTCAATAATTACCTAGCCGTGTGGCCTTGGGCAAGCCACTTAACCCCATTTGCCTTGCAAAAAAAAAACCTAAAATAGTCTAATTTGACTGGAGCTTGCAGAATCCAAGAAACAACAGTCCAAGATTAGCTTAAATCTAAGTTTATGTGGCTAACACTAGTTGGGACTGGGTTGAAAAGGGTTTTAAATACAAGGTAGTCTGGATTTTAATCAATAGGTTATAAGTAGCTTTTTTTTTAAAGGCAATGGGGTTAAGTTACCACCCGGCTAGGTAATTATTAAGTGTCTGAGGTCGGATTTGAACCCAGGTACTCCTGACTCCAAGGCTGGTGCTCTATTCACTGTGCCACCCAGCTGCCCCATATAAGTAGCTTTTAAAGCAGAACTTCTTAACCTGGAGTCCATGAACTTTTTGTTTTTGGGGGACGGGGAGGGAATTTTGATAGGCAATAGGGAGAAGTGATTTGCCCAAGGTCACACTACTAGTAAGAATCAAGTGTCTGAGGCCAGATCTGAGCTCTGATCTGAGAAACATAAATGAATTATAATTATATATATATAATCCTCCTGACTACAGAGTTGGTGCTCTATCCACTGCACCGCTTAGCTGCCCTTCATGAGTTTCTAAATATTGTTTGAAAACTACCTTAAGAGAATTGGTTTCAAGTACTTTATTTAAAAATATTCTAAGGGATCTATAGACTTCATCAGACTACTAAAGAGAAACATGATACCAAAAAGGTTAAGAACTTCTGTTCTGAAAATTCTTTTTAATGGAGGGATGTGATTAAACCAATGTACATTAGAAATATTAGTCTGAAAATTGAGAAAGATTGAAAAATTGAAAATGGCAGACAGGAAAATCAGGTGATTTTTTTTAAAAAAGGTTAGGAGGGTTAAGGATTATATACACAAACACCCCTCTAAAATCTCTTTACCATCTCCAAACCTCAAAGAAATAAGATGAAGGAAGTCTGGACAAGAATAACCCATTCAGAGCTGGAAACTTTAGAATGCTCCCTGCTATCCCAAGACAAGCCAAACAACATCCAAATGCTTTGTGTAATTGATTTAAACCTTCGATTTAATGAATGGAGCATCTACAAGCTATTCCAGAGGCTGGGATCATTCTGGAAACCCAAACACAAGACCCTTAAACTTCTCCTTCAGCACCCTTCCTTTTCATATCATCATTCTACCCTGAAGTGGCAGAGATATACTGTTTTCAGGGATAAGTAGGAAGGTAGTCATTTGGGAAAACTATCACAAATACAAGGTCATATCAGAGGCCTGAAAAAAAATCTTAGAAGCTGGAGAATGGGTTCCTACTTTTATAGGTAAGGAAACTGAGTCCTTGTGCCAGATCTTTCTAGTCCATGCTCTTTTCACCATACTATAGTACCTACATTTTCAAAAACCAGAATCTAAATTGGCCAGGCATTCTTGGCTAATTTCCAAATGAATAATCAAATCTCACTTCTTTAAAAATGTCCCTGAAATTTTGACAAAGGAGAACCTTTCACTTCTTATACTAAATTCTGGGGAAGTATTATTTAATAATTCATGATAATACATATGAGGCTATGAATCAAGACTCTATCACCCCAAATTTATTCCTGTCCCCAGAACCTAAGACAATGTGTGATTTCAATTTCTTGTATTATAATGTATGGTGTGACTGAGTCAATTGCATTTTCATTCAGAAAATCTGCAGTACTATTCACATAGTGAATATTTTTGAAGTTGTAATGTGGATCCTGTTAATTATTATCTGGAATTTAAATTCAAATATTGGAGACTACCAGGAAGATTTGTCAGGGGATTGACTTTTGAAGATTTATTTTAATTACTGAGATCTAAAAGTGCAATGATAGACACAACCTGTTAAATCTCTTTAATTTGGTTCCTATGTTAAAGTACACCCCCCCCCAGTTACTAAAAGATCAAAGTCAAAAATAAAAGGTTTTAATTCCAAAACTTTAATTTAAAAGTGAATAGCTATTTCACTTGATACAAACTTATAACATTTGTAACATAGTATATTCTGAATACTTTATCTTAATCTTCAAAGACTGCTGGCACATACCTAAACACACAACAGGGAAACTCTACGTTTATTTAACATTGTTTCGTTTCTTGGCCAAATAACTGATTTTTAAAAAGGCGGGGCAAGGACTTTATAAAATGTAAACATTTGTACTATTTATCAAATAATAATCATCCTGAAAGTCTATTTTTAAAAAAGTAATGAGATTTCCAAAACCTTGCTGTATTGCATACTAATGTAAATACAGTAATAAAAATTCCATTAAAAAAATCCAACCCAAACCAAACTATTCTTTACAGATGCAAGCTATTAATTGTTTTTGTTTATTACTAAGTCAGGATAAAGGTTGCTTCACAAATTGCAATTACTGAGATGCTACTTGTTTCTAAGAGGATGGGGAGAATGTGGTATGAATGGAGAAAACACTTAATGGGAAGTTTTGAGGAAATGGGACTCACACAGAACCCAGGAGAACTTCAGATTTGACTGTAGAATTCAATAAGGAGATGCAAATGACTAGAGTTCAAAAGTATTTTGATTTTCACTTTGCTTTGGTTTAGACAGTCAATTCTTCCTTGGAGTACAAAAGGTACTGCAAACAAACTAGCAAAGTTTGACAAGAGGAAGAGGAAGAATAAACCAAATGGTCCAACTAAACTCATTTTTTCAGTCAGAATTTATAAGAACTATCACACAACATTTGTCCCTACTCCATTTTAGAAATTTGCTGGTGATACCTGGCTTTGGAGCTAGAGAAGAAACAAACATATCCCAGCAGACCTTACTTGCAGGCCCACTATTCCCATCCTTTATAAAGAAATCTTCCATCAGAATCATTGAATCCAGGAATCATTTGTCAGGAAGAAAACCTAGTACAAAAACACTTGTTCATGCTGTCAGCATATAGGAAAATTGGTATCTTCTCCATGCTCTATTTATACAACCACCAGGATGTATAGGAGCAGAGTCAAGTGATCTCAAAACCCACTGGCAATCAGTGTAGTAATAGCTGATCAGAGAGGTATCAGTGAGAAACAAGCGCAAGAGCAGGCTAAGGGAAAAGCCAGTCTGTTTCAAAGAAAATTTAAAAAGGCAAAATTAGGTTCTATACACATATACATTGGATACTGGACATTAAGCATGTAATAGCTGGTAAAATCTTGCAGAAAATGAACTAGGGGGAAAGCAAACTGCAAATTGCTAAGTTTTTGCCCCTTTTAATTTTAAGCTTAATCAAATGTTCACAAAATCTCAAGTGTTTTACAAAGCTTATTGTCTCCCAAATTAAACAATAAAACCATTAAACCCCCACTTCGTATCAGCACATAATGGCCAACACTGGCCGGTTGTCTGACCATCATCCATAACTAGATATATTGTGAGAAAAGCAGGGATAAATAACCAACATGCAGAGATAATTTCAAAGTCTCATACATTTTAAATTAAGAACTAATTAATAGCAAAACTGATTGACTTTCCATTTCTTTTTCTTTTCCCCACCAGCATTCTGGTAGTGATGTTTGTGTAGATTAAAATAGCAAGGTCCTATGGGAGGGGAAGAGGAGGACACCAATAATCCATTGACTGAATAATCAGGCCTTGGTTTATACAGGACTAACTATACATAGCATATACAAAAGCTTCTTTACACTCACTGGTATGGATAAACACTTTGCTCCCAATTTAGAAAGCACTGATGCTTAAAAACACTCAACACTTATTTATATGGATTAATGATCTGGAATTTAGTTCAGATTGTCAGTGGTGTTCCCACCTCTTTCTCTCTCAATTACCATTTATTTCCACTTTAAATTTTTTTTAATTTAAACCTTTCTAAAAAGCAAAAAATATCAAAAACCTTTATACTAGAAAAGTATTACACTTTGGGGCTGAGTAGGGCTACATTTACAAATATGAATGAGATCCTGCTATTCAAATAACAGGTGATCTATGCCTTTACTCATAATGCAATATTCCATTTACATTACCAAAAAAACCACTCAGATGCATGTAGTACACACTTCCAGTCACCACCCACACACCCATACTCACTCTCATTCAATTTATATATACACAACATATATATTATATATATATATATTTACACACAAAAGCAAAATTCGATGTATACGTTATTTGACTTGGGGAAATTAGTAAATAGATGTTTCCTTTGCCTCAACTCTTCCCTGTTTCTGGTGGGGGAGAAAAAAAAAAGGATGGTAGACATAGCCTTTCAGGATATTAAAAAAATACAATTAAATTGAACAAAAATTTCTTTCTAGCACACACAAATCTAGTTAAAATGAACAGACTGCTCCAACATGAGGTAATCATCCTACAAAGTGACACCATGAATTAGGTGAAAAAGTGATATTATAATAAATGCAAGGCAGTTAAAACAGACAAGAAAACTCAAATCAATGACAGACCTAGACTATTTCAGGAAATATAGAATCCTCTTATATAAGAAATAGATTCATGGCCTATTAAAATTTCTTCCCTGCAATAGCCATGATTTTATTGCCCTGTCATGTATTTAATCAGAACCCTATATTTGTCTGCACATAAGCAGTCAATAAGGTCATATCTATCAATCGATAGATAGATGTGGTCAAATTCTCATACCCAAATACCTAAATAATGAAATAGATTTCTATGATTCAAAGTTCAAGTTAACTAAATTGAAGCTTCAGTGTATATAATGGGAGTCTGTACTGATGACAACCAAAACTTGTGCCAAATTCTGTCT
The DNA here is from genome assembly GCF_037893015.1 of Macrotis lagotis. Taxonomy (NCBI): domain Eukaryota; kingdom Metazoa; phylum Chordata; class Mammalia; order Peramelemorphia; family Peramelidae; genus Macrotis; species Macrotis lagotis. Next base: position 850,272,796 of record NC_133658.1, read on the forward strand.
AGGTATTTACAAAAAATAAAACATGAAAAATTACTGGTCCATATTTCTTAATAAATCACTGTACAAAGCAAATAGCTGCATAAAGAGAACATGCCAAGTTTCTCTTTTTAATCAAGGGTCTATAGTTACCAGGCAATAGTTTCCAGAGCACCAACTCATGCCACACCATCATGCTTCTACTGCACACAATGGACGACTGTTATTGGTGAAATTATTCTGAAAGCAATATCCACACTTGTGTGGCTAACAGGATCACAGAAATAAGTTCAACCAAAACCACAAATTGTCAAATTTCTTAAATTTTAACATAAGCTGACCAGCAATAGAGGAAAGACTTAAGGCAATAAGAGGTACCAGGGAGTGTTACTCTGCTCTTTAAATCCCAAGTCCAGGCCTTCCACAAAGGAAAAATTCTCCTAACAGCTACAGGAGATTCTTCTGAATTTGCTAGCTGTCAGATATTTCTTCCTCCTCCTCATCTTCATCTTCTTTTCTATCCACCTCAGAGGTGTCTGAAGACTCATGGAGTAGTACATATTCCCTGCTACTGAACCCAAATTTGAGTACATCCTTCTCCTTTAGTTCATAGTAACGCTGTGGCTCAATGCGCTGGTTGTTCAAGAAGGTCCCATTGCCTGAGCCAAGGTCAATGATATATGGCCTTACCCTTCGGCCAACTGTTCCATCAGCACGAGTGTATTCCACAAGCCTAGCAAAAGAAGAAAATGACTTTTTAATTAGTTCATGCAAAAGCAACGAACATATAGACCACATTCACTAATGTATAACTTTCTTTTGCTAAGTAAATGACATAAATAACCTTAAAATTCCTCCAGATAAATAAACTAGAGTAGATATATGGGTAGAGGAGGTTGCATGGAAAAATCAAAATAAACCCATTTATCCTTTCACTTATCAAGACTTAAGATATTTAAGAATTAGATGACAGAGAGTTACAGCATGTAGAGAATGGCTCCACTTTTGGGAGAACTGTAACCAGCTGCCCATAGATAATTTATTCTCTAAATGCTAAACAGTACATTGTGGAATACCTGTCATGAAATACAAGTGCTGGTCAGAGCTTCCCAACTCTTCTTCTGAACCTTAAATATGATAGTATGTGTATTTATGTTACAAGCTCTTAAATGGTGAGGTTTCCTTTAGCTCAGTGAAATCCACAAAGCTAATATTAGATACAAGGGGGTCTGATCACCCCAAAGGAGGGTTACAAAGAGCAGCTAGGTGGTGTAGTAGATAGAGCACCAGCCCTAGAGTCAGGAGGACCTGAGTTCAAATTCAGCCTCAGACTAAATAATTACTTAGCTATGTGATCTTTTTTTTAAGGTTTTTTTTGCAAGGCAAACGGGGTTAAGTGGCTTGCCCAAGGCCACACAGCTAGGTAATTATTAAGTGTCTGAGGCCGGATTTGAACTCAGATACTCCTGACTCCAGGGCTGGTGCTTTATCTACTAGCTGGCCCTTAGCTATGTGATCTTGAGCAAATCACTCAACCCCATTGCCTTGCAACCCCTCCCCCCCAAAAGAGGGTTGCAGTCCTACAAATGGAGGTAACTCAGGTAATTTATATACATTTTAAAATTATTTCAAAAGCTTAAGAAAGCAGTGGAATGTAATGAAAAAATTAAAAGCACTGGACTTGGAAGTTCAAAGATCTGGATTTAAAAAGTTCTGTTTCTGGCACTTTCTAATTTTGGGACTGTGGGGAAGTCATTTAGTTTCTCAGAGTCTTGTCACTTTCCTAATCTGAAAGTTGGAATAAATAACAATACTTGCCCTACCCTCCCTCAGATGGTTGTGGAAAAAATTACTTTGTAAACTGCCAAGTGGTACAGAAACATGGGAGTTTTAAGAGTATGACTGTAGAAATTGCTACAATAATTCATAGTGACTTAACCCCACTGCCTTGCAAACTTAACCCCACTGCATTGCAAAAACCTTAAAAAAATAATAATGATTCACAGTGGTCCTGACTTTTGATTACCTTAAAAGTAATGAGCTGAAGTTTTATTCAGACTTACCTATATTGAAATACTGCATGCTGCTTTGAACAGGAAGGGTGGTCAATAGGAATATCTGCAATTCGCCGATGTCGGCCAAGAAGATAAGCACTTTGTCTATGGATATACATGACAGGGAGCACCTCATCATTCTTAAAGGGGTAAAGGCGCCAGCGTTTCTTTGGGATTCGTGCTTCTGGAGGCTCACTATACTTTATCACTACACCCCGGAACATGTTGGTATCCTCAAGAAGTGCCCCTGACAGTTCAAAGCTGGGTTTCTCTTTATTTGGTGGGTCTTTTCCTTTACTGTGGCTGCCAGCATTCTGTAGAACAATCTCTTGATTCTCATCACTACTGCCACCCACATCTTTCTTCTGGCGACGCTCCCGTCGCCGAGAGTTATAAAACTCTCTTTCTGCTTCTTGTTCCTGTAGGTTCTGGGCATCTCGGTTCCTCCCACCACTAGGCCTCTCACTAGTGGTCTTTCTCTGGTTAGAATGGCTATGGTGTCTGTCCCGGTCACCATTTCTCTCCCTCCTGTGTTCTTGATCCGATTGCTCCCTGTGTTGTCTTTCATCTCTTCCTCTCCTGGGATGCTCCTGAAATTCAAGGAACCATTCAAATGGTCATAATTCCCAAATAATGATGTTACTTTCCAAAGCTCATTTTCCAGGTCATTATTTGACATCAGAATACATCCTCCAAAAGGAAAAAAAATGTTACAAATACCTAGTCTTGAGCAGCAAAAAGTTAAGAAGAAGATTTTAAAGAAAAAGCATTTGTTCCCTCTGTCCTGTGAAAGGGCCAATCGTGGGTAAAATTTCAAAATAGATAATATTTGCTTTAGGCATTCACCTGTCTCTTGACATAAGACTTTCAAGTGCCTTCAAGTTGAGCTAAAAACCCCAAAGAAGGGTTATTTTGGGATAATATGGGAAAGAATATAATTACATTTCTTCTAACTGAAGTAAAGCTTTAACTTTTAAAGCAAAGAATAAAAATTTCCAGTCAACAAGAGGAACATAATTTTGAACAGGAACAATCAAGACATAGATAGGTCAATTCAATATAGAAAACGAGTCCTTGGAGTCAGTCAGCTCTTAATTTGATTCTGTTTCTCATAGCTATCTCTACTTCTGGACATAATAATTCTATTAATGCATCACATTTTTCCACAATTGACTTCTGTTGTGGGATGAGGAGGACACAAGAGGCTAAGTATAGGTACCTGTAATTCTGTTTTAAAATTATTTGATATGAACATTAAAATTGGGCCACATTGTTCAGTCTCCCATATTTTTGAGATTCATTCAGAGAAGCTAGCTTTTTAGGAACTAATTTGAGGTAGGAAGATAAGAAATTTCAAGAAAATTATTTTGATAGTTTTTTTTAAGTGACATTCTGAAAGCCTTAAAGACTTATAGTTACATACTGAAAGGCATTAAAGAAGTATACATTTAAGAATTAGATGACAGAGAGTTACAGCATGTAGAGAATGGCTCCACTTTTGGAAGAACTGTAACCAGCTGCCCATAGATAATTTATTCTCTAAATGCTAAACAGTACATTATGGAATACCTGTCATGAAATACAAGTGCTGGTCAGAGCTTCCCAACTCTTCTTCTGAACCTTAAATATGATAGTATGTGTATTTATGTTACAAGCTCTTAAAGTAACCAGTTTTTTTAATGAAAACCAGTCTATATGGGGGCAGCTAGATGGCACAGTACATAGAGCACCAGCCCTGGAGTCAAGAGGACCTAAGTTCAAATCTGATCTCAGACACTTAATAATTACCTAGCTGTGTGACCTTGGGCAAGTCACTTAACCCCATTTCCTTGCCCAAAAAACCAAACAACAAAAAAAAGAAAATCTATTTCTTGCCCTCTCCATAAAAGTACCCTTGAGGCTCACTTTCCAACTGATGAGAAAAGTCCACATTCTAACATGACTATAAAATTTTTTTAATTTTTAGTTTTTGCAAAGCAATGGTCATAGGTAATTATCAAGTGTCTGAGGTCAATTTCCCAAATAATGATGTTACTTTCCAAAGTTTATTACCCAAGGTCACACAGCTAGGTAGTTATTAAGTGTCTGAGACTGGATTTGAACTCAGGTCCTCCCGACTCGAGGGCCGGTGCTCTAACCACTGCGCCACCTAGCCACCCCTCTAAAACTAGTATAAAGAAAATCTTAGATTTAGAATTTGGGGAAAAGTTACATCAAATTGCAATTACCTGCTTCACCTTAACTACAGGATGGTGAGGGCTACGGCTTCTCTTACTCCGAGGTGATCTGCTTCTTCTCCCAAAGGATTTGTTTTTCCTTTTGGTTGGTGATCTTTAGAAAACACAGAACACACAGGAACTGGAAGTTAAGCTAAGAACCTTTACCCAAAGAAAAAAGTTTTTGACATCTCCTATCTGGTCTGTTGATCCTAGGTTTGCTGAAGAATAAAATTCCGCAAGCATTGGTAAATGAACATGGAAGGGGAGCGGGGGAGATGGTAATTGTGTTCTTGAGCCACAATAATTCACATTTCTGCACCACTTTACAATTTATAAAATGATCTTTTTGTGACAGTCCTATGAAACACACAGTATGATTATTCCCACTTGGCAGATAAAACTGAAGCTCAAAAAGGCTTAGGCAATGCTAGTCACAGAATGCTGAAGCCAGGATTCAAACAATATTCTTAACCCAAACTCAGTGCTTTCCCCACTATAATTTACTGCTTCTCAAAAAGGGGGGTGGGTGGAGTGGAGGGGGAGAATGGGGCAGGATAATAAAACCCTGTAACTTTATAGTATAGAAATTTACTTTGCAATTAGCAAGTCCTTGAATTCTCTAAATCTCAATTTCTCCATCTATAAAATTCTATTAGACTAAATACCTGGACTAGATCATGTCCCCAACTTCCTCTCTTTCCTTCAAGGTTCAACTCAGAAGTCATCTCTCAAGACCCTCCCTGATCACTATCAACTGTGTCTTATTTCTTCTTTATAACCTCATCTTTACCTAACTGAAATGAATGGTCCCCTCTCATCTAAACTTTACTCAACTCAGGAAAGACTTTACTGGTAACCTTTATCTCACCCCATCCTCTCAGTCTTATTACTCTGCTTTACCGAAATCTCCAATCCTTCTTCCAGGAGTGAATGTGATCTTGAGTTTTTGAAGGCTATGCCTGAAGCAGGCAAATTGGAAGGGCTTCCAGTTCAGCATTAGTGATCAGACTGACTGTTGCATCCAGACCAGTCTGGATAAATCTAATGAAGGGCCTCATTACCAGAAGGCTGGCCAAGTGATTGGTAATTCATAAAATCCATCTATTAAGTTGTGCAGGAATGTTTCAACTTGAATTAACAGAAGAGGTGCTTATAATAAGGAAACCAAAGAATCTTGACATATGAACAATACTGGAGGGAAGGGTATGGGATAGTACTGAAAGGGTTGTAAAGATGAATAGCAATATTGATCCACTCGAAAGGCTTAAAATCTTGCTTATGGGCATTGGGAATAGAGGTGAGAATAAACAGAGAAGACTGTATTGTCTATAAATTCCTATCCTTACAAAGACCCTATAAAATGAATTAAATCCAACAACACATACTTTGATACTCTGAGATAAAAAAATAATGGCAGCAAATAGTGATAAAAGTAATCACATCCAGATAGCCCTTTAGGCTTATAAAATCCTCATGTACTTTATCTCAATTCACCCACAAAATAATTCTCTAACACAATTATATGGACAGCTAGGTAGAGAAGTAGATAGAGTGCTGGACCTGGAGCCTGACCAAGTTCAAATCTGGCCTCAGACACTTATTAGCTGGACAAGTAATTTAACCCTTTTTGCCTCAGTTTCTCATCTGGAAAATGAACTGGAGAAGAACATGGCAAACCTCTCGAGCATCTTTGTGAAGAAAATTCCAAATGGAGTCACAAAGCCTCTGACACAACTGAACAACAAAAACCCAATTAATGCAATCAGTTTTACTTTATAAATGAGAAAACTGAGAACCAACAAAAAGAAGGCACCTTAATCAATATCAGAAGGCTAGCTAGCGGCAGGGCCAGAATTGGAACTCGGGTTTGGCCGCTCGGGGCTGATTCTTCCTAAACCATCCATCAAAGGCATGGCCTTACCGTGAACGTCAATATCAGCAGCCTAAATGTTTCCTCTGATAAAGCGAACTGTAATAGAGTTACAATTCTCAAGTTATGAGAACCTAAAGAGCTACGTGGTTGAATGTTGACAAACTTTCATAGCACGTAACTGGAAACATAAAATATCTATTGACAAAAAAAAAGTTATGAGAATCTTCCTCCCAGGTGGGGATGAAACCAGTTGTGATCTTATGGGATAGCAATCTTCACGACTATCTTTGTTTCCTTTTTTTTTCTGTTGTTAAACTTTTTAATTAACATTTTATTTGTTTTCCAATTCTGTAGTAGTAACTACCTATCATTTTTTGTAAGGTTTTGGATCACAGCCCACTAATGGCTTGTAATAAAGTCTTATAAAGTTTGAGAACAGCTGAGAGAAGGTTCGAGGAAAGCGCTCCTAGAAGGGGGAGGGGAAGGGAAGGAGTCCAGGGAAAGCGGTCTGGGGGTCGGGCGGCGGAGTAAACAGGCCGCTGGCTGCCTGCGCGGGGTCCCAAGGTGGGGACCCCGAGGGGCCGCGGCTCTGAAGAGCCGGGGAGGGGGGCCTACCTGCTGCAGCTGCCGGCGCGAGCGCTCCGGGCTCGCGGGGCCGGGGCCGGCGGCGCCGCCTCCTCCTCCGGCGCCGGGCTGGGGCTTCCCGAGGAGCCGCGCCGGGCCTGCGGCCGGGGCCGGTGAGGGCGGGAGGCGGGAGTCGGGCTGCGCCGCTCCTGCTTCACCAGCGACAGATCCGGCACCAGCACCTCGACCCCCGCCGCTTCCCCCGGCTCGTCCTCGTCCTCCCGCCGCCGCCGATGCCGCCGCCGCTGCCTCCGCTCCCGCTCGGGCTTCGCCTCCTTCATCCTCGCGGGGCCGGGCCGGTCGGCTCCTCAGCGACGGCCCGAGCGCGCCCTGCCCGCTTCCGTTTCCGGGGTAGCTTCGCGTCTACTTCCGGGACCCAACCGGAAGCCGGCTGTCTCTGGAGGCCTCTGGGTCACGGTGTGTTCGCGCCCCCTGACGGGCCCTTGGAAGTGGTGCGAGTTGGGCCTAAAGCCTGGGTGAGCCTCGAACGGACGCTCTCGGGTCAACACAAGCACAAGCACGTTGAGGTCTTTCTAGAAACAAAAAAAAAACCTTAAAAAAAAAGCCTCAGCGGCCCTGGAGTCAGGAAGACCCGAGTTCAAGTTGGACCTCCGACACTTGATGGTTACTATGACGGGGCCTTGCCAGCCCGTGGGCCTGCCCCGCCTCCACCCGCTGCTGAGCCTCTTCCGTGGGCAACGGCTGGCATTTATTCCACCAGCCCTGTTTAGTGGGCTCCGCTCCTGCTCCCACGGAGGGAGGCAAAGGGGCAGTGAAGGGAAGTGCCCGGGTTCAACCCAGGCCCCCTGGGCCACCTGGCTGGTCCTTCTCCTTCAGAATCCCTTGCCTATTGCCCTCATGGGAAGAGCTGCAGTGGACAAAGTCACTGGTCTCGGAGTCAGGAGGAGCGGAGTTCAAATCCAGCCTCAGACACTTACTAGCAGTGTGACCTTGGGCAAGACACTTAACCCTGAGGCCATCCAGGGCCATCTCCAGTCCTCTTGATTCCTATCTGGTCACTGAACCCAGACGGCTCAAGAGGAGAAAGTGAGGCTGTCACTCAAATCCAATTCATGTGCTTATCATGGCATCACCTCCCCGATGTTGTGGTCTTCTGGGAGAATGAAGAACCAACATCAGTCCTAGGGGAAGAGAGTAGAGAGTGAAGAGATGGAGCACTGAGCAGAAACGCAACGTGTTTAAAGTCTCTGCCCTCTAAGAGCTTGTATTATTGCTTTGGGTGGGGGGAGTTCTACAAATTGTGATATCCTGCTCGCTACCTCTTTGGTCTTTCTGCTGGACCATAGGCATCCTGTGGGTAAGGCCCCGCACCAGACTCCTTTGGTCACACAGTTGTGCTGTTGTGTGGTACCAGAAGATCAAGAATTCTGATAATATGTGGAAAAAAATCCTGTTATAATAAAAGATTGGATTTGGTGGCAGAAAGATAGACTCTGACACATACAGCCTGTAGGACTCAGGGCAAGTCAAATTATACTTCTCAGTGCCCCAGGAAGTTTTCTACCTGTCAGCAGAAGCTACCAAAAGGTTGACATAGAAACCATTGGAAGGATTTTCACCACCAGGAACACTCTATAAATAAAATTTCACATCCAACAAATGAAACCCCAAAATAACAATAGAGGAAAAAAAGTTTTTATTGGTGAATAAATGTTACACAGCAAGTGACTTAGGTAAATTTCAAACCCAGGTCTCGGTCCACTCCAGCTTATTCCCTGTCCTCCAGAAGGACAGAAGAAGATGCTCACAGAGATGGGGGGGTAGTTTTTTGTAAGGCGGTGGGCTTAAGTGGCTTGCCCAAGGCCACACAGCTAGGTAAAATTATTAAGTGTCTGAGGCTGGATTTGAACTCAAGTCCTCCTGACTTCTGGGTCAGTGCTCTATCCACTATGCCACTTAGCTACCCCCCTCACAAAGATTCTTAACACGTATCAAGAACCTCTTTAACAGTCCAAGTAAAAGCTTGTTTTAAAATAATAGTAGCATTTTTTTGGCACTTTGAGGTTTGCAAATTTTGTTTTACAACTATCTTATTTGATCCTCACTACAACCCTGGGAAATAATTATTATTCCCATTTTACAAATGAGGAAACTGAGGAAGACAGAGGTTACCCAATTTGTCCGAGGTCACACAGTATCAGAATTTGAATTCGGGTCTTCCTTGATTCTAGGATTCCATGAACTGCATTCCCAGTTGCCTCAAATAAAACACAAAGAATTATTTTTTTTAAAAAAAAAGCAATTTAATTTTATAAGAAAACAGAAATGTAGTTATCAAAATGTTAAATAAATTCACACTCAGGGTTAAGAGCACCTGCCTGATAATACACCATGATAAGTAAGCGCTCTCATTTATAGCTTTTCTCAGAAGCATCCTATGCACGTAAACAGACAGAAATGAAGTTCCACCTCCAGAGTGGACGTCCAGTCCCGGGTTCGTTTCACGAACTTGGGGCTAGAGAGGCGCCAGCCACTCCTACGGCTCTCCTAGAACCACGCCCACCACAAGCCCCGCCCACGGCCGGCTCCGCCCCCACCCCAGTGGCCGGCAGCTGGGCACGAGTGGTAGGGACTGGGGTGGGGTCTCGGTTTCCATGGTGACAGTAAACAAGGCTGCCGAGCCACTGCTGCAGCAGCCACCATGATTCCCCCTGTTGATTCACTGCTCAAGTATGATACCCCGGTGCTAGTGAGCCGGAACACAGAGAAGAAGAGCCCCAAGGTAGAATCCAGGCATGGGGACTGGGGAGGGGGAGAGGCGAGGTGAAGAAAATGTGGGAGGGAATAAGAGAGAAAGGGGAAAGAGAGGGACTGGAAGAGGAAAGGGTGTGGGAGGAGGGGAAGGAGGAGGAGAGGAGAGGGAGGTTGGAGGAAAGAGTGGAAGCAGTGAGGCGGGGGTGAAAGTGGAAAGGGAAACAGGAGGAGGAAGCATGAAGAGAAATGGAAAGGAGGAGAAAGGGAGATAGGGTTGTTGGGAGGAGAAAGTAGCATGAGAAAGGGGAGGGAAGAGACTTGAGAGGAAAGTAGAAGAAACAAAAGGAGAGAGGGGTCTAGGAAAGAGGAGCAAAAGGGAAGGACGGAAAGGAAGATGTGGAAGTTAGGAAGTGGGTAATGAGAGAAGGCGGGGGAGAGGAAGTAAGCAAAAGGAGGGATCACAAAAGTGGATATAAAAGAAGGGGAAATGATCTGTGGGGTAAGGAAAGGAAGGAAAGAAAGATGAGGTTAGATGCATAGAAAAGGGAATGAGAAGAGAGCAGAAGGAGAATGGGAGAAACAAGATAGGAAAAGAAAGCAAAGATACAGGAAAAGAACCCAGGATTTTGGCTGCCTCAGAGTTAGGTCTCTGAGTTTCTCTGTCACCTCCTCCTCAGGCCCGTGCCCTGAAGGTCAGCCCTCAACAGCTAGCGCCTACAGGACCAGTCCCACAGCCACCCAAATCCAAGGCCACCCCTTCCACTTCTGCAGCCACAGATCCCACCAAGCAGGCTGAAGAGATCTTGAACTCCATCTTGCCCCCCAGGTAAAAAGATTGAGTGATAATCAAACAAGCTGGAAAGTCCTGGGATAAGGGGGTAGTCCAAAAACTGACTTGGCCAAGTTAGGAAAGGCTTATCCTGACTTTATCAACAGAGTAATTTTGTAACAATTCTACTTAGATGTAGAGGGATTGTTCATCTACATGGAGCCATACTGATGAGATAATAGACCCTTGAAATACTAATATTAGCACATTGTGACCAGACCAGCCAACAGCCCTAGAGAAAGTTCCACAGTCCATCTGACAGTTTCTCATACTGTTCTAGTGGAAAAGATGGGGGTTGTGACCAGAAGAATAGTACAATTTAGACTAAAAGACATCAACATCGCTAGATTAGAGACAAGCTACAGTATGTCTGATTGAGATTTCTCTGACCAATATGAGCTCGGAATGCTGTGTGACAGGATGGGCACAAATAGTCCATGTGAACACCTGGAGTGGGTTCTCTAACCTTTCATGTCTCACTTTTTCTTTGAGCTGCTTCAACTCTATTTTGCTCACAGAGTGCAGCCCCCTCATTGATGAGAGCACTCCTTGCTGGACAGTCCTGTGCCAGTGACTCCCTGCTGCACAATCAATTTCAAAATTCTTAAGAGAGAACTTGAGGATGGACTTGTCTTGTTTTTTCTGACCCCAACTGTGAGAGCTTGCCTTTTGTGAGTTCTCATAGGATAGGGTTAAGTTTGGCATATGTGACCAGCCCATTGGAGTTGTGCTCTCTGTAGTAATGCTTGAATGCTTGGCAGTTTAATTTGAGAAAGGACCTCAGTGTCTGGTATCTTAGTCTACCAGGTCATCTTCAGAATTTTCCTAAAATGGAATTCAGTTTCCTGGTATGGTGCTGGTAGCCTGTCCAGGTTTCAGAGGCATACAACAATGAGGTCAGCACAGTGACTGTAGAACTTCAGTTTAGTAGTCTAATATCTTTTCTCTTCATACTTTCTTCAAGTCAAGCATAGGACATTTATTTAGGGGGATCACACTCCCCAAGAATGGGCTGGACTCCCAAAAGGAGGAAACAACTCAACTGAGGAAAGTGTTTGATTTTTTTTTTTTTAGGTTTTTGTAAGGCAAATGGGGCTAAGTGGCTTGCCCAAGGCCACACAGCTAGGTAATTATTAAGTGTCTGAGACTGGATTTGAACCCAGGTACTCCTGATTCCAGGGTAAGCTTTTAAAGGGTGGAGATGACTAGGGATCTGTAGAGGAGGAACTCAAAAGACTTAATCCTTTCAGGATAGGGTAGGGATTTATTGTTTCATTGATAGAGGCTTGTCTTGTGCCTGAATCAATAGTTTTGGTGATTAGGAGGTACTTGGTGATCTTGGAAAGAACAATTTTGATAGAGGCAGAGTAGAACTTCAGGGGATTGAGGAAAAAGTGGTTAGGTAAAATGAGACAGTAGTTAGATGAACTAGAAGGGTCAAAAGAGGATTTTTTCAAGATTGGGGAAAGTTGAGCAAATGAAAATACTTTGGATGGAGAGAGATTAAATATGCATGCAAAACTATGTGGTTGGGAGCAGATAGCTATTGCGAACAGTCCTGGGAAAGATGGGAGGGATTATGCTCAAAGGTGCCTGTTGAAGGATCTGAATGTATTGTGATATCTCTGTGCTTTCATGATGAAAAAGAAATGGGAGAAAGAGAGCAGAAATAAGGAGGTGAGAGGCCAAGGAAATTGATATTGTATCCCCTCTGCTCTTTTCAGGAAAAGGCTAGATTAACTGTTGTCAGGTGATGGGTGTGATGGCTGGTGTTACATGATGGCAACTGGGGGGTTAGAGCAGAGAAGGGAAGATTTGAAAAAGTTGACTGTGATCCTTCTCTTTTATTGGAGAAGTGATGGACTAGATATGCTGACTGGGGCATATGTTATCAGACGTGGCCAGTGTATTGATTCAGAGAGAGAAGAGTAAAATCCTATCCCCAGTTCATTTTGCTTATCTACATTCTTTATTGCAAGAGAAGGGAAGAAGGGAAGGGAGCGGAGGGAAATCATTGGGAAAGATCAGTGGAAAAAGACCATTAATAAAACAATTTTTTAAAAGAAAGAAACCTTAAGGGAAAAAAGGAAGAAAAATTTGCTGTAAGGTAGGAAATTCAAAGATAAATGATAATAGAGTTGTTATTATTTGTCCTTTTTTTTAAGAGGACTAATGACAGGGGTAGCTAGGTGGTGTAGTGGATAAAGCACTGGCTTTGGAGTCAGGAGGACCTGAGTTCAAATCCTGTCTCAGATACTTAATAATTACCTAGCTGTGTGGCTTTGGGCAAGCCACTTAACCCCATTTGCCTTGCAAAAAAAAAAACCTAAAAAAAAAGAGGACTAATGACATCACATGGTGATGTCTTGATGTGTAAATGAATTGGGCAGAGCTGCCCAAACTCCTTAGCCACACTCTTTCTTCCAGTCATCATGGTCTAGTGGCAAGACAAAAACCAGGAAGACTTGCAATGGTCCGAGATGCAGTGAATGATCCTGACGTCTTTGCTGTCTGAACATGTTAGGGTTTTTTAAGTTTTTGCAAGGCAATGGAGCTAAGTGGCTTGCCCAAGGCCATACAACTAGGTAATTATTAAGTGTCTGAGTCTGGATTTGAACTAAGGTCCTCCTGACTCCAAGGCCAGTGCTCTAGCCACTGCACCACCTAGCAGCCCCTGTCTGAACATGTTCTAAGTACTCCACAGCACTTCCTTCAGTTGCCTTCACAGGCACTGGAATAAATTATTCTCATCTGCCCATTCTGCCAGGGGAAGTTTTCACTTGCTTGGGGCAAACATCATCTTAAGTCATTGATGGATTTTCTGCATGCTAGTTACATTTAACCTGGTTTAGCCTGTCCGCTGAGCTCACTTTTGGGATATGGCAGCTGTGCATGCTACAGTTTCTTGGAACCATAGGTGGGAGGTGGGTGACAGGGTTCTGACCAAGTGAAACTTAGAGGATTACTGAGTTTGGCTCAGTAAGAAGGCAACTCAAATTCAGTTTTATGCAGACAGTAACAAACTAAAATGCTTTTATGACACCCTGAAGGCTATCCATGGGCCAGAAAATGTATTGGTACATCTCGACTGCTCAGTGCTGATGGATCCACATTGATTAACAATAGGGACATGATCCTAGAGAGATGGACTGAACACTTCCATAGTGTTCTTAACTGACCATCATCAATCAATGCAGAAGATCAATCAAGTTGAAGTCATTCAGTCCCTAGCTGAAGTTCCAACTAAAGAAGTGGTTTTGAGCCATTAGGCTCCTTTCACATGGCAAAGAACCTGGTGCTGATTCTTTTCCAGCTGAGATCTACAAGATGGGGGGGGGGGTCCATTGCTCTTTCAAAAGTTGACTGAAATTTTCCAGGTTAATATGACATGAAGAGGTTATCCCCCAAGAATTCAAGGAAGCCTCCACTGTCCATCTTTATAAAGGTAAAAGTCCTGTGGTAATCATAGGGGTATTTCTCTTTTAGTCATTGATGGTAAGATTCTTGTCAGAGTTCTTCTCCATAGGTATAAGCTGATCCTTCACGGGAAGATGGTCGCTCTCCTGAGAGCCAGTGTGGCTTCAGAAAGGGTCAAGGAACAGTCAATATGGTGTTTTCTACCTGACAATTCCAGGAAAAATGCCAGGAACAGAACAGAGGTCTATATACAACATTTGTAGATCTGATCAAGGCCTTTGATACCATCAGTTGTGAGAGTTTATGGAAAATTATGCCAAAATTTGGCTGCCCAGAGAAGGTCATCAGTTTCATGACACCATGCATACCCAGGTTCTGGATGGTGGATGATGTTCTTATGATTTCCCAGGCACCAATGGAGAAAAATGAGGATGTGTCCTTGCTCCCATGCTTTTTAGCATGATATTTTCAGCCTTGTTAATCAAATGCGTTCACTGAGGAGGAACATGGCATCAAGGTCAGCTATTGTCTTGATGGCAAATTCTTCAACTTGTAAAGCCAAGATCCAAAGTGAGGGAGTGTTGGTGCATGATCTTCTGTTTGAAGATGATTGTGCACTCAATGCAATCTATGAAGCTGAGATGCAACAAAGTATGGATTGATTTTTCTGCTCCTTATGCTCATTTTGGTCTAACAACACCAAGAAAACCAGCACCACATCATCTATAAGTGTAATCATCAATAACAGTAAATGGAGAAGTTTTGAGTACTGTGGACAAATTCTACCATGGCCTTTCCAAGGAGATAAACATTGACATTGAGGTTGACATAAGCATTGCCAGAGCTAGTTCAGTATTTGGGAGTCTCCGAAAGAAAGTGTGGGAAAGAAGAGGTATTAGACTGACTACCAAAGTGAAGGTCTACAGAACCCTTATGCTGACCTCATTGCTATATACCTGTGAAACCTGGATAATCTACTAGCACCATATCAGGAAACTGAATCACTTCTATTTAAATTGTCTTAGGAAGATTCTAAAGATCACCCTGCAGGAGAAGATACCAGAGACTAAGGTCCTCTCTCTCTCTCTCTCTCTCTCTCTCTCTCAGTTTTTTACAAGGTAATGGGTTAAGTACGGTTAGTACTATATCTATTGCACTACCTAGTTGTCTGAAGTCCTTTCTCACAGTAAACTGACAATCATTCAAACATTACTACAGAGAGTGTAACTACAATGGGCTGGTCATGTTAGAATGCCAGAAGTATGCTTGCCAAAAGACTATTATATGGAGAACTTACACAGGGCAAGTGCTCACCTAGGGGTCAGAAGAAGCGATACTGGGACACCCTGAAGGTCTCCCTTAAGAACTTTGGAATTGTTTGCATAGCATGGGAGACATAGGCACAGACTCTAGCATGGTGTGCCCTCATCAGAGAGGGTGCTACACTCTATGAAAAGGGCAGAATTGAAGCAGTTCAAAGGAGTATGTAAATTTAGAGTACCCACCCCATGTTCACATGGACTATTTGTGACTGACCTGAGATAGAACATTCCATGCTCATATTGGGCTTATTACTTGTTTCAAACATAGTGATATCATTTTGGTCTTTGATAATGAAGGACAAGAACCAGAAGCCAAACATGGATAAGTAGTTCTGAAAAGGGCTTAGCAAACCTTCACACCAAATTTGCTAGTCTTCCCTAATCACCCTATACATCGTAGTAGTAGAGTAGAAGCAATTGGAGGCCTGCAGAAGTTATAGATGATGAATTTATAGTGAGTGGAAGTAATTCAATTTTGTGACTTTTTTTTAATGACATTCAGCAGCCAAGGAGTGAGTAGAAAAACATTAGACTTGTCCATGGCCACAGAAGTTCTGGTATCTAAACACCTAAAGGGAGAGAAAGAGATAAGGAAAGGAAGAAAGGATCATAAAAAAGGTGCCAGATAAGCTTTGTTCCTTTGTACTGTGACTTGGGTTCAGCCTGGGTGCTACTAGAAAGGGTAGCTAATGGATGGATAGTAAATGGAACTGCTCAGGATTCCCCCAGTAACAGGGTCTGATGTTCTTTATCTTGGGAAGCTGGAGAGAGCCCCCATTGTGCATGACTTTTTGGTGCCTGAGGGTTATCATGGAAGAATCTTTAACAGGTTTAAAACCTCCTTGACTGCTCATTCTCCCTTATCCCCCATATCTAATCTGTTGCCAACTTCTGTTGATTTTACTTTAATAACATCTCTTGTGTATATCCCCTTCTCTCCTCTGACCCTGCCCCAATCTGCTACAAACCCTCATCACTTCATACCTGCCTGGACTATTGCCATAACCTTCTGGTGAATGGATCTACCTCCCTCAAGTCTCTTCTGGCTCTAGTGAATCTTCCACTCAGCTGTCAAATTGATCTTCCCAAAAGCACAGGTCCAATAATCTCTCTCTCTCTCTCTCTCTCTCTCTCTCTCTCTCTCTCTCACACACACACACACACACACATACACACACACACAAAACAAACACAGACAAACACAAATACACACACACACTTAATAAACTCCATTATTTTATATTTCTTCCAGGATAAAAAAATAAAATCCTCTGAATAGCATTCAAAGCCCTTCATTGCTTTCTTCTCTCCCCTCTCCCCTGCCAGTCTTTACTATCTTCTCACCTTGCTGCTCTTTACAGACTCCATGATCCCGTGATTCTGGCCTCCTGGTTGATCCTCATAGTTGGTTGCCCCCCATGCCTGGGCAGCTCTCCTTCCTCATCCCTGCTTCCTTGCTTCTCTGGCTTCCTTCAAGCCCCAGCTAAAGTTCCACTTCACCCTTAATGCTGGCTCTTCCTTCTGTCAATGAGTGCCATTTTCTGCTGCTTATTTGTTCAGTTATTGGCATGTTGTCTCTCCCATCATTCTGTGAGATTCTTGAAAGTAGGAACTGTCTGTTGCCTTCCTTTGTGTCTCTAGTGCCGGACCCATGGTAGGGACTAAATAAGTGCTTAATGCTGACCTTCTGACCTTAGGTATCAGATAGTTTAGCTTCAAATCAGAGCTTTGTCCCCTAGCTGTCTGACTATGGGCAAATCCATCCTCCTTAGCTGGGAAATGAAAGGGCTGACATATAGTCTCTGAGATCCCTTCCAGCTTTCATTCTTCAGGGCTGGGAGGCTGTGATTCTGGGTTTCCTTAAACCCTGGGTCTTGGAGCTGGTCAGGGGGTTGCCAACTTGCCCACTGCAGGCACAGTAAGTTTGTGGTGGCTGCCTGCACACCACTCTGACTCCTGACTTTATCCCTGGATTGTGTGTTTGTGCTACAGAGAATGGGTGGAAGACACTCAGCTATGGATCCAACAGGTGTCCAGCACCCCCAGCACCAGAATGGATGTGGTACATCTCCAGGAGCAGCTGGACCTGAAACTTCAGCAGCGACAGGCTCGGGAGACAGGAATCTGTCCAGTACGCAGGGAGCTGTACTCACAGTGCTTTGGTGAGTGCTTCCAAGGGGCAGTAAGGTAGGCTGTGTGGAGAGTGGGGCAGATTCTGAGAGCCCAGGAAGGAACAGTGATAACCTGCTGGGTTCAGCTCGTGCTAAAGGCCACTTCCTCCAGCATCACTGGCTGTGAAGATGCTGTAGCTTAAGAATGGGAATTCTCATAGTTAGGGCCACCGAAGCCCAGAAGGCTTTTCAGTAAGTCAACAATTATCTGTGAAGAATTTAGTTTGTGGGCCAGGCACCGTGCACAGATGGAAATACACAGAAAGGCAAAAATAGCCTCTGGCTTCAAAGAGCTCATATTTTAATGGAGGAGATAACTTGCAAACAATTATATGCATATAAAACATATACAGACACTGGTAGTGACAGTGGGAACATGGTGCTGGGCATGGTGAAGACTGGCAAAAGTTTCTTTCAGGAGGTAGAATTAGTACTGAATCTTAAAGGATGGCAGAAAGTAGAGGTAGGAAGGAGAATATTCCAATCATGGGGGCAGGGGTGGGAACCAACAGAAAAAAGGCAGAATTGGAAGGTGGGTTGGTTGGTTCTTGTCCTTCATTTTTGGAGAAAACCAAATCAAGATCACTATGTTGCCTGTGACTGATTAAACCAATATGAGCTTAGGAGTGCTCTTCCCACCTGAGGTGGATTCTCTAAACTTGCACATCTCTCATTTCCTTTGAGCTACATCAACTCTGCCTTGCTCATAGAGCAGAGTACCCTCTCTGATGAGGGCACACCACACTGGGTGGTCCTGTGCCAATGTCTCCCATGTTGAATAATCAATTCCAGAGTTCATATGTTTTTTGGTTTTGTTTTTTTTGCAAGGCAATGGGGTTAAGTGACTAGCTCAAGGTCACACAGCTGAGTGTCTGAGGTCATATTTAAATTCAGGGTTTCCTGACTCCAGGGCCAGCACTTTATCCATTGTGCCACCTAGCTACCCCAATTCAAGAGTTCTTTTTTCTTTTTTATAATTTTTTTTAATTCCAGTGTTCTTAGGGAGATTTTCAGAGTGTCTCTGTATTTTATCTGACCCCTTTGTGAGAGCTTGCCTTGTATTGAGTTCTCCATAAAATAGTCTTTCTGCAAGCCTACATTTAACATTTGAACAATATGGCCAGGGCACCCTCTTCAATAAGGTGGGTATATAATGATAGGTCCAAGACCACCTGGAAGGGTGTATTAGGCTTTTAGATATCTGCCTATCTGTTTCTTTGCCTTTAAAGGTATCACTTTTTGTTACATGAAATCCTTTTTTAAAAAAAATCTGTGTATAAATAATGCCACAGATTTCTTTTTAGGTTTGTTTTTTTTTTTTTTGGCAAGGCAATGGGGTTAAGTGACTTGCCTGAGGCCACAAAGCTAGGAAATTATTAGGTGTCTGAGGTCAGATTTGAACTCAGGTACTCCTGACTCCAGGGCCAGTGCTCTATCCACTGTGCCACCTAACCACCCCAATACCATTGATTTTTGTACTAAACTCCATCCATTTGTTTAATTAAAATACTCATGCTCTCTGAGGGTGGGAAAATTACTATTTTTTAAAAAGAGACAGGACCAGGGATGGCTAGGTGGTACAGTGGATAGAGCACCGGCCCTGGAGCCAGGAGTACTTGAGTTCAAATGGGGCCTCAGACACTTAATAATCACCTAGCTGTGTGGCCTGGGGCAAGCTACTTAACTCCATTTGCCTTGCAAAAACCTAAAAAACAAACAAAAAAACCAAAAAAAGTGACAGGACCTTCCAAAGTATCCCTTTGATAATTTGACTCACTTTGGTAATAGACACAAATCTCCTTAAGACACCCCACTTAGTAGCAATGTTTCTGTATTTGGTCCCTGGAGGCCCTCAGAGATCCCCCCCCCCCCACTGGGTGGCTTCAGGTGGCCTTTCCCCTGGCATTGTGACCAGGACTTTCCTGGAGTAACTAACCCTTCTTACTTCTGACCTCCCCTCAACTTGCCAATCAGCAAACTCATTATAACTGGAATCACTGCTTACATTTAGACTTAAGTGCTTAGAATGGGAAAAGAGAACTCTTTGGTGATTTGAAAATATACAATCCAACCACATTCAGACCACAGTCCAGAAACTTATTTCAGAGATTAATTTGCTTACCATTTGATAAACTGACTGGCGCCGGGAGGTTGCAACAAGAGTTCTCCTTAAAAAACTGGTTTTGTTGGCGGCTCCCCAGCTTCTCTGGGTCAGGCTGGGTGCTTGCTGTTCAGTCCTGCCTATGAGTCCTGTCCTCATGACCCCAGGGGAACTGGGATGCCCGGCAGTCCCACCCAGGCCTACTTAATCAGATGGCCATATGGGATTCCTTCATAGACTCATACAGAGAAATATGGCTTTCTGACACTGTAAAATTAGATTCTTTTTGCATAGGATCTGCTTGATATATAGTTATAGATGGGTAATAAGTATTGAATTGCATTTGGAAGGAGTGCAGGTCTGGGAGGCAGGAGTACAGAGTTCAGATCTCTGCTTTGTCATTAACTCTTTGTATGATCTGATGAAGTCACTTCCCCTTGCTGAGATGAGCCTGTTTTCTCCTCTGTTAAATAAGGGGGTTTTAATGTCACTAGTTGCTAATTCACAATGATCAATAGAAAAAAAGGAATATTTAGGAGAAGACTTGGAGTGAACTTGACAGTCCTATGATGATAATGTGAATTTGCCATTTGGAAGTGGGATTAGAGTTTTCTATTTCATGTCAGATAACAGAACCTATAGTATTGTGCAAGTGGAGAAGAGAGAGAGAAATTTAGGCTCAAAGTTAGGGAAAACCTCCTCACTATTAAAGATGTCTAAACTTAAAATAGGAGGATCAAAAGGTACATCACCATGAAAAAGAGAACCCCCAAACTCAGAATTAAAGGGTATGCGACTCACATGGTTTTCAGAGGAAAAAAACTCTGGTGACACACAGTAACATAAAAGAAAAGGAGAGATCAAGAAACAGAGCATTAAGACATAACCTAGAAAAACAACAAGTGAGCGAGGCTAATTCCAAAGAAATGTTGACAGTTTCAGAAGTGGAACCAGCAGCCTCAGGATCACTACAGGGGGCTCTTCTGGCCTTCCCTGGAGGGCTCAGGCAAGGGCTGGAGAAGGGACTCCTGTCCAGGATGATGCCGTGAGATGCTCTTCTGGGCCTTTCAGCTCCAACATTTGTTGGCTTTCTGGTATCTGCTTCTCTGCTCCTGACTGGGGAGGGCTGTAATGATGGAGTGCTCCAAACTGCTTTGAAGTCATCAGCTGAGGACTTAGAGAAATAAGATCTGGGTTCAAGTCCCAACTCTGGGCCACACTGCTGTATAACTGAAGGCAAGTCACTTAAACCTCTCCAGAAGGCTCTCTTTTTCCCCCTCAGTAGAAAAGCACCTTGCAGGTGTTTGTAAGAAAAACTCTATGAAAACTAAAAAGAATAGATATGGGAATAACAATTACACTGAGTGATGGGGCTTATATCTTCAATGTATCTTGAAACTCCACAGTTCCAAAGGAGTGGGTGAACCCTGGCCTGCATCAGGGTGGTGTCCCAAGATGATTGCCTGGTCCTGGCCTCTGTTTGGGCCTTCCATCTCCATCAGAGAAGTGCTTGGTCTAGGAATGGACTCTGTGAGTCATCACATTCCTTCCCCTTTGCCTAGGAGAAAGACAGTTGCCATCCCAGTTTTCCCTGAACTGTTTTTTTTTTGACCTTGGACAATGTCCCTGGTTTGAGTCAAAAGCAGTCGAGAGAGAGAGAGAGAGAGAGAGAGAGAGAGAGAGAGAGAGAGAGAGAGAGAGCATTGCCCTTCTCAGCATAATCCTTAGGGAGAAAACAGTTAATAATATCCAAGTTGCCTTTTCTAGCCTGCTGTCTTCACTCACCTTTGTGTGTGTACGTGTGTGTTTCCCTATATCTTGGAAGATGAACTGATCAGAGAAGTGACCATAAATTGTGCAGAGCGGGGCTTGCTGCTGCTGCGTGTCCGGGATGAGATTCGCATGACCATCGCAGCCTATCAGACCCTGTATGAAAGCAGTGTGGCCTTTGGAATGAGGAAGGCTCTCCAGGCTGAGCAAGGGAAGTCCGACATGGAGAGAAAAGTGAGTGGGATGAGGGAACTTAGCATGCCCTCTCTACCTCAAATGGCCAAGCCTATAGAAGCTTGTCTCCTCTGTCTCCTGTGCCCCTTTGTTTAATTTAGTTCTAGTGGCAGAAGTGGTCTTACATTCTTGACTCCTGAAGTCCCTTTAGAACACACTTCTTATTACCAGGAAGCACATCTTTTATACCAAATAGTCCTCTATTATAAATCTACTATTTTGCATTTCAATAAGTTGTGCTTGTTTTTTTAAATCACAATCACTTTCTAATCAATCATACAATGGGCATTGTTTTTGGTTTCTTTCCTAGGCCTCATTGTCAACAATTTGGTATTCCACTGGGTGGCAGTAAAGATTCTGGGAATATGGAATTTTTCCCTTAGTTTCAGAGAAACTTAGATCTAATTCAACTTGTTTCTCTCTCTCTCTCTCTCTCTCTCTCTCTCTCTCTCTCTCTCTCTCCCACCCCCACCCTTTGTTTCTCTCCCTCTTTCTCTCTGCCTCTCATACAATCCTTACCTAGCTTCCTTCCCTGTGGGAAAATTAGATGTCCTCTTTGCTCAGATTTCAGATTTGGAAACAGAGAAGAAAGATTTGGAAAGGCAAGTGAATGAGCAGAAGGCTAAGTGTGAGGCCACTGAGAAGAGAGAAATTGAGAGGAGACAGGTTGAAGAGAAGAAACACAATGAAGAGATTCAGTTCCTGAAGCGGACCAATCAGCAGCTGAAGGTGAGGATGACTGAGGCCAGTTACTTTGGGGGCCATGGGCCTAATTCTCTGGATGACTGGGTGTGCATTCTCAACCAAAGCCTAATATTTTTTCTTCTAGTTTGGTAGGAGAATGCAATGGTGAAGCTCCCTCCTCCTTCCCAGGGTTCAGCTAGTTCCCTCATCAAGAAAAATGTGTTCCCTAAGTGGATCTGATGGCTCAGAATAGAGTCCAAGAAGAACTCCCTGGCACATGCATGATTTTCTCTTCCTTACATGTTAGAGACTCATATTCAGAAGGGCCAACCTCAGATACACATGGAAATCTATGTCTGAGACACGTCTCTTTAGACCTAAACATGACCTGATCAGGGAAGGCCCTGGAGAGGAAATGGGCAAGAAAAAACCTTTATAATTCAAAGTGTACCCCTAGTATGCTGCCAAAGATTAGGTCTTTTACTTCCTTCCTTCTTTACTGGTGCTCTCTAGATAGGAACACCAACCAGGGTGGGATTCATCCACTAACCATGTGGAATAGTTCCTGCTGCTCCTTTTCCCCAACCACCACTGAATGCTCTTTTGGGGAGAATGCTATATTATCTCTTGGAGAGAGGTCTTTCTGGGCTTTGGGAGCAAGGGAAGAAAGATCTTCCCACTGCCTCTCCTCTTTGGTGTCAATGGAAGACCTAGCTGGAGCCTGTAGATCTGGGTTTGGCAAGGACATAGGCTTTGACATACCAAAAATACTCAGAATCTGATAAAAAGGGATGATATTTCCTGCTAATGGAGGGTAACAGCAGTCTTATGTTGCTGAAAATTGATTTGCTATTGTGACAGAAAATTGTTTTTAGAAAAGAAATCTATTCAGATATCTTCAGTAAACCTGTTCCTTTTAACAGATACTTTTGGTGTACCTTAACCTGCCAGGGAGTTTGCAATAACAAAAGCAAAGGAAGCTATCTTAGCATCTTTCTAAGGCACCCTAGCTACCACCTAATCCCTATGAGCTCAAAGCTATCTTGATTCAAATGCACTACCTGCCTTCCCCACCCCAGGATAGATGTACTTACCCCATAGACTTATTTACTAGTGGTCCAAAGAACGGAACAAATTTCTCAGACACCATCAACTAAATGGAGGTAGTCCTATACACTAGTAGTTTTCTTAAATGGGGTGTTGTTTCTGTGATGGAAAATTTGGCCTTCTCCTCCTGGCACACAACTCCAAATCTGGAGGGCCAAATGTTTAAATTAGCAATCAAGTCTGAAATATGAGTCCTGAAAAGCACTGTTTCAATTTTTATTCAATTTCCTCTTCGAAGTTTTACATTATATCCTGAGCCTGGGCATTGTATGGAAACAAAGGTAATTCTGATTTCTTCTAATGCAACAATACCATGCTGCCAAGCCAGGAACAATGTAGAAAATGTGGCATTAGGAATGGAAAAAAGGAAGTCAAAGCCCCAAAACTTTGAACCTGGCTGTGTGGACTATTTCACCTAGCTCTTTCTCACCTTGGGATGCTTTACTCAGGGAAAGAGGCTCCACTTTAAATATTAACAGCTTCCATTTTTGTTTTTCAGGCCCAACTGGAAGGCATTATTGCACCAAAGAAATGAAGATTTCTACATGGGCCCCAGTGAGAACTATCCCTATATAAACAGTTCCCTGTAATAAAAAGCTACAGTTTTTAGTGAGTGAACCAGCCCAAGCCCATGGCCTCCAGAAAAACCACCATGCAACATTTACACCATTATCTAAATGCCCTGAAAACACCAAGATTTGGTAGGAATGCCCAAGGTTGGACAATGGGAATTCACCTCCCAGGTATCTTCTATATTTGGCTTGCCGGCAAGTTTGGAATTAGCTAAAGCACACTTAGCATTGCTCACGTAAACCCTGAGCAAGGTTTGTCCAGCTCTGGAGTTGAAGAGGTAGTTGTTGCACCTTTACTTCTCTACAGTCAAGGGAAGCAGCTCCTTCTCCCTCTAACTCTCTAGTTTTCTGTACTTATCCTTTCATCAGTGCTTCTCCCAGTGCTTACTACCTTTTCTATTCTTCCTCCAAAGAATTGCCTTTCTGGGGTCTGTCTTTTCCCACCCAACTATAGTTCTTAGGACTTGTTTTCATGCTCTGCTTCAAGTTAACCCCACCCTTCTAATCAATCAACTTTAACAAAGGCCTCTGCCATTTCAAGCTGCCAGGGACTATTTCTCTTCAGGAAAGGCCAGTAAGATTATAACATTCATGGTTTTGTTTAGGTGTTTGCTAGAAAGAAATCTGAGTCTTGTACATCTATCAGGAGGCCACATACAGCCACCAAGACATCAGAAAATATCTATGGTGTTTGTAGAAAAAAGGACCTATACCCTAAATAGCCATGATCAGAGCTGACCAATAGCCCAGGAAGCAGCCTTGATTTAATACAACTGTTAAATCAGTGAGAACTGATCACGGATGGCTTCTACTCTGGTCATCAGGAAGGGTAAACTTTCAAGTCTAAGTAAAATAAATCTAAATCAGGTTTTTATTTTTCCTTTGGTTTTGTTTTTGTAGCACTGTACCTGTTAAAGATTATTTGATTGCTTGGCAAACAAAAATTAAAGCTAAGAGGGGAAAAAGAATTAACTCATTTTTATTTAGGGCCAAATGAGTTTGGTCTGGAGGAAGCTGTTCAGTTCTCCCAATTAGCATGGCAAAGAAGTGTGCTCTACAAGCACTTGCTCTTCATCCTGCAGAACTGTTTGCTTCCATTAAGGAAGGTATTACATGTTCATCACATTCACTCAGAAAAGGTGGTGTGCCTCCCTAGCCCTGGACAATTCTGACTGCTACAAGAATATGTATAGGCTCTGAGTATTGATAGCACTCTATTGATTCTGGAAAACTGAATTCCAAATTCTGGACCTGCCATCCAGCACCACGAAAGGAAGCTGATGCTGCTGTGCCTCAAGTTTAGACTACATAAACATTTCTTGAAAATCTTCCATTTCACAAGACTCTCATGCTTCTTCTGATCTAACAAAACAGTAATTAGACAATCCTTCTTCTGCTGTCAGGACCCGAGTTGTCTGAAGTATTCCTGAAAATTCTAAAAGTTCCCATCATTTAAATATGACTGACTAGTCAAGATAGCAGTGTGTTATCTGAATTAATGTCAGATCAGAACAGCAGCAATGTGGTCTTGAAAATGCAAACTCTGTAGGAAGAAAATGAACACGACTAATCTTTTATTTTTGTAAATTTTAATAAACTAATTAAAGAGTTACTGCTTCCGTTTGAACTGTTTGTGGTGTTGCTTTTGTCCCCCTGAATCATTAGTCTTCTTTTTGTTCCTATTCTTGTTTTTCACGTTGTGAGTGTCATAGTAGCGAACTCCAACCTTCTTAGCTCTCTTCTGCCGGTCTGCTCGCCGTCGCTGCAAGAATGAAGTCAAGAGTGAAATCAGAAAAGCTACAAAAAAGACACCTCCTTCTGGTCAATGGGAAAGTTCCTGAGCAGCCTTTGATAGCTAGAAGATGTGAGTTTAATACAGAAGTCTATTCCATAACCATGCCTTTATTTTGGCAATTTAACCTACTTTTAGGACATATCAATTATCCCCCAAGCTTATTCATCCTTTAAAGTGTAATATCTTATAAGACTATGGTCGCAAGACAGACCACTGGCTCCCTGACAATAACTTCTAAAAGTCACATTATAGCTGGTGTCTATAACATGCACTTGGGTTGGAGGAAGATAAGAGAAAACTTACTGCCTTTGATGTAAGCTTTTGAGACTTATTTTCAGGTTCCTCTTCTTCATATGACTTTCTCTTTTTTCCTTTCTTGGTATGTCCTGAAAAAAAGGAATGGTAAATTGAATATACAAGCTACAGGGCTGTGGACTAAATGACTGGCTTGAGAAAAACACTTCTTCCCAAAGGAAATTAGAAAACTTTCTTTGTATTTTCCATTTAATCTCAATGAATATGCTATTGAAATTGAGATAATATCCTTGGATGAGAAGATTGGTATCAGTTACAAACATTCAAGGAAATTTCAAAGTGCACAAGGAAAAAAATTCAGTGACAAAATACAGAGGCTAACTTTACTAACTCAAATTTCCATACTTCTTTAAAATTTACCAAAATTTTACAAAATGAAAATGAACAATTCTGAGAAATTAAATGACTTCCACAGAGTTGCCCAGTAAGTGTGTGCAAGAGCCTCACTCAAGTCAAAGCCAGAGAGACAACAAAGGATGCTTTCTTACTATAAAATCAATGTTCAATCTATCACTCTATGAGGCTAAATTCAATTTGAAAACCATGTTTAAATGACTTTTACTTTTACCTTTTTCTTCTACATCATCTTGCTCTTTGGTCTTGGGCTCAGATTTGGAAAACACCTTTTCACTAAGTCCTTTGGGAATTCTAAAAGAGAAACAAAAGCATTGAAATGATTCAGAGGCTAGAGCCTCTCACCATATAATAAAGACAATCCTGAGCTATACACAATCTCATCTGGCTTAAGAAAAACCTGTTAAGAAAGCTCAATGTCAATAAAGAGAAATACCCTATATCCTTCTATACTTGAAGAACTGAAGAAATTTCCGCAACTCAGCTAACTGAATAGTTGCTATTATTTGGAGATAAGTGAACTCTATAAAATGTCTCAGGACCCTTTAACATTTAACATGGGAAGAAAACAGACCTTATTCCCAAACTGCAATAGTCATATATAATGACGTTTTACCTGATTGCTGAAAACTTTTTAGCTTTTGCTTTGTCTAAGAACTTTTTATATTTGATAATTTTTTCGTCCAGAGCTTTAATAACTGCTTTGGTGCCAATTGCCACATCTCCTCGGGATGCCTGGTTTAATTCCTCATCCTCTTCCATGGGCTGTTCGTTTTCCTCTTCCTCCTCTTCAAAGGAGTCATCAAATTCTCCTTCACTATCTGAGATCTCCACAGGCACCAGATCTTCTTCTGTAAACTGAGGCACAACATTGATCTTGCCAAAATTCTGTCGAACACGTGCCAGGAGCTCTCTCATTTCAGCATTTGTGTCATTACTCTCTTTCTCCTCTTCTTTCCTTTCAGTCACAAGTGTGGCTTCTTGACCTTCGGTTTTCTCTTCTTCTTCTTCCTTGGTTTCATGGGGTGATGCTGTTGAAACAACCGAGGATGCTGGGAACTATTGAAAAAGGAAAAGCAAAAGCTAAGAACTAAGACTATTCCTTCAGGGTCTCTATCTAAAATCCATCTTTTCCTTGGATGCTCAAGACAACGCAAACATCCTAAATCCCAAGTCATTGCCCAGATACCCAATACCAGTCAACAAGCATGTATCAAGTGCTTCCAGAGTGCTAGACAATGTGCTAAGGGCTGGGGCCAGAAAAGTAAAAACATGGTCCTTCCCCTCAAGGACCTCAAATTCTTATGGAGAACACATTCAACAATAATCACAACCATGAAAGCTATGTTTTTGACATTGGAAATACAGGCTCAGAGACAGAATGCAGAGAGAGAAAGATAAATGCCTGGGAAGAAAGTTATGGCAACAGTGTGAGTATATTTTTTTGTTGTTGCTACTGTTCAGTAGTATCTGACTCTCCATGACCCCATGTGGGGTGTTCTTGGGCAAAGATAAAAGACTGGTTTGCTATTTCCTTCTCTAGTTCATTTTACAGATGAGAAACTGAGGGAAATAAGGTGAAGTGACTTGCCCAGGGTCACCCAGATAGGAAGTATCTCAGTCCAAATTTGAACTCAGGTCCTCCTGACTCCAGGGTTGATGTTCAATCCCCTGTACCACCTAACTGTCCCAGATGATCACTAAGGACCCTTTAACTTAAAAGTCAAGTCTATGACTTGACAAGAACATTATCAGCCTGAAGGGAGAAGATTAAGAAATGTACATGTATATGTCTGAAGGGCAAAGTGCTTATGAAAATAAAAGATAATAAACAGCTGAGAAAGAAAGGGAATAAACATGAAGTCCTTCAAGAGAAAAGATCAAGAGCATCTAAAATTGTCTTCTGTCAGCCCAATCAAAGAAGTTTCCCATCTAAACCTGTCATACGAACATAGGTGGCTACATTCACATCTTCACCCTAACTGAGGCAATGTGAGTGTGATGCAAAGGAAGCAGGGCTGTCCTTGCAGTGAAAAACTTAAGGTTGAACATGCACTCAGCCACTTCATGGTTCTTTGAGCACAACTGAGTCCCTTATGCTCTTGTGACTCCCTTTTCTCACTTGTGTCCCTGTTGGACACATCTCAGTGGTGTTTGAGATAATGAATGCAAAACATTTTACAAGCCTGGGAGCATGATATAATTGCCAATTTAGGATTATTTTATTCTGGGAGTACTATGTAATTGCTAGCTTGGTGCTGTTTTTTTTCCAAACAAAATTATATTTTTCAGTAAATACAAATTTAATGTCACAAACCCCTCAAGACCCTTTCCAAACTTAGCCACATGCTGGTTATTATTTACCAAATGCCAATTCCCCAATGAACTAGGAAAGATCAGTGAACCCCATAGCACAACAGCAGTTGTACAGGTAAAATTATAACAAGAAATCCAATGCCATCAGGTGAATGAAGCAGGAGGTTAGCATTTAAATTAGTATAAAGATTTCCCAGGGTTGTCTCTACCTCATTCTTACCTGGGAGGCCGATGGGGGCTCTGCATTGGGTGGTTTGACAAAGAAAGGAATTCGGCCTCTCTGCCAGTCATTGAGAACCATCTTGCCCACTGTTTGCAAGTCAGGCTCTCCACCCTGAAAGTTCATACAACACATTTTCATTAGGTACACTGAACAAAACTGGTCCCAAGAACTGCAGTGCTTTAGTTCTCCTACATAGACTTCATTTTTCAGCTCCATTATTATTGATCACATTACTTTTCATAAAAACATTCCACATTATTAAATACATAAGTTGGTCTTATTAGCATACAGAACATTATACTTTGGGATGTTCCTACTTACCTTTAAAAGCTTTCCAGTCCTGAAGGCTAGCTTTCCTAGAAAGTCTTCAGCATTTTCCCAATAATCAATTTTATATGTCTTACTGATATATTCTGGCTTTGCTCGTTCAAGAACAGCACTTATGTGGTCTTCAGGTCTCTTAATTTTTTCAACTTGAACCTAGAAAATGATAAAGAAATTGAAATTTGCAAGCTTCACTGTAGTTCTTAAAAACATTATCCATTTAAACTTAACCCCCCCCCCCCCAACATTACACTCTATAGAAAAAAAGCATGTGCTAGACCTTGGAAAGGAAAGAAAGTTTAGATAAGATATAATACCCGATCTATGGATCTTACAGTAATTAGCATCCATACATTTAAAAAAAATATGTTCATAAATAGTAAAATGAGGTCCAAAGGGTAAAGAAATTATCACTAATTAGGGAAGAGTTTTCTGGAGGTAAATTTAAAATTGGGCTTTAAAGGATGAATAAGAATTCAACAGGTGCCGAAAGGATATTTTCTAAGCATAGTGGCAACAAAGTAGAGGGTGTACAGGACAGACAGTAAGTGGTTTAGTTTGGACTGTAGAATACATGATTATAGATTTTGGTAAACTATCCCAAATCTTTTACTTTACAGATAAAGAAATTGAGTTAAGAAAAGTTAAATGACTTGCCCAAGGTCACAAACAGTAAATGGTAGAGCAGAGATTTAAACTCAAGTCTTCTACTTCCAAATCAAATTCTTTTGCCCTGAATCTGTCATGTGAGAAAAAAGCTGGGAGGTTAAGGTACTACCAAATTGAGAAGTTTTTGAATTTTAGGCAAGGAATATGAACTATACTCAACGGAGAATAAGATTGAAGATTGCCAAGCAGTTACATGAGCTATGATCAGAACCATGAATCAGAAATACATCTGACAATGTGGACAGTATGGCAATGAGGTGAAGGAAAAAGGAAAGGTAAGACCTGTCATTCAAACATTATCTAATGCTGAGGCTGCTAAATCAATTTCAAAACACCATCCATTGAGAGCCCACATTGCTGAGAGCTGCCCTAAGGACTAAGAGCCATGAACTGAGTATTCCATCACAAACATCTGGCTTTCCCACACACTTAATGCCTTAGTGCCTCCTGCTACTCACCTGCAGCCTGGAAACTCTGCAGGAACACAGCAGTTTAAAATGGGACAGGATGTACAGTTCATGAACATTAAACTTTAAAGGCTAAAAGTAAACCACCTACTGTTTTTGGTTATATTCAGAAATATAATGGATACAGCTAGATTCCAAAATGACTCAACTCTTCAAACCCACAAGTATGAACACAGGCCCAGAATAAACACAGGTCCAGCTTCTTTCTGGAACCTATGTATAAACTAAGAAATCCTTTGTGGAATGACGCTGACCAGAGATGCCTAGGATTTCACCCACTCCTCAAACAGGGAAAAGTGGAGTAGAGAGGTTGTCCTGCTCAGCATCATGTTTATTTTTTTTTATTTTTTATTGTTTTAGGTTTTTGCAAGGCAATGGGGGTTCTGCATCCAATGGGGTGAAGTGGCTTGCCCAAGGCCACATGACATAGCTAGGTAATTATTAAGTGTCTGAGACCGGATTTGAACCCAGGTACTCCTGACTCCAGGGCGGGGGCTTTATCCACTGTGCCACCTAGCTGTCCTCAGCATCATGTTTATTGACAGACCTTAAACTACTTTTGTTTGAGTAAAGTAAAAGTCATTCAAGGTACTCCCCACAGAAGAATTTCATCCAAAGGTTATAATAAGTGAACGTGACCAAAAAACACTCACCACTCCTTTCAGCACAATGTCTGTTTCAGAGTCTCCAGAAGGGTAAACCACACCTGGACAGTCAATAAGGAATATTCGACGCATCAAGGTGATGTATTGCCAGACCTAAAGACAGACCAAAAGTCAGAAACCTTCCTTCTCCTAAGTATGAGAGTCTATCCTTAACAACTGACCTGCCACACCCTCATGTGAGACCCAAATAGCAACTTTCTGAGTAACAAGATCTACCAATTGTTGTTGTTGTTCAGTCTTGCCTGATTCTTTGTGACCCCATTTAGGATTTTCTTGGCTAAGATCCTGGAAGTGGTTTGCCATTTCCCTCTCCAGTAGATTAAGGCAAACAGAGGCTAAGTGATTTGCCCAGGATCACAGCACTAGTGTCTGAAGGTAGATTTAAACTCAGGAATGTGAGCCTTCCAGACACTAGACAGCCACCACATGGCTGCCCCATCTACTAAATTATCTCTTGCACTTTGTGGCATGTACATGGCACTTCCATTGAGTAAATAATTTAAGAGAATAAAGATGCCGACAGAGCTTTCTAAAACATTTCAGCTTTTTGAGAGTGCTGAAATCTTATCATCAAACCTACCTTTTCTCCCTCCACACAAAAGAAAGCCACTCTCCAAACACCCTGAGTACAAGGCCAATACTCCCAATGGCCAGAAGCTAGACAAGGAATGACAACATTTTTTTTTCTCAAATCCAGATATCACATTCTCTTAGGCTAAATTTTCTTTGAGGAAGAAAGTAGGATTAAGAAAAATTAAAAATAGGCAAATATGAATGGTATGTACCTGATCATACCAAAGTCTCATGTTGGCCTATAAAATGCTCTTGAAACTTTTATCAAAATATGAAAAATCTTACAACACACCAACAAGTTGGATCTCCTGTCCTTGTTTCTTGTTCCCAAACTAAGTCTACAAAGCTAAATGCTCCTAAATAGGTTAATTCAGAAATGATAGATATCTCCAGGGATCCAGACAATCTCCACTTTTTTTGTGGTAGACAATCACAGGACCCCCTTTCCAAACAGACTTACCTTAGTTTCTCCTGCAATGGGAGCCACATTACAAACTTTCTTAGAACGCAGAGTATTTATCACAGAGCTCTTGCCAACATTTGGATAGCCAATAAACCCCACACTGATTTGCTTCTTGTCAGTGTGTAACTATTAGAAAAACACAATCAATTATATACACAATTAAAAAAAATCTTAATACAGCAGTGATTTTTTTACTTATTAACTCTGCTCCATCAAAGACCTATCCTATTATATTATCACTGCAGAGGTAAAATAAGATTCCTACAGGTAATGAGAGGATTGGACTGATTGCCCTTGGAAGAACCATCTAGCTTTCAATCCAAGATCCTATTATAACAATAAAATATGGCACGGGGTGAGGGGAAAAGGTCAACAGAATTGGGGTCAGATAAATGAGGCTCAAACAGCCTGAAAAGGACTATCACCAGGGTGCTGGACACTAGGTGATACATTTTTTTTCAGTCACAAGAACTCATAAAATTAGTCTGTTCAGAATTAGAGAGTACAGCCACACTGAAAAGCATTTGTAGATGGCCAAATGGAAACACATTTGAATTTGCTTTGTCTTCTTTGTGAAATTACATCTATGTCTTAAGTTAAAAAATATGTAGGTCGTGAAACCCAGGAATAAATAGGAAATCTCTATGGTTAGTTAAAAATTTACTTTAAAAAATCCAACATGACACCACAGAGAAAGGATTAGTCATCAACATAAGGAGAGAAAAAGATTTCTTTCATTGGGCCTGACAGAGAATCCTTAGAGGCTATCATATCTATCCTACTATCAATTCACTAGACTTCCCTCTCAGTACTTAACACATTCAACTCTGGTCCTCCACACCGAAGAAAAACAACTCCACAGAGCTTTGGAATTTCTAGACCATGCTACCTCTCAAAGCAAATGAGATCTGAGAAATTTAGATAAACGGGTATCCAAAAAAAAAAACCCCCCAAAACCTCCAAGAGAAACAGATCACATCTTAATACCTTTCCAAATTGACGTAAAAGCTGTATGAATGCTCCTTTGCCAAATGGGTTGGTGAGACTTGCATGAAAAGCAAGTGTTGGATAATCTTGGGAGAGGACTGCAACCCATCGTTTCTAAAAAAAAAAAAAAAAAAAATGCTGGTAAATTAGCAGACTCACACAGAAAACCCTAAACTCTGAATTATTTATAGCAATGGGCAAGATCAGAGCTTGAATCACAGGACTATTTTTCAAATATATAGTTCATGTTTTGTCTACTGTTTTATAACTGCAAACAATACTCTAGAAATGCCCCGTTTGCTGAATGTAATCAACAAAATATGAAACAGACCAATGATTGTGATGGATGTGTCCTGAAAAGGCCTATCTACCACTCTCTGAGAACACCAGAGCTTGTTGTCCCATCACAAAAGAGAGTCAGCATGGGATAACGGAAGGAGTATTTTATTAGGAATAAGGATACTGGAGCTCCAATGTAGTTGGACCTGGGTTTGTCACTTCTTTATCAATTTCCTCATATACAAAATGGGATTGATAGCATCTGACTTTCAAGTTCCACAGAGAGTTCATCTGTAAAAAACTTTATAACAATGTAAGATATTGTGGTGACTCTTTTACTGTTACTAGTCTTATAACTCCCCCAGGAAAACAGTACAAGTCTGATCTATCAATGTAGTCACAAATTGGTTATATTTATAATAGCATTACTCCATGGACTATTAGAGAACAGATGCATAGTAAACTAATAATACTTCCAACAAATGCCCCAAACCACATAGCCTCTTCAAAAATTACTTATTGCTAAGGGAAGAATCACTATAAAGTCCCTGGATAGAGGGATGGGTATACTTACTGTTGCCCAAGTTGGGACAAGATCACATTTATTAAGAACAAAAATGAGATGTTTCCAGGGTTTTTCTTTTTTGAGGTAAGCTTCAATGTGAGGAGATCGTGTGCCCATTGGATCTCTGGCATCAAGAACCTGCACTACAACATCTGATGAGTCAATCACCTGAAAATCCAGAAAGGCAAAAAGGATTTAACAAAGAGTAACAACCACATTCAGTTGGGAAAAGTGATATTTTTGCATCCACAAGCAAAACTGCAATGGCTCTGTGAGGAGGCAGGGTGGATAACCAGCACACATATAACTGACACTTTTTCTCACAATCAAAGAATTCCTCAAAGAATTTTTCCCTTTTTATAGTCTACTAAATAGTTCTCTCAGGATTAATGGAAATGGATTAATCTGACAAACTGAAGAGAACAGGGGAAACAACAGACACTATGATTACAACAATACAAATAAAAAAACAAAATTTTTTCTTTGAAAATTATATGATATTTCATATAATGTTAAATAATAGCTATATTTTATATTCTTTTTTACTCTTTTATTCTTTGATGTAATATGTGGTTCTTTGAGGACAGGTGGGAAGAGGGAAATGAAGGGGATATAAAAACAAGATGTCAGTAGAAGAGCCTTTATTTATTTTTATTTTATTTTATTTTTTTGTTTGCAAGACAATGGGGTTAAGTGGCTTGCCCAAGGTCACATAGCTAGGTAATTATTAAGTGTCTGAGGCTGGATTTGAACTCAGGTACTCCTGAGTCCAGGGCCAATGCTCTATCCACTGTGCCACCTAGCCACCCAGAAGAAGAGTTTTAAAAATAAAATTAATCTGTAATTAGTCTTACTGTATGATTCTAGTGTATTACCACCAGAGCCCCTTATCTTAATTTCTTAAAATGGTTCATTACTAAATTTATACTTTGAGTCTGAGAACTCTATAAAAGTTCTTAAAACCCCAATAATGAATTTAAATTAAGGGAGCCAGTGTTACTCCAAAATAGTTTCTAATATCTAAGCTCTTGGATAGTATATCAGATCTGTTTGAACATGCCAATACACATGTATCTATGACCTGTGTATATATACATATATACATATAAACATGTGCACATTCTGGGTAAGAAGATGCAATCAACCATCTGCACAGGGTATCTGACTTCAAGTTTTACCACTAGGTAAACTTTACCTCCCAAGGACTCAGTTTATTCATTTATGATGAAGGGACTAGACTAGACAATCTCTAAAATCCTTTCCAGTTCTAATGTAAAATTCTATGATCAGATAAATCCAAACAAAAGGACTACAGCAGATATTCCGATCAAATCTTGGTCATGGCATACCTCCAATTCTCCTAGATGATGACTGTAAGCAGTTTACAAGTAACATAACACCAAAAAGAAAAAGAGCTACATTTGCCTGGAACAATTAATATAGCTTTCACTTACCTGGCTGTACTCAAATTCATAAGGGGATTGGAAATTTAAGTAGGGGAGGGGTATGTTCCCCATGGCAGTGTTTCAATAAATTAAAATCACATTTCCTAAACATTGGTATGTCAAAGAAACTTAGCACTGGGTAAGCTTTGAAATTAATATCTTACCTTATAGAGCTCTCCCCAGATTCGTTTGGACTGTCCCTTTTTAAATATCTCCTCTTGGGCTTCACTCCTAAATAAAAAAGGACATAGTTAAGCAATAGTTCTTAGTGAAATAGAGCTTTCAACTTAATGAAAATAAAGTTTAGGACATGCTAATTACATACCAAAAGGAAAAAGAGATCAAAACCATTGATCTGATGTTTGTCAATCAGTGATGACAGACTAAATGCAAACAGGACCAGTAAAATGATATAAAACTGGCAGGGCCTGAATTTACATCTTTACCACATATTTCTAATATTATTAATACTATCACTTTATATTTGGAAAGCAAATACAGCTTATAATGACCATTATTTTATCTGAGCTTCACAGTACATAGGGGCAAGTTATCAGATACTTTTGTGGATAACTCCCTCTAAAGGATTAATCCAATCATGCTCTTTTATCCTGTGTAATTCTTTGTGCCCTCCTATATGTTCCCCACAGGGGTTTACTGAAGGTGTTGGGGGGGACGGGAAGACCCTTCCCCTAAAACACTTGGCATTGTATCCATACCAATGGAGCACATGGGCTGTCCATAAATGAATGAAAAAAATAATACGCACTGTGCTAAATTCTAGGAATACAATAAATAGAAAAGATAATGCCTACTTATCAAGGAGCTCACATTCTAATGGGGGATACAACATAAATGGAAAGTTTCTGCTCCAAGTCAGATGGAAAGATGCCATGGTCCCAATGACCAAATAGACAGTAATGTGTAAACTGTAGTCTTTTTCAGTTTTTAAATTCTAGCAGTTTTCCATGTTGAATCACTTGATAATGACAAGAACTTTCTTTCCTGGGTCTGCCATACTTATGGCTGTAGCTACATGTCCAAAGGATTGTTTCCCTAAATAAGGACAAAGATGGAAGCAAGATGCTGTCACATTCCCAGGAATCTTGGACTTACCAGTTCATAGGTAACCGTTAGCAACTGATACTTGGTGGTGACAAAAAAGTGGGTCCCTGCTCTAGAAATGTTAGAGCTACAACAATCCTGAGGTAGGGTCACAGTAAATAAACCCTAAAGGTTATCTAGCCCAAGCTCCTCATTTTACAGAGAAATTTAGAAAATAGGGCCAAGAGAGTTCAAGTATTTTTAAAAGTTATATATGTTATATAAGAGGTTATACAAGTAAGTAGCAGAGCTGGGATTCAACCCAAGATGCTCTAAGTCCCAATCTATTGTTCTTTCCTCTACACTAAGATGCCTCAGTAGGATTATTTCTATTTTATAGGTGGAAAAACTAATGTCTGTAGGGAGAACTCAATTTCAGGTTCAGCATTCTTTCCACTCAAAACTTCTTAAAAATGCAAAATTGTTGAAAACAAGTAGTGAATTTGTGTTGAGAAAAGCAAATGAGATTTTCAAAGAGGTACTGCCCAAGTTTCAAATGAATAAAAGGAAAAAAATCCAACCCAACGCATCCATTAGATCCCATTTTTGATTCCTTCTTACAGTGCCTTACCTTTCACCAGTATCTTCTGTTACAAGGTCACGATCTTTCTTTTGGTCATAAGTTTCAGTTGAGGCTTCTGCATTTTCTATAAGAGATTGCATGTCACTGGCAAAGAGAGTAGGTTTCTTCCTCTGTGACTTTGGGCCAAATGTAGTTTCAAAAGTTTCTGTATCAAGAATATGTACTTTGGAATGCTAAAAAGAAACAAATCATAGTTAAAAACT
This sequence comes from Macrotis lagotis, assembly GCF_037893015.1. NCBI lineage: Eukaryota > Metazoa > Chordata > Mammalia > Peramelemorphia > Peramelidae > Macrotis > Macrotis lagotis. The sequence continues at coordinate 850,309,794 of NC_133658.1, forward strand.
AATGAAAATTAGAGGAAAGAGCAAAAAAATTGCATACTATCTCAAAAAGGTTTTCTGCATTCATTTACAAGAGTGCAGCTTTAACATGACTTTAAATCAGAACTGCTTAATTAAGTAGAGTGAGCACTTGTTCTTCTATTCTGAAGTCCGCTTCATTTCATTGGAGAAATACCAAAGTAACACAAATAATCAAAGTAAATATGACTTGTTTTGAAGATCAGCCAAAAATTCTGCTTTATTTCACTTATCATAAACTTTAGTCAAATGTAATTAAGGCTACAATGATGAAAATTAACTTATCTTTCTGATCACTTTTGTGGGTTTTTTAAAAACAAGTGCACAAAACTCGCCAAATTCACAGATTTTGTCAAGGACAATCATACTCAAATTTGTGTTTTTTTTAAACCAACTGTAAATGCCAACTTTTTCTTGGAAGTTCATTTCTTTCATGGCTAAAAGGAATTGCTTGTTTTGTAAGATGCATTTTAGTTTCAGATAACATTTTCCCTAATTTAGGTAACATTTTTATTAAATACACATGGAAAGTTTTTCAGATGAAAAACATCTAGCAAAAGTCCAAAATAATAGTTTAGATGTGATAAAAGAAACCTGATACTAACTAAAACTTGATGTGCCTGTAAAGGAGTTACAGGCATAGGAATTTTTGAAGCAGGATGAAAGTGACTGTTTTGGTTGGGATCTATCACGTAACAGGATGTTCACAGCAGGGAGCACATAACCTCACAGAATGTCTTCTGCCAATCACTTAAAAGTTCTTTTAGAAGCACCAAACAATAAATACTGCTAAATTGTGGGGGGCACCTTCCGTGTTTTTAGTTCCTTAATTGTAATCATTTGGAAATTGAAGCATTAGAACATTTTCATTGACAGCAATCTGCTTCCTATTTCATATTGGTCTCCCAAAAGCCTAGCAGTGTTTCTCATACAGAGAGTTTTCACTTTATGTAAATCTGAATTAGATACAGAATTCTGAAAGAAATCCATGCTCCAAAAAAACACCTATCTTAGCTTGACTAAATTGTAAATTGAAGATATGCCGGGGTTTTTGTTTTGTTTTTTAAGAAAAATAAGAAAATAGTATTTGTTTCGGCTAATGCAAGATCATCCAGGCCTCCCAAAGCCTAAGAGCCATCCTCAGTCTCTTTACTTCTCATTAAATCCAATATCCAAATAATCAATTCTCCTATTCAACATAGATATCCACCACCCTTTATTACCCCTTTCCTGGGTATTGCAATAACCTTGTTTGGTGTTCCCCATCTCATATTTCTCCTTTCCAATCCAATTTTACATAGAGCTATCCAACTAATACTCCTAAGGTAAATCTAATCATGTCACCCTTTCTCTTTCTCGGGCTGGGGGAGAGGGAAGGATGTGACTTAGCATTTGAGTTGAGCTCTGAATGAAATTAGTGATTCCAAATGTGGAGGGAAAAACTATGTGGAGTCTTCTATGAAGGATATAGAATGTCACAAGGAACAGAAAGGAGGCTGGAGTATGTGACAGGGACAACGTGAACTACAAAAATACAGGTTGAAGTTAGCCTGTGAAGGGTTCTAAAGAGCAAACAGAGGATTTCAACATTATCATAGAGGCAACCAGAAACCATGGAAGCCTCCTGTGCAGGAGGGAGGGTGACATGACCAGATTCGAGTTTTAAAAACATCAAGTAGGTAACTTGGATTAGAGAGGTATGAAGTGGGGATACCAAACAAGAGGTTCCTACTATAATCCAGGCAAGAGGTGATGAAGGTGGTGGATCTATGAGTCTGAGTTGAGAGAAGGAGAAAGATGCAAGTCATATTGCGAAGGCAGAATTTACAAAGTTGGATATGGGCAATGAGGGGAGTAAAGAGGTTGAGAATGGTTTCTAGGTTATAAATCTGAGTGATAACAAATACAGTGATGTCCTTAATAAAAATAGCAGTTAGGAGAAAGGGCAAATTTAGGGAGAAATATCATGAGGTTCTATTTTGGATTTGCATAATTTGAGGTGCTTATGAGTCATTCAGAAAACAATATCCAGGAAGCAATTTATGATTTAATACTAGAACTCAGGAATTTGAATAGATTTGGGATTCATCTGCATAGAGATGATAAACCCATGGGAACTGATATGATTATAAAGAAAGAATTATGGAAAAAAAGATGACAGAGCTCTGGGTTATACCCAAGTCAAACTAAGAATAAGAAAGAACCAAACAGAGCCAAGATGGTGGAGTAAAGGTAGGGACTCCCCTGAGCTCTCCCCTAAACTACTCCAAATACCTTTTTATTTTTTTGGATTTTTCAAGGCAATGGGGTTAAGAGGCTTTCCCAAGGCCACACGGCTAGGTAATTATTAAGTGTCTGAGGTTGGATTTGAACCCAGGTACTCCTAACCCCAAGGCCGGTGCTCTATTCACTGCGCCACCTAGCTGCCCTCCAAATACCTTTAAATAATGATTCTAACAAAATTCTAGAGTGACAGAACTTACAGCCAGAATCAAACAATCTAGAAAGTAACAGCAGGGTACCTGGGTTAGTGACATTGGTTGCACCTTCCAGACCTCTCAGCCCAAAGATTGCCAAGGACAATTTGGAATCACACAAGGATGAGAATGGAACATGGTTCAGTGTCTCAGCAGTGCAGATTCAACCCCAGCAGACCAGATCAGGAGCTATTGAATCAGCAGCAGTCTATGGATGGTAAGGGGGTTGGAAGGAGATTCCTGGAGTCCCTTTGCTATCATTGAGGTAGGACTCTGTTGCTTTGCCCTTACTTAGATCTGAGTACCAGTCTGAGAAAGAAGAACAGTAGCATAATAGAGCTTCCTGCCACAGTGGAGCAGGGACTCTCCTCACATTTCCAGAGCGGAAAGGAGTGCTTGTGGTCACCCACAGACCAGGCACAGACAAGCTCATAAGGTCTTAGAAGAACTGAAAACTTGCAGGCCCTAGAAGTATCTCTGAAAACAGCTGCAAAAACCCTCAAAAACTTGGGATAGTATATCCTCCATCCTGGAAGCAGAGCCCCAACTTAACAAAGAATTAAAATCAAGTGACATTGAGAAGAAGAAAAAATCCAACCATGGGCAGTTACTATAGTGACGTGGAAGATCAAAACAAACACATTCAGAAGAAGATAACAAAATCAAAGTTTCTATATCCAAAGCCTTCAAGAAATATATGAATTGGTCTCAGGCCATGGAAAAACTTTAAAAAAGTACCAGAGGTAGAGGAAAAATTATAAAGAGAAATAAGTGAGACTGAAGCAAGAAAATCATGATAACTAAGCAGCTTCATGGAGATACCAAAAAATAATGAAGAAAATAACATTTTAAAAACCAGATTGGCAAAGTGGGAAAAAGAGGTCCAAAAAGCCTATGAGAAGAATGCCTTAAAAAAGCAGAATTGGGCAAATCAAAAAAGGAAATACAAAAGCTCATTGAAGAAAATAATTCTCTTAAAATATAGTCTGGAGCTAAGGGAAGTTGATGACTTTGTAAGAAACCAAGAAACAATAAAATAAAACCAAAAGAATGAAACATTAGAAGAAAATGTGAAATATCTTACTGGGATAACAACTGATCTGGAAAACAGATCTAGAAAAGATAATTTAAAAATTATTGAACTACCTGAAAGCCAGGATCAAAAAATAGTCATCTTTTAAGAAATTATCAAGGAAATCTGCCCAGAAATACCAGAAGCAGAGTAAAATAGAAATTGAAAAACTCCCCCAATTACTTCCTGAGATTCCAAAATAAAAACTGCCAGGAATGTTATAGTCCAACTTCAGAACTTCCAGGTCAAGGAGAAAATATTGCAAGCAGTCAGAAACAAACAATTCAAATATCAAGGATATTTGGGATTCATCTACATAGAGATGATTAACCCATGGAAACTCATAAGATTACAAAGAAAGAGTTAAGGGAAAGAAAATGGGAGTCAGATTAACATAAGATTTAGCAGCTTCTACATTAAGGGATCACAGGGCTTTGTATATGATATTCTGTAATTGCAAAAGAGCTTGGGTTACAACCAAGAATCAACTACCCAGCAAAACGGAACATACTCTTTTAGGGGAAAAGATGGAAATTTAATGAAATAGGGGACTTTCAAACTTTCCTGATGAAATGATCAGAGCTGAATGGAAAATGTGATCTTCAAATATAAGACTCAAATGAGGCATAAAAAGGGATATCAGAAAGGCATATCATAAGGGGTTTAATGATACTGAACTGCTTATAATCCTGTTTGGGAAGATGATGTTGATAACTCATAAGAACTTTCCTCATTTATTACAGCAGTTAGGAGCATATATAGACAGGGCATTGAATTGAATTTGAAGGAATAATATATTACAATAAAATATATACTATATATAAAAAACAATATATTAAAAAGTTATAGGTGAGTGAGAAATGTACTGGGAAGGGAAAGGGGGAGGTGGAAGGCAGTAAGCTATTTCACATAAAAGAGGTATGAAAAAGGTTTTACAATGAAGTGGAAGGGGAGGAGGTGAGAGGGATTGAGTGAAACTTACTCTTATAGAAAATGGCTCAGAGAGGGAATAACATACAAACTCAACTGGGTGTAGAAATATATCTTACCCCAGAGGAAAATATATCTTAATCTACAGAGGAAAGGGATAGGAAAAAAGAGGTAGGAAGGTGATAGAAGGGAGGGAAGATTGTGGAAGGGGGGTAGTCAGATGCAAAACACTTTTGAAGATGGACAGGGTGAAAAGAGAGAGAAAATAAATGGGGATGGGGTAATAGTATGGAGGGAAGTACAGTTAGCTATAGTAACTGTTGGAAAATATTGAAACAAATTTCTCTGATAAAGACTTCAATTCTCAAACATAGAGAACTGAGTCAAATTTATAAAAAAGTCATTCTCCAATTAATAAATGATCAAAAAGTATGAAGTTTTTACATAATATTATCAATGCTATCTATTTAAATCACTTAAAAAATGTCCTAACTCACTACTGAAAGATGAAATGTGGGTTGGGACAATTCTGAGATACTACCCTATACCTATTAGATTTGCTAATGGGACATAAAGAAAAAGTGAAAAATGGTGGAGGGTATAAGGGAAAATGAGGAGTTATGAAGTGAAACAAAAATTCTGTAGAGTAATTTGGAACTACACCCAAAGGCTTATAAAACCAAGCCTACCCCTTGACCTAGCAATCCCACTATTAGGTCTATATACTGGAAGAGATGAAAAACAAAAACGAAAAGGACCTATACACATAAGGATATTTATAGCAACTCTTTTCTAGTATTAAGGAACTGGAGATTGAGGAGATGCCCATCAGTTGAGGAATGGCTGAAAAAATTGTGCTAAGTGATTATGAAGAAATGCTATTCTTTTATAAGAAATAGAGCATACAAGATGCTCTCAGTAAAAAACTTACATGAGCAGATGCAATGGGTAATGTACTATATATACACAGTAACAGCAATGTTGTAGGATGATAAGCTGTGAATGACTTGTCTTTTCTCAGCAATCTGTGACCCAAGAGAACTCTAAAGGTCTAATGGCAAAGAATACCATCCATACCAGACAGAACTGATGAACAGATTGATGCATAATTTTTTTAACTGTATTTTTCTTGAGGTTTCCCTTTTCTTGGGGGGTTATGTTTACTTTTTCTTGATTTATTGTGGTAATGATTTTCACGACTACATTTTTTTTTTGTTTTAGCAAGGCAGGCAATGGGGTTAAGAGTCACACAGATAGGTAATTATTATTAAGTGTCAGAGCCAGATTTGGACTCAGGTCCTTCTGACTCTAGGGTCAGTGCTCTATCCACCATGCCACCTAGCTGACCTTGACTACATATTTCTAACCTCTATCAAATAACTTACTTTCCCAATAAAGGGGATTGGGGTGGGAGGGAGAGAATTCAGAAATCAAGGTTCTAAAAATAAATGTTGAAACTTGCTTTTGCATGTAACTGGGAAAAATAAAATAAAAGACACAGAAAAGAAGAATAAGAATCATCAGACAAGAGTTTGGAAAATCAGAGAAGAACTATGTCATGAAAAACCAAGAAGGAAAGACTTCTTAAATCACAGGGATGGTCAGCAGTGTCAAAAGCTACAAGAAAGATAAGGATTGAGAAAAAGCCATTAGCCTATGATAAAACCTCTTTGTTCCTTCCCCATAAACTAGACTGAACCTAATTTTATTTTATTTTTTAGGTTTTTGCAAGGCAAATGGGGTTAAGTGGCTTGCCCAAGGCCACACAGCTAGGTAATTATTATTAAATGTCTGAGGCCAGATTTGAACCCAGGTACTCCTGACTCCAAGGCCAGTTCTCTATCCACTGCACCACCTAGCCACCCTGAACCTAATTTTAAATGACTAGCTTTAAGATACCAGAAAATAGAACAAGGGAAATAGCAACTTGTCTATGGTTCATGAATTACACTGATATGTTTCTCTGAAGGAAGTCATTCCATTAATCTGAAAGAATAATCAAACTTTGATTCTAATTTTGCCTAATAAGAGACACTTTTCTGAACTTTTCTGCCACCCCCTACTATACTCTCCCCCAGCTTATGCTAGAATTGAAACTGTAGGTATTAACTACATTTCTAGGAACTATTATTCAAAGCAAGTACAAATGTGTAAACATTAGTCCATTTCTCCTGTTCAGTGACAAATCAGTGATATCTAAGTGCCAATTTAGGTTTTTACTGTATTCCACATTATTGCATAATTACCTACCCATTTAAAAGGGAGTATCTTCATCTGAATGCAGCCCAAGTCATTAATTCAAAACTTACTGAACATGAATATATTCAATCCAATTCAACATAATTTTCTCCATCAAATTTTGTTTTCTTTAAAAACAAACAAAAAGTCCAAATCCTATCCAAACCAAGCTCACTTTACTTACTTCTGGACATTTGATAGAATTATCCTCTGAATGAAACAAGGTTTCATTTCAAACAAGATGACAAAAAGAACACCACACTCACAAAATCTAGTCCTGAGGGTGAAAAGAAAAGAAGAGTGGAAATATTCCTATTTAAATCAAATTCCTCTATCCCATAAGAGGGGAAAAAAATCTGGAAAAAATGATTTATCAGACCTAATTAATTTCCACACAAGATGCTGATCACATTCTTACATGAGGCTGGATTCGGTCATGGAGGAGAGACATTGGTAATTTGCTTTGCTTCATGACAACTTGATATGGATCCTTCATAACTTTATCCATTTCTTCTTGGAATTTCTGTAATGATGACTGCTTAATCACACGTGTATTTCCTGTTTTATAAATGAAGGATGGTTCAATTTAATATAACTATGTTACTGTGAATGGCAGATTTTTAACTTCCCATTTCTTAAATACCTGCCATTCAATAAACTAAATGACTACACATGGAAAACCTAATAGGAACAAAAAAATGCTAGAGTAAGAAAAAAATGTGTCCATTTACTTCTACTTTTAGCCCTAAGAAAATTTTGTTTTTTAAAAGACTTTCCTCCACTCATTCCTAACAATAGCTCACCCATTAATTGGTCAAATAATGAGTTTAACCTCCTGACCTCAACATTTCAAAAGACCTGCAATTCTCCTCCTGTGGATACTTCCTTTACTAACTGGGTTTATAACTCCAAGGTTAAAAGATCTGAATTGTTGTGACAAAACATTCATTACCCTGGTTGACAACCTGGTAGTGGAACTTCTCCTAACCAGGTTCATGCTGGAACAAATGTCTGTCACTGGGCTCATATAAGACTTTAAGTTTAGTAAACACCCTGCCAGAACTTAATTTCTGTTGGCACAGCCTTAAAGAAACCCATCCTCTCCACACTATGATGAGGCATTAGAGGAAGACATCAGTAGGGATGAAATAAGAAAATAAACATACTTTTGAATGGAGTTGGAGTTGATGAATTCCCTTTCTGATAGATTTGGCAAGGGAACTGGCACTCAATCAGAAGTAAGTGAACAAGTATGAAATAAATAGAGGCTCAGTACAATGTCATGTTTACTATCCCTAAGTAGGGGAAGCCTTGCAAGAATTGCTGAGTACTGTTAACAGGATGTTTTAAATCAATATATTCATGCAAGGGAACAAAGAAAAACAAACACTGAATATCCTTTGGATAGATATCATATAAGTCTTAAATGCTAAGGAATTCCATGCAATTAAACTATGTTCTACAATGTAAATGCATATCTAGAGAATTCAGGTCCCAGAAAAAAATTTTCTACAACCTGCTCTGACATGGAAAGAGTGTTATGAAGCATGAGCAGCACAAGAAGAACCCACTATAATATACCCACTAGCAAGCAACTTTGAGTGATGATCAATGATGGACTTGTTCATTTCAGCAGTACAATAATCAAACACAATTCTAAAAGACTTGTGATGGAAAATACCATCCATATCCAGAGAAGGAACCAAGGAATTTAAACGCAGACAAAACTTACTATCTTCAATTTTTACAAGTTATTTTATGTATTGTTTTTCTTTTCTCCCTAATTTTTTTTGTCCATTTTGATTTGATTCTTCTTTCACAACATGATTAATATGGATCTATGTTTGGCATGGCTATACATATATAGACTATATTAGATTGCTTTATGGAGAAAAATGTAAAAACTCAAAACCTCGCAAAAAAAAGATTGTTGAAAAAAAGGAATGATGATGATGATTTTCAGAATAATCTTATTTCTGTATGTTAAAGGGTTATTAGTTTTGCATATAGTGAAATGATATAATTTACCTAGATTTGAGTAAAGTATAGGACAAAGTCAAAAAGATTAAATTAAAAATTAAATTAAATTAAAAAAGATACTTCATTACAAGAAACCAAGATTCTTCTAAATCTGAAGGTTGCTGGACCTCAAGCAAAGGAATCAGTAGGGATAATTTGCTTTTTCCACACATGAGGAAGTCTGGTTATGTCAGTAATATCCCATTTGCTTAGATATGGCTTAAAAGACACTACTAGTAGGTTAAAAGCATGATAATAAGGGTAGAGTTTCAAGATGGAACCTGTATGAAGCTTTGAAACATAAGACTAAGACTATCCTTTTCCTGAAAGCCATCAATGAGATGCTATTGCCAACATTATTTCCATATGGCCAATCAAAAAAAAAAGGGAGTTTTGAAGGTATTTAAAAATTTTTTTGACTAACATGGTCAAAGTCTGTTTGTTAAATACTGTGCCTATGGACCTACATCAACAACAACAACCTCTCCAGTCAACCAAAAACCAGAAAGTTTTTAAAGGCTTTTTATGTCATTAAAGATGTGTTTCTAGAAGACTTAAGTAATTAGTAACAATTACAAATTAAAATAAGCTGCAGTTGAAATACTACCATCACACCCATTTATGAGAAAGCAGCAAATAATTTTTCTTGGATGAGTAAACAACACTGATTTATAATCTGAGTACTTTGAAGGGGAAGAGGGGAAAAAAAATCACTATCCTACATAGTTGTGGATACCTGTTCTCTTTCTTTTTTAAAAAAATTCTTATTCATTTAAGGCAATGGGGTTAAGAGTGACTGGCCCAGGGGCGGCTAGGTGTCATAGTGGATAAAGCACCAGCCCTGGAATCAGGAGTACCTGGGTTCAAATCTGGTCTCAGACACTTAATTACCTAGCTGTGTGGCCTTGGGCAAGCCACTTAACCCCATTTGCCTTGCAAAAAACAAACAAACAAACCAAAAAAAAAAAAAGAGTGACTGGCCCAAGATCACCCTGCTAGGCAATTATTAAGTGTCTGAGGCCGGATTTGAAGTCAGGTCCTCCTGACTCCAGGGCCGGTTCTTTAGCTGCCCTGGTCACTATTCTCTAACTAAATACTGCTATCAAAGACCTAAATACTGCTATCAAAGACCCTGAATATTTTACTCCATCTAGCACTGAATATTATTCATAAAATAAATGGAATAAATAGGTAGACAATACAAATACTCACCAAACCATTTAATATTGGGTTCCACTCTTGCCACTGTGCCAGAAGCCACTGACGACTGATACTGTAGAGGTTTAATTACCTTACCACGTCGGTTTCTAAATTGAAGAAATATGTTTTGGTTAGTGATATAAAGTCAAATGACAATGAAAAAGTTTGATTACTGATGACCCAAGAAACTTTGATTTTGAAAGCTAAATGAATAAAGATTTCAGAATTATAATCAGCAATAGCAACTGTGGAAAAATAATGAAGTAACTTCACTGATGGACTCATAAATACAAAAAAAGTGTCCCATTCAGCTGAATCAGATGACCATAAAACAATTTACACACCCATTTGTGAAAAGCAGTAACTGATTTCTCTTGGATGAATAGTAAATGATGCTGATTTATAAACTGTGTACTGGGGGGCAGAAGAGGATCATGTACTTGAATGTTTTTGGTACAGGCTGGGCTGGTTTAAATGAATTTTAAGCAGTGGCTGACTTATTCTAAAATTCAAAATTCTAAACAAAATTGCAAAATAAATGACTAAGGCAGATTGATTTAATCAAAATTTTAGTTATAATACATTTTTTAAGAATGGACAGAGAATCTAATTACCAAACAAATTAGGACCAGCTAGTAAAATGCCACCCTCAGCAAGTCACTGTAGAAAAGGCTGTCTCAGCAGAATCACAGCCACTGTTTTCCAATTGTCAGAATTTTTTCATTTTAAAATTTGACATTAAGAGAGTAGAAAGGAGTAAGTCTTTCGGCTGTTCTAAACCAATACCTCCATATTCTCTGCCTCAAGAAAACCATTTTTCAATCTGGTAGTTAAAAAACTCTCAGCTACAGGACAATTAGCAAAAATATTTATTGCCTTTCAACTTAATACCATAATAGTATAAATCTGGAAAAGCTTCAAAGCAATTTTTGAAAACATACAGATTTTATTTATGTCAAAGCATGGCTTACATAAAGCACTAAGGTTAGATAAGGATAAGGTATATAGTAACATCCAAGCTCACCTGCGTTCCTTTTGCCGATACATATTAAGACGCCGAATTGTTGCACGGTCCCGCATGTTTTGACCCCCAGCTCCTTTTACCCGATCTACAACATAAAAAAGTTAGATGGCAGACAGTCCAATTGACAAGTCACTTCTTATACTCCAATGACAACCAGATAAGTGAATTGAAGATGTTGGTGAAACAGCAGCCTAAACCCTTTTAAAAAATAAGCCTTGGGGTGGCTAGGTGGCAGTGGATAAAGCACTGGCCCTGGAGTCAGGAGTACCTGGGTTCAAATCTGGTCTCAGACACTTTAATTATTAATTACCTAACTGTGTGGCCTTGGGCAAGCCACTTAACCCCATTTGCCTTGCAAAAACCTAAAAACAAAAATAAGATCCTGATTTTTTTTTAGGTTTTTTTGCAAGGCAATGGGGTTAAGTGGCTTGCCCAAGGCCACACAGCTAGGTAATTATTAAGTGTCTGAGACCGGATTTGAACCCAGGTACTCCTGACTCCAGGGCCAGTGCTTTATCCACTATGCCACCTAGCTGCCCCTAAAAACAAAAATAATAAAAAATAAGCCTTCTTTTTAGTTTAAAAATATATTATCATGAAAGGATAATTATTTAGAGCCACATGAACTGAAACAACTTTTGCTTCAAACCATGATCTGCTGTTTAATACTACCATTTAAATCCCTCCGTTTAGGTAATGATAAGTAAGGCAAATTCTAGCTTGGCAATCATCTCTGTAACTTGAACAATCAGGCACTTCAATTAAACAGATACACACACACACACACACACAACTTTCCTTTGAAATAAAAATTTTCATCCTACAATCCATTGTCTTCACCATATGAATTTTTAAAAAGTACATTGATAACTGATGCAACTTGGTCCTTTCAAGGTAATCTTAAATTCCATTGCTACTAGTTTTAAATCACCTTCTTATCCTTCAATAGAGGTAGAATTAAGATCTTGCATCCCAAAACTAGACTGAATTAAATAATAGTATTTGAGGAAAATTTCCCAAGATCACTGAATCGAAAAATTAGAAGACCTGTCAGTTCTAATTGCTCTAATGTCACTTAACTTTTGCCAACTATAAAATGGGGATAATAACAGCACCCACCTAGGTTTGTTGTGAAGCATATAGCAGCAACTGTGGAAATGCTTTTACCCTTTCCTCTCCCCCCATTAACTAGCTGTGTAATCTCTCTCATGCAAATCAGTTAGTTCTCTTATAGATTTTTAACTTGGGATACACCAATCATTTGCTATTTTGGAGGGGGGGTAAAGGGGGGTCACTATAAACATGAATGGGAAAAAAAATTACACATTTATTTTCGTTGTATTTTAACTTCAATTGAGCAATTCCTTCTACTGGGATTAAAAACAAATATTACATAATTCTAAGTAAGGGTTCCTAGGTTTCACTAAATTATCAAAGTGGTGCCCGGCACCCAGAATTAGAAAAACCTTTACCCTAAACAGATCTCTGTTTTCTCAACCATGTAATGAGGGAGCTGGGCTATATGATCTCTATGATTCTTTTCCACTCTAATATTAAATGACTCTGGCTTCAACAACTGAATTTTTAACATTTGATGACAACTCCCAAAGGTTCTTTAATGTAATCAGAGGTTAATTTGCTTTTAAATACTTTAGAATACTATTTCTTTCTACTATTTTCTGCCTGGTCACCCCTAGCTTACATAATTTCCTCAAGACAATGAGAAATCAGGGATTTCCAGTCATTAAACATTGCTAGTTTTACAATGAAATATAACACTTTGAAGAAACAGACTGTCAAAAGATCATCACTTTGTCTTCAGTTAGTATTGAAATTAAAACACCTGTTCCCTCTAAAATCTCCAAAAAAAAACACATTACCATCTCTCTTACTTCATTCCCAGACTCTTAAAGAACCCTTTTCTTCATTAAATTTTACTTTTTTCAAATATCAATCATTTACTTTTTATCTCTTCCCATGGGAAAGAAAAACAAACAAGTATAGTCAAGCAAAGCAAATTTTCAAAATGGCCATGTCCAAAGTGGTTTGTCTTATTTTGGCTATCCATCCATCACTGCTCTGTCAGGAGGTAGATAGTGTTCCTCATTATATTTTTACTGGAATCATGATCAATTATTCTGTTGATTAGAATTCTGAAGCCTTTACAAATTGCTCGTTTTTACAATGCTGATGTTATAATTCTGATTTATTAGTTTCTGGTCACTTAACTCAGCATCAGTCCACATAAAACTTAGCAAGTTTCACGAAAACCATCAGTTTCTTTCTTTCTTATAGCAGTTATATTTATATTCCATAATTTATTCAGTCATTCTCCAGGTAATAGGTTATCTTTTATTTTCTAATTCTTTCAAAAAGCACTACCATAAATATTTTTCTACTTACAAAACCTTTTCTTTTGAAGTCTTTGGAGCACAGGACTAAGAGTGGTGTTGCTAGGTCAAAAGGTATGCAGTTTATACACCCAAAGGGCAACAAAAATGTGCATACCCTTTGATCCAGCAATACCACTACTGGGTCTATACCCTGAAGAGATGATGATAAAAGGGTAAAAACATCACTTGTACAAAAATATTCAAAGCAGCCCTGTTTGTGGTGGCAAAGAATTGGGAATCAAGTAAATGTCCTTCAATTGGGGAATGACTTAGCAAACTGTGGTATATGTATGTCATACAACACTATTGTTTTATTAGAAAGGAGGAATGGGAATTCAGGGAAGCCTGGAGGGATTTGCATGAACTGATGCTGAGTGAAATGAGCAGAACCAAGGTTAGTCATCACCCCCATGTTGCTGTTAGGGTGTACAGTGTTTTTCTGGTTCTGCTCATCTCACTCAGCATAAGTTCAGTTTCCCCCCACCCCTAAATTAAAGGAAATAGTCCTTGAACTTTGTTCAAACGCCACAGTTCTTTATTTGGATACAGATGGTATTCTCCATTGCAGACAGCCCCAACTTGTCCCTGATTGTTGCAATGATGAAATAACTGATATCTTACTATCTGATCTTGTTATCTCTCATACTTTATGTTTCTTCTTTAAGGATATGATTTCTCTCATCACACTCAATTTGGATCAATGTACAACACAGAAACAATGTAAAGACTGACAAATTGCTTTCTGTGGGGGAGGAAAGTAAGATTGGGTGAAAAATTGTAAAACTCAAAATAAATAAAATCTTTAATTAAAAAAAGAGTATCATCAAAGAAACAGATGAAGGTAAAAGAAAATGGACTGGTTATGTAATAAGAGTGAGGGATAACTGATGGACAGACCACATGCTCTATTGATATCTTCACAATACCAAGAGAAAATAAAACTTTTTTTGGTGCAAAAAAAAGTATGCAGTTTAGAAATTTTTAGGGCATGGTTCCAAATTACACAGTTTTTCTTAAAGTCAAGAATGTACTGACATTTTAGATCTGAAAATGCTCAAGTCTATTATACTGAATATCCATTTTATGTATAAAAATGAGGTGGTTTAAGGTAGGAGGTCTTTAAGTTCCTTTCCAGTGCTTATTCAAGATTTTGTAACTGGAAATGAAGCTGCACTTCTGGACAAACTCTTCCAAAGAGAGAGCCATGCTTCAATTACAGTTTCTATTGACTTCAGAATAAACAAATTTAATATGAAAAGTGAAAACCACCAAGTTTACTACAATTGTAAACATCATAATCTCTTGCTTTAAATGATCCAGGTTTCCATAACTTCTGAGTTGTTTTTTTAAGGGTACTAAAAAAGGAGATGATGCTAGGGACCAGATCTACTGTACTTTTCCCATGGAGTAATTTAAATCAAAAGTAAGTACAAGATGTTGTCAAATGTAAGGGGCTAAAACTTCAGCCTATCCTGCTTAGATGTCCATCTAACTTTGCATATTAGAAGTCACAAAAATTGAGAATCTTGGGGGTTTGAAGAAGTCTCAGAGATCATCTAGTCCCACCTGTATCTGAACAGGAATTTATTCTATAGCATCTTCAACAGACTATCATACAATTTTACTTCAGTGATCCAAGCTCGTCAAATCACTGCTTAAGGATCTCCACTGAAGAGGAATACTACCACTTGAGACAGACTATTTTACTTTTGGACAGCTCTTGTTAGGAAGTTTTCCCAGCCAAAACCTACCTTCCCAATTTGCACATACTGCTCCTACTTCTGCTATTAAATCCTTGAGTTGGAAACTTAAGCGACTATATTAAACAATCCATCCTTTAATATTCGACAAGAAGGAAGCTAGAGAGTTTGGTCACCACTTCCAAAGCCCTGCCCTCTGCAAATCTACTCAGTTCAGTTCATAATCTAGAGATGTCCGAATATGTCACTGTTGATGCAAATGTGGTGGCTTCCTAGAGTCTAAACATATGATTTTTTTTTATTTCTTTACTTTTTTTTTCAAGGCAATAGGGTTAATTGGCTAGCCCAAGGCCACACAGCTAGGTAATTATTAAGTGTCTGAGACCGGATTTGAACCCAGGTACTCCTGACTCCAGGGCCGGTGCTCTATCCACTGAGCCACCTAGCCGCCCCCAAAACTTTAATACATAATCGATACCAACTATCATTCCCACAGAATCTTGGACATCACCAAGCCCAAGCTCTCTCATGGAACAGAAGTGTAAGCAGAGGTCTACGGGGCACATAGCTTTAGGGCTGACAAGGTTGAAGCCACCTTCCCCCGTTTTACAGTGCCCAAGGCAGGGCCTCGGGCTCCTAAACCCCCACGCGCTCGCCCCCCATGGCAAGGGACTTGTCCAAGGTCGGGGTCGCTCATCCAGGAGGCCCAGGGCCTTTCCCAAAATACCACGCTGCCCCCCCCCGGCTTGGGACATCTCGGGGTGCCCCCCCCAGCCTCCCTTTCCCTTCCTCGCCCCTCCTCCCCCGTACCCGGGTTGGTGCTAGAGTTGGACGGGTTGATGGAGCTCCGTCCTTTGTACTTGGGCTTCACCATCGTGGCAGCGGGTCGGGGTCCGGGGCCTGAGGGAAGTAAGATTCAAAGTTGGGGTTCCGGGTCTGCAACGGCGACGGCGTGAGGAACTTGGCAACTACTACGACGGCCCCCGCGCGCCGGGAAAGGCGTCACTTCCGGCGTGCCCGCGACGCCTTCCCGAACCTCTCCTCCTCGCGGCTACTTCCGGCCAGAGCACACACGCGCGCGCACGCGCAGATCGCGCTCCTTTCCGCGCCTCCGGGCGCGCCCCCGCACCTGACGACTGCGCAGCCTCCGGAGCCGCCGCCCCGCCCCCGGCCACGCTCCGCCCCCGCGGGCCACGTTCCCCCTTGCGGGTTGGACAAATCAGACCCAAACTCTGGGCGCTCCTCACGCCTTCTCCCACATTTGTGTATTTCTCCATCCGGGCGCCCCCCTTGGACCCCCCTCGAGCTGGCGAGGGCTGGAGCCGCGCGCTTTGCTCCTTGTTCTTCCGCTCTGTGCGGCAGAGGGGCTCACCCAGGGCAGGAGCTTAACAGATGCCGAATGTATGAATGAGTGAATGAATGAATGAATGAATGGATAAAGCATCTGTTAAGTGCTTACTACAGATAAAGCACAGAGCTAGTTACAAGATACAAATAGAAAGACTGCTCTCATGGTGCTCACATTCTAGAGGGAAGAGAGCAAAGGAGGTTTCCTTTGCAAAACCGAAGGTCTCATGGTCCTTAGGGTGTGGTAGCAAAGTTGATGGTAATACCCTTTTTTAACAGCATTTCCACAAATAAAAACTGTATCAGTTTATAATGTTGGAACATTTGACAATGCCAAGGTTGGTGACAAAGGTATTTCCCAAATCTTTAGTAGCTATACCTGTAGCATCCTATGGAAACAATTGCCAGGCAACACCTCCACAGGGTTTACTTCTGAAAGTTTGCTATTCTTCTTTTGGGTTCAGGATACTGGGCTGTCCCCAACAGGGGAAGTCTGTTGTGAAGAGAGATGGTGGTCAAGGTGGCAGTTTTGATTTGACTTCTCTGACACATGCTACTGCCTCTTGTCTCTTTTTCCAGGTGCTCCTCCCCTCCCCACTCCAGTTCAGCTGGCCTGTTCCCACTATGAGCAACTGGATAGGGTTCACTGGCCGTTTTTCTGCAGGAGCTGCTCCCCTACTTTAATAAATCTCTATTTTCTTTCCAAAACCTGCATTCCTGAGTCTGAATCGCGATTCTTTGCAGGGCAGAACTGAACCCAAGAAACAAATCAGTGGCTACATGAAGGCTGTACTGGTGGATAACAGTAATAGAAGAGATCTAAAACCACAGCTAGCAGAGGTGGCAGTCTTAAAGAATTTAGCTGGCAGGGACTAATGAGAACACCAAAGTGGAAGGGACCTGAGAGCCCAAAAAACTTCAGAGATTATCACTTCCAATTCCTTCCTTTTTAAAAAGAATCACTAATACATACATACATACATATATATATATATATATATATATATAAAATGTTTAGCATAATTGTACATATAGAACCTATATTGGATTTCTGTTGGGGAGAGGGGAAAAGGGAAGGAGGGAGAAAAATGTAAAACTCAAAACCTTGCAAAAAAAAAAATGATTGGTGAATACTACTTTGTAAGTTGTTAGAAAAATAAATGAAAAATAAAAATAAAAAAATCATTGACACATTAGGTTTTTATAGAGCAGTTACTTCTCAATGCTGGACACTTGTGATACAAGAGGACTTTTCGAGACATTCACACACATATAAAAGAGAATAAGTTAAACAATACTATCTGATACATTGTTCATAACTGAAAGAACATGAAGTATACATTTTAATTCACTGTTTTAGGACAGAAATATGTTTTTAACATCCATCATCATTCCAGAACCCACCTTGTTCATTATATTTGATCCAAATTCTTTTGTCTTTTAGTTTTGTATTCATTTACAATTGAAGTGTACACTAACCAGTTAATCCATAAATATAAGCATTTACTAGGTGACAGGTACTGAGTTGTTCTCTTGATTTTTCTTACTTCACTCATCAAGTAATAAAATTCTTCCACAGACTTTTCTGAATTCTTATTTGACATTTCTTAAGGTATAATAGTATTCTATTACATTCATTTTCTTCCATCAATCTTCTCCACCAATCAGCAGCAACATTATTTCCAGATAAAATGTTGCTATGAATATCTAGAAACTTTTTTTCTGTCTTTGAACTCTTTGTGAGCAAATGCCTATGGGGAGGATTCCAGGAACAAAGTATACATGGAAAGTTTAGAAACTTTTCATGCATGATTCCAAGTGACTTTTCAGAATGTCTAGACTAAGTCATATCATAAACAACAGTGTGTTAATGTTCCTTTCTTACAGACAACACAACACTGATTATCTTCAACTTGTATCACCTTTGTCAATGTGAAGCACCTTCATTTTACAGAAAAGAAACCCATGACCAAGGAAACAGTGACAACAAAGGACATTCCTGAGACAAATAGTAAGAGTTAGGATCAATATTTGAGTCTAAATTCTCTAATTTCAAATCCAGCCTTCTTTCCCATGACTACATTGCCAGGGACTCTACTCCTTCCAGGAGAAGATGCAAAATCTTCAGTTGAATATGTAAAACCACTACAACTATCAGTCCTTCAGTATCAAAGAGGACAACCTCAACCAACTAAATGATTAGAGGCATGAGTTGAACAAATAACATTTATTATAGCAAGGGGTATGCATTTACCAGGATTGTTCCCTCCCAGGACCTGATTTATATTAAACAGAATTGTTGGGGATGATCTGGTTGCTGCAGGAGTCTCTTGGCCTTAAATTGGTTTGGAATCCTCCAATATCAGCAAGGCACTACAGCACTTCATCAATGCTGGGTAAGCACTAGCATGTGTTATCGGGCAACAGAATTCCACAATCAGGTACATTCTAACCTGTCTCTTGATCCTCAAAGACCTTCCTTGGCTTCTTTTCCTCTATATCAATGAATAACCATGGCATACTACCAACATCAGACAGTAGTCATCAGGTAGCAGGATGCAACATCCTCATACACCCTGTCACTCAATGAATGAATCATTTCCATTTTTATTTGTAAGTCATTCCCGAATGGCCTTGCCCTTCACAAAGTAAAAAGAACTCTCCCAAAGTTATGGCCACTTCTCCAGGATCAGTTGCCTTACCACACTGGATGCTGTTTGTGATCCGGGTTATCCTCTTGATCATCCTGGGGCAATGAAGGCAATCACTGTTCCTCTGGAATGGTGCTTGCTTCTCTCTCAGGACCAACTGACCCATGTTCAACTATTGTTCACATGGAACCTTTCTCTACTTCAAAGTTCGCATTTGAATATTTGCTACTATCACCAAGATGTCCATTCGCAATTTAGTTGCCACCTACCTTTTCATTCTTATTTGATTTTTCCTTTCTATCATACATTCTCTATTTTAATCAAACTCAACTGATCGCCCACCCCAGTCTATGACATCCCATCTTCCTACTTCTTACCCCAAATGATCTCTGAGACAGGGAATGCTTTACTTACTTTCTTCTATCTCTGAATCTGTAGCTTCTTTCAAAACATAGAACAGTTACAGCTACCTACACAAAACATTTTCGGTTCTTACTTCTTCCCTACTATTATCACCCTCACCCTCTGGAAATTACTCTGTATTACTTAATTTTTACTTTAGACTTAAACTCTGATATTTAGAATTTACTTGTATACCCACTGTATTCCCTTCCACTCATCCACCTACCACTCCCCACCACCACCACACACAAACACAGACATAGTAACAAAATATGGACCACACATTTCTTGAAGGTATGATATGGCTTCATTTTTTGGGGCGGGGGAGACCTGGAAGAGCAGCCAAAAAAGACCCCTCCCCAAAAGGCAAAATATCCAATGAGGGACTTGGGTCACTCCCACTTCACCACCCCCTCCCATGGACTCTGGGAGAGAACTTAAGGAGGAGGAGGAGCTCCACCCTCTTCGACCTTCCAGTCTCCTGCTGAACCCTAGCCAGCTGGCCTGGCCAAATTCAATCAGCAATCCCTGTGGTCTTCTCTTAAAACTTTCTAATTTTTCTATCCCTTTCTTAGTATACTGTAACTTCCTTTAATAAACCTCTATTTTCTTTCCAAAACCTGCATTCCTGAGTCTGAGTTGCAATTCTTCACAGTGCAGAATTGAACCTAAGAAACAAATCAGCGGCTACATGAAGGTTGTAAAACCACAGCTGCCAGAGGTGGCAGCATTGTATTCCCAGTATCTGACACAATATCTTGTATATAGGAAGTGCTTAATGCATGCTCTTTGAATTGAATTTGAAAAAGGCAAGTGGATTACATGAGTGTGAAACTACTTTCTACCAGAGAATCTTAGGTCATTCCTTTTCTGTGTAAAACAGAATCCTGCCTCCACAGATCGGAGGCTTCAAAGGAAGTTAGGAAACAGGCAAATCATGGACATTTTCTGGGACTCAGTTTACCCATCCATAAAATGGAGGCACTGTATCAGGTCCTTTCCAGTTCAAATTCTTTAAAACGTGATATTCTTTAAAGCTGCACACCAAGAGATGCCCTAGCAAAGTCTGGTTCTGAAGTTGGTGGTTCCAATAGCCAAAGCAAAAACTGTTGAGGGCTCAGAATTTTATCCCTGGCACCTCCAATTCTCAGTCTGAAATTTAAAGCCCTTCCTAGTTTGACTCCCTTCTGCCTTTTCTTGAGAAAGTATCATGTCTTTGTTCCCTGTATCCTAAACTAAAAGGTGAGTCACCTTTCAGTATTCCCTGTGTTTTGTCAGGGTAGAGATAAAACTTTTGAGCAGGAGAAAGGGGCCAGGGTGAGGGCAAATTTGGGCCTATGTTACAGCTTATTTAGTAAAAACAAATAACTTTTTATGAAGGGAGGCACCTCATTTCGGGGGATTTGGTGCTTTATTTGTTTTCCTGTGTCCAAAAGAAAATAAATAAACCTAGTACCCGAGCTCAGAAACATTCCTCCTAGAGCAAAACCAGACCAAATCCCAGACATAAGCTGGAAAGATATTCCCTTCTCTTGTTCCCCCAAGGTCAAGGACAGAGCTGAGATGAAACTCAACCCTAATGCAAAGGTTCTAGCCCCAATGCTGATATTGAGAAGACCTTTAAAAATTATTGTGAAAACTCCTTCATGGTCTGTAAGGGATTGATGGTACTTTCTCAAGCTCCCCCAAAATGCTTTTTTGAACCCCAGAATCAGAAGTACAGATTAGCCCCAGAAAGATGAAAGGTTAAAGTATTGTCCAATGCTGCAAATTGGTAGAAAAACAGAATAAACACGGATGGCAAAAATCAGCTCATGAGCTCATATGGTCTTTGATCAGAGACATAATTTCATTATGAAATTTTGAATCAGGCTGTTGTGAAGTCCTGCCAAGGAGTTTCATTTTCCCAGATGATATGGCGGGTTATTTCTCTCCTCTTTCGTAGTCTATTTGGGTTTACCATATTAACTTTCTCCTTTATAATGCCCAGTCCTTTGCAATGGCTTCTTCTGAACTCTAGGAATTGTCTTCAATTTTGAACCAAGTTAGCAATCAGCCAAAATTAATAATGCTCAATTTGTGGTATGGCTGTGGGTCTGGCCCCCTATTCTTCTCAATCAATTAATTAATAAGCATTATATAAGTCTCAACTCTATTCCTAGAGCTGGGCTTAGGCCACAAAGCTAAAGATTTAATTGCTCTCAGGAAGTTTACATTCTTTAGGAATTGAACCACTTTTTTACCTAACACAATTTATTAAAGATTTTATTTATTTTGAGTTTTACAATTTTTCCCTTAATCTTACTCCCTCCCCCACCCCACCCCCCACAGAAGGCAATTTGTCAGTCTTTACATTGTTTCCATGTTGTACACTGATCCAAATTGAGTGTAATGAGAGAGAAATCATATCCTTAAGGAAGACTATAAAGTATATAAAGAGATAGCAGGATCAGACAATAAGATATCAGTTTTTTTCCCCTAAATTTAAGGTAATAGTCCTTGGGCTTTGTTCAAACTCCACAGTTGTTTCTCTGGATACAGATGGTATTCTCCATTGCAGAGAGCCCCAAGTTGTTCCTGATTGTTGCACTGATGAAATGAGCAAGTCCATCAAGGTTGATCATTGCCCCCATATCGCTGTTATGGTGTACAGTGTTTTTTTTGGTTCTACTCATCTTATTCAGTATCAATTCATGCAAATCCCTCCAGGCTTCCCTGAATTCCCATCCCTCCTGGTTTCTAATAGAACAACAGTGTTCCATGACATACATATACCAACGGTTTGCTAAGCCATTCCCCAACTGAAGGACATCTACTTAATTTCCAATTCTTTGCCACCACAAACAGGGCTGCTGCGGTGAATATTTTTGTACAAGTGATGTTTTTACCCTTTTTCATCATCTCTTCAGGGTATAGACCCCGGAGTGATATTGCTGGATCAAAGGGTATGAACATTTATGTTGCCCTTTGGGCGTAGTACCTAACACAATTAAAAAATTTTTTTTGATAGTATTTCCTGCTATCTGGATGTCTAAATCAAGATTCTCATTTGAAATTCAGACTTTGGATACTTATTCCATTGGTCAAGTTGCTTCCCACCTAAGACCCCTTCCAGTTGTAGTTCTACTAGGTATGTAATCCTATGTAAGCACTATCAGCCTAATTTTTCTTTTCTATAAAATGAAGAGAATAGGTCTGTTGAAAGAATCACAAGAAATAATATATGTAAAGTGTTTTTACAAACCTAAAACTTCAGGTTCAGTTGTTTTTCAGTCATGTCTCACTCCTCAGAGCCCCATTTAGGGTTTTCAAGGCAGAAATATTGTAGTAGTTTGCCATTTTCTCCTCCAAATATTTGACAGATGAGGAAACTGAGGTAAACAAGTGTAAGTGACTTGCTGGTCACCTAGTTTGTAAGTGTCTGAGCCTGGATTTGAACTCAGGAAGACAAATCTTCCTGACTCCAGAACAAGTATCCACTGTAACCACCTAGCTGCCTTCTACAAATGCTAGCTATTTGTTTTCATCATTTAATATGTTCTTGCCCTAAAATCTTTCCTTTTGCCCTAATGCCAATTCCTTGATTTCCTATAATTCTGTAGCAAGAAACTATAATTTTAAATATATATAATATATTTTGTTTTTAGATTGCTTAAAATCCCCCCCATATGTCTTTTCCTACACACTCCCAGAAAGTCATTTCTTATGACAAAGAATTCCTAAAAGGAAGAAGAGAAGAAGGAAAAGAACTTAGCAAAAACCAATAAACACATCACAAAAGTCTGGTGCTAATTGCAATATTCCACACTTTTTAGACCCTCATCCCAGTTTGCCCTGATGATCACATAAAATAGAATTCAGTCTGGATGAAAATAATTCAATTTGGGGCAGCTATGTGGTTCAATGGATAGAACACTGGCCCTGGAATGAGGGGGACACTGAGTTCAAATTCCTCCTCAGACATTTAATAGTTACTTAGCTGTATAACCTTGGGCAAGTCACTTAACCTCATTGCCTAGCCAAAAACTAAATGGTGAAAACTATCTTTACATGTAATTGAAAAATAAAATACTACTCATTGAAAATGATTCAACTTTAACTAGATAGACACTATTTTTTTGAGGAAACCCAAAGCTAAAGGTTGATCAGAACAAAATATGGAGTATTTCTACAGAGACCAAAGCATCATTTTTGCCTCACTCAGTGAATCATAGCACATTGAGACCTGGAATTGGAATTCGATTCTTTCTCGGGCATTTGTTATTATTCTATGACTCTGAGCAAGTCTTTTAATTTTAATGGAGATGGTGTCCCCATCTCTAAAATAAGGATGGTTGTAGATAATCCCATGGATTTGGGACAGGGAGGGACCTTAGACGCCATTCTATTCTCTCATTTTGCAGAGAAGGAAATTAAAGCCTACAAAGTGACTAGCCCAAGGTCATCTAGGTAGTGACAGAGGCAGTATTTAAAACCTCAGGCCTCTGACTATGAATTCATTATTTTTTCCACTATATCAAAGGTATTCATATCACAAGGTTATTATGAGGATCAAACAAGTCCAAGTATCATGCATGTAAGATCATGTAAGAGTTTGGAGCAAAACCCCTTTTTTAGACTTTGCCATTCCTTGAATGGTACATTTGTAGCTTTAAGGCTGTCAGACTTTGAGTAATTATGTTTATATAATTAGGGTCAGGAAATATGTCTGATGGTTGGCAGAGATTAGAGTTATAAACTGGTTATGGGACTTTGCCTACTCCTTTATATGGATGAATGAGAGAAAATGAGAGTTTAAATACAGGGGAACCAACTCTAGTGGAGAGATTTGAGAAGAGAATTTGATCCTGGTTCTTGGGAGATAGCAAATCTTAGTCTAAATTAAGCATAAGGCAGTCAATTTTGGAAGAACTGAGTCACTGAGGACTCACTCTTTATTGTTTCTCTTGGGCCTTTTGCAGAGTACACCAGTAGGAAAGAGGATGTCTCTCTTCTTTTCACTATTAACAATGGCATCTTGCAGCAAAAGCACCTGGCCATAGCATATGTAAGCTTGCATGTATTCAAGACATTATTGTTTGAATCTCAACCTTCTTTCTAGAGAATGAAAGATTCTTAATCTCTTATATGGAATGATCTTAGAATCTAACCTGCTAGCAAAGAAAGGAGATTTCTGGGTCAGTGGCAACTTTGAGAGTTGCCTTATGTCTAATTTCAGTGTAAAGAATTTATGGATTTGAGTTTTCTAAAACATTGCATCTTTTAGAGACAGAAAATTATCTGTTCCTTGTTTCCTAGAGTAAGAAAAGATAGTTCATAGTTCAGCTGGTTCATGCTGGTTTAGTAGAACCAATACCTAATTTTAGGTTGAGTTTGGCAAACCAGTTATTAAAATGGCACTTGTAAACAAGGTTCTCTCCAAGGTGAGTACAGTTCACCCAATGAGTGCAGCTACCCAATATGGCAATCACAAATTTACATTTCCTACTCTTTTAATGTTCTTCTGCTCAACAATGTTTTCTAACTTCCTGCAGTAATGTTCATTCCATCCATAGGTGAGAAAAAAAATTGACTGAACTATGCTGGTAATATTTAGTTATTCATTTCTTAAAACTCATATCTTTGATGAAATACTACATTTTGATTCCCTTGTTTTTGCAACTTCAGTAAAAAAAACCATGTAGCATAAAGAGAAAAACTGCCAAAGAATCAGGGGGTGACAAGTTATTTGTTTCCACTTTGTGTTATGCCCAAAATTCCCCCAAGATATTATGAGTGTGCTGGTGTTCCCTGAATGGTGAACCAATAGGAAGCTGGGACACAGTGAACCTACAGAAATATAGATTTTGAGGATTATCTTATTGCCCATTTTATAAGCCAGAAATAGGAAAAAAAAAGTAGTTACAATAGGTAGAATGAGTTTTAGTTCTGCATATGTTACAACATTGGGCTGCTGGGGTCACACATTTACTTTTGCTCCATAAGGATATGTTTGCTTACTGTGAGTAATATAACATAATCTAGTACCACTTTTATTGTTTTTTTATTTGAGTATTAAATGCATGAAATATTAAACTACCTTTTGGTATATATTTTTTATACTTAAAATGGTTATTAGGACAGAGAATCAGTTGTTAATTTATTTGAATCCCACCACTATACACACTTATTGAGATTTTAATTGAAACTTTACCTAGAAGGATAAGAAATAAAGAAAAGCAACGAAGCAGTGCCCAGTAGCAACCCATGGAACAGCGTCAAATAGAGACTATAAGATCCAAGGCAGGAGAAGTAGTACCAGGACTTCATTGGCTTGAGGCTGCAAGATGATATATATATATATGTATATATATATACATATACAGATATATATATATATACACAGATATATATATATATGTATATCTTCCTTGCTGATGCCTAAGTTATGCATATTTACTATTTGTGTGCCTCTTTACTTATGACTTCTATATATGCCTACTACTCTCTCTCCCCTTTACAAAGGATGAGTTTTTGAGAGAATGCTCCCTAAGTTTCTAGGGATAATATTTTATTGTAACATCTTCTGATTACATTATTTCATGATATGCCTTTGCATTGAAATAATTATGTCCTCTTGACTGATTTACTGATTAGTAAATACATTAATGGGGGCTCCTAAACTAGAGTTTGAGGAATGTTTATGCAGGAGTGTATCTTCTGGGGTAGTCAACTCCTAAGACACATGATCTGCAAAATGAGAGTCAGAATCAATGTGTTCCTTGAATGCCACATATCTAAAGCATTTAGAAAACTTGAAAGTTTATGCTTATGTAAATGTTATTGTTCATTTTTCAGTCATTTTAGTTGTATCCAACTCCTCATGACCACCCTTGTAGTATTCTTGGCAGATACTGGAGTGACTTGCTTGACTTCCTTCTCCAGCTCATTTGACAGATGAGGAAACTGAGGCAGAGTTAAATGACTTGCTCAGGTTCACACAGTTAGTGTCTGAGGCTGAATTTGAACTCAGATCTTCCTGACTCCAGCCTAGCTCTCTATCTAGCTGCCCCTATATAAATAGTGGCTATCATTATTCTTTTTTTCTTTAGTTTTTGCAAAGCAATGGGGTTTAGTGATTTGCCTAAGGTCACACAGGTAGTTATTAAGTGTCTGCGGTCAGATTTTGAACTCAGGTCCTCCTGACTCCAGGGCTGGTGCTCTATCCACTGTGCCCCTATCATTATTCTTATAATTGTTTCTTTTATTATTCCTTCAACCATAGCGACCATGATTATGTTTCAGCAATAGTAGCAGTAGATGACTAGCATCTCTTGGGTAATTCTTTTTTCTTTCTTTCTTTCCTTTTTTTTTTTTTTTGCAAGGCAATGGGGTTAAGTGGCTTGCACAAGGCTGCACAGCTAGGTAATTATTAAGTGTCAGGCCGAATTTGAACTCAGGTACTCCTGACTCCAGGGCTAGTGCTGTATCCACTGTGCCACCTAGCCGCCCTGGGTAATTCTAATAACTTGAACCCTTACAACTAGCACACTGTAATAGGGAAACCAGAGAATTATCTCCCCTTTTGTTTTCTCTGGAGGGTCTTGGAATCCTTAGAGAGGAAGACTGTGGTAGTGACTAAAATACATACATGCTGACTTTGAAAAAATAAATGTTTTGGCTTTGTCCCAAAAGCCTTGATGTTTATGTTGCAGCTAGAGAGTCTTTATTCCTAGGCAGCAGAGTTCCACAATCAGGGTATTAGCCCTTAATTAGGGACAGCTTGTTGGTGTGCACATCTCCAATGTAGCTGGGAGCTTAGACTCATACAGTATATTCCCCTTATGGTTCTCCTTTAGCAATTTGATGATGAACTGACCCCTTCCTGCTGGGGCTTGGAGCCATGCCCCTGAGAAACTTTCCCAACCCCATGGCAGGAGACTCTGAGGCCCTTGCAGAGCTGAGAAGCTGATATTCAGTATCTGTTTACAGGGCTCTCTTTTTTTCCCCCTCCCTTTTCTTTCTTATCCCTAGGAGAATAGAGGAGAGAAACCTTTGTCAGGAAAGCTAAGTGGCAAGAGTTTACATTTGCAAACAGATACAAGAATAACAAGGTGCTGGTAAATCGGGGCTTCATGGGCCAGCATCCCTTGATTTTCTGTCAAGGACGTTTGAGTTTTTCCACGCCACTGGGGTGTTTGTGTACAAGGCTATGTCAAGCCATGGGGATACTCGTTCTACTTATGAGGAAGACATACTAGAGAGTTCAACCCTGGACTTTTGAGACTTTTTTTCCCAAAGTTTATTATTTGGTCTGGTAAGGCTTGTGAAGTTGAGAGGAAAATAGCCTCTATTAGTGTTGGCCAGCTTTGCATGACGGCTAAGGAGCTCTTTAAAAAGATTCCTAAGATCAAATTTTGACAAAATAACCAGCAGCACTCTCACTGACTATGAGATATCTCAGAATCCCTGTGGCCCTTCTGAGCACAGTAAAATCCAACATATGAGTTCTCCAAGGCGCTATTAGAGAGCTCTCTAATTTTGGGTCTAGTTTGTGTAAGCTAAGGTTCCTGGCTTGGGTTTAGGAAAGTTGGTCCAGAACACACACTGATGTGAGAACTCAAAAAAGAGGTCCAAATTGTAGGTAATTGTTTAAGCTTGTATTAGGGCTGGAGGGCCACTTGAAGCTGTCTCTCCCAGTATCAGTGTGTTTCCTATTACAATTGATATTAATCTGTTAAATCATCCTTTTGATTTTTAAAATTGTTGTGTAATTTTTTTTTACCCCCTGGCACTTCTGCCCACCTCTTTCTACTCCTTTCCTTAGGAAAACACTTAGTAGTTAACAAAATAACTTGGAGACTTACCAGAGAACAATGTGATTTTAAAGGACCTGAAAGTGAGTTTCAGAAACCAGATCTCAAATCATACCCAGCAAGTAAGAGCCTTCTGTCAGAAGGGTCAGTCCTGCCTTGGGGGTAGATTCTACCCAGCAAGATGCAGGGGTTTAAAGGGGCCTTCTGCTTCCCTTATGTTTCTATGCTGGTTTAGGATAAAGATGAAATCCTACCCTAGACAAAGACTGGGATGTGGAGGAGGGGAGTGGATGGATAACCTGTGTTCCCAAGTAGCAAAGAGAATCTTTTCTTATTGATATTTTATTTTTCCAATTACATGTTATGAAAGTTTTTCAGTATTCATTCACATGCATATTTATGTTATATAATTTTCTTCCACTCTTCCTTCCCATCCCCCTCCTCTCATCAATGAACAGTAATGAACATTATGTATGTACATTTATTTTATTTTATTTTTTTAGGATTTTTGCAAGGCAAATGGGGTTAAGTGGCTTGCCCAAGGCCACACAGCTAGGTCATTATTAAGTGTCTGACACCGGATTTGAACCCAGGTACTCCTGACTCCAGGGCCAGTGCTTTATCCACTATGCCACCTAGCCGCCCCCTTACATTTATGTTTAACATGTTTACATATTAGTCATTTTCTATATGAGGAATTAGGGCTAAAGGAAAAGAAAGAAAACCCTGGGATAGGAAGGAAAAACATAAGAGAAATTTTTAAAAAGTGAGCATAGTGTTTATCTAGATTGTGCAGTTTTTTTTGTTTGTTTTGTTTTGCTTTTTTTTTTCTTCATCTGGATGAGTATGGCATTGTCCATAACAAGTCTCCTAGGGTTGTCCTAGTTCTCTGAATTGCTGAGAGAACTTGTAGCCATCAAAATTGATCAACTCACAACAGTGTTGTTAATGTGTGCAATGATCTCTTCGTTAGCAGAGAGATTTCTGACCAAGAATTTTGATTTGCTTCATATTACACAGAAAAATTTCTCTACTTTCTCTGGCTCAAGGAAAGTAAATTAAAGTTTATTGATGTCTTTTACCTCTGTAGCTATTTGATTTTTTTAGGTTTTTGCAAGGCAAATGGGGTTAAGTGGCTTGCCCAAGGCCACACAGCTGGGTAATTATTAAGTGTCTGAGACCGGATTTGAAGCCACATACTCCTGAATCCAGGGCCGGTGCTTTATCCACTTCGCCACCTAGCCACCCAGCTATTTGATTTTTTAAAAAATATTTATTTTTGTATCATGGAGTCATTAACTTCTATTTGATCCATTATAATTTTCAAGGAGTCTTTTGAATAGGTAAGATTTTTTTTACATCTTGTATTACTCTATTAGTTAATTGTTCTGTTTGAATCTTTCCTCCAATTTTTTCATTCCCCCCAAAAGCTTTCCTCTAGTCCACTCATTTCATTTATAAAGTCATTTTAAAATTCTTGCTTTATTTCTTCCAGGAATTTTACTTGAATTTGTATCCAAGCTAGGTTGTTCATTGAGGTTTTGCTTGTAGATGTTTTGTAATAGATCTTTTCTTCTGGGTTCCTGTCTTGGATTTCTCTGTCAGCAACATAGTTCCTCATGGTGAGTTTTTTTGGTTTACTCATTTTTCCCACCTTCCTACCTTACTTTGTGTTGGGTCCAAGTTCTGTCCATTTCTGGATGGAATGTCTGGTCTTATTTGATCCAAATTTATATTCTCTGAGGTCCTATGTTGCTTTCTATGTGTTCTTCAAAGATTTCAGGGAAGGTGTAGGCTGAGTACCTGCAGGTTTTCAGATGTCTGGTCCAAGGCAAAGCCTGAATGCTCCCCTTTAGGTCTGATGCCAATTTGGGTCTGGGCAACACAACTATAGGTTTGCCCTGGGTTGGAGCTCTAGTAGATTGCTACTAGCTCTAACCTCCTGTTAACTAGCGGAAAGACTTTCTAGGTTCAGAGTGATAGAACTAGAGAAGAGAAAGTGACAGAAACAAAAGATGGATAGACAGCCAGACTCAGAGACAGAGAGACTGAGAGAGACAGACTGAGAGAGACTAGGAGGTAGATGCTATTTTTGTCCCCATTTTATGGATGAGGAAAACTGAGGCAAACAGAGGATAAGTGACTTGCCTATGGTCACACTATCAATAGGTATCTGAATCTGGATTTTAATTCTGATCAACCTTACTCCAAGTCTAGTACTCTATTTACTGTGTTCCCAATCAGCAGACCACTGTGGGCTCACAGTGTTATTTCAGGGTTAGAGGGTTAATCTACAGGTGATTTAATCATAATTATTTAAATTATTATTAACAAAATCTACAGCAAGACAGTAGGATAAATAAGCAAATACCGATTTTGTGGATTGAATATTATCTCACATAGGCATAAATGACTATTTGGCAAATGAATGTGGATACTATTGTAATTGTCATAGGATCAAAGATTTTGAGCTGACAGTGACCTTAAAAGTCCTTGAGTTCAGCCCCCGATATTATTTTTATTCTTAAAAATCATTTATTTTCTGCTTTATATGGTTGCACATATATTACTTATATCAAATTGTTTTCCATTTTAGGAAAGAGTAAAGGGAGGAAGGCAGAATAAGGGGAGGGAGGGAGAAAATTTGGAACTCAAAACTTTTTTTTAGGTTTTTTGGCAAGGCAAACGGGGTTAAGTGGCTTGCACAAGGCCACACATCTAGGTAATTATTAAGTGTCTGAGACTGGATTTGAACCCAGGTACTCTTGACTCCAGGGCCAGTGCTTTATCCACTATGCCACCTAGCCGCCCCATGAACTCAAAACTTTTAAAAATGAATGTCATAAATTTTCTTTACATGTAATTTGAAAAAATACTATTAAAGTTATCTATTTTCTCAATCAGTAAAATTTGACTTCTTCCTTCACCCCCTATCCCTTATTTTTACAAAGAGGAAACTAGGATTGAAAAAGGCAATGTAATTTGTCTTTAATAAGTAATTGAGTCTTCTTGATTCCAATTCTAGCGTTTTATTCATTGAAACACTTGGCTAAAATAAAACTTCATTAAAAGCATTATTGAATTCATTGTAGCTTTTCACCAATATCCATTTTCTCAGCCAATAACTACAAATAGTGCAAGGACTATTATGTGAAGGTTAGAGACATTGTTTTGACATTAAAAGGGGTCCCCATTCATGCAAAACCTAGGAAATCTCGGCTTGAGGAAACCTCTCAGTTGTAGATCATGGGATTCTAGGAGCCTATGGATATAGTACTCATGGACTTCAGCAGCACCTGCTTCCCTTGTCCATCTAGAAAACTGTCAGCAGCAAGTTATTTCCACATCCTGGGTTTTTGCTTTATGAACCTTGGGAATCCTTGAGTCCTCCCCTCACACGTATGTACACATTCCACATGAATGCTGATGTATCCTCTTGTCTGACTCTGATACCACCAAACTCTTTAAAAATAAATGGGGTGTGAGAGAAATGAATTATAACAACTTTGACCTCTAGTGGATGTCATTATAATAATTAGAGAAATATGATATTTATACATCATTTAATCTATATTATTTGGGGTTTTTTGAAAGACAGTGGGGTTAAGTGGCTTGCCCAAGGCCACACGGCTAGGTAATTAAGTGTCTGAGGCCAGATTTGAACTCAGGTACTCCTGACTCCAGGGCCGGTGCTCTATCCACTGTGCTACCTAGCCGCTCCTATATTATTTGATTTTTACAGCAGATTTTACATTTGGTTTTTAGAAGAGCTAGATAGTGCAGAACTTATTACCCCTGTTTTGTAGATGAGGAAATGGAGGTCCAAAGAGGATAAAGAGCTTGCTCAATGTCCTGGATGTCTTCCCTTCATTTTGGGACGGCAGGAAAACCACTCAACATGAGTTCAGATCAAAGCTCAAGTTCTGATCATCACAATAATCCAAGACTCAGAACAATTAGAGAACATGAGCTTCAAGTCTCAAATTTAGGCCTTCTAGGCCTCCCAATCTAGAACTCACTCTACTTTTAAATAATAAATGTTGAGCTGAGTCATTTTTTAGTTATGACCATCTAATTGAGGGTATGCCCATCAATTGGGGAATGACTGAACAAATCGTAGTACGTGTATGTGATGGAACACTATTGTTCTATAAGAAATTATGAGGGACAGAATTTCCGAAAAGCCTGGAAAGACTTGCATGAATTGATGCTGAGTGAAATGAGCAGAACCATTGTATACACTAACAACAACATTGGGTGATGATCAACTGTGATGAACTTGTTCATTTTAGCAGTACAATAATCAAAGACAATAGCATCCATATCCAGAGAAGGAATTGTAGAGTTTAAATGAAGACCAAAGCTTATTATCTTCAGTTTTTAAAAGTTGTTGCACATATTATGTCTTTTTTTTTCTCTTTAATGTTTCCTTTCATCTGGATCTGATTCTTCTCTCACAACATGATCACTATGGAGCTATATTAAGTATGGTTATAAATGTAAAAACAAAAGACATTCCATCTTGGTTTCAGGAATTTTCATTGACTATCGCCCCTACCTGGAATGCTCTCCCTCCTCATTTCAGCCTACTGGACTCCATGAATTCTTTTAAATCCCAACTAAAATCCTGTTTTCTACAGGAAGTCTTTCCCAGCCCTTCTTAATTCTAGAGTCTTCCCTCTGTTTATTATTTCTTATTTATCTTGCATTATAACTTATTTCTATTTATTTATTTGCTTATTTTCTTCCCCATTAGATTGTAAGATCTTTGAGGGCAGGGACTATCATTTGCCTCTTTTTATATCCTCAGCACTTAGCATAGTCCTTGATACAGAGAAAGCATTTGGCAAATGCTTGTTGATTGACATGAATGTTTTTCTATTGATTTTGCTTAATTGTTTTTCTTTATTACAAAGAATTGATCCAGTGCATGCCTGGGAGTGTATGTGTGGGTAGATTACTGGATGTCGATTCAAGAAGACCTGGTTTAAATTCTTTATCTGACACTGCTGCATGATGCTGGGCAAGTAATTTAACTTCTCTCAAATTCAGTTACTCTCCTAAATAGAGGATTATATTTAGTAACTTAGGGGCAGCTAGGTGATGAAGTAGATAGAGTGTCTGTCTTGGAATCAGAAAGACCTGAATTCAAATCTCAGACATTTACTAGCTGCGAAACTCTGGACAAGTCAATTAACTATGTCTGCCTTAGTTTCCTCATCTGTAAAATGAGCTGGAGAAGGAAATGGCAAACATCTTCAGTATCTCTGTTAAGAAATTTCTGAGTGGATTCACAAAAAATCTGATACAATTGAAACAACTGAACTATATTAACAATCATGTTTAAGTTGTTCAATAACTTCCAAGGTCCATTAAAGATCTTCATCTATGATCCTATGATTACATTAGGAAAATATATGTATTTTATTTTTGTAGTTTTTTGCAAGGCAAATGGGGTTAAGTGGCTTGCCCAAGACCACACAGCTAGGTAATTATTAAGTGTCTGAGACTGGATTTGAACAGAGGTACTCCTGACTCCAAGGCCAGTGCTTTATCCACTACGCCACCTAGCCGCAGCTGTATTTTATTTTTTACAATTTAAGATTTTATTTCCCCCATTACATTTAAAAACAGTTTCTAACATTTTTTCTCCCCTACTATTCTTTCTGCCCTTCCCCTCATTGAAAAGACAAGCAATCCTTCTTAGTCTATACAAAATGCATATATTTAATTTTATTTTAAAATTATTTTTCATTTTTTCTAATTACATGTAAAATAGTTTTCAGTATTCATCCTTTTGCAAGTTTTTGAGTTCTGAATTTTTCTACCACCCTACTTTCCCTCCCTACCTCTTCATGGGAGTTATAACTTGTACATGTGCAATCTTATTTAACATATTCCCTTTTAGTCATGTTGGGAAAGGAGAACTAGAATTAAGGGGAAAAAACATGAGAAAGAAAGAAAAGATATAAAAGAAGTTTAAAAAATTGAGCATAGTATGCTTTGCTTTGCATTTAGACTCCATGGTTTTTATTCTGGATGTGGATGGCATTTTCCATAACAAATCTCTCAGGATTGTCCTTAATCACTGAACTGCTGACAGGAGCTTGAATTCATCATTTCACAATGTTGTTGTTAATATGTACAGTGTTCTTTAGGTTCTTCTTACTTCACTCAGCATCAGTACATGTAAGTCTTTACATGATTTTCTAAAATCTGGTCACTCATGATTTTCTACAATGTTACTACATCTCATTCATATACCATAACTTGGTTAATTATTTCCCAATTGATGGGCATCGTTTCAATTTCCAATTATTTGCCACTACAAAGAAAGTTGTTATAAATATTTTTTGTACATGTGGATTTCTACCCTTTTTTAAAAATTATTGGGGGCGGCTAGGTGGCGTAGTGGATAAAGCACAGGCCTTGGAGTCAGGAGTACCTGGGTTCAAATCCCGTCTCAGACACTTAATAATTACCTAGCTGTGTGACCTTGGGCAAACCACTTAACCCCATTTTCCCTACAAAAAAAAAAACCTAAAAAAGAAAAAAATTATCTCTTTGACATATACATCTAATAGTGGTATTGCTGGATCCCTTTGAAATAGTTCCAAATTGCTCTCCAGAATGGCTGGATTGGTTCACAATTCTACCAACAGTGCATTAGTATCCCAATTTTCTCATATCCTCTCCAACATTGATTATTTTCCCATTTTTATCATTTTAGCCAAACTGATGGATATGAGATGGTACCTCAGAGTTATTTTAATTTGTATTTCTCTGATTAATAATAATTTGGAGCATTTTTTATATGACTATAAATAGCTTTAATTTTTTCATCTGAAAACTGTTCATAGACTTTGACCATTTATCAATTGGAGAATGACTTGTATTCTTATAAATTCAGCTTAGTTCTCTATATATTTTAGAAATGAGTCCTTTGGGTTCAGCTAGGTGGTGCAGCGGATAGAGTACCAGCCCTGGAGTCAGGAGGACCTGAGTTCAGATCTGACCTTAGACTTTAATAATAATTACCTAGCTGTGTGATCTAGGGCAAGTCACTCAACCCCACTGCCTTTCAACCCCCCCCCCAAAAAAACCCCCAAACAAATATAAAAATCATCAGACTACCTGAAAGTTATGATTTAAAAAAGAATCCTGATATAACAAATAAGGAAAATTACCAGGACATTCTAGAACAAGAGTAGAAGTAGAAATAGAAAAAAAAAGAAGCCCTTTGTCAGAAATTCTAGTTATGAAAATTTTTTCCTAGTTTTCTGTATTCCTTCTAAATTTTGGTTGCATTGGTTTTATATGTGCAAAAATTAATTTAATGTAGGGGAATTATTCATTTTGTAATTTATAATGTTCTCTATCTCTAGTTTGGTCATAATCTCTTCTTTTCTCTATAGATCTGACAGATAGACTTTTCCTTATTCTCTTATTTGGTTTATGGTATCACTATGTCTAAATTCGTTATCCATTCCAATCTTATTGTAGTAAAGGGTGTGAGATTTTGGTCTAGGCCTCATTTTTGCCCCACTATTTTACAGTTCTCCCCAGCAGTTTTAGTCTAGTAGTGAGTACTTATCCCAGAAGCTAGAATCTTTGGGTTTATCAAGTACATTACTATAGTTATTTGCTACTGTTTCTTTCATACTCAATCTATTCCACTGATCCACTTTTTTATTTCGTAGCCAGTACCGGACAGTTTTGATGATTGTTGCTTTATAATACAGTTTTAGATCTGGAGTGGTTAAACCTCCTTCCTTTGCATTTTTTAAATTAGTTCTCTTGATATTCTTGACCTTTTGTTCCTCCAGATAAATTTTGTTACTATTTTTTTTCAATCTCCATAAAATAATTTTGGTAGTTTGATTGATATGGCACTAAATAAGATATTTAATTTAGATAGAATTGTCATTTTTATTATATTAGATAAGCCTACTCATGAACAATTGATTTGGGTAGGACGGTTGACACTTGAGCTAAGCCTTGAATGAAGCTAGGAATTCCAAAAGACAGAGAGGAAGGAGATCATTTCAGGTTAGGGTGACATTACCATTACACATATTCTACTCACTATGGATGGGCATTCCTTATGGATCTCCCTTCCCCTCTCCTCCCCTTCCCTTCCCTCCCCTCCCCTCCTCTTCCTCCTCCTCCTCTTCCTCCTCCTCTCCTTCCTTCCTTCCTTCCTTCCTTCCTTCTTTCTTTTCTCTCTTTCTTTCTCTTTTTTCTCTCTCTCCTCCCTCTTTCTCTTTTTTTTCTTTCTCTCCCCACCCCATTTACTCTTAGGGATTCTAGCAACTTCCATTGGCTCAATGATCAACTTTATCTTAATATCCAACTTTAATCTTTTCCCCCTCTGAACTTCACCAATAATCTATTAGAAATCTTTACTGAGATTTCCCGTTAGGATCTCAAAATCATCACATCCAAATGAAACATATCATTAGCCGCTGCACACTCCAACTTACTCCTCCTCTAAACATTGTTATTTCTTTAGAGAGTTCCACCATCCTTAACCCAGATTTACAACTTCAGAGCATCTCTTAACTTTTCCCTTCTTCCTTACCCCCTCAATCCAATCTATTGCCAAGTTCTGTGAATTTTATCTCCACATGTCTTCACTCATTTGGCCATCACCACCTCAATTCAGTACTTCATCACCTCTTTCTTGGGTTATTGTATTAGTCTCCTATTGACTAAATAGTCTCTGCAGCTGTTCTCTTCTTTCATCCTCCATACCCAGCTGTTGAATACTATATCTTTTGAACTCAGGTCCTCCTGATTCCAGGTAGATGCTCTATCCACCTAGCTGCTCCAGTTAAAGAGTCAAATACGGATTTGCTACTGCCCAATTCAAGAGCCTGTACTAATTCCCTTCTGCACCCAGAATATAAAACACAAACTCCTCCTCCACAGTCTGACTCCCACTTATCTTTTCAAATTTATTTCCTAGTCATTCCCTTTATGTACTTCCTCCATCTAAACTAATCTAGTAAAGGGTATCCGAAGTTCCTTCTCTGAGACTTTGCATAGACTGTCCATCATAACTGGGATTTAAACTCTTCATTTTCATGTCTTAGAATCCCATAACTTCCTTCTAGGTTCAATTAAGTAGTCACTCTCCTGGGGAACCTATCACAATCCCTAATTGCCATCTTCTTATATCCCAGTCTCCCTGGATATCTCCCCCCTCAAAGTATAGGCTGCTAGGTGGTACAGGGGAAAGAGGTCTAGATATAAAATTAGGAAGATCTGAGTTCAGATCTATTTTCAAACACCTACTAGTGGTGGAACCCTGGGCAAGTCATTTAATGTCTACCAGCCTCCATTTCCTCACAGTTCTATAGGAGGGTTGGGCAATGGTAAATCTCCAGATCACTTAGGTTCTCTAAAGAAACACAGGTTGTTGGTGAGAGTTAGCATTTATATTGTGCTTTAAGGTTTGCAAAATGCTTCACCTATAATATCTCATTTGATCTTTATAAGCCAAGGAGGTAAGTGCTATTATTTTTCCATTTTTACAGAGGAGGAAACTGAGGCACAGAGAGATTAAATGACTTGTCCTGGGTCACCCAGCTAAGTAAATGTCTGAGGAGGAATTTGAACTCATATCTCCCTGACCATATGCCTAGTGCTCCATAGGTCCTAGTTAGATTTGGAGCTGTCCTCTGAATATTACTTCTGTTCTCTGTGATAGACCTAAGCATACTTATCCTACCTGACTGATTTCACAGACTTGCTTTAAGGAACATTGAAAAATCTGAAGAAATATATAAATGTGAGCTATTAAAATAAAAGAAGCAGTATGGCTTAGTGAGTAGAGAGCTAGGTTTGAATCTAAGAAGACATGGATCCAAATTTTTGCTTCTGACACATTCTGGCTGAGTGACCCTGGACAAGTCAGTTAGGCAACAGCCTATATGTTGCAGAGAATGAACTATATTGATAGAGAGAATTTCCTTTCTACCAATGAAATCACAATCTAATGTGTATTCCCCTAATACCAAAAAGCAAGATGGTGTCCAAGGTGATCACACATACATATATGTGTATATGTATACATACACATACAGACATATATATTCATATATATTTGTATATAAACTTACATATATATTGATCATGTACCATCAAAGACCATCTACTAGGCTACAGAAAGGTTGCTATCTGCATCATTGGAAGTTGTATCCACACCAATAAAATTCTGGCTCCTTGAAGTATCATCCATCATCGCTCTTTCCCAAGATTTCAGTGGACTAGATATTAACTGAGATCTTTGCTACAGAAGGAGTAATAAATTAGCAGAATCAGATCCTCTGGTTAGCCATCAATAGATCATTCCTTTAGGCCATGCTACTTCTTGCCTCCTCCAGTTTCTTGGGTATTAATATGCTTCCTTGTTTTTCTCCATCCTTGCCCACCCTGGTGTGGACAGCTGAGGATCTTGCTCTAGCCCTTCCTCACATCATAAGCTGTTATGAGGCCTGAGAAAATGGGCACCGCTGGCCTCTCTTTTTAGAGGACCATAATACCTGACATCCAATCATTCTGGAGTACATAGAATTTGGGAGTCTTTCATGAGAGGCAACAGAAAGCAAATAGATTAGCAAATAGTGGAGGACTGGATTGATAATTTCATCAGTATACACTTCCAAGTGAGGAAATTCATTCTATCATGTTAAGTCAGCACCTTCTCTGATAATTATCTTTTTACTGCCTAGGTCACTGTGAGATTAAGCAACATGCCCTTAATCACAGTCAATACGTATCAGAGGGAGTATTTGAACTCATCTTCCTGACTTTGAAGCTGGTTCTCTATCCAAATTGCCAAGGGAACAAGTCAAGAAGACCCAAGTTCAAATCTGCCTCAGACACTTATCAGCTGGGGGATCCTAGGCAAAGTCACTGAACCTTTGTTTGCTTCAGTTTCTTCATCTGTAAAATGGGAGAATTAAGAGCACCTACTTCCCAGGGTAAGCAGCTAAGGGTACCCATAGGGCTGAGCCCAGAGTCAGAAAGTCAGGAACTCATCTTCCAGAGTTCAAATCTGGCCTCAGGCATTTTCTAGGGATGACTCGGGGAAACACTTAACCCTGTCTACCTCAATTTCCTCATCTGTAAAATGACCTAGAGAAGGAAATGGCAAATCACTCCAGTATCTTTGCCATAGAACCCCAAATGGGATCATGAAGAGTTGTATAGCATTGAAAAATGATAGAACAACAATCACCCAGGGTTTTTGTGAGGGTCAAATGAGAAAATAATAGAGGGTCTCTTGACACAGTATCTGAAACATAGTAGGTGCTATGCAAATGTTAGTCTTTATTCTTATTATTAATTAAGTGTATGCTATATGCCAGGGGAATTGATCTAAAGCTGGAATGGACCTCAGAGGCATCTTGTCTAATCCCCTCCTTTTACATAGGAAGGAACTGAGGCAACTGGGACTTTGAATGACATGCCCAAGGCAATTGAGTGTCAGAGCTAGGATCTGAAGGGTCCTTTGACTCCAAATACAACGTTCTTTCTACTGTTTACTATAGACAAAAAATCAGAGTGCTTTCCCACATCCTGGCAATTCCAATTAACCTAAATTCTAATTTGGCAGATCTATAAAATAAAATAATGGACTCCAAAAGGGAAGTAGTTTTATTTTTTCGAGGCTTAAGTCTTTCCCTATTTCCCCTTGTTTGAGTCCTGGCACCTCAGTGCTCACAGCCCAAAGCAGGCTGAATAAAGACAGAGGACCTTGACTCAGTGGCATAATTAGCATGCTCATGAAGTTGAGTTGGACTCAACAGAGGAAGTAGATGAATATTTCTAGGTCTCTGATCCATCTTCCACTTGGGCACTTCTTTGGCTTTCAGCCTTCCACGAGAGTCATAGGCCACCCCACTAGGGAGAATCACAGTCAGGATGACAATCACAACAGGGATATATTTAGTGCTTTGAGTTTTACAAAACTTCCATATCTCATTTTGATCCCTGTATTTACAAAGCAGATGAAACTATTATTCTCATTTTACAGATGAAGAAACAAGCATATATATATATATATGCATATATATATAATACAAGCTTATATACACACACACATATATACATACAAATAGAAAAACATGAATAAACAGATAATACACTCTAGAGGGAATAATTGAATATAGATCTTCCTGACTCCAAGATTGTTCCTTAATGCCAGACATAGGAGACACAGGCAGAAAGCCAAGTGATCTAAGGGATTTCCATTAATTCAAAGATCATCTTTAGGCAGATGGACTCCCAGATTTATCTATCTTTCCCTGGGGCTCCAGGCCTGCATCTCCAACTGAGTACTAGAGATCTCCAACCTGGAATAAGCATTTCAAATACAGCTTGTCCAAACCCACACACTCTCTCCTTCTCCTAATATCTCTTTTATCCAGGGGGATTATTCTTCCAGTGACTCAGTTGTGCCACATAGAAGTTCCCCTCAATTCTTTCCTTCCCTGACCACTATATCTAATAAACTGTCTGTATCTTCAATATCTTCTCTCCATTCGCATCATAATCATCCTAGATCAGATCCTCACTGCTTCACTAGCCTCCAAATTTGTCTGCCTGCAGACAGCCATTCCCAGTTCCAAACCATTCACCATTATCCATACAGTACAAGTCTGACCATGTCACTCACCTGCTCAAGAAATTCCAGTAGCTCCCTGTTGCCTCTAGGATAAAACACACACACACACACAGAGAGAGAGAGAGAGAGAGAGAGAGAGAGAGAGAGAGAGAGAGAGAGAGAGAGAGAGAGAGAGAGAGAGAGAGAGAGAGAGAGAGAGAGAAAACAGTTTCATCTGTTTGGCATTAAAAGCTCTTCACAGTCTGGCTCTGGCCTATCATTCCAGGCTAATCACACATTGCTCCCCTTACACATTCTAAGTTTTGGACAAGCTGGCCTACTTGAAGTTCTCTCTCTATAAAACATTCCATATCCCATCTCTATGACCTTTGCAGTCTGTTCTCCCATGCCTGAAAAGTTCTCTCTCACCCCCCAAATACCCCTCTTTAAATTCTTAGCCCACTTCAAGATTCCACTCAAGAGCCAACTCCTTTGGGAGACTTCTTTTGATCCTCCAAATTGTAAGTACCCTCATCGCAAATCATTTTGCATTTATTGCGTAGATATTTTGTGTTTGCATAATTGTTAAACATGCACATCATCATAGTATGGTGAAAAGATGGGGAATTTGGAATCAGAGGATCAGTGTTCAAATCACAGTTCTGCCATTGACAGGACTACTTCTGCTCAACTATCCTTCATCTGCAAGATGAGAGCAATAGCCTAAATGATACTACATGTTGCTTCTATCTCTAAATCTGCATGTATCCAGGAGATTTGTAGTAGGCTCATGAGATCAGTCTGTCTCATTTGTAAATCTCTTTATCCTTAGCCCTGAGAATGACTGGTATAATGTTGGTTGGTTGGTTGTTGTCCTTCATTCTTGAAGAGGAATAAAATGATTTCACTTTGTTAGAGTCAAATTTCAGTGTGTCCCAATGTGTCCCACTGTGACTGATAAAACCAATACAAGCTTGGAATGCTCTACCACAGGTTGGGTACAAATAGTCCATGTGATTATTTGAGGTGGATTCAGTAGATCCTTGTTGAATGATTTATTGATAGAATGACAAAAAGATCAGATCAGATTATTTCCTTGTCATCGCCTCCACCACCAGCCCCTCTTCTCCCAGTTCTCTCTCCTCCTTTGGTTCTACTGCCCTGAAGGGATGTGGGTTTATTCCTTTTGGGGATGAGCACATTGTTGACTTTAACTTTTTTCTATGTTTCCCAGGAAAGTGTGATGGCATGTAGCCCACAGCCACTCCTTGAAGAAGAGAGGCCGGCATGTGCCAGGACGTGATGCCAGGAGCTTCAAAAGTTGCCAAAATGCCTCCCATTTTATGGACAGGCCTGGCTCCACCTGGCCACATTCCAAGTATTTAATCAGCAGCTTGTGGTACAGATTGGATTGCAGTGAGAGCCCCTCGGAAGTCAACTCTTCCAAAAAAAAAAAAAAACAAACCCAACTGCTTGAACCATGAATGAGAGCAGACAGTCCAGACTTCTTACCCCGGGACCTAGGGATGGAGCAAGCTCATGCTGATAATAATAATCAATAACCACAGGCTGGCTGCTGCTGTGACCTGAGGGCCCTGAGGGGCTTGGCTATGCCCTCCTCCCCACACAGGTCTGGCTCCAGTAAAGAATCCATCTCACCCACCTCCCTGCACCAAGCCCCAGGAGAATGAGGGAGGAACCATTTTTCACATATTTTCTCTTTTTAAAAAGTAGATGTGTTTTGCAATTTCCTTCTTAAGCTCTTGAAAGGCTTTAGGGCAGAATCTGACCCACCTTTCTTCCCATCCCTCTAACAACTGGCCTTCATCTCAGTTTTCTGAGCACCTCCAAAAAAAAGTTAGCTAGAGGTGCCCTGAAGCCCTCTGGAATGGAGAAGCAAAAGTCCTAATTATCCAACCATATCTCTATGCCCTCTGCTCTGAGGTTTCATCTAAGACATCAACAAAGTGATGTATTAAAAAAAAAAGCCTTCTACTGGGTCACCAAGGTTGAAGTTTAAGCAGGCCTAGAATGCTCAGCAAACTCCAGTGGCTCTCTAGTACCTTCAGCAT
This sequence comes from Macrotis lagotis, assembly GCF_037893015.1. NCBI lineage: Eukaryota > Metazoa > Chordata > Mammalia > Peramelemorphia > Peramelidae > Macrotis > Macrotis lagotis. The sequence goes on from NC_133658.1 coordinate 850,352,742, forward strand.
TTTTTTTTTAGGTTTTTGCAAGGCAAATGGGGTTAAGTGGCTTGCCCAAGGCCACACAGCTAGGTAATTATTAAGTGTCTGAGACCGGATTTGAACCCAGGTACTCCTGACTCCAAGCTGGTGCTTTATCCACTATGCCACCTAGCCACCCCACCTCGTACCTTCAGTATTAAATATAAAATCCTATTTGGTCTTTAAAGATCTTACAACATGGTCCCTTCCTACCTTTCTAGTCTTCTTATTCTCTTCCAGATATTCTATGATCCAGTAACAATGACCTTTATTTTTAATTACACACATATATTTTTCAATTAGCAAAATTTTGCTTCTTTCCCTCTCCTCCATCCTTTAACTGAGAACAAAATGAAAACAAAATCTTGGTTATCAATATGTATATCACAGTGAGACAAACAATATTTCCCAACTGCAGACTGATTTCCTTGCTGTTTACTGTATGTGACATTCTATTTCCAAACTCCCAGGTCTAGAAGGTTTTCTCTCCTTAATTCTGCCTCCTGGCTTTCTTCAAGACTCAGTTCAAATCCTACATTTTTCTAGAAATTTATCGTGGTCCCTTTCTCCTTACCCCCCAACCCCAGCTCTGAAATATTCTCCAATTTGTCCCATGTCTTCTAAAGTACACAATAATGATGATGATAATAATAATAATAGCTAATATTTATATTGCACCACTATGCTAAGCATTTTACAATTTGATTCTCACAACAACCCTGTGAGATAGGTGTTATTATTAGGCCCATTTTGCAGATGCCAAAACCGAGTCAAACAGATGTTAAGTGACTTGCCTAGGATTACAGGGATATGTGTCTGAGATTGGATTTGAACTCAGGTTTTCCTGGCTCCAGCCCTGGCACTCTATCCACTGTATTACCTAGCTGGCCTCCAACTTTTATATGTTGTTTCTATTAAAATGTGAACATCTTCCAACCCTGAAGTGCTTGCTATGTGTTCAGCAAGCCCAGACCCCAATACTTCCAAGAGTATTGCCCTTCAGATATGTTATGTTTTCCCTTTGGTTGAGTGTTTGGGGGTAGACTAATTCAGTCCCTTTGCAATTAATTCACTTAGGCAGAAAAAATGGAAACTATTGTTTTTGCCTGGACCTTGTTTTCTCCTACTCCCACACCCTCTCTGGGGTCCCTGGACTTGCCCCATTTAAATGGACCCATGGTCAGCTTCTGGAGACACAACAGAAATATCCTGTCCACTCTTCATTATGGAAATATATCAGGGGCCAGAAAACTGATGTCTATCCTAAACTTTCTCCCTGTCTATTCTCTCCAGCAGTTAAAAAAAAACAACCCCAAAACAAACAAACAAAAAACCAACAAATCCAACAAAAGTAAACCCAGAACACAAAAAATTCCCATCTCTTGTAAGACTGAAATGGAAAACGAGTCCATTCGCTGGGGACTTGGTCTGGAACATACCAGAGTCGGGTAAGATAGCCAGAAATGCCAGTATCCTGATGTGGTGCAATCCGCCGGGCCCATGGAAGAAAAAACTAACATTTTCCAAATAACACTGTGGGCAGATAACAGCCACTTCCAAACCATGCGTTATTGTTGCTGAAAACCTGGGGGAAGGGGAAGAAATGAATCTATGACACAGATTCCCTTTTCCCAGTACTTACTGGGACTGGAAAATACATCAAGGTGTGGGTTTCTGAGCCAAGCAGGGGGGCCTTGTTCTTGGACCTTCCTCAATGCCTTTTGTCTCTGGCATCAAAGAGAAAGGCCCTTGATCCCTGGACCAGGTGTTCAGATCTCTCTGTACCTCATACTTCCTCCTCATCCTATCTTTGAACTCCCTGACTTACAATGGTAAAGTGAAGATGGACTCACAGGAAAGACATGAGATATAACCTGGTTGACCTGTTATTCACCTTTCCTTTATAGCATAGCAGAGCCAGGGCACTGGGTTTGGGGATGAAACACCTTCCTACTTTGCAATGAGATCTGAGGCATCAGAATGGAAAACAGAAGGAGAGGCCCAGGAATGGATTAGGTGCTAGAAGGGACCCCCTGAGGGAGGTCCTAGAGTAGTCACCCTTGTTTTCCAGATGAGGAGACTGAGGTTCAGAGGGGAGAAATGACTTGCCTAAGGTTTCATAGTTGGTGAGTAGAAGGATAATATTTGGTACCAGCTCTTTTAGCTCCTTCTAGCAACAAATCTGGTGCTATTTTACCTCTATCATCCCATCTCAATGAATCCAGAAGTCCCAGAAATCCAACTTTTTCCATTAAACTGCAATTGTATGTTCAGGATATTTGAAATTGGGGAAAGGAGAGAAAGAGACAGGGAGATAGGGAGAAAAACAGGCAGAGAGATACAGATAAAGACAGAGACAGAGATAGAAACAGAAAGAGACAGAGACAGAAAAAGAGATGGAGAGAGACAGAGAATGAAAGAGACAGAGACACAGAGAGATACAGAGAGATAGAGATAGAGACACAGAGAGAAAAACAGAAAAAATGAAAGAGATGGAGACTGAAAGAGAGAAAGTTGGAGATGGAGAGAGAGAGAAGAGAGAGAGAGAGAGAGAGAGAGTTCTTCTTTGAACTTCTTTTTCTTCAGGTCATTTTTTTTTAACTTAGAGAACAGAGAGAAAGGCAATTTGACATAGACAATAGAGACAGCCTGAGTCAATGAGACCTGAATCCAAGTTCTACCCCTATCACATATTGATCCTGTGACTGCTCAGCAAGTCACTTACCCTTTTAGTGTCCTCAAGCAACTCTCCAAAACTAAGTGGCATTAAAGTCATCAACCTTCATTGGTAGTGAGAGGCAGTGCCTTCTAATGGTGAAATCACAAGACTCAGATTTTGTTTCCTCCCTTCTAATCCCCTCCTGCCTTCAATCTCCCCCAAAAGGAGCATAGAGACAGAAAAATAGCCAGAAATAGAGTTGTAGACAGAGAAATGTTAGAAAGTGGGAAGGGCAGAAAAGAAAAAATAAAAGAATGAATGGGACTTAGCACAGAATTTTAGAATCAGAAAAAATTTCAGATGGTTTGGTTAAATAGAATCAGAGTTACAAGAGACATATGAGTCCAAAATGTATCTGAACAAAAATACATTCTACCAGACCTTTGAAAAGTTGCCAAGCTTGAACACTTCTAGTGAGAACTTAAGTTCTTTCCAAACCCTATTCCCTTTGGAATAGCTCTAACATTTAGGAAGTTTCCCTACCATTAACAGGGGAGTTAAATAGGGCATGCAAAGAGATAACCTATCTACTGCCAAGTGACCATATATAATAACTTCATGATTGGATACTTTGGGATGGTGAGAAAACTTTTACGGACCACAGAGTAGGAAGAGCAGATGATTCACTGGATCTTTAAAAGGAGAATGACTCTGGCTCTTTCAGTCTCCAACTCTTGCAGATGGGAAGCAGTGACAGAGAGAGAAGATGCTACCCTTACAGTAACCTAAGTTTCATAGAAGCTAAAGAGCATAACCTGCCTAGCTAAGACTGAGATTGATTTCAGAGTCCTAGCTACTTCTTCTGTTTTGTGATTCTTTCTTAAGTATAGATGACTAAACATTAATTTAGAAATGGACTTGTCCAAGCTTGGGAGAGACCTTGTGATTTTGAGAAGTTTGCCTATACTGTGTCCATTAAGAAGAAATGACTGGGGGCAGCTGGGTGGTACAGTGGTTAGAGCACTGGCCCTGGAGTCAGGAGTACCTGAGTTCAAATCTGGACTCAGAAAATTAATAATTGCCTAGCCATGTGACCTTGGTCAAGTCACTTAACCCATTGCCTTAAATTAAAAAAAGTTAAAAAAAAAGAAGAAATGACAGAAGTAGAAGTTTCTTCCTCAAATACTGATTAGCCTACCCAACAAGAAGAGTAACTCAAGTCCTGGTCTGACTGGCCAGAAGACATGGACTTAGAGGGGAGAGTGCAGAGTTGAGGTGAAATTTAACAATGCCCATTCAATCCTCACAAACTATATTATGCTCTAATGAGGTTAAAATCTCAACCTCTTAGAGGAGTAGACCAGTAGTTAAGTTAATGAATCCTTTTTAAGTCTTTCTATCACTATATTCTTGAGTGTTTTGTGTTTAGCATTCTTTTTTGTGTGTAGAAAATAAATCCTTCTCTCAAAGCTGATTCACAGTGTACACTGAATTCCTTTCTATTCCTCTCTTTGGGGGGAGACTTTAAAAAAGCAGTCAAACTTAATCTTAAGTAATATTTCCTCAGGGGTCTGGGGGGGAGGAGTCAAAATCAAAGAATGTGATAAAAGGAGCTCAAGCCTTTTCAGCAGGATTGAGCCCAGTCTGATCACATGTTCCCCTCAATGGAGGGGTAGAGAGTACATCAGTCCTTTAGGTCACCAATAATTTTTAATATTAGACTTAAATATATATAAAAACTGAATTTATATAATTCTAGTTTGATACTTTGGCACTAAGTAGAACAAATTTAACACAAAATAATTGAAGATATGAGAGAAGTGATTATTAATAACTAATGATTGGGTAGATTCAGAGTTCTTCCTTTTTCTGTTTTCAAGACTTTATCTGACTACTGGATCCACTTGACTCTGGAGGAGAAAGTAAGGTTGGTGACCTAGCACAGCATCCCCCTCACTTAAATCCAATTCATGTGCTTATCTTGGCATCACTTCCATGATGTCATGGTCTTCTTCAAAGAAAAAGCATAAATATTATTCAAGACCTTAAATTCTGAAGGTTGCATTACTCTTTTCTATCTGACCTAACACAGCTTTACAAAGAACCTCTAATCTAAAATAATTCCAGTCAAACAAATTTGGGTGGAGATAGACCCTTTTGTCTAAATTGCCCAATACTGGGGTGATCTTGATAGAGAGGTACTCTCTCTATGTCCAAGAATGACAAGATGTCACTTTCAGTCCCTCATTATAATACTCATTCTCTCTCTGTTAACCAATCAGGATTAATCTTCAACCTGGGGAACACCTACTCAAAAAAGGATATATAAAATGTGAGCCTGTTGCCATAATTGTTTTTAGTCTGAGATGGACAGATGACCATCTTTTATTAATAAACATACTTATCTTATTAATAAAATGTTTGCATTACCCAGAAACTGTCTCTTAAACCTTTTAACTGTCACAGCAGCTAGTGCCTCTACCCAAACTTTATTTTATGTGAGCTAAATATTTCTATTTCCTTCACTTGATCTTATAAGTTATTGTCCTGTATTTCTATCATCCTTTTTTAAATTTTTTTAAGGTTTTTTTTTCCTTCAGGGCAATGGGGTTAAGTGGCTTGCCCAAGGCCACACAGCTAGGTAATTATTAAATGTCTGAGGCCGGATTTGAACTCAGGTACTCCTGACTCCAGGGTCGGTGCTCTATCCACTGTGCCACTTAGCCACCCCCTATTTCTATCATCCTTGCCATCTGCTAGACAAGCTCTGATTTACCAATATCATTCTGATCATGTGGCTCTATATGGGATCTGACTGGGGCAATTACATCCAGACCATCACCTCCATGGCTCTGAACACTGTGTCCGGCTTAATGTAACAAGAATACATTAGCTATTTGGGTTAACATTGCACACTTTTGATGAGTATCGAGATTGTTGCCCACTAAAATGCCTAGGTTTTTTTTTTTATGTGAACTACTTCCTTGCCAAGTTCTTAGTCCTGGAAGCCCAAAGCCTTCATTTCACAGATGAGAAAATGGTAACCGAGTTCAAAGTCAAATTGTAATTTAATGGTAGAGCTGAGACTAGGACCTACATCTATTGCAAACAACTGATGAATAATGCTGCTGTTGTTCAGTTGTTGTTTTAGAGTTTCCAACTCTTCTTTATCCTACTTGAGGTTTCCTTGGTAAAGTCACTAGAGTGGTGTGCCTTTCCTTCTCCAGCTCATTTGATAGATGGAGAAACTGAGGCAAACAAGGTTAAATCACTTGTTCAGTATCACACAACTAATACAAGTCTGAGACCAAATTTGAACACAGGGTTTGAGGATGAGCTCATCATCATATGCTCATTAGGAAGAAGAGTCTGGCACTCTATCCACTGGGCCACCTAGTTACCCTATGATGAATAACATCTAATAATAATTCCTAGCATTTATAAATATCACTTTAAAGTTTGTAAAGTATTTCAAACCCTGAGAGGTAGGTGTTATTATTAGCCCAATTTAACGGACGAGAAAACCAAGGTATATGGAGATGAAGTGATTTACCCAGGGTCACACAACTGGAAAGTATCCGAGGCTAGATTTGAACTTATTTCTTCTTGATTTGAGGCTTTCTTAGCCCATCTCAGTTGCCTATGGATAGCCAAGTTCTAGCCTACATTAAAAGTTCTAGTCAGTAGCCAAGCGACTTATAGAGCAAAGAAGTAGGTAAGATAGGAAATTCAGGAAAAAGTTGGAATTGTTTTTTCTTCTATGCCTGCTTCCAGCAGAATGTGCTGCACCCAGCTTGATGAGGAGGCCCAGGAGTCTACCCTCTTGAAGATCTTCATGACCCATTCTATATTCAAGGGGATTCCAATTCTTGCCATACAAAGATTGGTTCAAAGACCTAAAGATACTTGACGATAATTGCTTCAAGTGGGGATGAATGAACTCACTTGCAGAGAGAGTGACCTTCCAATCACTGGAGAGGTTGGATATGTTAGGGATGGTCAAAGGGAGGATAATGAACACTGGCTCTGGATTCAGATGACTGCTGTCTAAATCATCCCTTTGATATCTACTGCTTGGACAAATCACTTGCCCTTCCTGAGCCATTATTTCCTCCTAGTCTGTAAAATGAATGGGCTGGACTAGAGATGTCCTCTGAGATTTTTCTCAATTCTGGAGGAAGAGGTCAGGGGATCATAGATTTGAAGTTATTCGTGATCAGTTAAGGGTTAAGCAAGATGCTCTCTGAGGCTCTTTCCAATTTGCTGATCCATTTAGTGAAGGGAAGACTTGAGGAGGGAATAGCTCCAACAAGCAAAGCAGGAAGGACCAATGAAGGGAAATGAAAGAGAGAAAGACAGTCCATGTGGAAGGGGAAAAGCTTCTTAACAAAGATGAACAAAAGTGGAATGACCTGCCTTGTGGGCTGATGAGTGTCTGACCCTTAGAAATCATCCAGGGAATGTTAGATGATCTCTTGTAGAGGGGGAATAGATATGTTATAATGAAAAGGAAGAAAATAAGCATATATTTTGTTAAGCCCCCTACCATGTGCCAGATACTATGCTAAAAACAGTTTATAATGACTATCTTGTTTGAACTTCACAACAATACTGGAAGTTGGTGTCTTTATTCCCATTTTACAGTTGAAGAAATTGAGGCAGATGGAAGTTAAATGATGTGCCTAAGGTCTCAGCATCAAAGGACTATATAAATATTAACTATTATGGTTCCTAAGAGGGTCATTCAATTTTCAACAGAACTCCTTTCCTTTCATCTTCCCAAGAATCTACCCAAAACTCCTGAGGTCTGACCCTGCCTCCAGCCAGTTTACCTTGCTTCCCCACCCCATCCATCATTGTCCTTACCCTTCAAAAGGAAATTGGCTGGTAGTTTTCATTTTTTAATTTGAAATAAATTTTTAAGCAGTTTTCAGGGTCTGGTCTCCCCTGACATCATACCATGAACAATTAACATAGATTCTTCCAAGAGAAAGTTTTACATCCGGAAACATGGGACAGGGGAGGGAGAAGGGGAGCCTTTCCTAGGCCAGCCTCTAGGGAACCTTGGCTTCCATCTAACAGTCAAGTCCAGCCCTGTCTGTCTTTTAAGCCAGTGTTGCTGCCCGATACTTCAGGCTGGCAGACGGGTCATTGTTGGGAAAAGCTTCGCCCCTACAAATTGCTTTCGAGGAAACTTCTCAAATGAATATGTTCAGCTCAGCTTCTGCTTGGAGCTGAGGGGGCCTCCCTCTGCACCCTCCTCACCTCTTCATGTAGCCAAGTCAAGGGACTGAAGTAACTCCAGAAGCTTTCCCTTCCCCTGCTTTTAGAAGCATGTGCTCCACAGTCTGGTAGTATGTGTGTGGGTACACATGTAGGTCTGAGGCATCTGGACACATGTACATATCTATGAGTTTGTGTGAGTGTTTGTTCATACAGGTGCCTAACATGTATGGAGGGAGGGGCATATGGATGCATGTCTATCCAGTGTAGATACCTGGATGCCAGCCTGCCTTTTATAGACATATGCATCCATGCGAATACATGTCTGCCTATGCATCCATGTGCTAAGTGGAAGCTTTTTTGTGAGTGCATGTGTGCATACATCTACACATCTGTGAGTTATGTCCACACACACACAGTATGTCTGAATGAGCATAGGCTTGTGAACACATGTCTAAGAGTTATGGCTGTGTGGTATGTCTGTATGATCATGGGTATGTCATGTGGTGTGCCTCTGCTAAGTAGGTGGTTGTACGTACATGTGTGCATTTCTGAGTTATGTCTGTGTGCACATGGTATGTCTGTAAATCTATGTGGGTACATGCCTGCCTTTTTATAGGTGTATTTTTATGTTTCCATGTCTGCAAACATGCACATGCCTCATGGGCATGTGTGCATGTGTATGAATATGTATTGCAGCAGTACTCCAGTTCAGTAAAGCTCTCATATACATAGCAGCATTGGCTTCTTGTTGCCCAGGCCCAGGGCCTAGAATTGTCCCTAGGCAGCAGGTGTAATGGGACCTTCGGTCCCTTGATGCTGCGCTGGTGGTGGTGGTGGCGGTGGTGGCGACTGCTGCTGCTGCTGCTGTCCTTTCCGCCTCCGAGGAGAGCCCAGGCGGGCCTCTTTGTTTTCTTTCCTGCTTAGGTTCCCATTGGCATTCTCCTGTCGTCCCGGCCCATTCTTCCTTCTCTTCTGTCCTAGAATCAGAACATCAAGGAAAATTACCCAAGAGACCTTGCCTAGGGCACTGGCAGGTGATGAGGGACTTAGGGAGGGGAGGCAGGCAGCAAGCAGGCATAGCCCAGGGCCAAGACTAGGAGAAGAGAAGGAAGGGAGGGAGAGAACACAGAAAGGAGGGATGATGCCAAGGAAGCTCAGAAAGGGTGAACAGGGATGGCCCCAGAAGGGACAAGGAGGGAAGGAAAGAAGAGTGAAGGGGGGGCATTAAGGAAGTTCAGGAGAAGGGGCCTTCCAAGTCCACCAAGGACAAATTGAGGACTGTTTAACTAAGAAAAAGCAAAGCAGAGTGGGGTGTGAGGATGAGATTTCAGCATTTTCTCTATATGTCTGAAGGACTGTTGTACAAACTAGTCTGTAATCTAAGGGGGCAGAGGCAGGAGTAGAGTGGAACAAGGAAGCATCTTTTAGACTGGTCTGAAGAAGAGCTTCTGCCCATAGCTGATGATATCTTTGGGGGATGGTAGGTAGGAATACAAACATAAATGCATGCTGGACATTCCTTAAAGTGTAATCTGTTCTACTAACAATTTCCCCATTAGTTCTTAAATCAAGACAATCACCAAAACAAGAGATTAAAACAAGCAACTGGTTAGAGCTGGCTCCTGCATACTTCTGTCCCTTTCATCTTCATTCAACAATTGTTTATTAATAAAAGAACAATAATTTTTTAGATATTAATGCTCAGAAGATGGACACAAAAGTCCTTCCCTTCAAAAAAACTTGGTATGGTTGTAAGCACACATGCAGACATAATCCTTACATACTAAACACGACTGACAGATGGATACATATAAGCATACCCAAAATGCAAACAGAATTATTTCAGCAGCTGCAAGGGGGAGAAGGGAGAGGATACTAGAGCCTAAAAGAACAAGATGGGCTTTGTAGAAGGAAAATTTGAGCAGAACCTTAAAGGCAATCTAAGAAAAATGGATCTGAAAGGTGGAGGTAAAGATGGGGAGCATCTCAGGTATTGGGGGGGTCTAACTTCATAGCACATCTCTTCCTCCTGATCTCTGCAGTCCAACCAAATGGCCTTCTTTTCCTCACCCATGGTATTCCATTTAATGTCTCTGGGACTTTGCATTAGTTATCTCTCATATCTGCAATGTTCTCTCCTCTCACCTACCCCTTATATAATCTGTCTCTGTCTGTTTCTATCTGTCTTTCATCTCTATTTCTGTCTGTCTGTTTTTAATCTCTGTTTCCTGGTTACTATCTATCTCTCAGTCTGTTTCTGTCTCTTTTTAATCTCAGTTTCTCTGTTACTATTTATCTCTCAGTCTGTGTACATCTCTATTTTTCTCTGTCTATGACTATCATCTGTGTCTGTCTATCATGTGTCTGTCTGTAACTCTGTTTTTGTCTCTGTCTCACCCTGTGTAACTCATGAACCACCTTCTACATGAAATTTTTACTGATTTCCTTCATCCCTGTTACCTCCTACCCCTCACACTCTTGAGACCCTCCACCCTACCCCCCCCCAAACCAAGAGTTAGGAAGACCCAAGTTCACAGTTGGCCTCAGACACTTACTAGCTGTGTGATCCTGGGCAATTTCTTTTAGTCGCAATTTCCTAAACTGTAAAATGGTAATAACAATACCAGTTGTCTTTTGTGGTGGTTGGAAACTTTAAATGAAATCATACCTGTAAGGTATTTTGCACAATAATGAGCATATAGTAGGTGATTAATAAATGCTTGCTTCTTTCTTTCCGAACTACATTTTTAGTGACTTTGCATTTACTATTCTTTATTCAGCTTGCACTTTTTTATGTCCTTGTTGTTTTTCCTGTTTAGAACATGAGCATCTTGGGAGTTGAGCTTCTTTCATTCTTTATATTTATATCCCCCACTGTAGTCAATCTAGGAGATGGAGGGCTGTGCATAGGGAACAGCAAGAAAACCAGTCTGGGGCAGCTAGGTGGCACAGTGGATAGAGCACCACTGGAGTCAGGAGGACCTGAGTTCAAGTTTGGCCTCAGACAGTTGATTCTCCCTAGCATCTTGCAGTGTGACTTTGGGCAAGAAGAAGAAGGCCAGTATGTCTGAAATGTAGAATGGTTGAAGGAGAGTCATGTAGATTGAATTCTTGGGTCCTTGAGGATGGCTCTAATATGTTGTTCAGCCATTTCAAACTCTTCATGACCCCATTTGGGGTTTTCTTAACAAGGATAGTAAAATGATTTGTCATTTCCTTTTCCAGATCATTTTGTACATGAGGAAACTGAAGCAAATAGGTTAAGTGACTTGTTCAGTAACTTAAATACTAAGTATCTGAGGTCAGATGTGACCTCCAAATAGGTTCTTTTTTCATTGCCCATCTCTAACACAGGGACTTGACAATGACTTCAGAGACTCTTTGTTCTCCCTTCTATTCCACAAACATCATCTTCTTCCTTGTTCCCTTAGCATAACATGAATCTAAACATCTTAGCAATGCTTCTGATGGAGCAATCCACAGTGTCTATAAGCAACCTTAGGGTCTGGCAGGAAGAGCTTGCCTTGCCTTGGGCCAGGACCTCCCTCTGGTCTCTGAGAATGAGAAGCAGAAGGCCCAGAGGCCAACTGGCCCATCTGGGCTCCATAATCACAGCCCGGAGAAGTTGGCTTTCCAACAAGGCAGGGGATAGCCTACAAAGAAACATGAAGACACAAAGCATCTCTATTCCAGGAATGATCTTGCCTCCGGATAACCCAGGATCATAAAATCACCAAATTTCAGAACTGGCAAGGACCTCAGAGGACCTCTAGAACAATTCATATTTGAAGGAGAATTCTTCTTACAGCCTCTTGACAAGTGGTCATCTAGCCTCAGCCTAAAGATTTATTGAGGCAGCCCACTGCACCCTGGGAGACTGTTAGGAATGTCTTCTTGCATTGTTCTGTGGTTAAGTACAATGTCTAATCTCTCTTTTCCATGACAGTCCTTCAGATGACTTACAGGCAGCAACCATGCTTTCCCCTAAGTCTTCATTTCCCAATCTTCTGTGATCATTCATTGCATGACATCATTTCCCTATAGCTTCAGGAAAACCCAAAGAATCACAGAATTTTTTAATTGTAGGGGACCCATTAGTGGCCATTTAGTCTAGTAAAAGAGTGTTTTGTACAATATCTTCAATAAGTGGTTGTACATATTTTGCTTGAAAACTTCCAGTGATGGAGAACTCACTCAGCCCATTCCACTTTTGTACAATTCCAATCACTTTATATCTTTTGCATATACCAATATATATGAATAGGGAATTAATATTATAGTGGATAGAGTCCTGTTTCTGTATTCAGGAGGACCCAAGTTCAAATCCAACCTCAGACATTTACTAGCAGGGTGACCCTGGACAAGTCACTTAAGTTACTTGCCTCAATTTCCTTAGCTAAAAATTAGCTGGAGAAGGAAATAGCAAACCACTATCTTTGCCAAGAAAACCCCAAATAGGGGCAGCTAGGTGGTGCAGTGGATAGAGCACCGGCCCTGGAGTCAGGAGTGCACCTGGGTTCAAATCCAGTCTCAGACACTTAATAATTACCTAGCCGTGTGGCCTTGAGCAAGTCACTTAACCCCAATTGCCTTGCAAAAAAAAGAAAAAAGAAAACCCCAAATAGGGTCATGGAGAGTTGTATTTGACTGAAATAACTGAACAGCAATAATATATGCATGCTGTTTCCTCCAATGAGATATGAGTTCCCTGAAAACAAGGGTTATTTTATTTTTGTCACTGTATCTCTAATACCTGACAAATAATAGGAACTTGTTGATTCATTGGCTTGTCTAGACTTTTCTAATGTATTTATCATTCAGTATTATGTATCACTGTTATCTATGTAGATGTCTTATTTCCCTACTAAACTATAGGTTCATGAGGGCAGGGATCATGTTTTATCTAAACTTTCTATTTGCTCCAATACCTAGCATGAATGAAGCAAAGAGGAACCAAACAGGCAGATGGCAAACATGGGGCAAGGTTGGAAGAGGGATTGTCTATAGAAATGCAGAGGTATGAAAAGGAGGAATGAGATTGAGCTTCAGTTCATAAAGCAGGCTTGCACATAATGATGGAACTTGCTATCTTAAGGTATTTGAAAAGTGCTCTACATACAAATAATGAGCAAACTTTAATGAACAGTTCTTGGATGAGTGATGTATGAGGAAATTGAAACAGCAGAGGCAACATAGAGAGTGTCTCCAGGACTGGCTATGATAGTGGTTGGGAGCACACAAGAAAACATGGCTCCCTATGAAGAGAGACAGAGATGGACAAGGGCCAAGGAAGAGAGGGAGTGTGGAAATAGAGAAGGTTCTTAGGGAATAGAGGAAGATCATGGGGAAACAGATGGACTCTTGAAGAAATAGAGGGCGATCTTGGGAAAGTCGCTGGGGATTGAGGTAGCTAGGGGGTGCTGTGGATAGAGCAATGGTCCTGAAGTCAGGAGAATCCGAGTTCAAATGTAACCTCAGACAATTGCCTGGCTGTGTGACCTTGGGCAAGTCACGCAATCCCATTGCCTTAAATAAATAAAAATTTAAAAACAGAAAGTAGATGAGGATCTTGAAGAAATAGAGGGGAATCTTGAGGAAATAGATGGAATATTGAGAAATAGAAAGGGATCTTGGGGACAGAAGCTCACCATCAGGACATGGAATCCTCTGCACTGTACACCTCCTGGTCTCCTTAGTGCTGGGGCAGACTGAACGGTCCCCAGAGGGAGCTTGTAGCACAAGACGTGTCCGTTCTTCTGAACCCCTCCGGAAGCCACAGAGCTTTTTCTTCTTGGAGCATGGCCCCCATGGGGACCACTCGCTCATTTCACATTGTGCTAGGGATAAAAAAGGGAAAAGTTTGAGAACAGTCTTGCTCCTGACACACACACACACACACACACACACACACACACACACACACACACACACTCTCTCTCTCTCTCTCTCTCTCTCTCTCTCTCTCTCTCTCTCTCTCTCTCTCTCTCTCCCCCCCATCTCTCTTTCTTTCTCACTCACACACACATAACATACCACACCATACACCACACATCACACACACAACATCGCACACACACACCACACACCACAGTTGCTCCTCCAGTCCCCTCACCAGGACCACTGCATTCCATGGTGCCATTGGCTGCTGAGGAGCCTTCAGGACAGGTTGGGTAACAGCGACCCTTGTGAAGGTATAATCCCTCCTTACATTTTGTGCAAAAATTATGGCTGAAGCAGGCCTCACAGTTCTCAATCTTGCATTCTGTGGGGAGAAACAGAGAGAGAGCTTACAAATTCCAGTCTCTCCTTAGCTCATAACCACAAACAGCTCCATATCCTGCCTTATTACCTTATCCAGCTCCAAACATTCCTTTAGTCAGTCAACAAGCATTTATTAAACACCTTCTGTATGCTGGCACTTTGTCAAGGACTGGAGATACAAAAAAAGGCAAAAGATGATTTTTGTTCTCAAAGAGACTAACAAGGAAGAAGAAACTCCCTCTGCCTATAGAGACCAGGATCTTTTCTTCAACTTATAGTCTTAGAGAATTGATGAGGCATGGAGAAGTTAAATGACATTCTCAAGGTCCTACAGACTGTATGTGTCAAGGATAGAGCTTGAACCCAGGTCTTCCTGCCTGTGAGACTGGTTCTCCATCAACTTTACCCCATTGCCTTTAGTTACATTAATGACCTTGCGCTTTATAATCTAATTCTGTCCCCTTTCCAGTTAAAAAATTGGGCAATACCATGGTCAGTTCTTAATAAATGTTTGCTGACCCACCGGAGGAATGTTTGGAGCCAGATAAGGTCATAAGGAATGGGGGTGAGAGGGAAGGGGCAGTTGGAATGGGGGTTTCAGTCTTTGGGAAGGAGAGACTCTGGAAGGAGTCAGAGAGTTAAAGTCCTGAGGGCACAGGGGATTGGCAAGCTATCTGGGTATTCTAGCTGCACAAATTCACTTTACATCCATGGGGAAAGGGAAGGTCTACACTCTCCTCACCTCATCTCCCAGGGCAGTTAGCCAGACTAAGAAAAGCACTGGATTTGGATAATAGGAGAACCACAGTAGTTAGAGTGCTGGACCTGGAGTCAGGAAGATTCATCTTTGTGATTTTAAGTTCAACTTCAGATGTTTTTAACTGTGTGATCCTGGAAAAGTCAATTAACCCTATTTGCCTTAGTTTCCTCATCTGTAAAATGCTGGAGAAGGAGATGGTAAAACACTCCAATATCTTTGCCAAAAAGCAAAAACAAAAACACCCCACATGTGATCATGAAATATTGGGCATGGCTAAAACAAATGAATGACAAGGTTTAAGCAACAAGTCCTGACTCTGCCACTTAGCTGGCTAAGTCCTTTTGCCTCTGATCTGGTTGCCCCAAGGAGGGGGGAGGGTTGGATTTGATGGGCTCCAAGTTCCCTTCCTATGAACCCTTTAGTAAACTGCTTTCTTTTGGCAAGGCCAAACCTTGGGGACCAGCATTAACACACCCATAAGACCCTGATGACAGTCTCCTCTGGGCTAGTTCTTCCTCTATAGGCTCCTAGAAATCTTGGAGTATTGGGCAGGGAGCAAGGAAGGACTTGTCTGGGAATATAGGCAGTCCCTCTCACAGTCTTCTTCTATCCAACAGGACCACTGAGGGAGAGGCAGTGATTTTCTCCAGATCTGCCCTATTGCCAGGTCATTAGGAATAGACAAGGTCAAGGATCTCCTTCTTTCTTCATCCATCCATCTACACATTCAATTCATGGCAGGCCAAAAGCCTATGGTGCTGTTCTCTAATATCCTAGTGGGTCATCACTCGGTTTCATATCCTTGCTGCTTTCCACAAGTGATTCCCAATCTTAACCATTCCTAAACATCTTGGTTTCTTGATAGGAGGTAAGGGGTATGGTGGGAGCAAGAGGAGATAAAGAATGGGGCTTTTGGATTCTTCTTCATTTATCCCTCTTGCCTTTTGGTTTATGTTATCTATACCATTCTCATACTCTGTCCTTATCTAAAGGATTCCTGCTTCCTAACTTCCTACCTCCCTGGACTTGATAGCTACACACAGAGAAGGTCCCTGTCATCTGGATCCTAGTCTGGGGTTCATTTTCTCTACCTCTCCATCTGGTTACTCTTGAGTGAGACATTCCAAGCCTATTCTGGTTATAGGTTAGTAATGGATGGTACACTTAATATATGCTTTTTAGATTAGAGTTTGCTTATGGGTTTATTTAAATTTTTATTTCAAATTTAAGAAATAAAACAAGCATGTCAGTAACAAAATGAAATAAGAGAATTGAACCTGAAATAGTATTTCTATTATATACAATTCGTTACTTCTTTTAAATATAAAACAAAGATATGTTTTCATGAAATGGAAATTTATTGTTTTATGTTGAATCCTGTCATTTCTGCTATGTATGTGGAAATGTTCTTTTTTCTTCTCTTGTTTTTGTATTTAATCTCAAAATGAACAAAAATTTAAAAAAATAAATTGACTGAATGAATGACTGGCTAGGATCCATAAGGACCATAAATACACATGGCTCTAAGTCGTCCTTATGGAAACAGAAATGAGCCATGACCTAGAGTAGGGACATGAATATTTTAAAATATTTTGATAATTCAATTTCATCATAATTGTTTCCCTTTGCGATCTTACGTATTTTATTTTATGAATTTAAAAACATTATTCTGAGAAGGATTCCATAGACTTTCAGCTTGCTAGAGGAGTCATGATATACAAATATAATAAACATTCTGGGGTTAGAGAATTCCCAAATCATTCTTTAAAATCATTCTTCTTCCCAAAGGGCAACAAAAATGTGTATACCCTTTGATCCAGTAATACCACTACTGGGTCTATACCCTGAAGAGATGATGAAAAAGGGTAAAAACATCACTTGTACAAAAATACTGATAGTAGCCCTGTTTGTGGTGGCAAAGAATTGGAAATCAAGTAAATGTCCTTCAATTGGGGAATGGCTTAGCAAACTGTGGTATATGTATGTCATGGAACACTATTGTTCTATTAGAAACCAGGAGGGATGGGAATTCAGGGAAGCCTGGAGGGATTTGCATGAACTGATGCTAAGTGAGATGAGCAGAACCAGAAAAACACTGTACACCCTAACAGCAACATGGGGGTGATGATCAACCTTGATGGATTCACTCATTTCATCAGTGCAACAATCAGGAACAATTTGGGACTGTCTGTCTGCAATGGAGAATACCATCTGTATCCAGAGAAACAACTGTGGAGTTTGAATAAAGTTCAAGGACTATTCCCTTTAATTTAGGAAAAAAACTGATATCTTATTGTTTGATCTTGTTATCTCTTATACCTTATGTTTCTTCCTTAAGGATATGGTTTCTCTCTCACTGCACACAACATGGAAACAATGTAAAGACTGACAAATTGCTTTCTGTGGGGGGGGGGAGGGAAGGGAGATTGGGGGGGGATTGTAAAACTCAAAATACATAAAATCTTTAATTAAAAAAAATCATTCCTCTTGAAGAGTCTGAGAGCAGCAGTTACCTTCCTAAATCTAGGTCAACATCCTTGGTGAGCACAGACCTGTCTTTGGTCAGAAGCCTAGAAGAATACTCAGTTGTAGGAGGAAGGAGTTGTTGCTGTAGAGAATACATAAAAATGTGCAAGACTGAAAACTATCTTTTCTTTTTTCTTGTTTGCCTAGTCCTTAGCATCTACTTCTAAGAGTATATCCATAGATACTCCTCTGGGGAAGTGAACCTCATGTTCATAGACTACAGAAATGAGAGAGAGAGACCTTAGAATATGAGTGCTAGAAGAAACCATTAAATATATAATGTCAGAGCTGGGAGAGACCTTAGAACGTAGAATCTCAAAATTGAGAGGCACTTTAGAACTTAAAATGTCAGAGTTAGAAGAAATTTTAGAACATAAAATGTCATCTGCACTAACCCTTCATCAAAATATGATCATCTCTAATAAGTGATTCTCTGGGGCGGCTAGGTGGCGCAGTGGATAAAGCACCGGCCCTGGAGTCAGGAGTACCTGGGTTCAAATCTGGTCTCAGACACTTAATAATTACCTAGCTGTGTGGCCTTGGACAAGCCACTTAACCCCATTTGCCTTGCAAAAACCTAAAAAAAATAAAATAAAATAAAATAAAATAAAAAATAAAATAAGTGATTCTCTAGCCTCCACCTAAGACTTTAGAATGTCAGAGCTGAGAGGGACTTAAGAACACAGAACATAGAATACCAGACTTGGAAGAATCTTTAGAATCTAGAATGTTGAATCTGGAAGAAGAAATCTTAGGACACAGAAAACAAAATGTTATAGGTGAAGGGAACGTTAGAACAAAGAATGTCTAGAAAGGACCTTGACAGTTAAGTGGTTCAGTGGAGAGTCAGGAAGGTTTAAGTTCAAATCTGACCTCAAGCACTTATTAGTTATGAAACCCTGGGCAAGTCATATAACCTCTGTTTGCTTAATCTACTAGAGAAAGAAATGTCAAACTACTTCAGTATTTTTACCAAGAAAATCTCACAGACAATATGGTTCATGGGACCATGAAGAGTTGGACACAACTGAATGACTGAATAATAAGTTCAAAGCTGAACTTTGCTGATGGAGAAACTGAGGCCCAGAGAATCAAGTGACTCAAGGTAAGAAGTAAATAGGAGAGCCTGGATTCACAGTCAAGTTCTCTAACTCCAAATTCAAGTGCCACATTGCCTTTAATCACCCATTTTACAGGAATAGGACTGACTGTTGACTAGCCATGGGATAGCAGGCCATCAAGCCGAGTGTCTAGGGACTCAAGCCCCCCAGATCTGACTTGGAGTCATTCCCAGCCCCCCACCTGACCTCCCCACTCACTGATACACTTGTTCATATCAGGGTTGCGGGCATCATAGTATCCAGGCGGGCAGGATGGCAGGCAGATTCCAACCTGCCGGATATCGTTTCTCTCCAGCAGGATGAAGAGTTTCGGGGAGCACTTAAGGCAACCGTTGACCTCTGAGCACAGCTCACAGCCCTTGGCACAGGCCTGACTTCCCTCTGCACTGACTGTAGGGGGGGAGGGAAGAAAATGGATAAGGGTAAAGATGACAAACAGGCGCTGAAATAAATTTAAAAACAGCTTTCCCTTTTCCCTGGTCAGAGTACTCCCAGCTTCCCAGTCCCACCTGAAAGGGAAACAGGTAAATCAAATCAATATGCTGCCCACTCTGAACTGTCAGTTCTCTCTGGGCCAGCTGCTATCTGCAGGCCTGCCTTACAGCCCAGCCTTAATCTTATCCCCCATCTTAGTTTTACATTTGAATAGTCTACCTTCATTTTCGTCTCTACTTATTGAAATCTCCTCTTCTATCAAGGCCTGAGTCAGTTGCTCTCTTTCCTTATAAATTCCTTCCCCTCGTTCTCCTCAAAGTTTTCCACTTTACCAAGAGGCCTCCTTTTTTTTTTTTTTTTTTTACCATATTCTACCTTATATTACATTTGTAATGGGGAGACTTACAAAACTCTCTAAGGAGAAACTGGACTGAACTCAGCTCATGAACTTGGAGTCCAAGCATGTGATGGTAGTGAGGGTTAATGGTTACCCCCATTATATAATTATTTCTGTATATGCAACATTGCCTCTATTGGATCATAAGCTTGATTAGGGAAATGACTATGTTATATTTATCTTTCCATCCCCAAGAACTATAATTAGCAATTTTTACACTCAGTTTCAGAGACATGAAATAATCCTCAAATACCATGGGGGAGATGAAGGACGAAGCAGGTAGGAAAGAACTCTCCTGGGGTATTGCTGCTATTAGAAGCGAATATACCATCTGGTAGCTTCCTATGTTAAGATTCTTGTTAATTAGATACCAAACTTAATTGTTTCTAGGCTGCCAAAGGACTGCAAATAGGGTCAGTGCTTTTTAAATTTCTTTGCCTTGGGACAGAGCTCTAGTGACAGCTCTGATAACCTAATGAATGCTTGTGGGATTGAATGAAACAGGTATGTTCTCTGTCCTATCCCCCAGTGAATAACTGTAATAGATGACAGGAAAGGGATTCTTCACCCCACTAATCTCTCATCCTCACATCAGTTAGTAAGGGTCACACATTTCTCTTCTCTGTTTTCTTCTGTACTCTTCTCTTTCTCTGTCCTCATACCCATCTATTTGGTCACCTAAAGAAATCTGACTTTAGGAGCATCTAGGTGACACAGTGGATGGAGCACCAATTTAGGAGGGCCTGAGTTCAAATTCAAGTCTCAAATACCTCATAGTTACATGAACCTTGGCCAAGTCACTTAAATCAGATTGCCTCCAAAAAAGAAAAAAAATACTAGAGACTTTACAGGTGTCTCTAGTATTTTCTCACTGCCTTTAACTCTCCCTTCTCTCCTCCCCACCTCCATTTCATTAGAAGAAATGGAATCTCTTAGAAGCACTGAATCTCATATCTGGAAGGAATCTCTAAGATCATTTAAGTTAGCTCCTCACTAAATCATGACCAAACCTAATGAGTGGATCTCTAGTCCCTGCTTCAAAACAACAAAGGATGGGGAATTTACTCTCTCAGTACCAAATGGGACTCTGGAAGCCCAAATAGAATTAACGGTTTTCTATTTCCTAGAGTACCTCTTCTTTATTCTTTTTTTTTTGCAAGGAAATGGGGTTAAGTGGCTTGCCCAAGGCCACACAGCTAGGTAATTACTAAGTGTCTGAGACAGGATTTGAACCCAGGTACTCCTGACTCCAGGGCCAGTGCTTTATCCACTGCGCCACCTAGCTGCCCTTTCTTCTTTCTTCTTATTTCTCTCATACCATAATTTTTAAAAATGTTTCCTCCACTATAGTTCTTACCCTATTATGGACAAAGACACTATGCAACAAAATTAGATTAAAAAGCCTAATCATACACAGACAAGATAGCATCATGGTATAATAGAAAATATTCTGGCTTTATAACCAGAATTAGCACCTTTGCGACCAAGTCACTCAACTTCTCTGAGCCTTAGTTTCTTCTGCTGTAAAATGAGGGGGCAAGATGAACTAGATGACCTCTAAGGTCTTTGCCAGTCCTAAAGAAATATATCCTCCTTCTTTCACCATGATAAAAAAAAAATGAGGTGGTAGGAAGAAGGGAAACCTGGGACCTTGTATTAGCTGGAGTGCGAGTTGTAAAGAGGAAAAATTCTTAAGAAAGTGGGAGTCTCCTATCCCCAGTCCTAAAAGAATTGGCTCCCTTTCCTTCCTCTTTCCAAAATCTACTTGGTGCTGTTTTCAGGATCAGAGAAATGTTCTTTGCAGTGCTGAGGGCTAAAGCCAGGCCAGATTCTTAGAGAAGGGTGACTGCCTTGGAGATGGATCTTTCTGGAATGAGGCAAGCCATAGCCAAGGCCCATCTCCTCCCTCCCATTCTTTCCTCCTCTGCACTCCTAAAACCTAGTATTCTGACTTACCTGCTGGTATCTTCGCTGGCTTGGTCAATGCCAGTGATACATTGAGTAACATTAATTATAACAGAGAGGGAAAAGGACAGAGTGGACAGAGGACTGGCCATAGAGTCAGAAAGCTCTAGGTGGAAATCCCGGCCTTCAATACATCTGTCTGTGTGACCATGGACAAGATGCTTTACTTATGAGTTTTCCCGAGTATATATTTGCTTCTGGAAGGTGACTTAGAGGTTGTCATGTCCGATCTCCATTTTTTTTTAAACGGATGAAGAGACTTCTGAGGTATACAGAGAAGTCAAGCGATTTGTTCAATAGACCCTCTGTCAATCAAGAAACATTTATTTAGTACCCACAATGTGCTAAAATACTGGGGATACAAAAGGCAATCTTTCCTCTCAAAGAACTGACAATCTAATTGTTCAGGGTCATATACCTACTAAATATCTGAGTCAGGATTTGATCCCAGGGTTTCCCAGCACCAAGTCAGGGTTCTACATCAGGGCTCTTTGAAGTTTCCTAATCTGTAAAGTAAAGGGATTGGAGTGTATAACCTCAAATTCATTCCAGTTCTAAAGCTGTAAATTACTGTGAAAGGAATTTCCATACTGGGAGTTACACATACTCCTATGATCACCAATTTAGTTGTTCTTCCTCCCTTATTCTGTTAATGCTTGATATAATTATTTACATACATATTTAATCTTTCTCCCCCCATAGAGACAGTTTATCATTTATCTCAAGAGAGGCTACACAGTATAACAAAAAGATTTTTGGCCCTATACCAGAAACCTGGGTTCCAATCCCACTGCTGACACTTACTAGATGTCTGGCCTGGATAAGTCACTAAACCCTCCCTAAGCCTCAGTTTCCTCATCTGCAAAATGGGGCTAATGATATCTGTAATGTTCTGGAGAGAGGGTCCTATAAAACTTGTCATGGAGTCAGGAAGACTAGCTTTGAGATGACCTTTTCTTGACTATGTTGATGTAGGCAAGTCTCTCATCTCCTCAGTGTCCTTAGACTGATCATTATAGACAAACTGCCAAGATCAGTGGAGGGAGTTTCCTCATTGGGAAATTTCCTTCCTTCTCTGGTGAAGATGACAAGTCCAAATGTCATGATGATTTATGATAATAATAAATGGAATCTCTGTAGTCCTTTAAGATTTAAAAACCATTTGATATACATTATCTCATTTGCTACTCATTAGTATCTTCTGTTATCCTCATTTTATAGAGGTGGAAACTGATGTAACAGAGGTTAAGTGACACGGCTAGGGTCATACAGTTAGTTGCTATGGTGGAATTCAAGTTCTGTGTTCAATCCTCCATAAGGGAATTCTAAGGAAAGCCTTGGTCATTGGAAGATGTCTCTATGGTACCATCTCTTATCCATTTGCCAAACCTTTCCTTTAAGGTATCTAGAAGGTCATGGCCATTGGAGCAACAGAGCAGAAGGAACACAAGCACCTCTCTTACCTCACTCTAGAGTTCCAAAGTTCTTGCACACAGTCTCACATGAACTCACCCTGTATAACTACCACAAGGTCCCAGTTCCTCTCAGCTTCCATTTCTAAGTTCCTAAGACAACAGAGAGCTCTCCTAAGAAGTGGGGGTGGGTGGGGAAGAGATGATAGAATATCACTCATCCAGGGTTGGAACAGACCCAGTGGGTCTGCTGGTCTGGCCAGGCAACTCCACTGACTCTTGTCTAGAGGTCTGAAGTCTGAATCACAGAGGTAGAAAGAGGGAAAAGCTGAAGGGACCCTCCTCCTTCTCATTATAATCTGGCAGGTTTAGAAGACAGTTTTAAGAAACCAGTCCATTGGGGACTTTCTAGGGATCAAACCCTACCTGCTTCTTCTCCCAGGTCCCTTGAAAGAACCAAAAAATTATTACTTGATATATTCTTCTTTCACCCCCCTGAAGAAATCCACTCTGGTGGCTAAGTATCTTTTTTTTTAGGTTTTTGCAAGGCAAATGGGGTTAAGTGGCTTGCCCAAGGTCACACAGCCAGGTAATTATTAAGTGTCTGAGGCTGGATTTGAACTCAGGTGCTCCTGACTCCAGGGTTGGTGCTCTATCCACTGTAGCACCTAGCCAACCCCTGAGTACCCTTTTAATACTTAAGTGCATTTGACTTTTTTCTTTTCTTCCCTTCCTTTCCTCTTTCCCCTCCTCCCCTCCCTCTTCCCTCCCTTCCTCCCTTCCATTAGAACAAGAGCTCCTAAAGGTCAGGGACTAGCTTTTGACTTTCTTTGTACCTGCTTCAGATGGCATAGTGCTGGCACAACTTAGGTCCTTAATAATGTTTCTTGACCAAGCCTGAACACTATTCTTTGAGTATCAATTCCACAACTATAAAGTTCATGAACTAGAGGGTCTCTTTTCTGGGTTCTGGATTCTAAGGTCCCTTTTACTGCTGACATTTCATGTTTTGTGTTCATATTAATAATAACTGACATTTACATGGCACTTTAAGGCTTGCAAAACTGCTTTATATACAGTATTTCATTGGAGGTTCATGATCTCCCTGTAGTCAGGTGCTATTTCCATTTTAGAGGTGAAGAAACTGAGGCAGAGAGTGGTTAATTGGCTTAACCCAGGGCAAAATGAAATGGGATTCAAATCAGATCTTCCTAATTTTATGCTTAGTACTCTCTCCACTCTAGCACACTTCCCTTTGGATTTCTTTCATTTGTCATTCTCTGATATTTTTATGTCCTAAAGTCTCTGCCAGCTTTGATATTCTTTGTGCTAAGGTCCTTTCCATCTTTGACATTCTTTGTCCTAAGGTCCCTCCTAGTACTGACATTCTCTGTTCTAATGTCCTTTCCAGTTCTGACTGAATCCATAAGAGAGGGATGCTAAGATTCTTTGCTTTGTTCTGCCCTGCCTTCTCTCAGAGGCATGTTCTGCCCTGCCTTCTCTCAGAGGCGATGAGAAAATGGGAGTGAATGCATTTCTTAATCTGAAAATCACCATACATACAGGCAAATGGAAGGCATGTTTATAGTTTACATATACTCATGTCTCTGGGCTAACATCAATTATTAAGGTCAGTAGGTTTGATGCTCTTCAGTGACAATGTCTTGCCCTGAGCTGTTCCCCTCCTCCTTTCTCACTTCCCTTCTCTCCCTGAGCTGTTGCAGAAGCATCAGATGATAAATAAGGCATCTCCAGCCAAGTCTTGCTTTTGCATGCACATGGAGAAGAACATCAATAGATGTAATTTTTAAAGTACATCTCAAAAGCATCCCTCAGACTTGGAATTTCTCTGTAGTTTTTTTTTCTGTTAACAGATGGAATTCCCTAATGATACTTTACTTTGGCTGATATTAAAAGCAACATGCATGTCCCAAGTACTCTGTTGACAACTAGTTGAGGAAGACTCCCCAAGGGACTGGGCACCAGAGGGAAGCTGTCTCAGCACTGGACTCTTGCCATAGACAATCTATCAAGCAGAAAATAATAACAGTTCCATTTCAGCAGCATTTACAATTCACAAAACATGTTCTTCACAATAAACCCTGTGAAATAAAGTTATTAGCCCCATTTTATAGATGTAAAAACTGAGGCTTAGACATAACACTAAACATATTCAGGTTTGGTTGCTTCACTTCATTCTGCTTATCCATGGAGGGCAGAACTAGGATCAACTAGAGGAATAATGATAGCAGTAGGTAACATTTAAATAGCACTTTGAAGTTTGCAAAGGGCTTTACACATAGTAGCTCATTTGATTCTCACAACACTATAAGGTAGGTACTATTATTGAGCCTATTTTACACATGAGAAAACTAAGGATCAGAAAAGTTAAATGACTTGGCCAGAGTAAGAAAACTAATGAGCAACAGAGATGGAATCCAAAAAGACCTGGGTTTGAATCCTAAGTCTAGCTCTATCTTTTAGCCATGCTTCCTTGATAGGAGGGATTCTAAATAAAGGGTTTGTGAACATGATAGCTCAATGATAGAAAGAACTTCTTAATCAGAACTGTTAAATAACTGAGTAGGCTGCCTCATGAGTGAGCTTCCCATCATTGTAAATGTTCAACTAGAGGTTAGATGGCCATTTGTTGAGATGATCATGGAGGAGATTCCTCCATCAGGAAACTCTGAGGTTCCTATGAATCCAAGAGTAGATATGATAGATCGTGTCAAGAAAATGACACCCTTGTAGCCTTCCCTTCTTCCCTATCCCAAACCACCTCAGACCTGGCCCTTTACGTACTCCGCCTCTGCCTTTTCCCCTTCAACCCTCGGCTGCTGCCAGCAAGATGCATCCAGCTCAGAATGAGGGCCACCACCAACAGTCCAAGACGCATAGTCACTCCCCAGCTCCTGGCCCCCTGGAAGGCAGCGCGGTCTGGGGACACCTGACTCCAGCTAGTGGCTGTAGAGCTGGGTCAGCAAGGTGGGTCCCAGGTCTGGACCAGAGCTCACAGCTACCATAATCTCAGTGGGTGATGGAAATGGGCAGGGGAGGCTCAGCTCTGCTGTCAGCCCCATAGGGAATTCAGAAGTCCCTTCCCCACCTCGAAGGCTTGGGGAAGAGGTGGAAAGAGGGGCGCCGTCACATCCGAGGACAGCTGCTTTATAACTTCTGCTGGGACAATAAGGCACAGTCACACCAAACTGAAACCTGAAGGGGAAAGGGGAGAAGGAGGTATTTAATCAATCAATCATTTAATCAAGCAAGCATTATTAAGCCCTCCCAAATTCCCCCAGTCTCAGTCTTATCCTTTTCCTGGACCAAAATCTTGGTATTTTCTTAGGATCCCTGAGCTTATTGTGGACACTGGAACCAAAACTGTTAATTGTCACAGAAGCGTGTGCTTTGTGAGAGCCACAGAGACCAGTTTGTTATTGCTTCAGGCCACTTCCTCCCTCCCAGAGCATTGTCCATTCTGTGGCATAAGGAAGATCTGAGAGATACAAAGTTCCTCAGATATGTTGTGACAATCTGCTGTGTCACAGTCATTTCTTAGATCCCATTTTAGGAAGGATATTGAGAACATGAAGTAACTTGAAAGCAGAAAAGGAATTCTCTGGATGCTCTGGAGAGTGAGACTGGAGACCATGCTGTGCATGCTATTCATTAAAAGAACTGTTTCTGTTTAGCTTAGAGAACAGCAGTATTAGCAAGCATTTATTAATTATTTACTTACAATGTGCCAGGCTAGATATATTAAAAAAAGGAAAAACAGTTCCTGCCCTCAGGGAGATTGGTAGGCATGTACAACATTCATATTGAGTAGAGAGAAGATAAACTGAGAAGGGAAAGCACTAGCAAAAGGGACTAGGAAATCAATCATTTATGTTAGGCACTAGAATATAAATACAGAGAAAGAAATCATTCCAACACACAAGGACCTTATGCCTTCCTTCTAGAGGAAGAGACAAATACATACATGCATATATGTACCTGGGTACATATACACTAAGTGGCACAGTGAATAGAACACTGGGCTAAGTAAGCATCAGGAAGACATCCTCCTGAGTTCATATATGACTGCAGACACTTACTAGTTATGTGACCCTAGGCAAATCACTTAACCCTGTCTGTCTCAATTTCCTCACCTGTCAAATGAACTGGAGAAGAAAATGGGGAACTACTCCAGGGTCTTTGCCAAGAAAAGCCCAAGTGGGGTCATGAAGAGTCAAACATGACTGAAACGACCCAAAACCAAGTGTTGAACATGATTGTTTCAGGGGAAGGGCACTAACAATTGGAGGCATCAGAGAAGGTTTCAAGTACAAGGTGGTACTTGAGTTTTATCTTAAAAGTAGAAGAAGTCTTTGAGGTGGAGATAAGAAGGAAATGCATTCAAGGCATGTGGGATGGCCTGTGCAAAGGTATGGAGTTAAGAGATGGGAGATTCAAGTATGAAAAACAGTTATAAGGCCACTTTAGTTTGACTGAAGTGTGGAAGGGAAAGTAATGTCTCCTGTTACTGAAAGATAGGTTGGGGCATGGCTATATTGGTCTTTCAAAGCTAAATAGAGGCTATAGTATCCTAGAGGTGAGAGGAAGCCAGTAGAGTTGATTGAGGAGGAGGAAAGAGCCGTATGATCAGACCTGTGCTTAAAGAAAATTACTATGGCAGCAGTGAATACATTGGACTGGAAAGGTGAGAAACATGAGGCTGGGAGACCAATTAGGAGACTGTACAATAATGTACACAAAGGATGATGAGGGCTTGAACAGAGGCCTTGGGTGTAAAAGAAAGATTCAGATGAGGAAGATAATGTAGAATTGGGAAGACAGAATTTGGTAATGGATTAGATTTGTGAGATGAGGGAGAAAGAGGAGTTAAAGACAATGTAAAAGTTAAGAAACTGGCAGAATGGAAAAGATGTGGTGCCTTTGGCAGAAAAATGGAAGTTTGGAAGGAGGGATGTTTCAAGGGGAAAGATAATGAATTTGGTTTTGGACATGTTAAGCTTGAGATCTTGAGGACATGCAGATTGCATATTCGGCAGGAAGTTGGTGATGAATAACTGAAGCCCAAGGGAGAGAATGGGGTTAAATATATAGATCTGGGAGTCATCTGCATAGTTGCTGATATTCAGTCATTTCAGTTGCATCCAATTCTCCATGACCCCATTTTTGGATTTTTTTTTTGGCAAAGATACTGAAGTGGTTTGCCATTTCTTTTTCTAGTACACTATTAGGAAACTGAGACAGAGTAGGGTTAAGTGTCTTGCCCTGGTTACGCAGCTAAGAAAGTGGCTGAGGCTGGATTTGAATTTAGGAAGATAAATATTCTTGATTCCAAGTCTGGTGCTTTATCCACTGGATTACCTAGCTGCCCCCATCTGTATAGAGATGACAGTTAAACTTATTGGAATTGTTGAAGTTACTAAGTTATTATTAAGAGAGGTAAGAGAAGACATAGAACAGAATCTTGGGAAAATGCCATAGTTAGCGGATATGATGTGGATGATGAGACAATAAAGGGAGACAGATGGAAAGTAGTGTCACAAAAACCCAGAAAAGACAGAGTATCCAGGAAGAAATGGTAATCAATGATATCAAAAGCAGCAGAGAGGACAAGATGGATGAAGATAGAAATAAGAGCATTAGATATGACAATCATGTTCAACATGTATAACCTATATGAGATTACTTGTTGCTATGGATATGCTTTAGGGAAGTGAGGAAGCTAGAAAAACAGGGAACTCAAAAATCTCATGGAAAATGAATGTTGAAAATTATCTTTACATATAATTGGAAAAGCTAAAATTATAATTTAAAAAATAGAGAGATCATTGGTAACTAAAGGACAGTCATTTCAGCTGAGAGATAAGGTTAGAAGTCAGATTACAAAGATTATGGAATGAATGAGGCAGTAAGCATAGATTTTTCAAGGAGTTTGGCTAGAAAGAGGAAGGAGAGACATATAGGACAATAGTTGGAAAGGATTACAGGATCTGATGAAAGAGTTAAAAGAATGGAGGAAATATGGTTATGTTTGAAGATGCTTGAGAAGGTGCCATTTGAACTAAGGAAGTTAGGGATTCTAAGAGGCAGAAGGGAAGAAGAAGATTTAAAGTTCTAAGAAGGAACTTTCCAACAGTCAGAGTTAAGCAATGATGAAATGGACTATTCCATAAAAACTATAATGAACATTTTGATAGGGGAAGCTAGGTGGTGTAGTGGATAGAGTACTGGCCTTAGAGTCTGGAGGACAGGAGCTCGAATACAGTCTCAGACACCTGTTACTTACTAGTTATGTGACCTTGGGCAAGTCACTTAACCCTGACTGCCTCCCACCCAGGACCCAGATGGCTCTTCAGGAGAAAGTAAGGCTGGTGACTTAGCGCCCCTTCACCCAAATCCAATTCATGTCATGGCATCACCTGCCTGATATCATGGTCTTCTTGGAGAATGAAGGACAGGGGGTGGCTAGGTGGTACAGTGGATAGAGCACTGGCCTTGGAGTCAGGAGTACCTGAGTTAAAATCTGGCCTCAGACACTTAATAATTACCTAGCCGTATGGCCTTGGGCAAGCCACTTAACCCCACTGCCTTGCAAAAACTAAGAGAGAGAGAGAGAGAGAGAGAGAGAGATGAGAATGAGAATGAAGGGCAAACATCAGCAATTAACATTTGATAGTACTTTAAGTTTGCAAGGCACTTCACATACATTAGTTTATTTAGATCTCTTGATTTCTCTAAGGGGATGGTGATGTAATTATTATTATAATCATCTCCCCCATTTTAAGAGGAGAAAACTGAGGCTCAAAGAGACTAAGAGATTTTGCCCAGAATCATACAAGCTAGTAAGTATCTGAGTTGGAATTTGAACCCAATGAGTCCCATTCAATATCCACTATGTCACGCTATCTTTTTTCATTTCATCCTCATGACTCTGGGAGGGAGGTAATTATATTAAAACCTATTTTACTAGATGAGGAAACTAAGGCTCAGAAATATCAGGGGGTTTGTCCTAAGATACCCTGCTAGTGTTGTGTGAAATTTGAACCTGTCATCCTGATTCCAAGTCTACAGCTTTTTTTTTTTTGACCTTAGCTTGACGCATTTCAAAAAGATTGTAAAATCCCTGGTCCCTGAGGGTGTTCTAGCAGATTCTAGATGACTCCAACCCCCAACTCCCAGTCATAGCTACTTGATGATCTTGGCTATCAGAAGAGGGTGAACCTGTTTTCCCCAAATCTTCAATTCTCTAAATCACCTTTCCTTGGGGACCATGTACTCCAGCCCTATGGACTTTGGCTGGATTCTATCACTCTCTCTGGACTGGGTAGAGAGAAGAGAAGTGAGACTTCCTGGGGGCACAGAAACTTCTGACACAGCAGGGTGGGGGGGGCCACTGCCATTGTGCCAGAATAAAAGAGGCAGCAGGCGCCACTCAGGTCAACGACACAGAAAATTAGGCTAATCCCTCCTGGCAGCTTTCCTGGCCAGAGTGACCCAGACAGCCCCAAGTCCATCCCCTTCCTCTCCTCTTCTCAACCCCCACCTCCCACACCCAGCACTGCCAAGGGGTGGTAGTGATAGGGATCCACAGAGTAGAGACTATGTTCAGGAAGTTTGATTATGTAGCCCCTGAGTTCATCCTGGGAACACAAACTTTTCCATACACATTCATTCACAGTCATCTTTTCATACTTAATCACACTCCCTTCTGCTCATTCTTCCCCTAAAGTCATCCTCTGATGCCCCATAATGTCACTGAGGTGGCAGTAGCTTCCTGAAGGGTCAAAAACAAAACAGACAACAAACCAACCCTTTTTAAGGGTAAAGGTTTTCAGCTATTAAGCATGAGAGGTGGGACCCAGGCCCTTTGCTTTGAGAGTCAGTGCTCTTCCCCTTGTACCAACAACCTTCTCAATCAACTGAGATAATGAAGGAAAAGAGCTTACCAAAATATGGTAATGATGCTGGTGCTTATTAGAATCCACCTCCAACCTGCTCCCCAGAGGGAAACCAGAAGAGGGAGATGTTTCATCTCTGTCTCCATCTTTGCCTATGGCTAGAATGTACTCCTTTCTCATCTCTGACTTTTCAAATCCCTAACTCCTGGGAGTCATTACATATATTCAAGCATAGTGAGGGGCACCCACAAAATCGACTCCCACAACCTCATTGCTAAGACGGTATAGTGGAATAGGAGACAGAGAGCCGACCCTCGAGGCAGGAAGACCAAATTCACACCTTTCCTCTTCCCACAAGTCCCTTCCCTCTCTCTCTCCATTCTCCAGCTAGTTAAGTCCAGGCTAGTAACAGTTCAAGTGGTAGTGGGAGTCCCTTCACTAGTAAGATTTGGTAACTTAGCCCATTCATGTGTGAACCCTTGTCTCCCCCTTAATGCATGTTTAAAGTATATGGCATTTATAACTTTAAGACTGCAAAATAAACTATACCTATATATAAACATACATATGTAGATTATATATATATACATATATACATACATATGCACACCTGTGTACCATTCTTGTTTGATTTTCATACCAATCCTATATGGTAGGTTCATTATTGTCCCATTTTTGCAGATGGGACTTGCCCATGGACATATAGGTAATGGATATGAGGCATAATTTGAACCCAAGCCTTCCTGAGTCCAAGTCCAGCACTCTCTGCTGGGTAGTTGTCTCCTGAGTGTCTGTAGCCTAAATCCTATAGAATGGTATACATTGGATGGAATCCTGTTGAGCCTAAGGAAGGAGTCTGGCTTCTCTGACAACTCTGTCAGGACAGTCTGCCCCTCCCTGACTTGGCCCCTCCTTCCCCAAACTCTCTTTACATCAGGTCTGAAAAATAAATAGGTTCAGTGGGAAGATCAGGGCACCTCCCCTGGCCCCTAGCCCTTCTCCTTCTAAACTTCCCCATCATTCCCTCACTGCCTGCTCTGAGACCCCCAGATTTCCCATCCCCCAACCCCTTGACAATCTGCTCTCCTATCCCTGAGTTTCTCTAAGCCCACCAGGGGAGAAGATAAATCATTATCTAGCTAGAAGTTCAGGACCCTACCCTTCTCACCCAAGACCTACCCCACCCCCACCCAAGCTTTGAAGGCTAGACACAAGCTCAAGTGGTTAAGCTGCCTGGGAAGAGTGTTTATGTGAGGCCAAGGGATCTCGTCTGGCATTTCAGCAGAGGATTGCAGGGAATCCTCAGTCATCCCCAAAAGCCTCCTTTACCTTAGGAGGTTCCTTTGACTTAATCCAGCAGTGGCACCCACCAATGATCCAATGATCCACTCTACCTTCCTGCCAATGAGCTCTTCTATCTTCCCCCTTCTCCAAATTTTCCCAGTCCTTCCTTATCTTGCTTGCTTCCTTTTCTCTTCAAAGGTCCCCAATCTACTCCTAGCAGTTTCATTATCACAGAACATCAGAACTGGAAGGGGTCTTAGAGCATGCCTACTTCTCATCTTGATAGTCAGAAACATGAATGAGTTGGGGAGGGATGGGGCAATCTGCTAGGATCATTATCTTAGAGATGAAGGTGAAAGTTCAGGGAGAATATAGGGGGAGATTGACAGGCACATACACCCTTAAAAACCTCCTAGCAATCATCCAACCCAATCTTTTCATTTTGCAACTAAGGACCAGAGAGGGCAAGATGTTCACACAGTAAATTAGGAACAGAATGTTAGTAGAGCTGGTGCTAGGGCCCTGGACTCCAGATTTCTTTTCCCATAACTATAAGAGATCTGGTAGAAAGACTTCAAAATATCCAACATCCTCCAGGGTCCAAAGTGCCCCAAACCTAGTGTAATTAAAAAATGACAATCCCAGCACCTGCTCTGGAGTCAGGAGGACCGGAGTTCAAATCAGGTCTCAGACACTCAATAACTACCTAGCTGTGTGACCTTAATCCCATTGCCTTACAAAAACAAACAAACAAACAAAAAGAATGACAGTGCCACTGAATACATCCTCAGAAGGGAGGAGAGACTGAACTGACTAACTTTCTGGTAAACTAGCCAGGTTGGGTCTCCAGCTGATGGTTATCACTCACTCAGTCAATTTGTAATTTATTAAGCACTTTACAATGTGCTAGACCCTGAGGATTCAAAGAAAAGCAATAATGGGGAATTGGCAGAGAAGTGGGTACCCTCGAAAGTCTGGGCTTTAGACCCAGAAGGGGAAACTTACTGTGGTCTGTACATCTGGATTGGGGCATGCTGAGCAGGTGAGTGAGTCCAGAAGAAAGGGCAGTTTCTAAAAGGTCTTGGCTCTGACTGGTTTGTGAACAAGAATATTAAAAATAGGGGAAGGGGGTAGAAAATTGGGTGGAAAGGAGGGGAGGATGATTTTGGTTACTTCTCACCAATACTCAGTTATCCATGAAGATGGGGAAGGGCCGAAGGTCAACAAATATAAGGCACTGCCCTACTTATAAGGCTACCAAGTTGGAGGGGCCCCCAAACTCCATTTTGCATAACACTGCACTGAAAACATGACCTCTCATTAGAGGGCTCTGGGTGACTGTGTTGCCAAAGGGCCCCACCTGTTCTTAATCTTCTTGGGGTGGGAGAGTCCTCTAGTCTAGGCTTCCCTCCTCCTTTTCTTTCCTCCTGTGAAATGCCATCTTCAGAAGAACGAGGAGGCACCAGAACAAGGGTTCCAGTTGTATCTCATCCCAAGATACAAGGAGGGAGCTTTAGCTAGAGATTGTTACCCACAGTATGGGAGTGGGATTGATGGATGGCGGAGGGAGATCCAGCTGAGGGCCAAGGCAAGGAAAAAGAGGACACAGCTGTAGGGTTGTGACTTGGGTGAAAAGGGACACAGCTGGGGGCACTGTGGTCAGGGAGAAGGTAGCTAGGGTTGGAGTGGGGAGGGGAGGGACACAGCTGGGGAAGGGGCATGGCTGAAATAACTTTCACTCTTGTTTGCAAATTCAATCAGGATAAATTGGTGCTTGGGAGCCTGATACAAACAGAAAATGTAAACCATCCCCATCCTCTCCTCCCTCCCCCTTACTCCTTGGGGGATGGGGGCTGTGCACTGGGGAGAGGTTTGGGGCCTAATCCCATCACTGGCCCAGTCTGAGCTGATGTATTACACCTCGGCAGACTGGCAGGGGGGTGGGGGGGGGAAGGGGCTGCAGGGGGCAGCCCTAATGTAAACCTGACCTGTGGGAGATTTGTGTCTCCCTCAGATAGAGCTGAGCCAGATGCTAGGGGACCCTGAAGGTGAGGAGAGGCCCCTCCCATGGGGAGGGGGTGAGAGGAAATGAAGTAGAGGGCAAAGAAAATCTTTTCTCCCCTCATGGGCCCTCCCCAAACCTAGAGTCAACCCAGGTCACTCTTTAGCCAAAAGGACTCACTTGAAGCCCCCTCCCCTTTCAGCCAGGGGCCGGGAGAAGCACTCCCTTGGGATCTAAGTGGCCACAATGCAGTAAAAGATAAACCCAGGAGACTCCGTTTAGTCTCTGCTTAAGTCTGATCTCCACCCAATTCCCCTACCGCGGTTCATCTCATTTCAGGCTGCATCTCTGTTCCCAGCATCTGGGGAGGGGGAGGGGGAAGAGAAGGAGTGGGTACAGTGATAGGAGGCGAGAAGAGTAGTAAATTGGCCTCTCTTTCCCTGACTCCAGTCCTTTCTGTCCCTACCAGGACAGGGGCCAGAAGAAAGTTACGGATGGGGAAAGGGATGATAGGGAGCCTGGGAATAGAAGATTTGGCGGGGAAGGGGAAAGGGGGGAGACTGAGGCAATGTGACCCTGGAATAGAGGGATAGAGGCCTCCGGGACAGGGAATGCCTTCACCTGAGTCCCTCGGCCGTTATCCTTCTAATTCAAGTCTATTAGGCAGGTGCTGGAGATAAACGGGGTTCCTGTCCCCCGGCCCCCTCCCCCTATTACCCTCTCCCCAAAGGGAGAGGCCGAACTGTCCAGTCCTGGGCTCCTAAGCTGCTCGGTCCACTAGCATAGAGGATTTCTCGGTGGGAAGGGGCGCCAAGACCTGATCACCCCTCCGCCCCCACCCAGTTCCAGGTAGAATCAGGACCTCTGCTCTCAGCCCCAGACAGGACCGAGATGTGGGCGTCCTTACCTCGGCTGGTTTCGCGATCCCCCAAACCCGTCTGTGCTCGGACCCCAGCTGTCCTGTTTAGTCTGCTGCCGTCCCGAAGGCAGGGACAGGGGCCCGGGCAGGGGCCGGGAGGGGGCGAGGGGCGCTGCCGGCCAGCCCCGTGCGCCCAGCCTCCCGCGCCCCCTCTCCTCCGCTTTGCTAGGCTCAGCTCCTCCCGCTTCCAAATTGCTCAATCTGCAAGCAAGAGGCTCACCCTCTCCGGGGCTGATGCCCCAGCCCTCCCTTCTGTCCCATGGTACCTCCCCTAAAGCCCGCCCCGCCCCGCCCCGGGCTCTGTTTAGATCGTCCACTGCCCCTTTCCCAAGCTGCGGTCTCTGGGAGAGAGGGTGCCTTTCAGCTCTGCCTTGCTCCTCTCTCCCCGGGTGGCTGTGGCAGCGTGGGTCTCACCGCCTGCTCCTTAGCTTCTCCATCTCCCGGAGCGCATGGCCGACCTTCTGTCTCCCCTCCCCACATGTTCCTGTCTTTCTCAAGCTCCTTCTCCCCTCCCTCACAACTTCCAGTGAAAGTGAGCCCGTCTCGGTCTCCTGCGTTTCTCTTCCCCGGAGCTCATTCTCTCTGCTCCCACGTTGCAGGGAACCCTCAGTTCCCCTTTCCCTTTCCAGTCCCGTTCCCCATTGTCTCCTCTCCTCATCTCTCAGAGTCTGGACCGGGATGCGAATTCTCATCCCCTTCCCCACTCTGAGGAAGGGAGGGTTCGGGAGCGAGGGTCCGAGAACTGGTGGTGGTAGTTCTGGGAAGGCTTTGTACACAAGTAAGCATTTGATGGAAGTTGGTTGCCTGGAGGTGGTATACTTCGAGTACCAGCCTGAAGGGGCAGAAGACCTAACTTTGATCTGTCTTTGAAACTTATGGAACTTTGGACATATCCTTTCTTCTAGGGCCTCAGTTTCTCCATCTGAAAATGAGGGGGCCAGGCTAGAGGAGTTCTCATTGCTCTGCCGGCTCTGACATTTTGTGTCCTATGATTCATGTCTCATTTAAAAACAGAGATACTCTTAAATATACTTGCTTCTCCATCCAGGTCACACCCAGCTGAATGACAACCCAACCTGAGAAGCCCTGGGCTGAGACTCAGAACATTAAGCTCTCTGTGGTCCTTTGTTCCTTCCCAAAGGGACCTTGGAGATCATCTAGTTTAATGCCCATATTTGACAGGTGGAAAAACTGTGGCCCCCCCCAAATTGAGAGGACTGCCTCAATGATACACAAGAAAGATTTGGCATCAGAATTAGGTACCTAAACCAAGTGCAGAGAGGGTGCCTCAGAGGCCATATTCTTTCCACAGGCTCCTTGGAAAAGAAGAGATCACAGAGGAGTTCAGCCTGAGGTTTGGAGAGTATTATGACTTTTCATTAATGCAAAGAATCCCAAGGATGTAGGAATGGTGTCTCCAGCTGATTAACTGTTAATAAGAAAGATGCTGTAGGAGTCCAACTGTCTTTCACAGATATACAAACACCCTCACATACATACTAGTATAACATAATGGGAAAAGCTCTGCCTTGAACAAATCACTTAACTTCCCTGGGACTTAATGTGTTCACCTAGAGAATTCAGGGATAGATGAGATCACCATTCCACCTTTAAATATATGATCTTGATGGGTCGGCTAGGTGGTGCAGTGGATAGAGCATGGGCCCTGGAGTCAGGAGTACCTGAGTTTAAATCTGGCCTCAGACACCTGATAATTACCTAGCTGTGTGGCCTTGGGCAAGCCACTTAACCCCATTTGCCTTGCAACCCCCCCCAAAAAATAAAAACAAAAATAAATATATGATCTTATGTTCAGATCTGAATAGAGGAAGCTGTGAGCCTTGTGACCCCCAAAGACCTGGATTTGAATATTAGCTCCACAGCTTACTACCCATAAGTGATATTATTTGGGGAAAATTCAATTCAATTAAACAAGCAATTATTTTTTAAATTTATTTTTTAAAAAATAATAGCATTTTATTATCTCCAATTACACATATAGTTTTCAGCATTATCTTGGTAAGATTTTAAGTTCCATTTTTTTTCTTTCTTCCTCTCTTCCCTCTCTCTCCCTTCCCCAAGTTAGCAAGTAAGCTGATATAGATTATATATGCACAATCATGCTAAACATATTTCCATATTAGTCATGTTGTGAAAGAAGAATCAGAATGAAAGGGAAAAACTG
The DNA here is from genome assembly GCF_037893015.1 of Macrotis lagotis. NCBI lineage: Eukaryota > Metazoa > Chordata > Mammalia > Peramelemorphia > Peramelidae > Macrotis > Macrotis lagotis. Next base: position 850,389,822 of record NC_133658.1, read on the forward strand.
TGAGAAAGAAAAAAAAACAAAAAATAAATTTTAAAAAAAGCAAAAAGACTATGCTTCAATCTGCATTCACACTCTAAAGTTCTTTCTCTGGCACTTTCCATCACAGGTCTTTTGGAATTGTCTTGAATTACTGTATTGCTGAGAAGAGCCAAGTCTATCATAATTGATTATCATACAATGTTGCTGTTACTGTGTACAAGGTCTCCTAGTTCTGCTTACTTCACTCAGCAGCATCATGTTAGTCTTTCCAAGTTTCTCTGAAATCCCCCTCCTCAAGATTTCATATAGAACAGTAGTATTCCATTACATTAATATACCACAACTTTAATCAAGCAATTATTAAGGGCCTAATATGTCTAATCACTTAATTTTGGGGCCCATTTCTTCATCTGTAAAGTGAAGGGGTTGGCTTCTGAGTTTGTATCCAAGTCTAAGCCTTGTGATATGACAACAAGGATTGTGGCCTGGCACAGTAAGCCTGGGGATACCATGATACTCTGGATAAGGTCCCCACTAGGGACTGAAAAAAAGAAAGCTCCTCTAGTCAGGAGGATCCTAGAAATAGTGCTGGAAAGGATCTAAGATGTCTTCCAGTTCCATCCCTTCCTTTTATAGATGAGAATTTGAATAGATTAATTTCCTTGCACTGGTATTGACAGCCAGAGTTCCTTAATTCCAGTTTTCTATTTACTGAAATATAATTTGTTACTCTTGTTTGTCCTTCAGTCTCAAAGAGGATCCTGACATCAGGAAGGTGATAGCATGATTTAAATAAGTTCTCCTTCCTACCAGAACTCAGGTTAGATGTTAAGAAGGACTTCCTGACTTGCAGAGATGGGTGTGGTCCATAGAAACAGCTAGCAGATGGGGGTTATAGAAGTTATCCTTGGTTAACAAAAAGAAAGAAACCTATCATGGGTAGGGACAGTGAGTGTCTGGAGAGAGTAAAGACATCCTTTACTTTCTCTTGGTCTTGGTTTATTGATCAGTCAAATCAGGACAGAGAAGATGATCTCTAAAATTTCTTTCCAACTTTAACTGTTCTAAGCTTATGATGTTGCTGGGATTCCTAGGAATGACTATAATGACCTCTGGAGAATCGTGATGATGTCCAGGAGGTAGATGGGATGGAGAACTCTGACCCTGCGAAATTCTGGAGAGAATTTACTCACTGTGAGATGGACAGCTGAGAACAAAATGTCCCACAGCATGGGCTTTGTCCAGCAGGAGGGCAATAGAGAGGAGGGAGAAGAGGAGCAGCTTTCTCTATGGGAGGGGAAAGCCCCATTATGGCTCCTTCTCTCTTCTCCCCCTTCCCACCCAACCACTGCTTTGCCCTCCAGGGCTCTCCTAGTGTCTCCTTGGCTTCTGCATCTTTCTGGCTGCTGGCCCCATCCCTGTGCTAATCAAATAGCCTCAAATGCTAAAAACTCAAATGTTTATTTTATTTTTTTTAGACACTTGCATAACTCACCCAATAAGTCAAGCCAGGCGCTGGGGGTTTGGATTTGTTTTATTTTGTCGCATTTTTTAAAAAAAAGGAAGAAGAAAGAAAGGCAGGCCAAACACCCAACCCTTAAAGCTGTCCCCAGCCAGGCTCTGGGCTCCAGACTCTGGTTTCTCAGCTGAATGGGAGGTTTACAACAGGATTCAGCCTGGGTCTGGGTTTTACATACCCCCTACCATGAGTGACTACTGGTTGTGAGAATGATCTGGAAGGGAAAAGGGCCAGGTGGAGGTCCCCATGGGAAGTGAAGCCACCAGCCAGTCTAGCCCCTGGCTCCTGGGTCACAGGAAATCAATATAGAGGAATTTTTCTTTTTCAGAGGCAAGACTTAGCCTTGTTATGGTTTTTTTTTTGCGGGGGCGGGGAGGTTGAGGGTGGGGCAGTATTAGTTGAAAGGCAGGCAGAATTCTGGACCCTTTTCTCAAATAACTTGGGCATGAAACTAAGACCCTGGAACCCTTTCTGAGAACTGACTTCTTGAAGACTAGCTCCAGGGCAGTGGATAGAGCATTGATCTTGGAAGGAAGAAGAAAGGAAAAAGACTCAAGTTCAAATTCTCTCTCAGATACTTTTTAGCTGTATGGACTTGGCAAATTACTTAAGTTCACAACTTCCTTAACTTTAATATGGGGATAATGATGGTATCTGATTCGTAGGGTTGTTGTCAAAATCAAAAGATATTAGATTTTAAGTGCTTTGCAATCCTTAAAGTTTTCTATAAATGCTCGTTATTTTTACCCCTTGGTCCCCCCCAACACCAGGTTGACAAGCCTTCCCTGTTGTCATAGGTGTGGTCAGCCAGCAGAGGGCTATGGAAGATGCTACTGGATACAGACTCAAATCATAGATACTTTTCTCCTCTCCTCTCCTCCCTCCCTCCCCACAATCTTTGCCTCCCCTCCCTGTCATTTATCCAAGTCAATCCCATGGGGAAAAAACAGCCTTTGGAGTCAATAAGAATCACAATATCTTTAAAGTTTGCAAAGTGCTTTACAAATACGAACACATTTCATTCTAACAACCTGGGAGATAGATGCTGCTACATTTCCCACTTTACAGATGAGGAAACTAAAATTGAGGGAGATTCAGTGACTAGGCCTTAGTATCCTCGTCTGTAAAATAAGGGTGTTAATCTTAGTGGCCTTGAAATACTTTTTGGCATGAAAAAGTATTGTTCCCAGAATCAGGAAAACCTGTGTTCAAATCTGACCTGAGACACTAGCTTCATGACCCTGGGCAAGTGATTTAACCTCTGTTTACCTCAATTAATCATCCTTAGAGAAAATTAGAGACATTAGAGATTCCTTCCCCCAGGTCTTTTCTCTTTACTATCTCTATTGCTGATTAACCAACTCCAGGTTGCAAGATCTCCCTACCTCTGAAAAAGGACTCTTCCTTCCTACTCCCGACTTTCCCGTGTCTTCATTGCCCAGGAAAAAGTCACGTCCTCCTCTTCCACTGATCATGCTTCCCCCATACTCTCCTATGTCAAAGTTAAGTAGTCATCCATAGTCTGAGAAATCTCTGGTTTGAGAATTCTATCCAACGTTTATTAAATGCCTATAATGTCCAAGGCATCATGACCTAGTGGATGAACTGGCCTTGGAGTCGGGAAACTTAGGTTTTACACATCCTAGCCAAGTCACATCCTCTCAGAAACAAAGGCAACACCATAACTGACAGGTTTCATTGATAGAGGAAGTTACTCATTGATAGTGACCTATTTTTGTTGTTTTCCACTAAAATCTGTACTTTCTCAAGTGCACGAAGCACTCCAATATAGTGATAAATTCTAGGCCTACAAAGTCAAGAACAAAATAGTCCCTTCTCTCAGAGAGCTTCCATTCTACTGAAATGTGAAAGCATGGGCTCTTATCACTGTAATAATACTCTAAGTGATTCAGGGCAAATCCTACCCAATCTCTGAGTCTCAGATCCCCTATCTAGAAAACCAGGTTGTGTAGATGGTTCCTGCAGCCCTTCCATCTCTAAATACTATAATTCTAAATCCTCATCCAACCTCTCATGTTTCCCATTTCTCATTTCAGGTCAGGAGGATGCAGATTCCTCCCACCTCCACCCCAGGCAGTTTAGTCCTCCTTTCATAGTAAGGTCACTTAAGTCATAATTTCCATAATTGTGCATCCCAAGATTTGTCCTATTTGAGAGGCAGGAGAAAGAAGGGAACTTTAGGGTCCAGGGATGTAAGTCTCTAAGAAAGAAGCCTGCTAGGTTTATCTTACTCTCTGAGGACAGGAGGCAGGGATTGTTTGAATCTTGAAATACCAAATTGAAGCTGGGGTCTGGGAGAGGGTCATCTGGGAGAGAGAAGGAGGACTGGCCTTTTCGAAAGGCCAATCCTTCTGTCAGTCAGTTGTGACAGACAGGTCTAGCACATGTTTCCAATGAAGGTCCCACACCTGCATTCCCAGCCTGCTCTAATGGAGTTAGCCTTATGGCCTCCCTCATTAATAAGGCCTAAGCTTAGCTCAGGTTTCTGGGTCCCAGTTCCTGCATGTAACCTGTGGGCTGCTATTGAGGAAGGGAAGGAGGGAGGGAGGGCCCTTTCTAAAACATTGAGCTGGACAGGAGATTAGAGAGGGCAGAGTTCGTTAGGAAACCTGACAGCTGTTAGGAACCTGACTTGAAAGAGCAACTAGTTCAGTTGCTGATCTCTAAGTTCTGCTATAGGAGGCAACAAAGCAACAATAACGAGATCTGAATATAACGCTAGAAGCTTGGGAAAAGTTCTACCTCATTTTTCATAATGACCCAAGGAGGTAAGTGCTACAGTTATCATTATTTTTATTGTTCCCATTTTATAGACGATCAGACTGAGGCTAGGAGAAATTATTTGATTTACCTGTCTAGAGAAGCTATTAAGTAACTCGGAGTTCAATATTCTATTCACTGGATTGGTGCATTGGAGGAGGGACTCCTCTTTCTTAAGTGTGGGTTGGATGCTTTTCTGCATGACCATATTTGATCTCTGAGATATTGTCTACTGCTCAGTTTCAGCATATCTACCCAGATGCCCTATGGAATGTTAGTGATGTGCCCACAAACTTCCAAGTTTGCTTCCATCAAATCTCAGCATATATTTGCCTATCAGTGAGGTTGAGGTTGTTAAAGAAAACACAGCTCTAAAAGAAAAAAAAAATCCAAGAAAAATAAAGTAAAAGAGTTTGCTTCTAATTGCATTCTATCTGCATTGTTCTTTCTTTGGAGATGGATAGCATTTTTCATCACAAATCCTTCAGAATTATCTTGGATCATTGTATTTCTGAGAATAGCTAAGTCATTCACAGGATCATTATATAGTATTGCAGTTACTGTGTATGCTTTTTTTCCTAGTTTTCCTCACTTCACTTTGCAACAGTTCATATATGTCTTTCCAGGTTTTTCTGAAATCCTTTTGCCCATCATTTCTTATAGCAGTATAGTATTTCATGACAATCACATATCAAAGCTGTTCAGTCATTTCACATTTGATTGGTCTTCCCTCAATTTACAATTCTTTGTCTTCACAAAAAAAAACTGCTGTAAATAATTTTGTGCATATAGATCCTTTCCCCTTTTTAAAAAATCTTTTAAAAATATAGACCCAGTAGTGGTATTGCTGGATCGAAGAATATGGAAAAGTTTTTTTTAGGTTTTTTTTTTGCAAGGCAATGGGGTTAAGTGGCTTGCCCAAGGCCACACAGCTAGGTAATTATTAAGTGTCTGAGACCAGATTTGAACCCAGGTACTCCTGACTCCCAGGCCGCTACTTTATCCTAGCCGCCCCATTAATTTGTCTTTCTTTATTCAATAGTGACTTAGAGCATTCTTCCCTATGACTAACTAACTTTGATTTTTTCATCTGAAAACTACCTGTTTATATGGGTTTATATGTTTATATGGGTAATGACTTACAAGCTCACAAATTTAATCAATTTTCTCTGTACTTGAGAAAGGAAACCTTTATCAAAGAAATTTGTTATTTTTTTCTATAAATATGATTACTAATTGTATATAAGGATATCAAAGTGGCACAGCGGATAGAGTGCTGACCTAGAATCAGAAAGACTCATCTTCCTAAGTTCAAATATGAATTCAGACACTTTATTAATCGTGTGACCCTGAGCAAGTCAGCTCACACTATTTGTCTTGGTTTCCTCAGTTGTAAAATAAGCCAGGGGAGGGGATGGCAAACAACTCCAGTATCTTTGCCAAGGAAATCCCAAATGGGGTCACAAAGAATAGGACACAACTGAAAAATGACTGGACAACAACTTTTTTCCTCCATCTTATTTTTATTCCTGTTAATCCTTCTCTTTCTCTCTCTCTGTCTCCTTTCAAAGTGCTTTGCTTCTGATCACCTCCTCCCCCAAATCACTCTCCCTTCTCTATCAGCCTTCCCCTTCTTTTATCCCCATTTTCCTCCTACTTCTTTCTAGAATAAGATAGATTTCTATAACCAACTGAGTGCTCCCTCTTTGAGTCAATTCCAATGAGGGTAAGGTTCAAGAGTTGTCCATTCCCCCATCTTCCCCTCCACTGCTAAAGCTTTCTCACACTTTAATTTTATCTTTTAAGATGTCATAGTCAACTCAAACCTGTGTTCCTCCTAACTGCCCTAATAATGATAAAGTTCTTAAAAGTTTCAAGTTATCATTTTCCCATGTAGGAATATAAATAATTTAACCTTATTAAATCCCTTATGATTTCTCCTTCCTATTTACCTTTTTATGCTTCTCTTGAGTCTTCTATTTGAAACACAAATTTTCCATTCACCTCTGCCCTCTTCATTAAAAATGTTTGAAAGTCCTCTATTTTATTAAATATACCTTTCCCCCTTGATTATACTCAGTTTTTCTAGGTAGGTTCCTTTGCCTTCCAAAATATCATTCCAAGTCCTCTGTTACTTTAATGTAGAAGACACTAATTTTTATGTTATCCTAACTGTGGTTCCACTATATTTGAATTGTTTCTTTCTAACCACTTGCATTATTTCTTCCTTGAAGTGGAAGTTTTGTAATTTGGCTATAATATTCCTGGAACTTTTCATTTGGGGTTCACTTCTAGGAAAAGATCAGTGGATTCTTTCAATTTTAGACTTCCTTGATAATTTCTTTAAAATGTGATATCTATACTTTGACTATAACTTTCAGACAGTGCAATAAAACTACCGCTCCTCAATCTATTTTCCAGATCAGAAGTTTTTTCATTGAGATATAAATATTTTTGTATGTGTGATTTCTTATGATGTCTTTGGGATATAGACCTAGTAGTGATATTTCTGGATTAATAGTTTTGTTGCCCTTTAGGCATAGTTTCAGATTGCTCTCTAGAATGATTGTTTCAGTTCACAACTCCACCAACAATGCATTAGTGTCCCAGCCAGTTTTCCCATATCTTCTCCAACATTGATCACTTTTTTTGTCATTTTAGTCTATCTGAAGGGTGTTAGATGGTACCTCAGAGTTGTTTTAATTTGCATTTCTCTAAGCAATAATGATTTGGAGCATTTTTTCATATGACTATAGATAGGTTTAATTTCTTCATCCAGATTTTTTTTAAGAAAGATTTTATTTTGAATTTTATAATTTTCCCCCTAATCTTGCTTCCCTCCCCCCAACCCCCACAGAAGGCAGTCTGTTAGTCTTTACATTGTTTCCATGGTATGCATTGATCTAAGTTGGATGTGATGAGAGAGAAATCATATCCCTCAGGAAGAAACATAAAGTATAAGAGCAAAATTACATAATAAGATAATGGGGTTTTTTTTTTTAAATTAAAGCCAATAGTCTTTGGTCTTTGTTCAAACTCCACAATTTTTTTCTCTGGATACAGATGGTATTATCCATGGCAGATACCCCAATATTGGGTCTGATTGTTGCACTGATGGAATGAGCAAGTCCATTAAGGTTGACCATCACCCCCATGTTGCTGTTAGGATGTACAATGTTCTTCTGGTTCTGCTCATCTTGTTCACCATCAGTTTATGTAAATCCTTCCAGGCTTCCCTGAATTCTCATCCCTTCTGGTTTCTAACAGAACAATAGTGTTCCATCACATACATATACCTCAGTTTGTTAAGCTATTTCCCAGTGAAGGAAGGACATTCACTTAATTTCCAATTCTTTGCCACCACAAATAGGGCTGCTATAAATATTTTTGTACAAGTGATATTTTTACCCTTTTCTATAATCTCTTCAGGGTATAGACCCAGCAGTGGTATCAGTGCTGGATCAAAGGGTATGCACATTTTTGTTGCCCTTTGGGCATAATTCTAAATTGCTCTCCAGAAAGGTTGGATTAGTTCACAGCTCCACCAACAATGTATTAATGTCCCAGATTTCCCACATCCCTTCCAACATTGATAATTGCCCTTTCTGGTCATATTGGCCAGCTAGATATTTTTCTTAATATTTTTTGTATCTCTAAGTTGTTGACTTTTTTCATGATTTTCTTATATCACTCTCCTTTCTTTTCTCAATTTTTCCTCTATGAGTCTTATTTGATTTTTAAGATCCTTCTTGATGACTTTCAGGAACTCTTTTTGGGCCTGAAACAAATTCACATTTTTCTTTGAAGCTTTGAAGTTTATGTTTTGTTCTTTTAAGTTTTCCAAGCTGCTGTTTTCAGCACTAGTTTTAAGGGTTTATAAGTTTTCAGTTTTTTCAAAATGATATGATCTAAAGGAAAATATGGTCACTGATTTCTTGGTCTGTGATCTGGACTATAAGCAACAACAAGCATTCTCTTCTGTCCTAGAACTGGGACCAGGGTCCCTACTTTAGTGTACTAATGCTCATCCTCCTTTTCCTGAATTGAAACTTGGAACATTATGGGCAATGCAATAGAGTCCTGCACCCAGTGCCAGGAAAAAAAAAAAACAACCTTTAATTTCCTTTTGACTACTTGTCCAAGCCCCTCACAATCTATGGACTGAGAGCTTTGGAAGTTGCAGCTACTGATTCAATCACCTCCAAGACTTGTTGCTGGCTTGCCCAGGCTTCATGTACTAGAATGCTCCATTTTCACCCCAGTGAGATAGACCTTTCCTGCTGACCTAAGTTGTTTCAATTTGGAAAACTGTTTTGCCCTATCCTTTGGTTAATTCTGCCATTCCAGTATTCATTTTGAGCTGTTCCCTACCCTCTGGTTGACTGGTTTTGTAAAAAAAAAATTTTACTTTAGGTAATAGGGTTAAGTGATTTACCCAAGGTCACACAGCTGGGCAATTATTAAATGTCTGAGTTCAGATTTGAATTCAGGTCCTCCTGACTCCAGGGATAGTGCTCCATCCACTATGCTACCTACTCTGGTTGACTTTTAAAGCCTTTTGCATTCCAACTCTAAGCTTATTGTACATTACTCTTTTCCATATCCTTGATGTACTGGAAGGCTTGCTAACTCATCTATAGGACTTTCTATTTCCTATCTGAATGCCTGGGATGTTTTTTTAACACACAACTGATAGAATTCCAAGTCTATCCTGATGTTTCTGGTCTCTAGTTCCATTCAATTCCTAAAATTAGTTTGTGTCTACTACATATTATATTTGTGTATATATATATATATATATATATATATATATATACACATATATATATAAAAGTCATCTACTATTATATTATATATTACATATACTATATTAAATATATATATATATATATATATATATATATATATATATATATACTATATATACTATAAATATATACCCACATTGTATTTTATTCTTTTAGGTACCAGGAATACAATGACATTTATTGTGTCAATTGTAAACTGGGTGTAGTGTTAGGAGAGGGGGAATGCAAAGACAAATATGAAACTCTTCCTGACCCCAAGGAACGCAGGAAGACCTGTGTTTAAATTTGACCTATGATATTTAAGCAACTGTGGGACCCTGGGCAAATCATTTTACTAATGTCCATCTCAGTTTTCTCATCTGTAAAGTGGGAGTAAGAATAACACCTGCCATCCAGGATTATTGTGAGGATAAAATAAGATAATATTTCTGAAGCACTTTGCAAACCTTAAAATGTTCCATTATTGGGAAGAATCATTATCAATCAACAAATATTTATTATATGTATTATATACAGATATGTATATCTGTACATATAGGGACTATATATATATGTACATACAACATATCTACATACACATATATGTGCCTTTTATATGCACAATGCTGTTTTCCTCTGTTAGAATTGAAATTTCTGGGGGGTGGCTAGGTTGCACAGTGGATAGAGCACCGGCCCTGGAGTCAGGAGTCAGGCCCTGAGTTCAAATCCAGCCTCAGACACTTAGCTGTGTGACCTTAGGCAAGTCACTTAACTCCATTGCCTTACCAAAACAAAAGAATTGAAATTCCTTGAGGATTTGGAATGTTACATTTCTGTCTTTGTAACCCCAATATCTTAGATATAAGTAAGGTACTTACACATAGGTGTTTAAGAAAGAAATATTTATTGATTAAACTGTATCCAGTTAATAATTTAACTTAATAAAAGTCATTGAATCCTTGATACCTAATACTGTACCTAGTACATAGCTCAAAATAAATCCCTGTTGAAGGATTTATTGAAGGAATAGACTGCCCATATAATAATTTAAAGAATATGGCAGTTCATTTCAAAGAGTCTAGCCTTTGCTCTCACAAAGTGGAAAGCACTGGAGCTAAAGAGGCAAAAACAGTCTCTTGCATTCAAGGGAACCTGCAATCTAATGGGATATAGAACATACAAACAAATATACAATATACTTATGTAAAATCTGTATATATCTGTATATATGTGTGTGTATGTATGCATGGACATATATGTGTATTATATACTTCAAGCTACATACAGAACAAATAGAAAATAACTAACAGAGGATGAGTTCTTAAGAGGGGCTGGAAAAGACTTTCTATAAAATGTGAGATTTTAGTTAGGACTTAAAGGAAGCCAGGAAAGCCAAAAGGTGGAGTTGTGAAGAGAGAACATTCCAGGCATAAGGGACAGCCAGTGAAAATGCCTGAAGCTATGGTACAGGCAGAAGGCCAGAGTAACTGGATCAAAAAGTACATGTTAGGGAAGTCGACCCTGAGAGAGGAAAGCAAAGGAGCTACTGTAGTATGGCATAGTCTAGAAAAGGACTAAAAATTGCTGCATTGGGGCTGCAGAAATTATGTGACAAGGAGATCAGGGCAATGTAATAGGCATGATTTACCTGGATTTAATTTAAGACTAGATTTCCTGATCTTGCCTGGGCTGAAAGTGCAGGGGCCACTCACAGGACCCCAATGCCACTATTTGAAAAATTAAAAAAAAAATTTTCCAACCACATACAATAATACTTTTTGCCAATGTTTTTTTTTAGCAGTTTTACATTTTTCTCCATCCCTCCCTTCCTTCCCTTCTCCCCTTGACAAAAAGCAATCTGATAAGGGCTTTATATTTATAATCATGTTAAGCAATTCATATTGATGCATATTGCTCACATTGTGAGAGAAGAACAAAATACAAATGGAAGAAAGAAAGAAAATATTAGAGGGGGAAAATTATATAATACATAACACAACTTTTAAAAATTGAAGTTAATAAGCTTGGACTTCTTTAAACTCCATAGTTCCTTCTCTGGATATTGATGGTATTTTCCTTTGTAAGTCTTTTAAAATTATGTTTGATTGTTGTACTGCTGAAATGAAAAAGTTCATCATAGTTAATCATCACCCCATGTTGTTGTTAATGTATATAATATTCTTCTGGTTCTGTTCATTTCATTTAACATCAATTCATGCAAGTCTTTCCAGGCTTTTCTAAAATCCCACCCCTCATGACTTATAGAACAATAGTGTTCCATCACATACATATACCGTAACTTGTTCAGTCATTCCCCAATTGTTGAACATCCCCTCAATTTCCAATTTTTTGCCACCACAAAAAAGTTGCCATGAATATTTTTTGTACATGTGGGATTTTTATCCTTTTTCATGGTCTCTTAATGATACAGACACATATTACTGGATCAAAGGGTATGCATGTAATTCCAAATTGCCCTCCAGAAAGTTCCAATGCCATCATTGATGGAGATAAAACCTTTGATCTGCTCTATTTTTGGCTAGGACCTGTTAGCCCTTCCTTAGGCAACCTGGTAGCACCACTCTGCTCCCAGGGACTCACCATAAACCAAGAGGTCCAACTAGAATTTTTTTCCTTTCCCCTCTTGTCCCCCTTTCCTCATTACTACAGAGGCCACACCATTCTCCCAATGACTCCAGCTTAATGAATTCCTTACTCTCTCTCTCTCTCTCTCTCTCTCTCTCTCTCTCTCTCTCTCTCTCTCTCACACACACACACACACACACACACACACACAAACAGATATACACACCACTCCCATCCAATCTGATGCTAAGACTTTCACTTTCCCCTTTACTACATCACTGAATATGTCCCTCTTCTTTCCTCTGACATTGCCACACCTAGTGTAGACCTTCATCACCTCTTCTGATTTGGTACTGCCTCACAGCTCTATCTTCTCTAATCCATTCTCCAACCACTGCTAAAGTGGTTTTCCTAAAGTTTGGGTCTGACCATGTTACCCCCTCACCCCCAATTCAGTACACTCCAGGGGTCTCTATTGCATCCAGGATCAGATATAAAATGCTCTATTTAACATAGTCTAGACCCTTCCTACCTTTTCAGTCTTCTTATACCTTACTCCCTACCAAGTACTTTTGATTCAGTTACCCTCACCTCCTGGCTGGTCTACAAAGCAAATCCCATATTTTCCCATGTATAAGATACATTTTTGGGGACCTGAAATTTGAAAAAAAATGTATTACATAAAGTTATTCAACTCTTGTTTTAATCATCATAAAATTCACACAAAACTTCCATCCATTAGCTTGTCCTTATCTGTGTTTGATGAAGAATCTCTGTCTTAGGAGAGGCTCTGATTGCTCTCCTTCCTGTGTTCTGGTCTGGGTTTGACCACAAGGACTTCCTGGGCAGGTCTGCTGTGTGCTCGTATGCCTAGTCCATCTCATTTCATGAACCTGAAGCACCCATTGTGTCCTCCTTTGAGTCACTTCTTTTTCATCAGTCATTCTTCTTGCCTCATGCTGAACTATCTTTGTGGACATAAGAATTCCAACCCTTTGCTCTTCAGTCCATCCCTTCAATTCCCTCTCTAGATCAAGCCATTTGGCTGTCTTGCCTCTCATGGCCTTCTTCTACTGGGGCATTTTCGGTAGGGTTTCTTCTTCCCTTAGCCAGTCTCTGATTGTTTCCTCAGTTGGAGGAGGATTTCCCTTCACTTTTGCAAACTGGATCACTTTGAACTTGAATTCAGCACTGTACAAAAATCTTTTCTGAGCAATTTCTGGGAAGAAGGTGGCAAAATGTAACAATATACCAGTAACAAATGCAAAACAATGATTACAAAGACACCAAGTACCAAAAAGAGGGAAATTCAAGTAGAATCTACAACCACTATGTAAGATGCTCCTGGTTTTTAGACCCCCAATTTTTCAGATAAGGGTGTGTCTTACACATGGGGAAATACAGTATTCCATTTTAGCTTCAGGCATTTTCACCAGCTGTCCCCTCTGCTTGGAATGCTCTTCCTTCTCAATTCTACCTTTTGGCTTCCCTGACTTCCTTTAAGTTTCAACTAAAATCTCATTTTTTACAGGAAATCTTTCCCAACCCCTCTTAAGTGCCTGTCCTCTGTTAATTATTTCCTATTAATCCTTTATATAGCTTGCTTTGTGTATACTTGCTTACATATTCTGCCTCCCTTAGGTTGTAGGTTCTTTGAAGGCAAGGATTAGTTTTTGCCTCTTTAGTTCCAATGCTTAGCACTGTGCCTTCAAACATGTCAGGTATATCATAGGAAGAGTTCTTGTCTAGGTGTTGTTTGGACTAGTTGGTCTTTAAAGTCCCTTTCACCTCAAGATTCTGTGATATTGCAATGTGCCTTTGGCAGAAAGCCTCCATTGGCATGTTCCAGAGATCTGTATGTGGCCTGTATTGCTTAACATTTTTATCAGTAACTTGGATAAAGACAGAGTTGGCTTATCTATCACATTTTCATACAACACAAAGGTGTGAGTGATAACTAACATTTTTATATCATCCAGTAGTCATTTCCTTTGAATATATGAAGAATGGCTTTCATGTTTCTCTTACAGACTTCATTTCCCATCTGGGGTTAGTACATTCTGTTCAGCACCAGGGTTAGAGATTTCTTTTGACTCAGTCATCCAAAATTATCTTGGAGGGCTATCATAGATGTGGATCAGTAAGTTTTGAATTAATTGATTCTCATTTTTTTGTATAGGACCAGTTATAGTTCAGGGCTGTTCTTCATGTCAGAGTCTTTCCTTCAATATAATTCATTCTCTGGAGGCGCATTCCCTGATATTCATATTATGCCTCTAACCACTGCTTAGAGATTCCCAGTTTTTTACCATGGTTAATCTGGGGATGGAGATCAATTTCACTAATGGGTCCCAGAAAGCTTCTCCATATTCAAGACCACTTTGGGTCATCATTCTATGCATTATCACAGCTCATAAGCTTCCATGAAAGTTTCTCTTTTACCAGACAAAACAAAAAAAATTGATTCAAAACCAAAGGCACTTAATCAGTATATGAAGGTAAATAACAAAGAAAAAATGCTATTCCCTTCTCTCCATATCCACAGGATATCCATATATTGCTCCATCACTGGGGGGACAAAGGAATACCTGTAGGCGACATAAAGCACATGGATATAAGGGAAGTCCATATTCCTAGGGCTGTGTCCCAGCTGGAATCATTCTCTGTCTCTAGAACTACCACAACTGATGTTATTTGTTAGTCTGGTGATTCTATCTACTGGAACTGCCAAACTCAAGTCATTATAATTTCATCGTATTCAGTTTTGATTTTGTTATTGTTGTCCTTTCCATTTATATTGTTGCCATCATTGAGTTCCCTGGTTCCTATTACTTCGCTTTTCAGTTGTATTTTTTCCCATGTTACTCTGTATTCTTCATATTCATAATTTTTTAAAAGGAAAATAGTATTTCTTTATATTCACACACCACAATTCAGTCATTGCCCAGTCAATGGACTTTGACTTTGTTTCTAGTTCTTTGCTACTATAAAAGGAGCAGCTAAAACATTTTATAGTTTGTACCTTAATTCATGTCCTCATCATCTCTCAACTAGATTAGTGCAATAGCTTCCTGATAGGTCTCCCTGCCTCTTCTTCTGTACATCTTACATACTGATGATAAAATTATTTTCTTCATCTTAGATCTGACAACATTTTTCTTTCAAAATGTTCCAGTGACTGCCTGCTGCCTCTTGGATAAAAATATAAACTTTTCTATGTATCTCTTTAAGTTCTATAAAATCTGGCTCTGATCTATCTTTTCAGCCTCAGTGGATATGACTCCCTATCCTATACCCTATAATTCAGTCCAGCTTGATTTTTCTCTGTTCCTCATTGTCCATCCCTCGTGCTGAGAAAGAACTTTGGCCTCTCAGTCTTCTAAAACCCATCTCTTCCTTCAAGATGAAGTAAGCCGACCTTCTCCATGGAGCCTTTTCTGATCCCCCCCCCCGAATTATTAGTTTTTGCCCTCCCAAACTATTCTATATTTAACTGTTTTGTATTTATTTTTTATATTTATTATGGATATCCTCATATATGTGCTTATTTTCTCCTCCATTAGAATGTAAGTTCTATCAAAACCAAAGTAAATTTTTTAAAAAACTCAAATAATTCACATTTACAATTCATATTGTCTTCAAGTAACTAAGGAAGAGGGTTAGTTTCTTTAAAATTTAAAAAATAAATTGTGTCTATATATAAATATATGTGATTTTATGTTTTATTTATCATATATGAATATTTATATTTAAACACATAAATATACATAAAATATAATTTTAATTTACCTATGAGGTACAAATTGAGTTTTTGGTCATCTTTATTTCATGCCTTTATTTCAAACATAGTTTGACTTTTTTAGACACTTCCAAATGCCTACAAAGATTAAATGGTACTTTTTTAATATTTTATTTTCACTTTTTCAACTACATGTCATGAGAGCCTTTCAACATTCATCTACCTGCATATTTTTAAGTTACACATTTTTCCACCACTCTCCCTTTCTGACCATTCATTGTTATAGAATAACAGTACTCCATAATATTCAGTGTACCATAACTGGTTTAGCCATTCCCTAATTAATGATTGTCTCCTCAGTTTCCAAGTCTTTGCCACTACAAAAAGAACTGTTATAAATATTTTCGAATATATGGGCCTTTTCCCATTAAATGGGATTTAAAGCATCCTTAAGCAAACCAATTTGTGTTTACTTTTCCATTTTGGTCTTCAAATAATAAAGACTATTTCTATGATGACAAAATGAGAAAAAAGTGTAAGTTCCTTGAGAGTAAGGATTGTTCCATTCTTTGTATTTATATCCCTAGGAAAGTGGCACATAGAGGTGTAAGGTATTCATGTAAGACTAATACCTCTGGTATGAGTGGTTGCTGAGCCCTTTTCAGGGCTCAACAAGTCACCCAACTCTCACTTGTGGCTCCAAGAAGTTGGAGCATGCATAGTCAACCAGACCCTAGTAAACTGTTTCAGCAGATGGGCCAAACCAGGCTGAGGGCAATTGACAAGCCTCAAACCTGTCAGCGAGTTAGGGGTTGTCTACCCTAATCATGTGTAGACATCCCCTAGCAAAATGGGCAGAGGAAAACAATTTGTTCTACGGCCATGAAGCAGACACTGTGGAGCACTTAGTTTGGGTAGACGTCAAAAATGTCAAGATCATTCATTGCATCTCAGACCGTCACCAGTCACCTTGACTCTTGTCTTGCTACTGGACTTTGACCAGTCTTCTTGACTTTTGTCTTTTCCCTGGACTTCAATGACTGGAAGAGATAGTGAAGCCATCAACTTTGTGCAACTCTACTTCACTTAAGTCCAATTTATGTGGGAGTCAAAAGACATCATCCATGCCATCTTCCCATTTTTACCTCAAGTTTTCATATGGACTATTGGTGTCCTACCTATAATAGAACCTTTCTAGCTCATGTTAGTCTGATCAGCTACTTAACCATTACAAAGTGATATCAGTTTTGGACCACTTTGAACATGAAGGACCACAACCAAGACATAGTAGGTTCTTAAAATTTGTTTATTGATTGATTTTTTGTCAATAGCATTGTCCTAGTCACCTGGGCTCAAAACCCTGGAGTATCTTTGATTCTCCTCTTACTCTGAACATCAAATCATTTACCATATTCTTCTAGACTCTAACTGCAGTCTCTTACATGTCTCCACTTAAAGAGAATCCCACTGCACAATTTAAAATCTTCCTCCCCTTTCTACTGGACTGTAAAATAGCTTCTTTACTGATCTGAACATCTCAGTGGAATGCAAGATTAATGTGGGGCAATATTGTGTGATATATTAGCCAAGAAAGTAATGTAACCTCAGGCTACTACAGCCAGATCATAACAAGAGGACTTTATTCAGTCCTGGGTATCATAACTATTGACAAATTGGAGAGAAAAGAAACCAGGATGGTGAAAGGTCTTATGATTTAACTATATGAAAACCATGTGTAGGAACTGAGAATGTTTAGTTTGAAGAAGAAAAGACTCAGCTTGGGGACATGATAGAACATAAGCTCTTCCAATTAAAAGGAAACTCCTTGTTTAGGAGTTAGGAACTCATTGTGGGCAAGGATATTCATGTTGCTTTTGTCTTTCCAGGGTTTAATACAGAGTTTGGTATACAATTTGAAGGGCTGTCATCTTTAAGAAGAATTTGATTTGTTCTACAGGACAGAACCAGGAACAATGAATGAACATTGAGGGGGGGGCAAAGGTGTCTGTGGGTGTCTGCACAAATTTAGGTTTCATGTGAGGAATAACTTCCAATGAGAGCTGACAATCTATGAACTCCCTTGGGAGGTAGTGAGTTCCTCTTCACTGTAGGTCTTTGAGCAAAGACTGGATGGCCACTTATGTATTAGATAGTTTTCTCAAGTAAGAATTAGACTAGCTGATTGCTTGAATTATATCCAACCATGAAATGTAGTGAAGTTCCCCTAGAAGAGTTGAGGTAAGAATCTGTATAGCTCGATTCAACCTGGCCTGGGAGAAACTAAAACAGGACTATCATTTCCCAGAGCTCAGGCACTCAGAAGAAGCCTGACCCTACCTTTTCTTTAGTATAATGGGATATTTAAAACTGACTTACAGTACCTAAAACAATTGATGAAAAAATACTTTTATGATAGGAACTCATTGCATAAATGAAGGTTATTATTTTGAAACTTTTTCTAAGTCAAAGGTCTAAGGATTCTAAGGAGAGAAGTAGCATCATCCTTGCATTTTCCCCACATTAATTCAATATCTACCCTGACTTGTGAGTTACCTGCTCCTTGTGGACAACAATCTTAGGCTCTGTAGTGGTCATTTCATCTCTGAAGCATCATTCCTTCCAGTTATCCCTGCCATGGTTGTATCTACTGGCCCTCTCCAGTTACAACCCAGTTCACTAAAGACCAACAGGTGTTCCCCAGCCCCAGTCCCCAGCTAGACTAACTGTCCCATCTGGACTAGGTTTCCTCTCTGGGAGGAATGGAAGAGAGTTAGGTGAGGGCAAAAGATTATAGAATGTACCTCAAAGAGCCCATAGAGGCCATCTACCCAACCCTCTTATTTTACAGAGAACCAAGAAGTCCAGGTTGTTCAGTTAGCTTGATTAAGGTCACAAGAGGTAAGAAAGGGAGGGGGGGAGAAAGAAGGAAATCACAGAGAAGAGGGGAAGGAGAGTTGAGAAGAGAGAAGGATGGCCTCATGGCTAAGGCTTCAGTGAGGACCGTATGTTCCCACAAGATCAGGATGAGTGTGGCCTGGAGCTTGGGGGGGGGGTCTGAGTCAGCTGTGTTCGTGACAGACTCTTGTGCTCCCAGTCCTCCTTTGGACAACAGTTACACACACCAGACTGGTCCCATAATTAGGTACAGGTGCCCCTCCCCACTCGGCTCAGGTCCGGTCAGTGGCCTCACTAGGATCCACTCAGCCAAGTTGAAGGCAGACTGAGCTGAGCAAGGAGGGAAGGAGGGAGAGAGGGAAAATAACAGCTTCTGGCTACTCTCTATTCCTTCCCTAGTCCTCAATCTCTACATAAAGCCAGAGTCTTTTCTCCTTATCAGAGTGCCTAGACCAGATCCACTGAAAGGATGATCTCTCTCAATAACCACATTCCCTTGGGGGTTTAATCTTCAAACCTCAATCCCCTACCTTGTTCCTGAGCTTCTCTGCCTCCTCTTTTTGTCCTCCCTCAACTCCCTTTAGCTCTTCCTGAGCCCTCCTGAGCCTTCTTTTAGCTCTGACTCCTCCCTGAGTT
The DNA here is from genome assembly GCF_037893015.1 of Macrotis lagotis. Taxonomy (NCBI): domain Eukaryota; kingdom Metazoa; phylum Chordata; class Mammalia; order Peramelemorphia; family Peramelidae; genus Macrotis; species Macrotis lagotis. The sequence continues at coordinate 850,408,744 of NC_133658.1, forward strand.
CCCTTAAGCAGCCCTAAGTTTTCCCCACCCACCCACCGGGCTTCCTAGCTCTTCCTTCCTGTTTTCGGAGTCCCTTGAGCCCTTCCTTAGCTCTCCCTGAGCTCTTTTGATCCTCCTTTTAAGCTTTCCCTGAACCCTCTTAAGCCTACTCTGAGCCATCCCTCTCCAGATAATCTCTGCCCAAAAGGGAGACACAGATATTGGATTCTGGTCTCAGGGGCAGTCTTAGGAAGCTTTCTTTCATTGGAGCCTTCCAGCATTTCTAGTCCTCTGAAATTATCTTTCCTATACTTCCAAATACTTCCATATTTTTTTCTGTACCTAACTGTTTACATTTGTCCTTCTGTACATGTAAGCTCCCTGAGGGCAGGGAATGGTTTTACCTCTTGCCTTATATCCCTAGTATTGGTTGTGCTTGTGCATCCTTCATTTTCAAAGAGGGCCAATGACATCATGGGGGATGTCTAGCCTTTGTGTGTGAATTGAATTCAAGTGAGGCAGCTTTGCACAAAGTCATCAGCCTTTCTCTTCCAGAGCTTGGCAAATAATAAATACTATTTAAAAAAACAAAACAAAACAAAAAAAACAAAAAATGCTCATTGACTTGGCCACATGGACCTAGAATCCAGGGCCAAAGCTAGTCCTTCTTTGGGATTTCCTCTCCCCATTTTCAGGGGTATGGAAAGACATATATCTGCTATGGGGGGGGTAACTAGGTTACTTCATCTTCCTTTCACCAGATTGTGATTCCTTTGTGAGGATATGTGTGTGTGTCTTGTTTATGTGTGTGTATATGTCTATCTATATGTATGTATGTGTATACATGTCTATATGTATATATGAGTCTATCTGTATGTGTGCCTACGTATGCCTGCAAGGTTCTCTCTGTGTCTTTCTGAGTGTCTACATCTGAGCCTCCAAGCCTCTCAGACCTCCCACAGCACATGGGGCTCATTATTGCCTCTCCCTCTCCCTCCCCAGGGTTTTGCTAACCACAAGCCCCAGCATTAACCTCCCTCTCGGGGGTCACTGCGACAACCCACAAACATGCCTTGTACTTGAACTGGATTTAACACCGAGTTTTTCTTGCTCCTTTTCACTTTGGGTTTTTCGGGGCTTCCATTGGCTGTGAAGGAGGGAGGCCTGGGAAGCAAGTGGGGTCAGACAGAGCAGACTGCCCCTCTCTCCAGGGTCAGCCTAGCAAGACAGCTCAGACCTGACCAAGGACCCTCTCCTTCCCTCTTTTCCTCCCTCCCTTCCTCCCCAGCTGTGTGATCTTGGACAAGTCACTTAACCTGCTTGCTTCACATCCTGGACCATTTCTAGTCACCTTGATTCATATCTGGCCACTGAACCCAGATGGCTGCAGAGGAGAAAGTGGGGCTGGTGACTTAGCACAGCACCCCTCACTCAAATCCAATTCACAGGGAAGTAATTATTTAGGGATCAGGGTAATGTGGTAAGATCTGTACTTTAGGAAGATCAATTTAATTGCTTGATTGAGTGGAAGATGTTTGTTGCTGTTCTCCCTTTTCAAAAAAGACCAACGATATCGCCAGGTAATGTCTTGACTTGCACATGAATTGGATTTAAGTGAGATAGAGTTGCACAAAGATGTCAACAAACTGACAGGTACTAATGCAAACATTCAGGTACTAATACAATGACTAATATGCTCATAGTCCATAAAGAACAACTGTATCATTTTATAGTGAGTAAACTGAGACCCACAGGGGTTAAGTGACTTGCCCAGTGTCACACAAATAGTAAGATAGCAGATAATGGATTTAAACCCAGTTTTTCTGCCCTTTGAGTTCCCTTGGAAAGAGTATGGGACTAACAACTAGAGAATGATAGAATCACAGGTCTTGAGAGCTGACAAAGACTTCAGTGGTCATCTCAGCCTTGATAATCAGTTGGTGGGTTCAAATCCCAGGTCTGTTACTTTGAAGGACCTTGGATAGGCTCCCTACCCTATTTGGGTCTCAGTTTTACCTTATTTGGTAATCTTATCAGCTCTTATCAATTTAATTATTATCTCTAAGCAGATGATTCACAGATCTGCTTATCCATTCTTAAACTCTAACCTAATCTCATTTATTCAATTGCTTATTATCTATTTTGAACAAGATCACCTGTAGTCATCTTAAACTCAATCTGTCCCAGAGGCTGAATCCATTATCTTTATCTAACCCAAACCCTCCCCTCTTCCTAATTTCCTTTTTCTTGTGGATGGAAGCATCAACTTCCCATTGTTTAGGCTAGCAACCTAGGCGTCAAGCTTGATTTGTCATTCTCTTTCAAATCCCATATCCAATCTTTTGGCAAGGTCTGCCATTTCTTCCTTCATAACATCTATTGTATCTACTCCTTTCTCTTCTCTGACCATACCATCACTCTAGAGTGCTCATCCTCTCACTTCTAGTTGTTCTCTCTGCCTCAAGTCTCTCAGTTCCAGTCCATTTTCTATTGAGGTGTATGGAGTGTTCAGGAGGACCAGTATCTCTGGGGGACTTGCTGAGTCCTTTTTAGGGTTGCTCATCCACCTTTGGTGTCCACCTTTCACCCAACTCTCACCTGTGTCTCTAAGAAGCTACAACCTACACAGCAGACACACCTTGGTAAAACTGTCTCAGCAGATGACTTATATAGGCTTCAAACCCATCTATAAGTTAGGTTGATGTCTACCTCAAGCATGTGAGGACTTTCCCTAGCTGAATTGGCAGTTGAAAACAATTTGTTCCAATGGCCATGAAGGCAGTTGAAACACACTGTGGAACACTGAAAGCTTAGTCTGACATGAAGACATCAAAGTCATCCACTGCATTTCCACCTATCACCAGTTCTGACTCTTGTCTTGCTCCTGAACTTCCATGACTCTGGAAGAGAATATGAGCCTGAAAACTTTGTGCAACTCTACCTCTCTTAAATCCAGTTCACATGCAAGTCAATGATATTACTTGGTGATATCATTGGTCTTCTCTGAAAATAAAGGAACAACAACTTTCTTCCTCTCAAATTGAGCAATTAAGTTGATCTTCCTTTTATGTAGCTCTTACCACATTTCCCTGTTCCCTAGACAATAAATTCCAATGGCTCCTAATTGCTTCCAAGATCAAATTAAACTACTACCTAATTTTCAAAGCCTTTCATGACCTGGCCTCTTCTTACCAGTCTTCTTACACCTTATACTCCACAATGATCCCATAAACATTGGCTTCCTTACTATTCCTTGAATAGGACACTCCATCTTTCAACTATAGGCATTATCACCAGCTGTCTCCCATGCCATAAATTCTTCTACTCTTCCTTTCTATCTCCTGGCTTCCCTAAGTTTCAGGAGATATTTCACCATCTACGAGAAGCCTTTTCCAACTCCCTTCATATTAATTCCCTTCCTCTATGATTATCTCCAATTTATTTAGTTCAGAGTTGTTTAAATGTTGTTTCATCCATTAGGGCAGAGACCAACTTTTTGCCTTTCTTTGTATTCCCAGTATGCCTTGTGCATTGTGTGTATTTTGTAAATGGTTTTTTAAAAAGTCAAAAAAAAAAAAGATGATCTCTAAAATCCTTCCTAGTTCTGACGCTTTATGATTCTATGACTCTAAAAGTAGTCCTCCTTCCAGTTGCCTGATCCACCATGACATATATGGACATATACATTATCAAATGAACTGTAAAATATTGAAAATGTTAGAACTCTACTACTATCACTTCTATTTTCAGGTGAGTTCATATGTGCATATGTATGTGATAGGAGCTAGGAATGTATATACATATAAATCACCATATGTGTATGTTGTATGTGTCCCTGTGCTTACCTGAAGGCACATCCACCCATGCATACATGTGAATCTTTATACAAGTATACCTGTGAATATGTATTTATGTAGAGCTATGAATCCATGGGTGTTTCCCTGTATATAAAACAGATCAGAGTCAGAACAAATGCACAATAAAACTTAAGTCCCAAGGTTGAAAGGAAGAACAACCTATTTAGGGACCACCCTTCTTTGTTCAGCTACACACATCTGTGTCACTCCCCTCAAGTTCTGTTGCAAGAAGGAAATTCAGAAGAACATCTGGCTGGGGGTGCTGGACTTCAGGTACAGTTCATACCTACCTCCTGGCATCTTTCACCCAACCACATATCTTTGGTTTTTGGGTGGAAGAAGATGAGAGCTGACCTCCCTCCTCTGTTCCCTCCCTACTTTATATCTGTTTTCTGTTCTCTACCTGCTCTATACTCCTTTATAACTACACCTGGGAATCAATTGTAAGTGGACCTAGCTTAGGGAGGTGGGGAGAGTGTAGAATGAGATTAGCCCTAGTAGTGCAATAATGAAAAGTGGTAATAGCAAGAGTTATATTTGATTGGGAGACAATGTTTCAGGATGGAGGAGCTGGATCTTCTACCATTTTTTCATACATTTTTTTAGGAATCTTTTTCATGAATTTCTTTGTTCTCTCTGTTCCCTGATTCCCTCATCATCTTAGATGCTCTGGAATTATGCCAAAGAGAAAGAATCCTTAGGATAAAGAATAATATCCTTGAAAGAGACCTTAGAATGTAGAACATGTCAGAGCTAGAAGGGTTCTCAGAACATAGGACATAAAATATCATTTTTGGAAGTCTTTGCCAATGTGAAGTGGATACATTGGAGGTTTTGACATCTACTCCTCCCCCTCCATTCCTGAATGCATATGTTGAAAATTTTAAACCAGAGGAAAGAAGTATTATTTGGTGCTCCAGGAAAATGGCACAAAACAAGCAATTTCCAAAAAGAAATCAAAATTTCCTTAGTTGGGATGGGAGGGAGAATATCTGAATCTGTGAGGGAAGAGGTCCAGGGTACCATATAAGACTGCTATTGGGTGGACAGCTAGGTGGCTCAATGGATAGAGCCCTGGAGTCAGGAGTACCTGAGTTCAAATCCAACCTCAGACACTTAATAATTACCTAGCCGTGTGGCCTTGGGCAAGCCACTTAACCCCATTGCCTTGCCAAAACTAAAAAACAAACAAAAAACACTGCTATTGGGGATCTTTCCCCACCTCAATCCTAGAGGAAGGGGGACATTAAGAAACTTCCTACTTTCATTATTCTTCATAGATAGCAGATGACATTGTTCTGATTGCATTAAGCCCCAGAATATTATAGCATTTCTAAAATGGTATTCCAATATTCTTTTGTTTTTTAGGTTTTTGCAAGGCAAACGGGGTTAAGTGGCTTGGCCAAGGCCACATGGCTAGGTAATTATTAAGTGTCTGAGACCAAATTTGAACCCAGGTACTCCTGACTCCAAGGCCGGTGCTTTATCCACTACGCCACCTAGCTGCCCCAATGTTCTTCTTTTCTTTAAAGATTTTATTTATTTTGAGTTTTACAATTTTCCCCCAATCTTGCTTCCCTCCCCCACCCCCGACAGAAGGCAGTCTGCCAGTCTCTACATTGTTTCCATGGTATGCATTGATCCTAACTGAATTCGATTACTCCAATATTCTTGCATTTATATTCTACATGTAAGTCACAGAACACTACTGTCTCTCAAGACTTTAAGCTGACAGTTCCCCCCAAGGGCATTGCAGAGGTGAATGGCAGGTGTAAGCAGACTACAACACATCACAAATGAGGAATTATCCTAGAGAATCAGGGTAATGAATGATTGGAGGGGGTGATGGGTTAGCTATCTAGTAAAAGTGAGGGATGAAAATCTGATATAAAGAATAGTTGCCATGGTTGTCACTGGGGGAACTTGCTTAATAGGTATATTTATGCTAGCCTAAAGTTGGATTTCTTCCAGCTCTGCTTCTGCCCTCCCTCCCCACTCCTCCAGGAGCACCAGTAGACAATTAAGCTACTCTTTCAGGGGTGTCTGACCTTGTCCTCATTCTCACCATACTATCCTTGGCTTCAAGGGGCCGTAACTCTTTCCTGCCCCATCACCAGATTCTGCCTGTTCCACACTCATTCATTCAGCAACTCTTAACACTTCTCATCTTGGTACAAATTTAACCTGTACTGGAACAAAGCCCTACTCATCTTGCCTTAGTATACCTCTTTCTCCTACCAACACCCACGAGATCCACAGAGGGAGGAAAGAAGTTATGTCTTTTATACTGTTTTCCTTCCTATCTGAGTTTGTCAGGAGAGGGATTATTATTCCCATTTTTCTGATGAGGAAGCTAAGGCTAAAAGAAGGGAAGGTATTTGCTCAAGGTCATAAGATCATTAAATGTTCAAATCCAATTCTCCTGACTTCCAGTCTCAGTGTTCTGTCCACACATCTCTTCATGTGATATAAAAGCAAAGAATACAAGGGGAGAGAAGGAAAGGGAAAGTAGAGGAGAGGAGGTTAAGACAATGCCTTGGTAGCATTTCTCCCCTCTACTGTCCTCCCACATCACTCCATCATCTGCAGTAAGCCCCACAAGACCTGTTTCTACCCTTGAAAGCAGGAGAAAGGGGGGACAGTTTCAAGGATGGGGGTTGGGAGGGTCCTCAGGCTACTGGACTAGGCTGGTCAGTGTTGATGGAAGCCATCTGCTACTGGGTTGCTACAGAGGCCCTAAGGGAGAGCTCCTAATCAAGGGAGATGTGTGATTCTCTCCAAGAGTCTCAGTTTTGTATCTGATGAAGGAAGGAAGGATGAGGTCCAAGACTAGTTAGTATCTGTCTCTCAGATTTTGGGAGGAGGATAGATTCTGAGTGGCTGTTCAGACTTTCCTCCTTCTTAAAACTCTGGTGAGGGGAAGAGAAAACAAGAGGACAGAAGAGAAAGAATAACCATATCCCTGGGGAAGAGAACTCATGGTCCTTTCTCAGTCACAGCCTGTGTCATAGAAGCCCACCCACCTCTACTGGCCCTTCTCCCAGAGGGGAATCACCAGAATCCTACACCATACTATCACCACATTAGCTGCTGAATTTCTACTCCTGGATATGACTCTGCAAAGAATTTGTATGATTCATTAATTTATTAACATAATGACTCATATTTATACAGAGTTTTAAGATTCTTCAAACCAAGAGTCCTTTCACTGCTGTTCCTGTCTCCAATGTCCCCCATCCTGTATCTTTCTCAAACCAGCCTTTACTCCTCAAGCAAGTGTCTCCCCTGACCCTACCTCTTCTCTAGTCCACCCCCTTCCTATCATAACTCATCTCTGCCTCTTGATTTTCTTCAAGTTCCAGGTGAATGTTCCCATCTCTAGGAAACTTTTCCCATTCTAGTACCTTTCCTCTAATGATTCTTTCTTATGTATCTAGTATATAGATGGTCTATCTCCTGCATTAAAAGGTGATCTATCTGCTTGAGAGCAGGGACTTTGTCTTTATTTACCTAGAGCTTGGTTCAGTCTCTGACATACAGCTGGCACATAACATGCTTATTGACTGATCGGCTGCTGTTGAACCATATTGCTAAGAAGTAGGGGCTAGATAAGACAGTCTCTAAGATCATTTTCAGTTCCTAATATCTGTGTTCTAAAGTCATTTCCAATTCTGATATTCCATGTTCTAATGTCTTTCCTAGCTTAAACTTTATACATTCTATATCCTATTATTCTTTTGAGCTCTGATATTTTATAATCTTTGTAGTAACATTTTTTCCAGTTGTGAATTTCTGTGTTCTATATTTTAAGATCTGGTCTAGCTGCAATATATTATGCCCTAAGTTCTCTCTAAGCTCTAACATTCTGTGTTCTAAGGTCCCTCCTAACTCTGACATTCTGTATTGAAAGGACCTTGCTGTTCTGCCACTCTCCATTCTAATTCCCTTTCAGTTTTAACATTGTGTTCTTTGATCTAACATCCTTTTTTGAATTTTTGCTTTCTATATTCTAAAATCTATTGCAGTTATAGTGTTCTTATCTTTTAGGAACATGCTTAGACATTCCCTAATACTTAAAAAATAATTTAATTGATCCTAAATCTCTCCTCCCTTTTATTTCCAAGCATTAGAAAGGATCACTTACCCTTGGAATCTTGGTGTTTTCATTTCTTTCAGTCTGGTGTTTATTGTTTTCCTTTGAGTGAATTGGATTTAAGTAAGACAGAATTGCACAGAGTCATCAGCTTCATTCTCTCTTCCTGAGTCATCAAAGTCTAGTGGCAGGACAAAAATCAAGGTAACTGGCAATGGCCCAGATATATTGGGTGACCTTGGCATCTTTGAAGTCTGACCAAGCTCTAGGCACTCCTACTTCAGCCAATTTTTTGGCCAGTGGAACAAATTATTCTCATTCATTCATTCCATCATGTTTGGGCTAGATGCACCCCTAATTCACCAATGGTTTTGAGGCTTGTCATTTTCTCTCAATCATCTACCAAGAAGGTTTTACCAGCATGTGGCAGATGTGTATGTATGTATGCTACAACTTCTTGGAGTCACAGGTGAGAGCTGTATGAAAAGTAGACTCTGAAGGTGGATGAGCAGTTCTAAAAAGGATTTAGCAAACCCTCAAAACCAGAGGTGCTAGTCCTCCCTGAAAAATATACTAAAGCTGGAACAATACAGAAATTAGCAATAAATTGGAAGATTAAGTTATTTACACTACCATTCTATTGGAAGTGGTCTCTCCAGGGTTACCCACAATCTCTATTCTGCTAAATCCAGTGATTTGTTCTCAGTTCTCTAATCATTTTTTTAGGTTTTTGCAAGGCAATGGGGTTAAGTGGCTTGCCCAAGGCTACACAGCTAGGTAATTATTAAGTGTCTGAGACCGGATTTGAACCCAGGTACTCCTGACTCCAGGGCTGCTGCTTTATCCAGTACACCACCTAGCTGCCCCCTTCTTTAATCATTCTTAAGCTTTTCACATGATAGAATCTCCCCCTCCTAGATATACTCTCTCCCCCTCCCCTTCTAAGACAATGTTATCTCTTGATTGCTGCTTCTTAGTCTCCTTTGTTGAATCATCCATCATTAATCTTATAACCACTAAGAACTCCTTTACCATCCTTCACCCGTCTCCTTTCTTCTCTCTCCATAGTCTCCTTTGTTGACAATGCCTATGGAGTCATCAGATATCATCTTTGCACAGACTAACTCCAAAATCTATCTATGAGGCATCCCAAAAATCTTGGTGCATTTTTATTTTAATCTTTATTAGCTCAAACAGTTTTGTTATTCATTTTTATTTTATTATTGAGCTTTATTAGCTCAAACTGAGACATGCTGTAGTCTTTCTTGACTATAGTGTCTATCTTGAGTTCCAGTCCCACATCATGTACTGTTTTTTCCTCTATTTAGGTGTTACATAAGTATCTCAAATTCAACATGTTTAAATTTTTCCCCTCTAAACCAAATCTCCAAACTTCTTTCTTTTACTGAGGGCACCACCATCTTCTAAATCATCAGGTTCATCAACTAGGAGTCATCCTTGACGTTTTCTTCTCCCATATTCAGTCATTTGTCAAATACTGTTGATTTTTTTTCTTCACAGAGGTAACTTGGTATTCCCAAGGGGCAATTAGGTGATTATAGTGGATAGAATGTTGGACAAGTCTGAAAGACCTGAATTCAAATCCAGCTCCAGACACTTATTAGTTGTATGATACTTTGGACAAGTCTCTTATCCTCTATCTGTCTAAGCTTCCTCAACTTTAGAATGAGGGTGTTAATAATTGCTCCTATTTCTCAGGGCTATAGTGCATATCAAATAAATTAAGCTTGCACAGCAAACTTTAAAATGCTATTTATTTAAATTTAGATGAAGCTTTAAAATGATAATTTATTATTATTTTCAATCCTTTCCAAGTTCAGGTAATTATTATCTCTCTCTTTGATAATTATAATAGCTTCATACCTACTCTCCCTTTCTCCAGTCACACAGTTGTCAAAATGATTTTTTTTTTAGGTTTTTGCAAGGCAATGGGGTTAAGTGGCTTGCCCAAGGGCACATGGCTAGGTAATTATTAAGTGTCTGAGACCGGATTTGAACCCAGGTACTCCTGACTCCAAGGCCGGTGCTTTATCCACTGCACCACCTAGTCGCCCCCAAAATGATTTTCTTAAAGCATGGTAATATGATAGGGGTTAGAGAGTCTCAGGATCATGAAGACTTGGATTCAAGTTTGTTTTTGTTTCATACTGGCGAGTGTATCCCTGAGCAAGCATTTAAGCTCTCAGTGTCCAAGACTATAAATTACAGAATAGTTGTTAATTTGTATTGGTGGAAGAATCCTTTCTACACCAATGAAATCACCAAAAAAAAATTTTTAAAGCATAGTTGTAATAGCAACCCCCTACTCCTATGCTTTTGGTGACTTTCTATTGCTTTGGGTACAAAATAAAATTTATCTATTTTTTTGGAAGCAAACTTCTTTTCTGACCCCAAATACTTCAGGTAAACTTGATGTAGACATTCCTTTTCCCACTTTCTCATAAGACACCATACTCACACTCCCATGAATGAATGAATGAATGATCATTAACAGCTAGCATTTATAGAGTGCTTGAAGGTTTACAGAGCACTTTACATGTACTCCTGCTTCATCCCTTTTAGCATCCTTGACTTTTTCCAAGGCTCAGTTTAAGGGTTACCTCCTCCTTGAAGTCTCCCCTAACTTCCCCCTCCTCAGGTTTTTATGGTATCTCCCTCCTCAAATTTCTTTATATTTATTGAGCTGGGTATTTACTATTTTCTACCACAGTCTGAAGCTTCATCATCGGATAGGGCTTCCCAAACCCCAACAGAACACAAGCCCTGGCAGGAGTTACCAAATTGGAAAGGCTTTGGGTTTGATCCACATGCCCATTGTCATTTAAGTTCAAACCTGGCAAGTTTCCAGAAGCTCATGTCCATGTCAGCAGTAGGGTAGTAGATTGTTTTTGCCACCATGATTTTCAAAGACCATTTACATCTACTAATTTGTAAAAGGATTGCAAATACCCTAACCAAATGGTTTGGATCTAATTGAATGTCTCATTCAGTTCTAAAAGTCAATTTACTGAATTCTAAGGTCTTTTCCATCTATTTTATGTCTTATTTTTTACTTTGCAAAAATCAATTTTCTCTGATTACCATATGACACATACATACAGACATAAATACACATACATACACACATTGGAAAAGAGAAAAAGAAAATGCTTATGAGAAATGTTCATAGTTAAGCAAAACAAATTCTCAGATTGGCTATGTCCAAAAATATATTTCTTATTTTGCACCCTAGTCCATCACTTTTCTGTAAGAAGGTACTTCATCATTGGCCCCTTGGCATCATGTTGGTTACAGTGTTGTTTAGAGTTCTTAAGTTTTTTTGGAGTTATTTTTCTTTACAATGTTTGTTTTTTGGGGGGTTTTTTGCAAGGCAATGGGGTTAAGTGGCTTGCCCAAGGCCACACAGCTAGGTAATTATTAAGTGTCTGAGGCTGGATTTGAACTCAGGTACTCCTGACTCCAGGCCCTGTGCTCTATCCACTAGCCGCCCCTACAATGTTTCTTATTAAGATATAAATAACTTTCCTGGTTCCTCTCACTTTGTGTTCCTTTAGTTCATACAAGTCATCTCAGGTTTCTCTGCTTCTTTCAACATTTTTTGATGTGAGGCAGTTAAGGTTAAGTAACTTGCTCAGGTCACACAGCTAGTAAGTGGCAAGTTACTGAGGCAGGATTTGAACTAAGGTCCTCACTCCAGGGCCTGTGCTCTATTCACTGTGCTATCTAGTTGCTTGCCCCCCCAACTTTCATCATTTCTAATAATACAATAAATAACCTTCTACTGCTTTCATAAACCATCATTTGTTCAGTCATTTCCTAGTTAGTGGGCATCCCTATCAGTGATATTATATAGAGTATTCCAAAAGTCTTAGTGCCATTTTAAACTATGAAAGCTTAAAGCAAACTGGACCAAGATGAACACCCCATTCATACTGCATGTTCAGTTCTCTCTCATCTCTGACACTCTAGGAACCATATTTTAATTTTCTGGTCTAAGGCCTTATACAACTGCGGCATTCATGTTCTGTGAGCTAAGTCTCTTCCCAGCTACCTTCTATAGTGGTTGCCCTCTCTTCCTTTTGTGGTCTGGCCCAAGTGTAGTTGGCAGGAGGATAAAAATGTGAGGACTTGTATATTCACTCCTACCAGTCAAATCCAAACCTGGCTGTACCCGGGGCCAGGATTGAACATGATGTGTGCCCAAAGGAGGCTTTGAGCCAATATTGTAGCATGTGGGCTTGACTTATGATAGATACAAACCTAGAGGCCATGGACAGTTGGATGTTCTGGCTTTGAAAATGTTTGTTTTTTTTAAATCACATTAAAAAATGTGTTCTGTGTGTGTAGTTCTAGGCAGTTGTCTGCTTTGTCCCCCCCATCCTGGACTGGCTTCTTGGATATGTGTGTAGGATGGGTGTTCACATCTCTGTGTGTGCATGTGAGGAGATGTGATTGTGTGTGTGTGCATGTGTGTGAGGGAGAGTCAATGCCTCCAAGTTAAGTTTTCCTTTTTTCTTTCTCTTCCCTGCCTTCAACCCAGAACAGATGTCTGAGCTGCTGATGAATTGGAAACATCTGAAACAACTTTCTGTGCTGAAGTATAATAAATAGGGCTTTCATCACATTCCCTGAAAGGGGGTTGCTGGGGACAGGGCTTACCGAAGTGTTTAATGTGGCCGGGGGTGAGGAGCAGTCCCGGAGGACAAGGAACAGACCAGTGAATGGATAGATGAACAGACAGATGGGTTTTGCTCCTGCTCCCCTCCTCCCCAACACTGGTCCTTTCCTTCTATCGTCATTTCTTCCCCCTTCCCTCCATGTCTATGGGAGAGCAATGGAGACTCCCAGAGAAGAGAGAGGAAAGGGACAGAGGACATAGGGATTTGGACCCCCAACCTTTCCACTGATTTTGGAGAAAGGAGCTGGGATGAATTCATCTTCCTTGGTATTTTTTCATCTATGAACAAGGTACAGTTCCCATCCTGATAGTCCCATAGAATTTAGAATTCAACTTGGAAATAACCTAGTAGTTTTATACTAATAATAATAATAATAATAATAATTGGTATAATTACTGATTATAAATAAGGTTGCAAGAAAACATTTATATAGCACTTTAAAGTGTATAAAGTTCTTTACATAAGCAATCTCTTTTGTTCCTTCAAATAATCCTGTCAAATAGGCAACAGTTATTATTATTCCATTTTGCAGAGAAGAAAATCAGACTCAGAGAGATTATATTGTTTATTCATAGTTACCTAGCTAGAAAGTATCAGATATAAAATTTAAACTCAGGTTTTTTGGTGACTCCAATTATCCAAAACCAAATTGCTTCATATGGAGATATAAACTCAACGCAAATAGCTTGCAAATGCACCTTTAGCCTTCTTAACTGTGTCATCAGTGTGATGGGGAACCCCTTTGTTTCTCACCTCCACAGAAGGTGGAGAAGAGGCTGGTCTAAATCCCAGGTCCTTCCATCTCAGCCTCAGCCTCAGCCCCATGGTTCTCCCTGACTTATAGTTTCCAATGGGAGCTTTTTGTCATTCCTACCCCCAGATGTGCTGGTTAGGAGGATCTGGTAGGAAAATTACTGAAGGGTGGGGGTGGGGGCAAGAAGCCAAGAGAGGGAAACATGGGGTTGGGGGTGGGGGAGGACACAAAGGGCTCCCTGGCCCTCCTCCCAGACCATCACTTGTCTGTGGCCCCATCCCAGCTGAGCCATCTGTGTGGTTTTCAGATACATGCTCCCTAATGGAGAGGCGACTGTCATTGCCCAAGAAGGGAGGCAGGGGGATGGAGTCTTGAGTCTTCAAACAAAGGTAGTTGGCTGTCTATTGGGTATATTACAGAGAGGTTTTTCATCTATGTACAAGTTGAATAAGATGGGCTCTGAGGTCCCACACTATTGACTTGAACTACTTGGGGAGGGATGGTGGAGGTAGTCAAGAACAAGGCTCCGATATTCCCTAGGACCCTCAATCTGAGAGCCAGACACCTGGCATGAAAAAATTTAGAGTTGGAAATGATTTTAGAGACCACTTAGTCCAACTCTCCCACTTTTCAGATAAAAGATCTTTGAACAAGAGAAGATGACTGATGACCAAATTCACACATTTAGTAAGCATCGGAACCTATTTGAACCCAGATCTTCTAACTCCTGGCCAATGCTCTTTCACTATTTTAGGATGTCCCTTTTCCTGGAATTTAGTTCCACCTGGAAGCCTTTTTCTCTTTCCTCTACCCTTCTACCCCACCCCCCAAACAAGCCATAGAGTCCTGACCCAATCATCCTTTTCCTAAGGGAGAAACAATAAGCATTCTACCCTTCTTCCTGCCCCAGTCCGCACCTTCTATAAACTCTTAATTCAGTCTTCTAAAACAAAACAGATTTCCATGTCTGGAGCATGTCCCTTCTCATCTTTGGCTATTGAAATTCTTTCTTCAAGATCCATTATAGATGGGTAGAGACTGGTCATAATTTGATACCCAGATCAGGAGATTTTCATGCTGAAGATAAATGTATATAATAAAGACAGGGATACAGGCCAGGAGGCTGGAAGACAAGGAACTTGTTTCCTTCCCTTAGTTTTTGTTTTGACTCATCCATTTGCCTTCCAATTTGGGAGGGAACCTGGATGTGTAGTGGATTGTTATAGTTTATAGTTGGGCAACTAGGTGGTGCAGAGGATAGAGTGCAAGCCCTAGAGTCAGGAGGACCTAAATTCAAATTTGGCTTCTGTCACTTGACCTTCACTAGCTGTATAACCTTTAGCAAGTCACTTAACCCTAATTGCCTCATATGCAGGGTCATCTCCAGGCATCCTGATCCATATCTGGTCACTGGACCCGGATGGTTCCAGAAGAGAAAGTGAGGCTGGTGATTTAGCACAGAACTCCCTTACTTAAGTCTGATTCAATTACATTTCATGACATCACCTCCCTGATATCATCATGGTCTCCTTTGAGAGTGAGGGACAGACATCATCATCATTAGTGAGCTTTCAGGTATAGTTATTGAGGGATGTCTTTGACAGAATTTCCTGGAATGAATTTTAGAATATTCAAGGTCCTATAATGAGTTAAATAGAAGGTGCAAGGGGCAGCTAGGTGGTACAGTGGATAGAGCACCAGCCCTGGAGTCAGGAGCATCTGAGTTCAGATCTGGACTCAGACTCCTGTGTGACCTTGGGAAAGTCACTTAACCCCATTGCCTTAAACAAACAAACAAATAAATAAATAAAAATTTTAAAAATAGAAAGTGCAAGAATTTCTAACCTTAAGTCAGATAGTTGTCCATAACTTTCCAGTCCTAGAATAGAGAGTTAAATGGAAGACAAGAGCTGAGATAACTAACAGGTATCCCCAAAGAGACAAAATCTAGAAACTGCCAGCAGAGTGTGGCTCAAACAACAAAACCCAGTCTCAATCACTGGACTGGCAAAGCAACATACCCATCAGAGAGTATTACAGAGCAATAGAAAACATCGTGATGACATCACCAGAATTTGATGTCAGAAACCCTGAAATTTTGGAAATTTGAGCTGTCACACCACATGTATATTCTGACCACAGGCATTCTTTACATGTATTATAAATATTAGAATGTTATCTTCTTGGGTTTTTTTTTTTTTTGCAATTGTACTCAGCATAGTACTGATCACAAAATAGTTGCTTAATAAATATTCATTCATTGATATGTCTTTCACCCATGATCCCTGATCACATGGGTTCTATGTCATCCTACCCCATCATTGAAGGTAGGCTAATCTGTAGGACTGACTCTCTCAAAAAAGGAAACATGGTTAATTTGGCATGACCTGTATTTGATGATAGGTTTTAGTCATCATTGCTTCCCTTTCTAAATCTCATGAGCTGGCCTCTAATAATGTATATTAGAATTTTGACAGGAATAGAACAAGTTCATTTGGTTTTATTTAGGATCAAGTTCCAGCTTTATATGATCTTGAACATCTCTCTGTCTTAGTTTTCTCACCTTAAAAAATAATTACCTGGGGTGGCTAGGTTGCCCAGTAGATAGAGCACCAGTCCTGGAGGCAAGAGTACCTGATTGGAAATCCAGCCTCAGATTGCCTAACTGTGTGACCTTGGGCAAGTCACTTGACCCCAATGCCTTGGAACATCCTCCCCAAAAAATACATTACCTGAAGAATGGCACCAGATTGTAGAGGGCCTTGAATACCAGACAAAGGAATTTGAGCTTTACTTAATGGACAATAAAGGGCTAATGAAGATTTCTGAATAGAGAGATACATTCAGATACATGTGCTTGTGCTCTCTCTCTCTCTCACTCACTCACTCACTTAGTCTCCCTGACAAGCTAACAGGTAGACTAGAACACTGGGTCAAATCAAATTAGATAGAATTAAATTGGAATGAATGTAATGTCTCCAATGGCTTGGCCATCTTTTAGGAACCTGAGGTCCAATATGTTAACCATATTTCACAGTTTCTTTTCATGCATAACTTTAACAAGTATATGTTCTATGGTTTCAAATCAATCACTGATTTTAAAAAGTGCAAATATACACATATATAGATATATCTATATCTCTGATTGTGTCCCCCATGCTCTCTATGTCCCTTTTCTACTATATGTGTAAGAATATTGATCAGACTGCTATCCAACTGATCTATGGAATAAATACAAACACACAATTAATATAATTGATAGAGTTCTTCCTCCTTTCTTTCTATGTCCATCTATGTATATGCATATATACATACACATATGTGTGTGTATATATATATATATATATATATATGTTTGTATACCCCTCCTCTACTAGTTAGCTAGTTAGATGAGTGAATAGATAGTTAAATGGATGAATGAATGGATAGATATAGAAGAGGAGAGGTATATATATATATATATATACATATATATATATGTATATATATAGTTACATGCATATAGATCCATCACTCTGACATTAGAAAGAATGATGAATTGGAGTAAGTCATAAAGTGGGAAAGGACTTTTCAGAGACTCTTATAGTCTGAACAGGTGACAGAGGTACAGACAGGAAATGATGGAACAGATGAAAAGATTTGGTAACTGACTAGGTATAATAAATAAGAGAAGAGCCAAAGATAACCTAAGATTCTGAACCTGGGAGACTTTGTGAAGACCAGTTACAGATAACGAAACTAAATGTGGTAAGATAATGAATTTGGTTTTGGAGATATTGTTAAAAGTGCTGGTGAAGCTGTTTTTTAGGCAGTGATATGGGTCTAGAGCTTGAGAGACAGAGAGAGGTCAGGGTCAGATATACATAAATAAACATTTTTTTCACATGCATTCATCATATTATAAAACTAGGTCTGATTAGTGTGACATTATCAAATTTACACTGCACATTTCCATTACCCTGGAACCAATTACAATATTTTACATAATTATAACTTTGAATAATGTGAATTTGAATACTTGCAGTCACTTCATGGGATTAATTATTCACAGTAAATGGAACCTTGACTATATGTGTATATAAATACAAACATAATTCTATGATGATGATGATGATATTTGTTCTTCATTCTTGAAGAAGACAAGGACATCAGGGAGGTGATACCATGACAAACACATGAATTGGATTTGAATGAAGGGAAACTGTGCTAAGTCATCAACCTCACTTTCTTCTCTAGAGCCATCTGGATCCAGTGGTCAGATATGAAACAACTAGAGGAATGATGCTGGATGCTGAGGCAGTCAAGGTTAAGTGACTTGCCCAAGGTCACACAACTATTAAGTGTCAAGTATCTGAGCCTGGATTCAAACTCCCTTCCTCCTGACTCCAAGGCCAGTATTCTATCTACTGTGCCTCCTAGCTAAAGGTAGATATACACATGCACATATACTATATATGTATATATGTATGTATATTCATATGTCATGTGTGGAGAGAGAGAGAGAAATAGAGTGAGTGAACTAGGACTTTGGGAGTTACCTTTATTAAGGTGATAATTGAAGTCATGGAAGTGAATGAAATTGTTAAGAGAGATTATGAAATGGGAAGGGAAGAGAGAGATATGAAGCTACTCTAGATACTTAGGGAACGTCCTGAAATTGGAGAGAACCCCTAAAAACCTTGCCAGTGTCTTGAAATTCACCCTGTTATATGGCAAATGGGGTGAGAGAGTAGACCTATGCCTTCATTGACGTAGGAAATTGACAAAGAGAAAATTCCATCTACTAATAGAGATTAATGACAATTTTATAATTTATAGTCTTAAAAAGTTTCCTGGGATATTGAGAAATTAAGTGACTTGCCCAGGGTCAGTCACACAGCCAGGATATGTGTCTCAGGACAGATCTTCCTGACTTCATACTGACTTCTTTTCTACAATGCCAGTCTGCTTCTCATCACATATGAGTAATTAGAAATCTGCTTGGTGAAGTGAGTGAGACAATTCCTCCTTTGGGAAATATTGTGTGTGTGTGTGTTATGTATACATGGGGTAGTGATGAGAGATATTATAATTTTTAGCTATGCTGGCAAACTAAATGTGAAAATAAGCTAGTTCTTCTGCCCCTTAAAGGGGTATCTAGTGTTTTTGCTCAATTGATTTTCTTTGTCCTAAGTGTCTTTGAAATGACTGTGATGTGAAGACAAAAAGCAGCAATAGAGCATGTACCCAGAGTTACTGATCCTATATTTAAAAGAATCCTTGTCAGGAGAAGAAAAACACTGCAAATCTAATTTTCATTTTTAGAAACACATTTTATGAAGGACATTTGGTGGAAGGAGAAGATTAAGGAGAGGGCCTGGAAGTCATGAAATAGGAAGTGGGAGTGGGGATAAGGATGGGGTGGGGAAGAAATGGACAGTTGAAGGAGAAGAGGGCTTTGGCTTATTTTGGTACGTTCCAGGAAGGCCAAAACTAAGAGCAGTGGGTTAACATTTTTAAAAAGGTCAATTTGGGTTTGATGAAAGGAAAATCTTTCCAAAAGTTAGTGAGGTCCAAAAGTTGATTGAGAGAGGTAGCATAGACAAAGAAAGGGCTGTCCATTCAGTAAAGGCTGTCTATCTAGGTTCAAATTTTACCTCTGGCATGTCCTAGTTGTATGTCCATGGACAAGTCTCTTAACATCTGGTTGACTTTGGACCAATCACTTCCCCTTTCTGCACTGGTTTCTTCCTCAGTAAAATGAAGAAATTGGATTAGATAGTTGTTTAGTCTCTTTAGATGCTTCCTTTCAGCTCCAAATTAATTGAGGGAAGGGGAAGGAAACAAACATTTATTTTTTATTTATTTATTTTTTAGGGTTTTTTTGTAAGGCAAATAGGGTTAAGTGGCTTGCCCAAGGCCACACAGCTAGGTAATTATTAAGTGTCTGAGACCGGATTTGAATCCAGGTACTCCTGACTCCAGGGCCGGTGCTTTATCCACTATGCCACCTAGCTGCCCCCACAAACATTTATTAATACTAAGATTAATAATACTAAGTATTATGTACTTAACTATGTACCAGACACTATTGATGCTTTAGGATTATCTCATTGATCCTCAGAACAATTCTCTGAGATAGCTACTATTATTATTCTTATATGTCAGTTGAGGTAACTGAGTTGCTTCTCTAAAAATAAGAGATGAACTGACTTGCCTGGGGTCATAGAGTTAGTAAGTATCTGAAGAAGAGTGTGAACTCTAAGTGTTCCTGATCCTAGACCCAGAGCTCTATCCACTGACCCTAATAGGGAGGAAACTCCCTAAGATTACAGATGAGATGGTGATTCTGTATTTGACAGAGTTTCCACAGCATAAAGAAATAACAGGTCTTATTAAGGCAGACCAACTTCTGGAAGGTGGGTTCTTATCCTTGAGAATCTTTGAGTGATGCCTGAATACTCAATGGTCAGGTATGTTTTAGGAGAGATTCTTGCTTAGGTATAATTAGGCTAAACATATATGTTGAACCCAACTGGTCTCCAAGGTCCCTTCCAACTCTAAGGCTCAGTGATTTTATGATTCTGGATTATTGGGAGAAAAATCACTTTGAAAATGTTAAAAGTTAGGGAAGTGTGAATGTCTTTTGAGAGGACCTCTTACTTAAAAAGTCCAGTCTTGATATTCAAGGATTCTCCGCTTTGGGGCTGGGGGTGGGGAATCCCAGGAAATTCAGACCTTCAAGATCTTTCCTGGCTGAGGTCCTAAACTTTGAGCTTGGCTCAAATTCTTTGAGGGAATTACAGATCTTTGAAGAAGCCTTAGGTGCTCATCCCAGGCTCCCAGACAGGCCAGGCTGGGTGGGGTAGAAACTCTATCCTTGCAATGGCCCCCTCTATTCTAACTCAGTTACATGGTGATTACACGGCTTCTCCTCTTCAAAGTTGGGCAGGGAAAGGGGGTCAATTTAGCTTCTGTCACTTATTAGAGGGGCCTCCCCCCTCCCCTTCCCCTTTGTCTGAAAGCCAAACTATATCCACCTCCCAAGGTAGAGAGATAGCTGGACTATGGGGGGGGGGGGGCAGGAGGAAGAAGGCAGAGGAAGACCCAGGTCTGACTATCCCTCTGCTTGGGGAACTTTCATACTTCATCGTGAAGAAATTCTGCTCCTGTTCTTGGGAACTTCTGATCTGTGAGGGGAGGCAGTGACCAAAGCCTCCTTGGGCTTGCCTGGAGAAAACCAGGCCACAGGACAGGAGCTGAACCCAGATTTGGGCCCAGGTCTCCTTCTTTTTCCTCTTTGTCCTCTCTCCTCTAGGAGAGATTTTCCAGTCACACACCTCAGAATCGTTTATAAGAGGTCACTTCTTCCCCCCACCATCCCCACCCCTCCACCTCTCTGGGATAGCAGTCTGGCTAGAGCTGGGGGCACAGCTGTCTCCAGATGTGCTGGGCGTTAACCGGGGAAATGAGCCCTGATTGATCTGCCGCTCACACGAGATGTGCTCCCTGCCTGCGTTACTCACACTCCCCCAAACCTTCGCAATTAGACGTGTGGTTTGCTAAGCCAAACACCAGCTCCTAATGGGAAGCACATTGTCCCTGGAAGGGAGCTCAGGAGAAAGAGAATCTCGGACCTGCCCAGCAGGGCCTGGAATCCCCCTTCTTACAGGAAGCCTCCCCGACAAGTGGGGAAAATCCTTCCCAGGTGGAACTCTGGCCCTATGTCCCCCAGTGACCTCCACTAAGGGATCTGTCCTTAAACTTATGCAAACTTCCCCCTCTTTGGGCCTCTTCCCCACCATGCTGCAGGATTTGGACTCTTCTTCCTATTGGGTCATTTGGGAACCAGATGTGAGTCCCACAGCTTAGATGAAAGGAGGGTGTTGGGGCAGCTGACCAGTCCAGCCTGGGAGGTAGTGAGTGGGGGAAGACACACAGCCTGGAGGACAAGGAAAAGGGGGTGACAAAGAATGGCAGAATGGTACAATAGTCTTAATCCTGGCTTGGTCAATAACTCACGGGAGACCTTGGAAAAGTCACTATACTGCTTTGGACTTTTGTTTCTTCATAAAAAAAGTTAATAACTGGGCAGGTTCTCTCTTTAAAAATCATCTCACACAGTCCCTTGATTTTACAGTTGAGGAATGTGAAGACCAGGGAGATAAGCTTTGTCTGGGGTCATCGGACTGAGCTAGGACACCCAGACCAAGGTCCTACCCACTTTTTTATGCTCATCCCTCAAAGTAGGCTGTTAAATAAACTTATCTTTCTATGATGCTTTCCGCACAGGAACCCTGAGACAAAAGCACAGCAGGGACCATTATCTCAATTTTACAGAAGAGAAGACAGAATTTGAAGTATGGGAATGGCTCGTCCAAAGATAGAGTGGCTGTACTTCACAGAATCACAGAATTGGAGAGTTGGCCCTTGATCAGCCATCTGGCTCAATCCATACCTGAAAAGCAGCACCACTTAGACCTAGCCAACAAGAGGTCATTCAATTTCTGCCTGGAGACTTTCCAGGGCAAGGAATCTACCACCTTTCCAGGCAGCCCATCCATTTTTTGGACAGCTCCAGTGATTAGTTCTCCAGTAATTGTTTCTGGTTCAGCCTTCTGGAGACAAGCACAAGTCCAGTGTTCCCTCCCCAAGACAGCCCTTCAAATATTTGAAAGGAGAACTTAGATGTCTTCCCTGGGTCATTGCTTGTCCAAGATAAATTTCTCAATACCTTCAACCAATCTTATGGGTCATGGATTCAAGGCACTTCAACATCCCAGTCTCTGTCACAAACTCTGGATTCTCCTTTTTTTTCTTTTGGACAAGCTCCCGTTTATCAACATTCTTAAATATGACACCCAGAACTGTACTCAATACTTCAGTTGAGGTTGAACAAGGGTAGAGTAAAATAGGACTTTATAACACCCATTCTGCTCTTCTTAATACACTGAAGGTCACATCCATTTATTTTTGGTTGCCATATCACATTGCTGAGTTACACCCAGTTTGTGGTCCACTAAAACCTGAAGATTTTTTTCAGAGCAACTGTTGTCTATTGAAGTTGCCTCCTTTCTTATACTTGTAAAGTTTACTTTTGGTACCCAACTGCAAGATATATTTATCCCTGGACTTCCCACCTGGTTCTTTTTAGGGTTTTTGGCAACCATACTGGGTTTGAGAATCTACCCTTCATTTCCTTGGGAGTAAAAATGGCCAGAGTAGGGATCTTGACTGAAGTGCAGTTAGATGGTAAGGGAATGAATGTTGTGTAATGAAGCATTATTAAGCCAGGCACCACTGTAAGGGAAAGGAAACACAAAGAAAGGCAAAAATAGACTACCTTCAAGGAGCTGACATTCTAGTTGGAGAGGCAACATAAAAACAATTTAGTTTATGCAAAATATATACACAGTAGTTGAAGTGTAAGGGAAAACAGTTACTGCTGGAGGGGCTAGGAAAGGCCTCTTGAAGAAAATTACCCTTGAAATGAGCCTTGAAGGAGCCCAGGCACTCTAAAAATGCAGAGGAAGCACATCTCACACAGAGGCAATAGTTAATAAAGAGGCAGAGATGGAAGATGGTGTGTAAAGTGAGAGGATAGCAGGGAGGCAAGTGTAGCTGGATGCATGAAGGGGAGTTAGGTGTAAGAAGACTAAAGAAGCAAGGGAGGAGGGGCAGGTAGGTGGCACAATGGATAGACCACCAACTCTGGAATCAGGAGGACCTGAGTTCAAGTATAACTTCAGATCCTTACTAGGTGTGTGACTCTGGGCAAGTCACTTAACCTCAATTGCCTCCAAAAAGGAAAAAAAAAAAGAAGAGAGGGAGAGGCTAGGTAATGAAGAGCTTTAAATGCCAAACAGAGGATTTTATATTTGAGCCTAGAGATAATAGGGAGCCACTGGAATTTATTGAGTTAGGGTGTGACATGGACATAAAGATCTATGCTTTAAGAAAAATGCTTTGGCAGGTATGTGAAAGATGGATAATAGGAGTCAAGTGCAGAAGAAAGTGTAGGGTTGAACTGGTTCACCAACATACCTGAAGACAACTGTGCCCTCAGTTCTAGTGCAGTCATCAAAGGAGTAATGATCTGGGAAAGAAATGAGAGGTGGAGGGAGACCTGCTTAAGGAGTAAAAAGCAAGTCACTTAAATTCTCTGTGCCTCGGTTTTCTCTTGGGTAAAATGAATGGGTTGGATGATGTCATCTAATGTCCTTCCTCCTAGCTCTAAATCTATGATCCAAGGATCCCAAGCCGAGTGCTCCCAGAATCATAAGTGATATAGCTGGAAGTGGCTTTAGTATTCATCAAGTCCATCCCACACATCCAGCCCCTCTCCGTTTGCAGAAGAGGTAAACTGAAGTCCAGAGAGTCAAAGTAATTTTCAAAATCACATAGGTAGTAAGTAACTGTGGCTGGATTCGAACCCATGTCTGCTGTTTTCAAATTTGGTGGTTTTCTAGGATATGATTCTGGCTCATCTTCTCACTAAGAGCCCCTACCCAGCTTCCTTCACAGACTAGGTATGGCTGCGTGGACTACAGTCACTGAGCCATAAGAGTTCCAGTTTCCCGAACTCTCCCAGGATAAAGGTGTGGGAATCGGGGCTGGGGGAGGGGGGCTGCCAGGAGCTAACTTCCCCTTCTCTTTCCCTCCCATCAGATTCCTTTGCCCCTTTATTTCTCCCTGTCTCTGTCTCTTGGAGTCTTACTTATTCTTTAATAAGGTCGATAATGAGAAAAGCTCTTTTCGGCCCCTCCTGGGGAGGGAGACAAAAGGAGGAAAGGCCCAGGGAGGAGGCGGGAGGGATAACTTCCCCTGCTGCCATGAGAAAACTAATAAAGTGCCTGAGAAAGGCCTCAGGGTCCGGGGCCCCCAGCCCAACACTCTGGGAAAAGCCCATCCTGGGGAAAGGGGGCACATCTGAGGGAAGGTGGGAAGTGGGAACAGGGCAGGGGCTGAAGCTGGGCCCCTGCCCCTACTCCCCTCCAGACACCAGCATCTGATCTGCATTGCCCTGGGGTCAGGGGAGGGGAGGTCCCTATATTGGGGGCCCCCTCCTTCCCCCAGTGCTAGCGCTTTATCTCTCCCTTCCCTGCTGGTGGGAGCATTATTCCACCCCCACCCCCAGTTAATCCTCTAGATAATATGGCCCATACCAGACCCCCCCCATAAGCAACCCCATTGGATGGCAGCCCCTCTCACCCCCACCTTCTCCAACTCTCCTCCCCCTTACCCCAGTCCTGCTGTGGTTCCCAGGAGATGTAGCCCAGTCCCAAGCCCTGTGTGAGAGAGAATCAATAAATCATAGAATTGTAGTATCTCTGTTGGATGACTTCCCAGAGGTCACCCTGTTCATCCCCCAACACTATCCCCTGAACTGAAAAGCACCGTATTGGAATCTGCTCTTCCCCCAATCTCTGTCAAAACTCAGTGGGTAGTAGTCAATCTCTACATCCTCCTTGATCAGTGTAGAAGGAAGGGGCCGTGGATATCTCTTCCTCACCTTCTTTCCCTCCCTTTCCAAGGGACTGTGTTTCCCCCCAACCTCAGCCTAGAGCTCAGGTCCCAGTCACCCTCTAGGGACTTTCAGACTCAAGTCCTCACTCACTCTTTTCTCCAATACTTTCCCTTTCCAAACAAATTCTCCCAAATCCAAAAGTCTTAGGGAAGTGAAGATTTAGGTGAGGCACGATTTCTGCCTTCCAAGGGCTGAATTGGGGGATTCATTTGAACAAATGGTATTATACCCCTGGGGAAGAGGGACAGATTTTTGACCCTAGAAGGCAGAACTAGAGAATCTAAAGAATTTGCAGAGAAACTGACTAATTTTATATAATAAAACATTCCTGTCATGCAGAGCTTTCCAAAAAAGGTTGGAGGGACTGCCCCTAGAAATAATGAGTTGCTCATCACTGGAAATGTTCTAGTACAATCTTTCAGGATGGTAATTTGTTAAGATGTAAAAAGATAAAAGCTCTTAACCTTTTTTTGGTATCATGGACCACCTTTGGCAACCTGGTGAAGTCTCTGGATCCCTTCTCAGAATCATGTTTTTAAAATTTGTAAAATAAAATGCCTAGGACTAGAAAAGAAATCAGTTATATTAAAATATAGTTTGTTTTTATAATTCATGAACCACAGGTCACCTGGCTATAGGGACAGTTAGAGGTGGCACAGTGGAGACAGGAGGATGGGAGTTCAAATTTGATCTTAGATACTTGACATGATGAGTTGTATGACCCTGCTGGTTATAGAGGAAATTCTTCCTTCAGTCATTTCTGAAGTCCCTTCTGTTTCTAGGATTCCTGTACTCCTCGGATTACCCTTTCTCTGCTTCTAATAGAGAGACTATGAGTCTCTCTCATAGAGTTAGGGGACTTGTGTTTGAGTCCTGTTTCTCCTACTCAACTATTGTCTGATCATGGGTCATAGGATCATAGGTTAAGAGTTGGAAAAGATATTAAAAGGTTATTTAGAAAACTGGGGGCCGGAAAGTTTAAGTGACTATAAAATAAGGAAGATTGGACTGGATGGTCTCTAAGGTTCCCTTTCAGTTCTAAGTTCTAGGTACAGTGGGAAGAATGGTCTTTAATCCAATCCCCTTCGTTTTTTAGATGAAGAAAGAAAGCTTTGACAAGTTGTGCCTTTCCTAAAGTCACACAGGAAGGAAGTGGCAGAATTTGATTTCAAATTCGGTATTCTCTCCACTGCACCTAATTTCATACAATTATAGGATTTCTTTTTTCTCTCTTTTAGGGACAGTAACTTCCTTTACTAGGAGGTAAAAATTCCTCCTCAATACGTTGCTGTTGTTATAGAGGCAATTGGGGTCACACAGTTACTGTCTGAGACAGATTCAGCAGAGTTCTATCCACTGGATCCTCTAGTTGCCCCTAACAAGCAGTTATTTAGTCTCCATTTGAAGCCTTCCAGTGACAGGAGCTTGCTCACCGTCTTTGAAAGCAATCCATTTCACTTTTGGAGAGTTCTGAGTGTTAGGATTTTTTTTTTTCTGATATGAAGTTGAGTTGGAGTTGCTTATGTAATCCCCAGCTTGCTATCTGCTTCCTGGATGGGGAAAGAAGGAAAATGATTTAATTTTGAGAAGAAGAGAACCCAGAATAAAAATTACTAGGTCACTTTTCTTAAGTCTAGGAGGAGGCAATTAAGGTGCAATGTGATCTTGGACTTGTCCCTTCCTAGCTCCAGGTTTCAATGTTCTCCTGTCTTAAATGAGGGAGATCAGATGCCTTGATCTCTTCCTGGGAATGAGAGTCTGGAACTTTGCCCTTTCCCTTAGAGGTTAATGCTCTGTCTCTTCTATTTACTTATTTGTACATACTTGAATTACTCCCAGTAAGCTCCTTGAGGGCAGGAACATCAGGGACACTTAATGTTTGTGAACTGAATTGAAATGGGGGGGGGGGACAAACCCCAAAATGAACTGTGAAATTTCTGAGGTGTGATAGAGGAGGGCTGGGAGGGACTGGAGCTGGAGTGGGAAAGAGGTCAGGTGGAAGGAGGGCTTATTTCAGGTCAGGGCAACTTCATCTCACCTTCTTTGTTTTCATTCAGCCCTGGAGAGAGAAAAATGATCTCCCAGCAACAGCCCAGTTTAGACACCCAGACAGATCCCAGCCGCTGACAGGCTCACTTCAGACTAAATATAGCTAAGCCTTGTCCTCATTCTCTATCATGGGGAAATCCAGATTCCAGAAAACATCCCAAATATACCAAGGTCTCTGTCAAATTTTGTGCCAAATGGACAGATTGAATCCTTCCCTCACCAATCATTGGGGAAAGACCAATGAGACAGAAAATGACCAAAAGGTGTAAATGAGAGACAAAGACAGACAGAGACACAGAGACAGTAAGAAAGACAAACATAGACAAAAGAGAGAAAGACAGAGACGTGAAACAAAGAGTGAGAAAGACAGACAGAGAAGTGAGAGAGAGAAAGAAAGTGGACATCCAGACACAGAAAGGAGGACATTAGAAGCCTGGGTATTGACAGTCCACAAAATCTAGAATGAAGGCAGATGTAAATTACCCATATTCTGGATGATCTAAAAATCTCAGCATTGGAAAGGGCCTCAGAGGCTTTCTATTCCAACCAGTACCATAACAAGAATAATACTAATAGTATTTACACAAGCTTTAAAGTTCGTAAAACATGGGGCAGCTAAGTGGTGTAGTGGATAAAGCACCGGCCTTGGAGTCAGGAATACCTGGGTTCAAATCTGGTCTCAGACACTTAATAATTACCTAGCTGTGTGGCCTTGGGCAAGCCACTTAACCCCATTTGCCTTGCAAAAAAAAAAGTTTGTAAAGCATTTTACATATATAATTTCATTGAATAATCAGGACTCTGGGAGGTAAGTGCCATTATTAGTCCCATTTTACAGATGAGAAAACTGAGTCCAAGAGAGATTAAGCAACTATTAAGCACTTACTAGGTGCTAAGCACTATAAATACCCATATAAGCAAAAAGAGCAGTCCTACCCTTAAAGAACTGACATTCTAATAGGGGGGAGACAACATTAAAAAAGGAAACTGAAAATAGGGAGAAATAAGGAGGAGAGGGGGTTCTTTGTCAGGGAAGATGACAGAGAAAGCCCAAAGAGTCAGGAGTGCAACTTGGAGAAGAATGAAGAAGTGACTTATGTAGAATCATTCAGTTAGAATATGTCTAAGGCAGAATTTGAACTCTGGTTTTGCCTACTTTAAGTCTCACATTCTATCTACTGCTCTCAAGAATCCCCTCTACATCTCCAACAAGTGGTCATCCAAATTCTGGTTGAGGTCTTCCCAGGGACAGAAAACTCAAAATTCAGTCCAGTTCTGCAATTTACAAGATGAATAATTAAAGTTAAGTCACTTAAGCTTTTGGGGTCTCAGTTTTCTCACCTGTAAAAGGAGAGAGTTGGACTAGATGACTTCCAAGTTTCCTTCTATGACCCATAGTCCTAAGATATTCACGGTACTTTCCTAGGTGCTGGAGATTCAAAGCCTAACATTTAAGTTGGCTCTTGGGTTCAGAGGATTGGGGGATTATGCTCATTTCCTTTTCCACTAAGAATCTCCTCTGCTCAGAAGTAAGGCACACAACCCAGACCTGGTTCCATTAGAGCCAACCCTCTAATGAGAAAGGGGACTGGGTTCCCTTTTCTCCCCCTCTTTACATCATCCTAGTACCCCAGGGAAAAATTATCGAAGCCTTAGACTTTTGGCTAATGTCTAGTTTTTCCCCAAAAGAGGGAAATAAAAAGGTACTTAATGTATAACATAAATTAGATATGGGACAAGTATTTATTTCCCTACTCAAAAAAGAAATGCTAATAGCAGAAAAGACTCACAATATACATTTACAACTTAAAACAAGATTCACTAATTTACCTTATGACTATGATTATACATTATCAAATGCTGATTCTTAACCCTCATCAGAACATAATGCAATTTACAAAACTACTCATTATACATTTTACATTTCACCCTAGATCTGCGTTGTCTAAACATCTTTGGTCATGTCTTCTGTTAAATTGAGCAGACCTGTGTTTATCCTTTTGTTGGTGGTAATTTTCTTTCTTTTTTCTTTTTCCTTTTCTTTTTCTGTTTTTTTTTTTGGCGAGGTGATGGGGTTAAATGATTTGCCCAAGGTCACAAAGCTAGGTAATTATTGTCAGAGGCTGGATTTGAACGCAGGTACTCCTGACTCCAAGGTCAATGCTCTATCCATTTTGCCACCTAGCTGTCCCCAGTGATAATTTTCTGGAGTAATTTTGAGAGATTCTTTCCTGGGGTTCAGTCATATCAGTTAGTTCTGATTTAAAATACTCAGCATGTCTGGACCTCTTATATTCACAATGGTGGTTGCCTCTAAGCCTGGGCAAATTCATCTCAGCATAGATATGCATTCATTCACTTAAGATCAGGAAAGAACAAACAGATAGGAGGTATCTCCACACTGAGGTTTGCAAAGGTAGAACATGTACTTTAGATGCCATGTCTTCACAAATACATGGTGACTGAGGTGGAAGGTGGGGACTCTCCATTATTCTTCTGGGGATGTAGCTAAAAATAGTCATGATAATATTTTCAGTCAAATTATCTACTTTTTGGGCAGCTAGGTGGCACAGTGAATAGAGCACTGGCCCTGGAGTCAAGAGGACCTGAGTTCAAATCCAGCTTCAGACACTTAATAATTACCTAGCTGTGTGGCCTTGGGCAAGTCACTTAACCCCATTGTTTTGCCAAAAAAAAATCTACTTTTAAAATATCTACTAAGTTACTAGCTCTTCCCATTGAGTGGTTATAATAAGAGGACTCTTCATAATCTCAAAGTGAAAGCCCTTGAGTCAGATAAGCCCCCAAAGTTTCCATATGGTCCATTGGAACCAGGAAAAACATCTCTGGGTATGCTCAGATGGCCTAGGTACAAAAGGCAAAAATGAAAAAAAAATTTCTATCTTTAGGGACCTTAATTTTTTTTTAGGTGGAGTATACAACACAAATATAACAAAATACAAAATATGTGCCAAAAAAACACATACTGAGTAATATATAGAAATTTTAAGAGGAGGTGATTGATTGCTAAGAACTGCTATGTTGGATGGAAATTAAGAAAGATATAAGAAGATGGTATCTAAATTCTGCATTGAAGGAAGCTGGAAGTGAATGAATAGATGAATGAATGAAAACATTTTTGTTAAACACCATGTTCTCTAGAATAATATAACAATGTTTGGTATACTTTATAATCAAGCAAAAACAGTCCCTGTCCTTATGTTCTGATAGGGGAAGGGAATATATATATATATATGGTAATAATGGCCTGGAAAGAATGTTTTGAACAGGGAAGTCAGAGGGCATAATGTTGGAATTCTATGAGATAGAGGTGAGCAGGAAAATGATTCTAGATAAGAGGAGGGACCCATGTGATTTCATCTCTGTGAGGGACTCTCCTCATGAGACATGGATCCTTAACCCTCCACAGCTAAATAAAAGGGTTTCATGAACTGCCATGGCCAACCTTCTGGTGATGAGTCTCCTGTGGATGACCAGGCAAGTCCTTGGATGACAAGGAGTCCACCTAACAGTCTAAATTAGATTTAATACCAACTTGGTAGGAGTTGCCAGAGATAATGTCACATTGGCATAGCCAGAGACCCTAGGAACCATGCTATGGGATGGAAGAAGCCCATCAGTGGATCCTTATCATTACTCTTTCTAAAGTCTAGGGCATACACACTGGATCTGGAGATCAAGGACATAGACCAAGAATCTAGATAGTCTAAATCACAAATCAGTAGTCCAGACAAATCCAAGGTCACTACAGAAAGTGTGCTTGGTCCTTTTAGGAGTTTGCCACAGAAAGAAGTCAGGGTTTTTTCCCCAGCTTCTATTCACCACAATTATTGACTTCATTCTAAGCTTCTGGGGGACTCTGTGGTGTGGCAGGAAGAGGGAGTGAGAGTGGGGACCTCTGGCTACTGCCAACAATATCTAGTGTTGAGGTTGGATTTTAACTAGCTCTGGGCTGGCACCTGAATAGTCTTCTCTCCATAGTCCTGTAGTAGTGTAGGGAGACAGTAAGTGGGCCCCCTTATCTGCAGCTCAGGCCCCAGGGTATGGAAAACATGTTTCTACTTTCTTCAGGGTTGGGAAGTAACTAACCCAAGGGAAACCTGTGAAGTTGCTAATGGGATAATGGAGAAAGTATTTATTTATTTTTCCAGTGAGGCCTGCAAGGAGCTGGGGGGAGAGCCCAGGGCTGAGGCCAGGAAAGCAGCTGCAGGTCAGACCGCTGTTAACAGGGATTATGTAAAAATCACCCTGCAGACTGTGGGTTTCCAGGAGGTGGGACCTAAGGCAAATTCTCCATCATCTTAGAGCTTGATTCCTTCTGAGAAAATAAATCTAGCCCAGGGACCCAAATCCAGGTCAGGGGATTATCTCTGAGCTTGGCCAATACCCCCTAGGGAGCCCAAGACCTAGAATCAAGAAGACCTGAATTCAAATTTGACTTCAGACATTTACTAGCTGTGTTACTGAGGGCAAGTCACATAAATTCTGTCAGTCTCAATGACTTCAACTTAAAATGCAGATTTTAAGTACCTATATGTTGTGAAGATCAAATAAATAAGATAATAATAAAGCCCTCATAATAGGGTGCCCATCCTCTGCCCCTCCCTACATCCCATTCCCCAGCATCCTCAAAAAGTCATTCCATTCCTTCAGTCTCCAACCAGGCTGGCCCCAACTCCCTTGAGTAATAGAGAGAAGCCAGGACTGTGTGGCAGGAAACCTGGGTCCTGATCATGGCTTTGCCAATAATTGGCTGTATGTCTTTAGAAAGACCCTTTCCCTCTCTGGGTCTCAGTTTCCAGATCTGTTAGACAAGATAGGTGGTATCAAACTCAAATAGAAAAGGGTCTTTTGGGGCAGCATAGTATTTTAGAAAATGATAAATTAAGATTCTCCATGCTGTATTGTAATTTTACTTATTTTGTTTAATCTGTTTAATCTGGTTGGGATCACACAGGCTATACTTGTCTGGCTAGTTTCAAGTTCTGGCATTCTGGAATGTTTCTATAAAACTGTAAGTCCTAGAATTCCAAAGAATTCAAGTTGATAGGTTATCCAAAGGGGAAAGAAGAAGCTCATGAGGAATATGAGTAAGTTGCAATACAATTATCTACTAAGAATTATTTAAGAGAAGCATGTGAAAGATGCATCAGAGATGTAAATGACTGGAAAAGAAGGTGATAGGAGTTAAAAGAGAACTCAAAAATAATCCATAGGTTCCACTAGTATCCCAGAGAAAGTAAGGAAGATACCCAGAAGATTGACTATGCCTCTTTTTGTCCCTCATCTGGTCAAAGATTTATGGAAACATTTACTTATACTTTCTAGAATGGTTGGATTAATTCACAGCTCCACCAACAATGCATGAGTATGCTGTTCTCTAGCACAATTCTTCTAATCTTAACTATTCCAAACTTCTATCATCTTTGCCAGTTTACTGGTTGTGAGATGAAACCTCACAATTATTTTGGATTTCTCATATTATTAGGGATTCAGAACATTCATATGATTGTTAAAAGTTTTCCATTTGTGTAGGGGGGGTAGGAAGGAGCTAAATTGAGGACTATAAACTAAAGATTATTTTCACACTTGAGAGTGATCAAGGAAGTGGCTTTCTTTTTTTTTTTTAGGTTTTTCTTTTTTTTGCAAGGCAAATGGGGTTAAGTGGCTTGCCCAAGGCCACACAGCTAGGTAATTATTAAGTGTCTGAGGCTGGATTTGAACCCAGGTACTCCTGATTCCAGGGCCGGTTCTTTATCCACTGCACCACCTAGCTACCCCTGTGGCTTTTCTTCTTAATCCAGACACATTCTTAGACTAGAAAGGGATATCTGAAGAGTAGCAGATACGATAATTCTACCTTAGTACTCTTCTAGGGAATGGAAAGAGAGTTCATTGCTGGTCCTGTATCCTTCCTGCCCTTCTGCCTCCAGATATGCAACTGTTGGTACCAGCATTGCCATTCTACTCTCTGAAGAAGTGATCCAGACTTCAGATCATATCTAATACTGCCACCCATGAGCTGTATCTTAATATACTTAACTAGCTCTACACACATACCTTCTATCCCTATTTCCTTTGATATTCTAACATCAGATCTCTTGCTCCTCCAAATGAATTATTCTGTCTAGTTATGTAAAGTATTCCTTTGATAGTTTGACTGGTATAGCAATAAGTCTTAAATTAACTTTAGTATTATTGTAATTTTTACCATATTGGTCCTGTCTAGCCATGAGCACTGAATTATTCCTCCAGCTATTTAAGTTGTTCTTTTGTTTTTGTTTCCCAGAATAGTGTGGCTGGGACAAAGTAGGTGTTCAACAAATGCTTACTGAATTGAACCAAATTGAATTCTGGTTCTCCTCCAGATTGGGACCACCTTGGTCTCTGTGTCAAACCAGTTTTGTAAAAAATGAAACAAAATAGCCATTAACATCTACATAATACTTTCCAGTTTTCAAAGTTTTCCCTTGAATAATATCAACTCTCTCCTGGGAACCAGGGACCCAAATCCCTAGGTCATTGCCATGAAAGCTAGGAAAGGTCCTCTCAATTAGCAGAAGAAATGGGTAACCTTGGCAAATAAGGACTCATATTGTAATAATACACATAATGTCACCAGACTTCCAGGAGGTACTAGAACATCACCAGTCTTAAAGCTGAAAGTAAGCTTGGAGATACCACTGAGTAAACTCTCCATATTTTACAAAGGAGGGAGGCTTGGAGTGAAGGGACTTTCTTAAGGTCACAAAATAACTCAGATGCTGAACTACAACTAGAGCACAGGTCTCATAATTCCTCCTGCTGGACTCTTTTCATCACATGATCTGGTCATTTAGCCAGCTAGCCCTAACTTCTTAGAAGTTTGGGGCATTAACTTTTATTAAGCATATTTCATAAGTCTTGAGCTGCCATTCCTCATGGAAAATATGGCACCTCTGAAGCCAACTCCAGTCCAGATATTCAGTTATTAACATGTAACAAAAAGCCATACAAACAACATCATGCTTCAGTAAACACTTTTAATTGGAACAGAATAGGAAATGTAAGACATTAGAAGAATTCTCAGTTACCATTCCCCATAAGAGTATACAACTCATGTAGCAATGGGGAAGGTTTTAGGCTTCAATGTAGTCTGTCTTGCTAAATAACTAGAAAATTCTCCTGAGTCCTCATAGTTCACTTCCTCCATGATTGGCTGTCCCTCTGATTCCTCTCTCTCTGCCTCTATCTTTTTTTATATTTCTTTTTCTGGTTTTCTCTAGTTATCTTCATCTCTTTCTCAATCCCTGTCTCTTTCTCCCTTTCCACTTCATATAAGTAATATGAGAGTCTGCCAAAACTTCTGGGTTCAAGAGTATGATCATGCCCTTGTCTCCTCAAGAACTGGTCTCTCTGCTTTTCAAATCTTGCCCCTCTCAGGAGATTCTCATACTAAGCACAATCCTTGTCTTATGACACCTTACCTTGCACCTAGACACAGACTGATGCTGAATAAAATATTTAGAATACTTCTCGTTGAGAAATTCCAATAAGAGAAATGTGCTGAGTCTGGGCAACATGGGAACTAGAGGTCTGGAAGTTTTCCCCTTGCTAAGGCTTACCATAATTCTACTACTTGTGGCCAGTGTATATACTCTACCTTCAGTTTATCCAGTATAGCTAAGAATGGAAGAATCAAGGTAGTCCAGAAAAGGATGGATGTTTTTGCCTAACTACTTTTTGTCTATCAATATTTGTCCTCTAAGGCACAGAGGAACTAGGATCTGTGCTGGTGGAGTGACTGCATTCACGAACAATATCAGGGATTCTTGAAGTGTTGAAATAAGTCAGTGCAAAGCCCTGGAGTTAGAAGACACGAGTGGGATCCCCTGAGATCTGGTACTTTAATTACTAACTGCATGACTTGAGACAAATTAGCTTCCTTTCTCTGGGCCCCATCTGTAAAATAAGGGGGTTGGATTATCCCCAAGGTATCCTTTGAGCTGTAAATTCTATGATCCTTCAGCCAGCAATAAGGGGCACAGTAGAGATTGGTGAGAAGTTCAAAATTCAAATTCTGCCTCAGACAATTATTAGCTGTAGAACTCTGAGCAAGTCACTTATCCTATCTGCCTGAATTTTCCTCATCTATAAATTGGGAAGAATAATAACTCTCTCTCCTAGGATTGTAGTGAAGATTGAAGAAGATAATATGTGTATAGTGTTTTGAAATGTGCTGTATAAATGTTTATTATTAAAGGGACATTCTAGCATCCTTCTACCCCCTTGCTGTCACCCCATGCCCCGACTGTTTTCAGGAGAGAAGTTCTGTGTCCCAGATCCTTTAGCCTGGCTGCCTGCCTCTCCTGGGAACTGAAAATGGATCTACGCAGACACACTTTGGCTTTGAAGTAACTTGGTAGCTACTGATTTGCTCCCAGTACTTGGAGAGAACAGGGTGTATGTGTTTGGGGGAGGGCAGAGGGTTACAGAAAGTACTTGGATTCTTGGCTGGGGTCTGGGGCCTGTGGCCTGGGTATCCTCGTGCCTTCATCCTGTCTCGGAGATGCCTCTCCCAGTCAACATACTTCTGTTTCCTTCTATGGCAAATTCTTGATCCTTCCTCTTTTCCCATTGCTCTGTCCATATGCCATACTAACTGTTGTGTTCTGAAGGGTCTCTCATTTCCCCTTCTCTGAGACCCTCCCAACTCCCTCTACCCAAGAGACGCTGTCTTCCCTTTCTCTAGTGCCCTATGTGTGATGCTTTCTCTACTCAGGAGATTTCAGTGTTCTTGTTAGATGCAGGCCTCTTTCGCCAAGTTCTGCTCACCACAACTACATTCTATTTCCTTTCGAACATGTGCTCAAAATTTGTCAGCCTAAATTTTTTTCCTGTCTTACTTTCCTGTGAATGGGGGATTGGGGGGGTGGGGCAATCCTTTCTCTTTCTGTGTTCCTTTTATAGCTTCTTTGCCAGACAAAATCATTCAACTATAGTTTTTATCATTCTGCACAAGCAGAGGCAAGCATTTGGAATTTAAGGGAGACATTAGGAACAACTTCCCGATGGGTCCAACAGTTAGACAGGAATAAGTGGCCCAAGGGATCAGGGGAAGCTCCTTTGTTAAAGCTATTGCCATCTGTCTGCTTTGGGAAAGGAAAGTCCTTCATTGAGGCAGGGATCAGCTATTAGAATTTCAGCAATAAACTAGGTCCCTGACTTGTTCCAAATTTCATATTTTAGAGACTCAATTAATAGGAGAGATTGGGCAACTTAGATAAAGATGGGAAAGAGGGTTCAAGACTAGGAAAATTCCTTCCCTTCCTCATCTTCTGTATTTGGAAAATAAGGTAGTTGGACTACTACATTATCTCAGTCTTTTCTAGCTCAGATACTTAAGTTCTGTGATCCAAGGCCCTTCTATGTCACAAGGGCCCTTCCTTTTATCTTCTATGGCCCCTCCTCAACCAAAACTGTTTCTGCCCCTGAACTTTCTGTGTATGTATTTGTCCCCTGGCTTATAATTTCAGTTGAGGGCTCTACTATTTCTTCAGCTCACCAGGTTCATAACCTTGGAGTCAACTCCTTGTTCTCACTTTCTATATCCAAACCACATATTTGGACCTTACAAGTTGCCCTGCTGCCTCAGCCTTTGGACCATCAGTCATTAAGTATCAATCCTGATATCATACTCTAAGGATCTCCAGGTATTCCCATCTTCAGGGTTGTTGCCCTCCCTGTCCCATCATCCTTGTGTCTTCTCACTGGCTGACCCCTAGACCTGGAATGTCTTCTCTTCTTTTCTCTGCCTCTTAGAATTTGTTTTCCTCCAGCCTTCAACTCAAGCCTTCCATTTTCATGAGAACTTTTCTAATCTTCCTGCCTGAAAATATTTTTCTCACCCAGGTTATCTACTTGCTATGTGTTTTCTATGTACCTAATGATGTCAACAGGACCTCCCCATTAGACCTCCCTCCCCAGGACTTCCATCTATTAGAACGTAAGCTTCTCATAGGCCGGGATTGTCTTATTTTGTATTTGTATTTCTAATACATAGTTCACTGCTTAGAAAATAGTAAGTACTTTCTCATTAATTTTATCATCCATCCATCCAGCCAGCCAGCCAGCCAGCCCAATCCAATCCATATTCCTCACAGTGATTTACTTAAAGTGCAGATCTGACTGTGGAGCATCAGGTACCCCAGTGGATAGTGATGGGCTTTGAATAAGAAGGATTCATTTTCCTGAGTTCAATTCTGGCCTCTAAACCTGTTTATCTTGGTTTCCTCATCTGTCACATGAGTTGGAGAAGGAAATGGCAGATCTAATTATGTCACTGACATAATCAGTAAATTCCAGAGATTCCCTATCACCTCTGGAATGAAATATTCTAACTTTATTACATGTTGTTCCCCTGTACACACTTCACACAATAGGGTTTAGAAAATATTTATTGACCGTTAGACCCTACAATTGGGCCAAACCAACTTTCTTCCATACATGCAACACTCTTTTGCCTTGTCATCATTGTGTATTCTCACTGACTGACCCCTAGACCTGGAATGTCTTCTCTTCTTCCCTCTGCCTCTTAGAATCTGTTTTCTTCCAGCCTTCAGATCAAGCCCCACATTTTCATGAGAATGTTTCTATTCTTCCTGGATGAAAATATCTTTCTCACCCAGGTTATCTACTTGCTATATACCTAATGATGTCAACAGGACATCCCCATTATAAAATATAGAATCCTTGAGGACTGAAGTCATTCTTCTTTTGTCTTTGAACCTAATTCTATGCCCTCAAAAAGTCTTCATTCTGTGGGGAATTGGAGAGAGCTGCATTCAAATAAGTACAGAAAATAATTTTGGAGGTAGATAGTAATAGTGACTGGGGGTATGTGTGTGTGGTGGACCAGAAAAGGCTTCTCATGGCAGATGGGGCAACTAAACCATAGGGTTCTAAGAGGCTGAGGTGTGAGGGGAAAGGAAGAAAAGCATGACATCTTTGGGTTGTGACTCCTCCTTCTTGGGGGCTCACAAGAAGATCAATAGAATTTAGGGGACAGACACAACAGGCTTCATGTTCTCTCTCCTGGATGGACAGTCTGGTAGGTTTATTAAAGGCCGAGGAGAGTTTAGAAATGGAATCTGTTCCTCTTAAACCCTTGCAAATGTCAGGCTGAGCAGGGCCAGGGAGCTCCCTGGGCACGCAAGAGTCCGGCTCCCTGCCAGGCAGCCTCAGGACGAGCGTGCAGGCTGACCTCATGGCTACTCTTAATGAAATTACAGCCCCAGATGGAGAGTTCCAAATGCAAAACTCGAGCAACGTGCTGTATCCTGGGGATGCTCTTGGCGGCTAGGCCTGCGAGATGGCAAAGAGACAGTGGGTGTTTTTCCAATTAATTGAATGAGCACTGTTCCATTCCAGATGAACGGAGAAGAAATTGCCTTCAGATGTGACTGAGCTTTGCCATTTTAACTATTTGGGCTGCAACCCAGATTCCCAAAGTCGGAGCTTCTACGGCAGAATGCACTCAGTGGGGCGTTGTTGAAAGGACTGGGAACTTGCAGTCAAGAGATTTCAGTTCGAGTCCTGGCCCTGACCTGGGTAAACTAGAAAGGTTTCTTTGATATAAGGAATTTCTGAGGAGGAAATTCCCTCCAGCAAGGCAGATCTAGACCTATCTGGTCACCCATAGCATTGAAAGGTTAACTGGTTTGTCTTATATCACATAACCAGAAGGTGTCGGAGGAAGCACTTGAACTCTGGTCTCACTGGCTCCAAGATCATCTTTCTCTTGGCTTTAGAGTAACCAGGTTGCCCAGTGGATAGATCACTGGTCTTGGGGTCATGAGGGCCTGAGTTCAAATCTAACCTCGATACCTGACACTTACAAGTTTGTGGCCTTGGGTAAGTCACTTAACCCTGCTTGCCTCATATCCAGGGCCATCTCTAGTTGTCTGGCCACTGGACCCAGATGGCTTTGAGGGGAAAAGGTGAGACTGATGACTTAGCACAGCCCCTCCTCACTCAAATCCAATTCATATGCTTGTCCTGACATCACCGCCCCCCCCCCCCAGGTCATGGTCTTCAAGAATGAAGGACAAATATCAGCATTTCTTGCCACACTGCCTCAACTAGCAATCACAAAAAGTTCACCTTTCTGTGAAGGCAGTTTACAAAGCACCTTCCACTGAGTGTTATCTTTCCCAATTTACAGATGGGGAAACTGAGGTTCAGTGATTTTGAATTACAAGCTTTGGTACAGGAAGAGACCTTAGCAATCCTGTAATCGACTCCTTCATTTTTATAGATGAGGAAAGTTCTACCTGAGTAGGAGATGTAGTCAAGATTCAAAGGAGATGTCTTGCCTCCAAATCAGAGTTCCCTTTTCTACCTTAGGCTCTCTAATCTTCCCATCTCTGAATCTTATCAGTAAGAGTTGAGTATCAACATCATTAATGTATTGTTAGTAGAGTTGTGAAATAATACAACCATTCTGGAGAACAATAGGGAACAATGCAAGAAGAGAAATAAAACTGATCATACCCTTTGACCTAGCAATACCAAGATCTACATCCGAAAGAAATAATAAAAAAAATGGGAAAGGTCCCACATGTTCAAAAATATTTATAGTAGTTCTTTTTGTGGTGGCAAAGAATTGGAAATCGAAGGGATGCTCATCAATTGGGGAATGATTGAGCAAGCTATATTATATGAAATTATGGAGTACTATTGTTGTATAAGAAGCCAGGAATGGTCGGACTTTAGAGAAGTATGGAAAGAATTACTAAAAGGTGTAGAAGGAAGAGAACATTGTATACATTAGTAACAATATTGTGAGTTGACTAACTGTGATAGATGTAGCTCCTCTCAGCTATTCAGAGATTTAGGACAATCCTGGGAGACCTGCAATGAAAAACATCATCCACATCCAGAGGAAAACAAAACAACCCCAAAGAATCTGAATAAAAATAAATAAAATAAATAAAATAAATAAAAATTTCTCTAATTTTTTTTCCTTCATGTTACATGATTTTGGGGTTGCTAGGTAGCACAGTGGATAGAGCACCAGCCCTGGAGTCAGGAGTGCCTGACACTTAATAATTACCTGGCTATGTGGCCTTGGGCAAGCCACTTAACCCCATTGCCTTGCAAAAACTAAAAACAAACAAACAAAAAAAAAAAACAAATTACATAATTTTCTTTCTTTTCCCTTAGTCCTAATTCCTCATACACAAAATGACTACTATATAAACATGTTAAACACAAGTGAGCATGTACAACTTTTACTAGACTGTTGCTAAGGGTAGGAGGGTGGGAAGGAAGGGTGGTTGAAACATAAATATGCAACATAACATAAATATGTGTAACATAAATATGCAAGTGGATGAATGCTGAAAAACTCTCATAGCATATAATTAGAAATACAAAATAAAATAGCAGGTGAAAAAAGGGAGATGGGTACCTCCACTGCTTGCCTCAGAGGATTGCTTGGAGGGAAGTCATTTGGAAAGGTAAAAAAACTAAAGAAATGAGTATTTCATGTACCCACCTTCATCTAATCCCTCAGCCTTCCCACTGAGGTTACCTGCCTCTGGCTGGTCTGTACATCCTTGTTATAGTCTTTCCCATTAGAATGTGAGCTCCCTGAGGTCAGTGATTAGGTGTTTGCCTTTCTTAGTATCCCCAACAAGTTTGACACAAACTCCCAGAATAACTTTTCTGTAGGAAGCAACCAATAATTCACATTCTTTGAAGGTTTCAAGATTTACAAAGTGTCCTAGGTAGTGCAGTGGATAGAGCACTGGTCTTGGATTCAGGAGGACAGGGAATTCAAATCTGACCTCAGATACTTGCCAGTTACTAGCTGTGTGACCTTGGGCAAGTCACTTAACCCTGATTACTTCACATCCAGGACCATCTCCAGTCATTCTGATTCATATCTGGCCACTGAACCCAGGTGGCTCTGGAGGAGAAAGTGAGGTTGATGACCTAGCTCAGCAGCCCCTCACTCAAATCCAATTCATGTGATTGTCATGGCATTACCTCCCTGATGTGGTACTCTTCAAAATTGAAGGACAAGGGGGTGGCTAGGTGGTGCAGTGGATAGAGCACCGGCCTTGGAGTCAGGAGAACCTGGGTTCAAATCCAGCCTCAGACACTTAATAATTACCTAGTCATGTGACCTTGGGCAAGTCACTTAAGCCCATTGCCTTGAAAATTCTAAAAAAAAAAGGGCAAACACTTCTAAGAAGTAGCTCAAGGATAAATTTGTCCCATTTTACAAGACTACAAAATCAGTAATATTAGAGGAAGAATTAGAACTCTGATCTTCTGACTCCAAGACATCACCATCCAGTTAGTCAACTAGCATTTATTAAATACCTAAGAATTTTCAAATACTATGCAAGACTGTGTATTATTGATGATGATGTTTGTCCTTTGTTCTCAAAGACCATGACATCAGGGAGGTGATACTTATGGCAAGCACATGAATTGGATTTGAGTGAGGGGGTGCTGTGCTAATTTACTAGCCTCACTTTCTCCTCTGGAATCAGTTGGCGCCAGTGGCCAGATATGAATCAGAACGACTTGAAATGATCCTGGATGCCAGACAATCAGGGTTAAGTGACTTGCTCCAAGTCACACAACTCATAAATGGCAAGTATCTGAGTTTGGATTTGAACTCAGATCTGGTGCACTATCCACTGTAGTCCCATTTAGCTGCCTTCTGTGCATTATTAATAATAATATTATAATATTAATTCATATTATTATTATCATCATCATCTTTCCCCAGACTGTAAGCAGGGCGACATTCTCTCCAGCCCAGAAGAAGGGAACTTTCTGCATTGAAGAAGGAAAGCTACATGCCTTCTTCCTCTGTGCTGTAATACTCCTTGGATCTGAAATATTGGGGAGAGTAGCACCCCTAGAAGGACTCTTTGGCTGCAAAGGGTTGGAAAGGAAGTTGAAGACAGCCCTCTGCACATTCCTGAAAAGAGGATTCCTTTCTCCATATGCTTTGCAGAGCTTGGCTTCTCAGCACATTTGAGATACTTCTTTTCTTTTCTCTCTCTTTTATTTTTTCAAATTGGATAACATAGCTTTAAAAAGAAGAAAGTGTCACAACTACAATTTGAGGGGAGAAGAAAACAAATGTTTATCAAGTGACTACTATGTGCAGGATACTGTGTTCTGTACTTTACAGATATTATCTCATTTGATCCTCATAACAACCCTAGGAAGTAAGTGACTAAGACTCTCATTTTGCAGTGGAAGACACTAAGACAAACAGGTTAAATGACTTGCCCAGGATCACAGGGTTAGTAAGTAAATGAGGCTGGATTTGAACTCAGAATCACCAGGCAGCTAAGTGGTGTAGTGCATAGAGACTTGGCATAGAGTCAGAAAGACAGCTTTCTTAGTTCAAATCTGGTCTCAGACACTTACTACTGCACTTCAATGACTTTGGAAGAGAGAGTTAGGCTAACAACTCTGCACAACTCTGCTTCATTTAAATCCAATTCACACACAAGTCATCACCTGTGATGTTCATTGGTTGCCTTCAAAAACTGAACAGCAACAAAACAGCTGTGTGATCCTGGGCAAGTCACTTAACCCTGTTTGCCTCAGTTTCCATGTGTATAAAATGAGCTGGAGAAGGAAACAGCCAACCACTCCAGTATCTTTGCCAAGAAAACCCCAAATAGGGTCATGGAGACTAAGAGTCAGACATGACTGAATAGAAAGTCCTTTGGAAACCATCTAGTCCAACACTCATTTTATAAAAAAAAAAAGTCCTCTCCAAATTCCAGTGACCCCCTATTATTTAAAAGAGCAAATATAAACTCTTGTTTGGCATTTAAAGTTAATCATAACCTGAACCCTTCCTAACTTTCTTTTCTTCCAATACCTTTCTCCCCTCTAACTTGCTAGACTGACCTATTTGCTGTTCCTCCAACATAGTGTCCCACCCTCCATGGTTATTCTTCATAAGTAGAATCTGCTTCTTCCTCATTTTTGCCTCCCTGTGTTCTTGGCTTGCATAGAAATTCTTCCTGAATCCT
This sequence comes from Macrotis lagotis, assembly GCF_037893015.1. NCBI lineage: Eukaryota > Metazoa > Chordata > Mammalia > Peramelemorphia > Peramelidae > Macrotis > Macrotis lagotis. The sequence goes on from NC_133658.1 coordinate 850,451,758, forward strand.
ACCTTCTGTAGGAGACCTTTTCTTGTCTGCCTTTTCACCTTTTCACCCCTCAGCTCCTAGGGTCTACCTCTCTGAGATTATCTTGTAACTATTCTATCTATACTGTGCTAGCAAATGTTTAACAACTGGCTCTCCAAGGGGAAAAACATGGGCAAAATACATTTTTATGCTTAATCTGAATTATTAACATTTTCTCCAATACTTTTTAAAGTCTAGACAATTAATAATAATAAATAATAAATAAGGTCCTGGTTTGAGCTAGCTCCAGTACAGTACCCCCATGCCTGAATGTAGCTAGTTATTTTCATGTGAAGCCTAAAATTATAAGAACCTTAAAACATAGCATTAAAATAACAACAGAAAAATATATGGATTAGACATGAAGTTTTATTCTCTGGGATTTACTATTAACTTATAGATAATAGAGACCATCTAAAAATGGTAATCCCCAAGTTGAGAGTGATCAGAAAAACAGTTATATTTATGTATATATATATATATATATATATATGACTAGGAATATAGTTATAAAACTCATTATTATTATTATCATTATTATTATTGACATCTATTAGAATGAAAGCTCTTTGAGAAAAAGAACGCTTCTTACCTTTCTTTGTAATCTCAGTACTTGATACATGAGTGTATAACATGTTTGTTGATGATTGTACACATGTACAATTATTATTATTATTATTATTATTGTATCAATTACTCACTGCCATAGGGAATAGAGAGGAAAAGGAGAAAGACAGAAAAATGTGGAACTCAAAATCTTCCAGAAAATGAATTCTGAAAATCAGTTTTACATGGAGTTGGAATTTGAAAAAAATTTTTTTAAAAATACTTGTTGGAGTAGTTAGGTGGCGCAGTAGAGTCAGTAGTACCTGAGTTCAAATCAGACCTCAGACACTTAATAATTACCTAGCTGTGTGGCCTTGGGCAAGCCGCTTAACCCCATTGCTTTGCAAAAACTAAAACAAAACAAAACAAAACAAAACTTGTTGACTGACTAAAAGGATTTGTCTAAGGTCACAGAAGAAGCCAGTTGCAAGGAACGGACACCAGGTCTGTGGTCTCTGGAGCCAGAGTGCCTTCTATGCTGTAGTACATCTGGTCTTCTTCCTTTAGCCTTCCATGTCCACAAGATAAAGGTGCTACTCAGTGCATTTTAATTCAGTTCAGTATATATTTACCAAGTCCTGTGTCAAAGTATAGTAATTATTATAGGTTTTTACAACTATTCCTGGTCAAAGGTCGATTTTTCTTAGCTATTGTGAGGAATGGAATGTTTCCTACTTTAGATTTTTGAAAGGAAGCTTGTCCTGCCCTCCTTATCCAGGAAAGAATTCTGTCCAGGAAAGGAGTTCTTGCCCTGGCCTCCTAGTACTTAAACTCATAAAAATTGTTACCTCCCTTGGAAAAGACAGCTTTGTAGAAAGATGGTTCTCTCTGATATCAAATACTAAAATGGTCTCAGGAAGTTTAAGATTTTATCTACTCTTGTTATGTATATTCTGTTCCCCTCCCTTTGTTGCTATATAAGTTTTCTGATTCTTTAGATGTTCTCCATTAGTTATAGCTTAATGGTAAATCCCAGAGAATAAAACTTCATGTCTAATCCCTCTTTTTCTGTTATGTTATTGTAACCCTATGTTTTAAGATTCTTATAATTTTAAGGTTCATACCTATATATACAAGGCTGTATGCTTGAGCCCTGGGGCTTGGCTATGGGAAGGACACAAAGTTTAGACTTGGTAGAGACCTTAAGAAATTTTCACTGGTGGTATATACAGTAAGATACAAACAAAAATAAATATGATACATATCAGAATTTGATAGGAATTTTGAGCCAAGAGAGATGCAGGGACCAGGGAAATCCTCATGGAAGAGATGCCATCTGAGCTGAGAGTGAAAGGAAAGAGAAGGATTCAGACAGACGGAGAAGAATGTGGAGTCCCTTCCAGCAAGGAGTCAATCTACAGAAAGGCTTTTGATCAAGTATCTCATGCTATTCTTGTGAAGAAGGCAAATAGATATGTCTAGATGATACTATAATTAGATTAAGAATTGGTTGGAGAGCTGGACTCAAACTGTATTCACAGTGGAGTAGCCCAGGGATCTGTTGTTGGCTCTGTGTTGTTAATGTTTTTATCCAAGACTTGGATAAAGGCAGAGATGGCAAGCTTATGAAATGTGCAGATTATTACAAAGCTGGGAGGGATGGAGAGCTACAGGAAGCATTCAAAAGACTTGATAGTTTGGGGGTAAATTTACTAAGATAAAATTTCTTAAAAATAAATGTGAAGTCTTATACTTGGGTATAAAAAACTCATAAAAACAAATATAACAGATAAAGTATAAGTGTAATCGATATCAATATTCATTTTTTATTTATTGTTGTCCTGAACTATTCTCAACAACCTCAGTTCATTATGATGCTTAAAATGTACTTCCCCCCCACCCCAGGTCCATGGCATTCTTATATATTCATTCTTTGTTTTCTTATCTTGCTTTGATATGAAAGTAATGAGGACTGGTCAGTTTACCTCCAATCATAGGAAAATTCAAGAACAGATCATTCAAAAAAATAATTAACAAAGATCAAGAAAGGGAAGTAGCAATCACTAAAGACTGGCACAATTTCATCAACATGAATGCTCTGGACTCACTAGCTCAGGGCCAGGTAAGCTGTATCTCCATTTGGGTTCTCTGAAGGTTTGAGGGTAGCTCTTTTCTCAAGCCCCCACTGGTTGTGTTCTCCTAACAAGGCAGAGATTAGCAGCCCCATTTCATTTAGCCTCCTAACATTAATTAGTTTTTGCAAAGGAAAATTTACTTCAAAGGTATAGCACAACATGAGATCCTCCAGAAAATCAATATGCATAATATCAAATGTTAGGCCTTAAAGATTTTCAATATTACCAAGTGTCATTTATTACCTCTCATATAATTTCTTATTTGTAGGATTTAACAATGAATTTAACTTAAACTTTAATTAAAGTGCCTTTAACTAGTACCTGTAAATTATCTATTATAATAAAATATCTTTGGAATTAAAAAAAGATATGGTACAAACAAATTACAAAATGTCCCCAATACCTCTGAAACATAATTTCCCCTATATGGTCTCAATCTCTAGGGAAGAAGGTTCAGATAACTCAGTTTCTAGATAGCCCTGGATCCACCAAGCTCATGTCCTAATTGGGTATAATGGTTATCTTTCCACAGGAATGGGAGCTCTGGAGGTCACTAACCAGAATTGTTCCTTGCTCCGTGGGACATTGATGCTGGGAGGCTTCAACACCTGTCCTTAATTCCCACTCCCAGATTCCTGTGGCTCACTCTCCCCTGTTCAGAAACTCCATCCCCTGAATGTAGAATAGAAAAGAATTTTTTAAAAAAGCCAAGGAATGAGGTCTATTTCTTAGGGCTATGTGTCCTCAGAGGGAATGGAGGGTCCAAGTCCTCTCCTCCCCCTTACAGCGAGCAGAATCACTAAGCTTCCTTAAATCTGAATGGAGGAATGATAGAGACGCTGACTAGGATCTTTCCAAAGACACCAAAGGTTCTGACTCCTCAGCCAAACCAAAAAAGCTCTTTCCAAAATCAGGGTTAGTTGAATGGAACCAGTTACAGAATATCCACGCGTGCTCTGCAGACTCTCCAAAGCACGTCTCTTACATGTTATTGCCATGCTCCAGGAAGCCATCTCTTCCAGTGTCCCCCATGTGGAGAGGTTTCATTAGTTAAGTGAAGTGATGGAGACTGCTCATGTGCCAGGTGTTCATTACACAAGATGGGGGAAACAGAAGTTTGACTGAAAAAAGAAGATCTGGGGGGGGGCCACAAATTAAATATGAGTAGGATGATGTTTAATGAGATGCATGGAGAGTGGCATGGAGGAATAGGAAAGTGAAAATCTCTTGTACTCTTATCAGATGCATCAATTCCAGGTGCCCCCATTTAAGGACACTGATGAACTGGAGCATCCAAAAGAAGGCAGCCAGAATGATGAAGGACTTGAGTCCTGGCTAAGTGAAGATAAAAGAATTGATGATGTTTTACCGGGAGAAGCCTCAAGCAAGTTGGGGAGGATAAGGGAAGGACAAGATCATTGTTTTCAATAATTTGAAGGATTATTATATGGAGGAGAGATTAGATTTGTTATTATAAAGAGGAAGAGATTAAATAGAATCAGTAACAATGGGTATAAGGTACAAAAAGGCCAATTTGTTTGGTACTTGGCAACTTGTTTGGTACTTCATTGATTAGAATGGTAGTCCTGGAGACAAGAAGACCAATGTTCAAATCCACATACTAGTCATGTTACCCAGAGCAGATCACTTAATCTTTGTTATCCTCAGTTTGTTCAAGTATAAAATGACTATAATAATAGCACTTACCTCCCAGAGTTACTGTGAGATATTTGTGATATACTTATCATAGTGCGTATAGTAGGAGCTTAATAAATGCTGTTTCCTTCCCTTCCTTCCTAACAGAATTACCCAGAAGTGCAATGATGGTGTTGCTGAATAAGTATTCCTTTCCTATATGGGTTGTACTAGATAACTACCTGAACTATGGGGTGTAGCAATGGGAGCAGCAAGGAGACAGACTGGAGCAAGAATTTTGAGGGAGGATTGATAGAACTTTACAAATGATTGATGGGAAAATCACTGCCAAGAAAGGGGGTAATGATGACACTGAGAACTAATTGGACTTTATGACTGATGGAGATTAAGGAAGGGAGAAGTGTGAAGGATGATTCCAAGGTTTTCTGGCTTAAGTAACTATAAGATGGCAATATTGGTAGAATCAGGGAATGAGGTAAAGGGAGCAGGTTTAGGAATAGGAATAGAATCATCACTAGCATAAGGTATTGGAGGCTTTGTCTCAGGGTGGTAGATTTCAGGGGAGTATGAACTGAGAGTCATGAAAGAAGAAGCTTGGGCTCTTGGCTACTGCCTGGACAATAGACTCCAGCCCATTCATTCTCCTGTGGCCCATAAAGAAACCCCAGCCCACATTTAAAAAAATGACAAAACAAGATAGTTTCATAAAAACTTGAGAATTATAAGAACTGATGCAAAGTGAAGTGAGCAGAACCTGGCAATCATTGTACACTGTAACAGCAATTTTAGTAAGGATGATTAACTGTCAAAGACTTGGGCTACTCTGATCGAGATACTGATCCAAGACAATTAATTCCAAAGGCCCCATGACAAAAAATGCTATCCGTCTCCAGAGAGAGAACAGATGAACTGAGGGTAGACAGAAGCATGCTTTTAAATTTTTCTTTATTTTTCTTGTGTGTGTGTGAGTATTGTCTTTTTGCAACATGGCTAATATGGAAATGGCATTGCCTCAGACAAACATATCTGGGAAAGACCTTAGCCAAGAAAGACCAAAGGCCAAGGTCTCCCACTGTATTCTGGGCCATCTCCAAGTCATCCTGGGCTGCTGAGTGGGTATTCCCAGTCCAGAATCTCTATCTTGCCACTGGGTCCAGATGTCTGCAGAGGAGAGAATGAGGCTTTGTAAAACCCTGCCTCACTTCAATCCAATTCACTCCCAATTCATGGCATCACCTTCCTGATGTCATTGGTCTTCTTCCAGAATGAAGGACAAACAACAATATGGAAATATGTTTTGCATGATTTCCCATGTATAATTGATATCATATTGCTTGCTTTCTCAATGGGTAGAAGGACAGAAGGGAGGGAGATATTTTGGAACTCAACGTTTTCAAAAATTAATTTAAAAATTTTTTTCATGTAATTGGAAAATATTTAATGAAATTAAATACACACATACATGAAACCCCCCAGCATACTCTGCCTCTGTTCCTAATCAAGGATTTCCTCTTTCCTCCTTCTTCCTTCCTTCCCTTCTAGACACACAGCTAGATGATACAGTTATAAAACACTGGCCTTGGAGTTAGGAAGACAGGAATTTGAATCCAACTTCAGATATTTATTAGCTGTGTGACCTTGGACAAGTCACTTAGTCCTGATTGCCTCACATCCAGGACCATCTCCAGTTGTCCTGATTCCTATCTGGCCACTGAACCCAGATGGTTCTGGGGGAGAAAGTGAGACTGGTGACTTAACACAGCACCCTCCACTTAAATCCAATTCATGTGCTTGACATGGCTTCACTCCTTGATGCCATGGTCTTCTTAGAGAATGAAGGACAAATATTATCTAGATCCACAGGTCTCTCTCCCATCCTTCCTTCCACAAAACTATCAACCTTTTGCTCCTTGGGGAGAAGTAATAATCCCAGAGTGTATGTTCTTTGAAGAGAGAAACGATCTCACTTTTGACTTTAGTAGCCCCGGGAACTTGGTACTTAATAGGCACTTAATAAATGCTTATTGAGTGATTGCTATAGGAAGTGGTCTTACTCAGGCCTCTGTGGTGTAACAGAATATAGGACTCTGAATCCCAGAGGCTGAACTAGAACACTCTTTTCCAGCTCTGAGATTCCAGCTCCTAAGCGACTGTAATAACACATTCTTCCCATGTAACTGAACTTGTCTTAATTACTTCCTGCATTGTTTTTAATAATGACTTTCAAAGGTGATTTGAGGGAGAGTTTTAGGTCCCAGGAGTCAAAATTGCTAAGTAGCTCTGTGCAGGAGGAAGATGGGGGGTCGGTTTGCAATGTACTGAGCTTGAAAGTGCCAGATAGAGATGTATAGAAAGCATTTGAGAAGCAGCACAGTTGAGAGGAAGGCGTATAAACACCTAACTTAAGACCATTCTATACTCAGGAAAAGCTGATCTATGCTAAGACAAGCTTCCTGGGATTGGGAGAGAATCCCTGTATAAGAAATGGTTAATGTTAGTTAACATATTGTCATAGTTAAAGATGACATCTGTCCTTTCTGTCAAATATCACTAAACTAACAGTTTTTAGGGACTGGTTGTTTGCAAGTATCTGATAATGTCAAAATAGAATGCATCAATACATTTAACCAGAATGAGCTACTATGTTCCTTCCTCAATAAACCCAAAGTGGGGAGGGGAACATATGTTCTTAATGTCATCCCACTCCCTTCTTCATAGCAACAGCGGTAGCCATATACCACAGAGCATGTTTTCCCATAGAATCAAAATTAGAAATTGTGGTTAGATTCCCAGGCTAGTCCACAAAGCTCATTTAGCCTCCATTTAACTGAAATAGAATTTAGACAGGTTAAAGTCAATTTATCTCAATAAATATTTATTCATCAGAAGTCACTCTGTATCTGGCATAGGACAGGATTGTATTTGTGATGTCTTGATGTAGGAAACTTCTGATGAATAAACTCCTTCTACAAATAAGGGTCAGCATCTTCTACACATCTCAGAATGTTAGTTGCCAGGGGATAGGGCATCAAGAGGTTAAATGATTTATCCAGGATTACATAGCCAATATGTATCAAAGGCAAGATTTGAACCCACAACTTCCCAAGGTCAGCTCTATCCACTATGTCATGTTGCTTCTCTTTGGAATTTATATATACATATAGATATAGATATATTTATGTATATATCTATATATCTATGGTGTATATGTTTTATATATATCAAGAGACAGATAGACCAACAGAGAGACAGAGAAAGTGAGAGAAAGAAAAAGACCTAGAGAGAGAGAGAGAAAAAGAGAGAGAATTTCCTTTTTCTGTATTCATATTGTTTTCTCCAAATAGAATGTAAGGTCCTTGGAAACAGGGACTGTTCCTTTTTTGTCTCTGTTTCTTCGGTATCTACTGTTGAACAATATCTAGCACCTAGTAATTTAATTAATTTTTGTTGAATGAATGAATGAAGCATCTGTAATGTACAGTGCTTCATGGTTGGTGTCTTGGTGGAGGTTTGGAGTTATACGTGGTTTCCATCTTTAGAGATGAGAAGGAGGATAAGACTTGTAGAGAAATAAGATTTAGTGGGAAATGATATAAATTTGGAGTCAGCAATTGTGGGATTGAATCCAGGCTTTGCCACTTAATATTTGTGTGACCTTAGACAATTCTCTTCCTCCCTCCTAAGCCTTCTCTATATTTGGGGGTTTCCCCTCCTCTGCAAAATAATGGGTCAGAACATAGTAGATATTTGTGAAGGCTCCTAGCTGCTGTAAATCCCATTTTGGATTATCCAGATAACTACAATATGATGCAGACCATGATTAAGTACACAACAGAGAGGCAGACGAGGTACTAGAGCCATACAGAAGGAGGCAGACACTAGAGGTCACAGGCTGAGTGCCTCCCAGGAGTTGGTCAGCTGTTTCTAGCTCCACCTGCTCCACCCCCATGGGGGGAGATGCTGGCCACTGGAGACCCCCAGGTTGGAGGCATTAAAACCTGCTCTTTGTAATGAACATCTTGGTGGGACTGGGAGAACATCTCCCAGTCACTGCCAACCTGGATCAAAGAAAGGAGCCTGGGCTGCCCAGCTGTGCATGGTTATCCTCCCAAACACATCAATGAGGGTTTTTGCACCTGGTATCCTTTCTATCAGACCCCCTCCCAACCCCCATCCTTGCTTCATTGCCCTGAGAGCCTGCAGAGAAGGAGTGGTGATGGTGAACGTTTGGGATAAAATGGGGTCTGGTTTGTTACTACAGCTCATCACAGGGCATGGCTGGGGTGGGGTGGGGGAGGACCTGGTGCACTCTGCCTGCATTTCTGACTCCCAGCCAGCCCAGAGTCTGGGATTGTGTTAGGATTGGTGGGGGGTGGGCTAAGGAGAGCAACTCATATCCGTTTGGCTGGGCCAGGTCTCTGAAGTGCAGCCAAAGTGTTTCCCAGGAAATGACACACCTCTAAGTCCCTCAGGCAAATGTTCTCCACTGAGTGTGGGCAACAGATATTGCTGTAACGGTGGCATGGAGGTAGCCAAAGAGCTGGGTCATCAGAAGCTGGGCTGAATAGAGCTTCCATCTGTGCAAAGGGAAAGTCTCTGGGGTCTGTGGTAGGCCAAAGATGCTTCCTCTTTGGCCCATGCAGTCAAAACTAGATGTTGACAAAGGAATTGGGGGTAGGGATGGAGGTGAGTTGGTGGCAGTGGTGGAGAAGCAGAGGAAGGAGATATTGAGCATTGTAGGACTTAGGGGATGGAAGAGATATTAAAGTAATTTTCCTTTTCCGTTTCGTCAATTTTACTTTTTTTTTGTTTTTTGCAAGGCAATGAAGTTAAGTGACTTGCCCAAGGTCACATAGCAAAGACAGTATTAAGTGTCTGAGGTCACATTTGAACTCAGGTTCTCCTGACTCCTAGGGCTAGTGCTCTACCTACTGTACCACCTAGCTGCCCCCTAGTCAATTTTAATTTTTAAAGAATTGATTTCTTTTTCCATTTGGCCAATTTTACTTTTAAAGGCATTGTTTTCTTCAGCCAATTTTTCATAATTTTCTGCATGACTCATTTCTTTTTTCAGTTTTTCTTCTTCCTCTCTTCTGTTTTTTTTAGGTTGTTTTTTTTTTTTTTTGGCAAGGCAAATGGAGTTAAGTGGCTTGCCCAAGGCCACACAGCTAGGTAATTATTGTCTGAGACCAGATTTGAACCCAGGTACTCCTGACTCCAGGGCCGGTGCTTTATCCACTGCACCACCTAGCTGCCCCTCTTCTTTGGTTTTTCAAATTCTTTTTGAACTTTTCTAAGAGGTCTTTTTGGATTTGAGACCAATTCATAAAACCCCTTTGAGGTTTCACATGGTGGCATTTTGTCACTGCTTTCCTTTTCTGAGATGGTGATTTTATCGTCCTTATCAGAATAATAGCGTTGTATGGATAGTGTTCTTTTTGTTTTTGGGGGGTTTTTTGCTCATTTTGATAGATGAGCTCTGTTCTTCAGGAACAGGGGGTGGAGTCCCAAACTTTTTTGTGCTGGGAACTTGGGGTGGGGTCTTGGTCTCTGGCTTCTCAGATGCTCATGGTTTGTTCCCTGTGTGAGGACAATTCAACCCAATCCTTTCCTGTTGTACCATCATTCCCAGAGCTCCAACTTTTATTTGAGGGTGGGTCCCTCACTACTAGCCTCCTGAGCCAGGACCTGAGCTATGCTGTGGCTAAGAGCCTCCTACTGCCTTCCCAGCTCTCCTGCTTAGGCTGGGCTATACTTCCCTTGTTACCCACATGAGACAAATCTTTTCTGAAGTTCCTCCATATTACCTTTAGTTGGGAACTTGTTTCATTTGTGTTTGTGTGTTTGTGTGTGTGTGTGTGTGTGTGTGTGTGTTCTGTTAATTTAGGGTCTGTTGACAAGCTTCATCCAAAGTTGTTTCAGCAAAAACTCTGGGAGTTTCTTAGCTTCATGCCACTATCTTGGCTCCATCCTTGAAGTCCTCAGAAGAAACATTAGAGATTGGTTGGTCCAACCTCTTCATTTTAGAGAGGAGAAGCAGACTCAGTAGAAGTTAACAACTTGACCAAAGTCACATTGTGAGTCAAGTCAATGCAGAGCCAAGACAAGACCTTAGTTCTGCCTCCAAATCTGTCTATCAGGATAAGCCTTGACAAAGTGAAGACAGGCCAGGAGTTAGGAGGTAGGGGAGGGAGTGCTAAGAACAAGGATGGAGCCCAACCTTTAATGTGGTGACTGGGCTGGACCCAAGGCTGTTGTCACTGTCCTCTGCTTTGGCCCAGGCTTCCACTATGGAGATAGAATGCAACTCAATCCCCAAGGACCCCAAGAAGGGTGTGCTCCAAGGGAAATTGAGTAGGCTGGGATCCCTCCCTTCCTACTTGATGGAGATCCTTGTGGTCTGCTCACTCCAGGGTGGCCAGCAACATTGGAGAGAAGCTTCCAGGAAGCAGGTGGTAGGCCAGAGACAACAGTGACAACAGAGACAACTTCAAATCAACTCAATATTAGGAAAAGCAAGTCATCACACTCAGAACTCTCCAAAAATGAAACAGACTGCCTGCAAAGAGAGTGAGCTCCCTGACACTGGAAAGCTTCAAATTGTGCTCCAGTCACTTGATGAGGATGCTGGTAAAGGAAATGATTTCTGGAGAATGGTAGGAGGAGGAGTGGATGCCTTCCAAGGGCCCTTCTTAACTCTAAAGTTCTTGAGATTGTCAGCAGTGGAAAAAACATTGCATTTGGAATCAGTAGATCTGGATTCAAATCCCAGGTCTGTTTTTTACTCTAGAAAAGTTACTTAATTTTAAGCATCAGGTTTTAGTCTTTTTTTTTTAATATGAAAAATGAGGGAATGAAACTTCAGGACTTTTAAGGTTCCTTCCAGCTTTAAATCTATGACTAATGAATGCTGAACCTTAAATTACAAGATGGGTTCCAATATTAGTCCATAGGCGGATCACACCCCTTCTCCGGGTCTGAGTTTTCTCATCTGGAGACTGGTAGGTGGATGACCTCTCTGATCCCTTCAAGCTCTAAATAGCCAATCCTATGAGTTCTGCCTCTTGTTAGAGAATGAAGGCTCAAACACCAAAATTCATCAGAAACCTGGGCAGAAGATAAATGCTTTTGGCATTGCCATCCTGTCCCCAGATGGTTTAAATCTGAAATTCTGTCCAAGGCCCCGGGCAGAGGTATTTGCTTTTAAGTTTCATCTCCCTGTAAGAAAGCTGAGCAGAAATTCATGGATGTAGGTTTCAGGTTCAGGAAGAGCTTTCGTCAGAAAACAGGAAATGTGCACCTCTAATCTAGTTAGCCTCTACTCAGAAACCTTCCATAGTTTCCCAATGCTAAAGAATAAAGTCCGAACTCCTGATCTGGGCATTCACCGCCCCCCCAATTTGGCTGGAGCCTAACTCTCTAATCTTATCTCTCAAACCCTCCTTTCTCCCAGACTCACACACTCTATTCTCCAGTATGACTGCACTAACTATTCCTCAAACTCATCTCACCTACATGCCTTTGTTTGCACTTGCCCCAAGGCTTGGAATGTTCTCTATACTCAATTCTCCTTGCCCTCAATCCATCTCCACCTGTTGAAATCTTTCCCATCATTCAAAGCCCAGATGTTTCTTCTTTCACTAAGTCTTCCCTGAATCTTACCTGCAAGTGATCAGTCTCTCCTTCTGAACCAACAAAGTATGCTGTACCACTCAAATGACATTTATAGTCCATTCTGTATCTGTCTTAGTTCCCCAACCATACCATGAGCAACTTGAGGTCAGGGATCAAGTCTCTATATTGGAGGGAGATCTGTCCCTAGTCCTGTTCTGTTGCACATTTTTTTTTTATCAATGAAGGCACCAATGATGAACTTATCAAATTTTCAGGTGACATGAAAATAAAGTGGACAACTTGATGGATGACACAAGATTCAAAACTATTTTGACAGGTGATAACCATGGACTGAATCTAATATGATAAAATTTAGTAGAGATATGCCAAGTGCTATAGTGGGCTTCAAAATATAAATTTCAGAAATATGAGATATTGAGACAAAAATGGATGTGAAAAACATTTGGGAATTTTAGAAGAATGCAATAAGTTGAGTGCAAAATAGCAGCCAAAACCAGATGCCCCATGTCTAGAAAAGGAGAGGTGATTATTCTGCTGATCTCTGCCCTGGTCAGAATGCAGTTAGAGAACTATATTTAGGATGGGTACCACATGTGAGGAAGGATATCAGTAAACTAGAAAGTGTCTATAGGACATTCAATATGGTGAAGAGATCTAAGATTATGATATAAGGATTGGTTGAAGGAACTAGGGGTGTATATCCTAGTAAGAAGACGGGGGGGGGGTTAGAGAGGTCTTCAAGTAGTTGAAGGTCCATCATGTGGAAGAGAGATGTTAATTTGTTCTGCATGGTCCTAGAGGGTAGAACTTAATAGCAACAATTGAAAGTTATGAGTGACATTTCAAATTCATGTAAATGGAACTATTCTCAGTGACTCTCTCCTGATATAAAGGATACAGGTACATTTCTATGATTTATTCATTCTTACACCAGTAATCAGAAACTTTCACATTTCTTTTTTTTTTTTTAGGTTTTTTGGTAGGGCATACAGGGTTAAGTGGCTTGCCCAAGGCCACACAGCTAGGTAATTATTAAGTGTCTGAGATCAGATTTGAACCCAGGTACTCCTGACTCCAGGGCCGGTGCTTTATCCACTATGCCACCTAGCTGCCCCAACTTTCACATTTCTTAAGGTGTCCTCACCAGTTCCCCTTACAAGCCCACAAGCTCATAAGGCTTTAAAGAATAAACAGATTTATTATAAAGTCAAAGAGAATAAACTTGTACCAGAACTCCTAACCAGAGTCCTTCATCCAGTATAGTCCTTGGATGTGGATATTGGCAGGAAAGTGAGTAGGGATCCTACAATTCATGTCTCCAATGAAGGCCAATGTGGTCTTCCTTTTGCTTGTGGTGTGTCTCCAACATTATGTAGTCCCTCATGGCACATTAGATGATGGTTCCTTACAAAGCTGACCGGGGCTGCTGGTCATGGATCATTTCAGATTCTCCCATTATTCTCCGTTGATTGTCTTCTAATTACAGTTCTGCCCACTATCACTTTCTCTACTCAGAGAAAGCTATTCCTCAAGAAGAAATTTTATCAGAGTTCCTTTGTCTGAGTCAAAGGTTTTAGGATTTTCTGTCCCCCTCCTTTCTACCAAACCCTAATTACAAATCTTGTGTCTTTAAGTTCTGAATGTTCTGGTTAGCTGCTAGCAACACACATTCAGACCCAGAGTCCCACAGGGATCATGCCCCCCTCCTCTGCAATCAGGGCTTCCTGGATTGTGGTCTTTGGATGTGGTACTGGCAGGAAAGAACCAGATAACACCAGGCATGTTCTCATGACAGATGGGATAGCAAAATGTTGGAGATGAACAGAAGAAGTTGAGCATTGCCCCTTGGATGTTGTGATAGGGAAATTTTATTGATTCCTACTTTCTGACCAAAAGTAGAATAGCTGATCTAGTCAATGCATCTTCCCTTTCTAGAGGTCATCAATTAAAGCCTAGAAAATCAGTTGCTAACAACAGTGGTAGAAGGGATTTTGGTTTAGGCACAAGTAACTTCTTAAATCCCTTTTCCAATTCTGAAATTCCGTAATTCCCCCACAAACATGCCCAATAGGAAACACTGAAGAATACTTACTGAATGGTTGATATGTACTGACTGCATCCAGTCTGGCATTTGAGGGACTTTTCTGACCGCAGTTGTTCCAGTGTTTGCCCCAGGCCTCGGCTCCATTTCAGCCACACTCAACTCCATCCCATTAGTAGGAAAAGGATCAGGAGAGTTGGACCCCCATCATGGAGAAGTACCTGATCAGAGGATCCCCTCAAGCTCTTCAAAACTTAAGAGTATTGCTAAACCCTTTTTGTCTCTTCCAGGAGGTGATGGGAGTGAGCCCCAAGGGCATATTTGACAGGGCTGTCAAATTGGACAGGGTTGCTTAAGGCAGATGTTGGCATTTTCTCCTTTCCAAGTGCCATCATCATCATGCAGGGTGAGCGGAAGGGATGTGCTGTAACCAGAGGATTGGGAAAGAGGAAGCCTTTGGGGAGCTGGGCAGGCCTCATAGCTGACAGGCAAGATGCATTCCATTCATAGGTTCATCTCCAGATCCTGGGGAGCTGGAGAACAAGAAGGCAAGAGGAAAGAGTCCCGAAAGAAACAGAATAAAAGTCCTAGGGCTGGGGTTGGGGGAGAAGAGGAAATGGAGGGTGGGGAGGAACCTGCTTTAGGCTCCAGCACCAAAGAAAATATTCAGGAAAAGGTAATAAAGAATAGGGAGTTAGAAGATATGGGTTCTATTTTCTTCATTTGTAAAATGGAAGGTTTGAACTAGATCTTTTTAAGGACATTTCTAGCCTTAAAATCCCATGATACTTTGACAAAAGGAAGCCTAGCCAAGTTGAGCCTAATAGCTTAATGGCAAAAATAGAAAAGGTGCTGCCATATTTGGGGGAAAATTCCCTGGTTAGCACTAAACTTCTCAGAAGTTTTGGAAACCATTCATTCACCTTGGCCGGTATGGAAAGCGCCTGGACCTCACCTCGTTTGGAGACAGTTCAAACTTCATCTCCTTGCTGAGGAGGATCCAGATGTTGGAAAAAGATGTCAATCTTGGAGGACATCTGGGGAGTGGTCCTTAAGAGTTGCTTCTTAATTTACTAAACTAATGAAAGATGATGGCCATTGGCAAATGTGAAGGGTGACAACTTAACCCAAATAATGAAAAAAGATTAATAATTTGCTGAATTGGCACTGTCCCCTTCAGAGTTCATGCTGCCTTCCGGGCTGATGTCTCTGTTAGAGCAGCCGGCATCAAAAGAAGCCTTCAGAGAGGCACATCTGTCCAGGATCATTTTTAGCACAGATTAGCTTTTTGGTCCATTTTTCCTACCCTCACTTCTCAGCCTCCTTTCAAGAAGCCGCGAGTAGTCGAAGAGCCTGTCCAAGTCAAAAGAGACAAGTGCAAAACTGAAAACTCGGCAAAGAGACAGGGCCTTCCAGCTGGGGAAAATGTGCCTGCAAAATCACATCCTGCCCTTGGCAGCTTCCCTGGATTTATGGTAGAGTTTTGCAGACATTTCATCACATTATAAGCCAGCTCAGAAGACCCTCATAAAACTCTGCTTATATGAAAGAACAAACTGGCTGATAAAAATCAGCTGTTGCCTATAAATGTTAGATGGAGTAGCGGGGGTTTATTAGGCTGGGCACATTGAGTTTGAGAATGTAAGATCGGGAACATAAAGCTAACCCATATTTGAGACAAAGATAGTGTGGTATAACCAAAGGAATACTCAATTTGGGCTCACAAGTCCCAGGTTCCAGTACTTGTTAACTACATGCATGCCTACATGCCTGTTTTGCCAGTTGTACAATGGGGATGGATGATTTATCTTTCAGTGTTCCTGAGTTATATAACTTAAAAGTGCTAAAGAAATGCAAATTATTAGTGGTATGTAGATGGGAAGTCTCTCATGAGTACAGTTACTTATTGCTTGCATTTTCCCCATTGCCCAGTGTGTGTTCTACTCTTAATAGCAGGGTCCAGGACTTCAGAGATACATTGATTCAAAAGAAGAGAGAGAGAGGTTCAAAAGATAGGGCCCAGAAAAAGGGAGGTGCTAATCCTTCTGTGCTCTGCCTTGAGTTTTCAGTGCCACATTTAAGTATATTGATAAGCATCAGAGTAAGTTTACCTGCAGAGTGACATCCTTGAATATCAGGCCATAGGAGTATTGGTTGAAAGAATTGGGGATGGTTTGCCTGTAGAAGAGAAGGCTTGGAGGTGGGAGGCAAGGATTAACGTGAGGACAAGAGAGCTGTCTTCAAGTAGAATCTGGGGGTTCGGACTTGGCTACCTACTAAGTATGTGAATTTGAACAAGTTTTTTCACATCTGGACTTGTTTCCTCATCTGTAAAACAGGCTAGATCAAGGCTTCTTAACCTGGGGTCCATAAAATTATTATTTTTTAAATTTTATAACTATTTTAACTGTTGGTCCCCATTGTAATCTTAAGTAGTTTATTTTATGAACTTAAAAACATGATTTTGAGAAGGGGTCTAAGCTTCCCCAGGTTGTGCAAGGAGCCCATGGAACAAAAAAAGTCTAAGAGCCTCAAAGTTAAGATAATCTCTTGGTCTTTTATACCAGTTAAGGCTTGAAACTTGTTTTTAGGCTTTTGCAAGGCAGTGGGGTTAAGTGGCTTGCCCAAGGGCCATACAGCTAGGTAATTATTAAGTGTCTGAGGTTGGATTTGAACTCAGGTGGTCCTGACTCCAGGATCGGTGCTCTATCTACTGCACCACCTAGCTGCCCAAGGCTTTGAAACTTGTATTTTTATAAAGGGGTGTCAAGAAGAATAGACTTGTTGTGCCTGTCCTCTGTGCCAGATTGGACTAGAACATGAGGAACAATGTGCTATGAGAACACTCCAAAAGTGGAATGGGTTGTCTCAAGAAGTAGATGACTACCCAGATGTCTTCCAAGAAAAGGCTGGAGGAACAATTGTTGAAGATTGTTCTAGAACAAATTCTTATTTGGATATAGGTTGAACTAGAATTAGGGGTGTGCTACAGTCAGTTTGAAATAGCTGAGAGTCAACTGTAAAATTTTCAGTATATTTGTACCTTGGACATTGACAAAAATTACAGAATAGGGTTCAATTTATCATTTTTGTTGACCATTTTGACTTGTGTTAGAGAAAATGTTAATAATGGAGATTAAACTTAAAAGCAGGTTGTGCATACATCCTTTAACCTGAAGCTGATAGTTAAACACTAGATAGAAAGGTAGTGGGACCTGAAATCTGGAGAATTCATCTTCAGTTCAAATCTGGTCTTCAACACTTACCAGTTCTTACTAGGCAGATCACTTCATCCCATCTGCCTTAGTTCCTCATCTATAAAATGAGCTGGAAAAGGAAATGGTAAGCCAATCCAATATCTTTGCCAAGAAAATGCCCAAAATGGGATCACAAAGAATCAGACACAACTGAATATCATCAAAGCACACCCCTGACAAACAGAGGTCTTGGCTGGCTCTGCCGCTCACCCATCACAACACAAATCCAAACACCCATGTATAATGGGCCAACTTAACATCAGCCCAGAGGTTCTGGCTCTCCCTCCTTGGACAGGCTAGTCCCATAGTAAGGACGAGACTGGTGCCCTCCTTGGGCTTACTAGTAGTTGTCCCTACCATCACAGTTCATGTACTTTGCTTCCTGAGTGTAGCAATGTTTGAGGTAACAAATAGTAATTGAATTTGAATGAGTCATAATCCACTGTTTCACAGAACTCGAAAGTAAACAAAGCTCTTACCACTATCCTGAGACAGAACAAGTATTGGCATCATCATCATCCTCATCTTACAATTGTAGAAAGTGAAGCTCAGAAGGGATTTGCCACTCGCCACACAATTAATGTCAGAGACATGGTCTGAGTCCATGTCCACTGAATCTATGTGTAGCATTGTTGGTTTTTTTGGCTATACCTTGCTGCTTCTTTGCAACAGGCAGGTGTTGCCCACAATTTAAAGTAAGCTGGTTAGAGAAGAGGCCTAAGTATGGAAAAAGGAACTAAGCAAAGACAGATGGAGAAAAGGGGACTAAGGGAACTTTTTTTTTTTAATTGAAAAACTGTCATTTGCTCTAGTCAACCATTTTTCCTGGGGTCACCTTTTTTTTTAATCTTCTTCAAAGCAGTTTTGCTTGCTGCTCCATAGTAGGCTGAGGTTACTTGTAAAAGGGATCACTGTGGAATTTTATAGAGAAGAATTGGTCTGTACAAAAGCCCTTAAGATAGGAATATATGGAAGTGGAAGTTATTATCCTCTGCTACTTGGGAGGACTGGCTTCTGGAAGAAAGGTTAGATTTGTTCTGCTTAGTTCCAGAACAAGGAGAATCTGGAGGGAGTAGGAAAAGAGATGACTTTCCTATTAGAGCTATTTAACAATGGAAAGCGCTATAATGAAAAACAGTGAGCTTTCCATCATTACAGACTGCTCAAAGGGTCCATGACATGCATATTATTTAAGAACTTGGGGCGGCTAGGTGGTGCAGTGGATAAAGCACCGGCCCTGGAGTCAGGAGTACCTGGGTTCAAATCCGGTCTCAGACACTTAATAACTACCTAGCTGTGTGGCCTTGGGCAAGCCACTTAACCCCATTTGCCTTGCCAAAAATCTAAAAACAACCCCCCAAAACTCCTTAGAACCCTGATTGTTAACTTGCTAGGATTGTTACAGAAGAGGTTAAACACTGGGCATGAGATTAGACCCAGTAACTTCTTTAATCTCTTCCAGCACTCTGAATTAATTCTAAAATGAGAATGACCAAATTGTCAGCTACCTTGGGTAACCTCTGTGCCTCAGTTTCCTCTCTTGTACAAGAAAGGGGTAACTAGCTAATTTCTAGCTTCTTTCAATGTTAGATTCCTGAGTCTTCCCAGTACTTGAGGCCTCCTTGGCTCATCTGTGCCTTCATTTCAGGAGGCAACAAGTCTACTACCCATCAACAAGCATTCAGTGGATCAGAGCCTTTCAGGAATGAGAGGGAGCTGGAATTGGGTCACCTCCCTGAAATTCCTCTATTAGCACTTATTTGCTCCTTGCACCTGGCACAGAAGGCAGAAGGGTAAGACTCTGGCAGACAGCCCTGCTTCATTCCAACTCTCTTGGCAAAAGAGTGAGATGGGAGGATAATGGACAAGACTGTTGCTGTTGCCTAAGGCCCTGATCACCCCAGGGGCTAGATAAGGAAATAGGTTTAGGACTCAGGGAAGGTACTGCTCCCTTTCCTTAGGACTCAGCTAAAGGGAAGATATGAATGGCCTACTGGGAAGGTGGTAAGAATGGGTCCTTCTCTCCTGAACACATTAAACTTGATTCCTTTTTCTTCCAATAACAAACTATGCCCCAAATATGTTCATTCACTCCGGACAAGTGCTTCCTCATCTTCTCAATGGAAATCTTGAGGTCAATTTTGAGAAATGAAGATTCAAAGGGAAAGACTAACCAATCTACACAGTATAGTGCAAAGGGTAGAATATTTTAAATCATAGGAATGTGAGAGCTTGAAGAGGTCTTAAGAGACTATCTTGTGCAAACTATGTCCAATACCATATAGCTAAGTAGTGGCAGAATCAGGATTCAGTTTTTTTCCACAAAGTTATGTTGCCTCCATTGGGCCTGGGCTCAATCATTATGTGACCCTAATCAAGTTCTTTTCAAACATCTCTGAGGCTTTTTTCCTCATCTGTAATTTGGGAATAATATCACAACCTCATAGGGCATGCTAAAGATGCAATGAGATAATGGATGTGCAAGTGCTTTGTAATTATAAATCACCATAAAAACATCAGCTATTAAAACTATTTGTTTATTCCCAACAAAAGCAAGTGCCAGAACATGTTCTTCCTTGGAAGGCTTTACACCCAAGACATACCGTCTCCCTGATTTATGGGACCAGGCAAAGAGAAAAGTTTCAAGGGAGGGAAGAGACCAAAAAGCACTAGACTATTCATATTATCAGTGATGATTTTAGGAGATAATCTTTTCTCTCCCCTCCTTCCAAAACCCAATCAGAAGACCACAATGTCCTGCTGTAGGATCTCTATCAGTAAGTACTTATTATCTAGCCAGACACAGGATTATGGAGAACCAGGAAAGTTCTGGCCTGAGAGCCAAGTAAGTAGGGTTTAAGGTTTTACACAATGCCACTGAAAAAGTATGCAATTTTAGTCAAGTCTCTTCTCTATGTCTCCTTCTTCTACTGTAAATTGATGAGTTTGGACTAGGGGTTCCCCAGGTTTCCATGTTCTAATGGGCTCATGAATCTTTAGTAATACTCAACAAGATGAAATTCAGAAGTAATTTATACCACGTTGCCACCCCCTTGTGGCATAATTTGGAAATAACTTGGAAAAAAATGTTAACTACACTGGGCAGTCCATTAAGCATTTAAACATGAACTTCAATATACAAAATTCTGTAACAACTTAAAAGTTCAAACCTCTATCTCCTCCAGTTATTTTCATCCCTAGATATGCCTATGTATTATCCTTAAAATCATTCATGGTCAGTAGGTATACTGAACTCCATGGAAATACTCTGGTGATCAATGTCTAGATATGGAAAGAATTCAAAGGGGAAGAGGGCTTAGCAAGGGCTTACTTACTCTTGTTACTTAATCTGGATTTTGCTTTTTCCACTTTTCATTATTTTCTACTTCTTTTCCCATTACTTTCCTATTCATTGACCTTCCTATTTATAGTTTATCATTAAATTATATGATTATAAGAATATAACAGTTTTCCAATTGTTGGGACATTTTCTTTCTGATAGGCTTTCCAGAAAGGGAATTGCTGAATCAAAGACTATGAACACTACACACAAATTAGTTAGAGTATGCTACCAGCCTGTGTCATAATGACTCACAATTTACAATTCCACTAGCAAAGTATAAGCATCTTTATTTTGCCACACCCCCACAAGAACTGAGTTTTGTCATTTTTATTTTGGACCCCCAAAATGTCAAAAGAGTAGAATTTTAAACATGAATTTTTTCATTAGTTAGATAAACTTGCTCATCATATTTCCTTAAATTTCTAATAAAAGTAAATGTATTTTTCCAAATATAAATGCACAGCAAATGGGGCAAACACCTTGGGTGATGAAAGCACAGCTCGGCACTGGCTATCCCTCTTTGCCTGTCTTCATTCGAGTACCCCTTCAGTGGTTATTCCAATTCCTCCAATGTCCTCAGTCACTGCCCTGACTACTTCCTCTATCACTACCAATCTGATCTTTCTTCCTAAGCCTCAGGTAAGGACCAGGAATTGGGTCTGCACATTGACACAATAGAGAAGAAAAATTCCTTGGGCTCCAAAGCATGTAGTCCCAATACTCTATGAAATTACTGTGTCCTAAAAATTTTCACTACAAACAGCAGAGTAAGCCCTCATTTGTTCTAAAGTGGCAGGAGAAATAAACTAGACTTTAGTATTGGTCTTTGTTTCATGGATAGAAAAATAGCTTCTTTAAGTCTCCAGGAAAAAAGATACATTCAGCAGGATATCTGAGGAGGGAAGAGAGAAAATCTTTGATTTGTATAAATAAACTCAATGCTTGTTCCCAGGGATACAAATTCAACAGTACTTCCCTGCCCCCCCCAAAAAAGTTTATGACCTAGTAGGTGAAAAGAACAAATTATAAACAGTTTCACAGATACTGATCTTCTATCTCAAATATATACAGAACTTTGCCAATCTCTAAGAATATGAGTCATTCCCCAACTGATAAATGGTCAAAAGATATGAACAGGCTGCTTTTTATAGAAAAACCATACTATACATAGTCATATAAAAATGCCTAAATCATTACTGATTAGAGAAATGCAAAGTAAAACAATTTTACAATATCATCTCATACTTATCAAACTGGCTAAAATGACAGAAGAGGAAAATGACTGAAATGGAGGGGACACAGAAAAATTGGGACATTAATGCACATTTGGTAGAAAGCATTTGAGAGCAATCTGAAATTATGCCCAAAGAATTATAAAACTATGTATACTATTTGACCTAGAACACTACTATTAGGTCTATTTCTCAAGGTGATCAGGAAAAGAACCTATGTATTCTAAAACAGCAGCTCTCTGATAAATAGAAGTATGCATAGTATGATTTTACATATATTTATAAATCTATGTTAAATGGTGACCTTTTCTAGTGTGTGATGAGGAGAAAGGGAAAGAGTTCAGAACTTAAAGTCTAACAAAAAATTAAACTAAAAAAACAAAGATAGAATATGATAAATACCTAAGAAGTAAAAATATTATATAACAGGTTGAAAGAGGGAAGGCTGAAAGAAGCAGAAAAGGTAGAGGAATTAGAGAAAGCTTCAAGGAAAAAGTATCACTAAACAAGGAAAGGTTTTAAAAGGAGGGGAATGATTCTACACATGGGGGACAATATGAACAAAAGTACAAGGAGGGAGAGGACTGTATGACAATATAGAACAGAGTGACTATAGGAGCTGGCTTTGGTTAGTGTTAAAATTTGTAAATGGAAATAACAAAGTTTGTAGCAAAATTATAGAGGGCCCTGAATGTTAAGCTAAGATAAGCACTTCCTAAATTGTATTCAGGGAACCCTGATAATTTCATGAAATCTAATGGGATTAATGTAATTGCTTTGAAATAAATTTGATCCCAGTAATACTTTATTATATTTTAACCAAAAAGAACTAAATTCAAATCTGGCCTCAGAATCTTACTAGCTGTGTGACCCTGGGCTAGTCACATAATCCAGATTGCCTCAATAAAAAAAAAGAAAGAAAAAGAAAAAAAACACATGTGAGATGACCATTGTGTATAACCACACTCATTAGACATCCTGCAGATGCAATGTACACGTTAAACTTTCTCTTTAATAACACGGGGGGGGGGGGAGGGAAGAAAAGAGGGGTATGTTTTGTGTGTGTGCATTTGTGTTCTGAAATGGGCATAAATACCTTCTACTAAGTCTTGATCATTCTCTGACTTTTGTTCCCAAGTCTGTTGCAGGGTTGGAATGCTTGGCAAATTTCTCCACTGGACCTGGGAGAGGAGCCACTTCCTTTCCAGGTAACTTAACAGAAGTTAAAGATATTTAAGAATAAAATAAAACAGGCTCAATTTTAACAACTTTTAAGGTGCCTTTCACATGCAGGGTATGACACAAGGTGTTATGAGAAATATCGAGATTGTATGAAACACAATTCCTGCCTTCATGGGAGCTCCCAATCAAATGGGGGCTTAACATAAAAAATCAATAACTACAGGAAAAAAACCAATATAATAATGGAATAAGACAGATCATCTTGCTGGTGACACCAAGGAGAGAAAGGTTATTAGTCAAAGTGGGAAAAAGGGAACACTTCTGATTTGAACCATGCTTTAAAGGCATGTTCAGGGGGAGAGGAGAAATGAAGAGGGTATTGCAATCATAGGGAAAAAGTAGGAACAAATGCACAAAAGCAGTCACATGCACAGCAGATATAATAGACAGCCATAAATTACCTTGACTACAACAACATACACAGATAGGAGTAGTAAGAAATAAGACTAGGAAGAAAAATGATGTTCCATATAAGTAGGACATTGAATGCCAAGATATAAATATATTTCACTCAGAAGTCAACAGGGAGCTAGTAAAGGCATGATAGGATTAGATCAATATATTAGGAAAATAGTCTAACCAAATGAATAATTGAAGAATAAGAGAGTAGAAGGAAGCTGTTACAGTGGTCTATGGAGGTAATGGTCCCCCAAAAATAACAAAGAGAGGACCACTGGAATTCAAGATACTCTTTCTGAGGTAGAATGGAGAAGAATGAATGATCTGGATTACTCCATAAAAAGTGCACATGGGGAACACAATGATAAAATGAAGAATAATCACTAGACTCAAGAACCTTAAATGCAAAGCGTAAACAGATAAATAAAAGAAAATTTGGTGAGAGTGCGAGTGAGTGAGCGAAAAGAGAGAGAGAGAGAGAGCATTCAAGGGAGAACCCAATGGGGGGATTCTTAGAGGTCTCCAATGGGAGAAGGGGGAAGAGTGAATGGGCCAAGGTGACTCAGGAGGGAAGGGGCATTTCAGGCAAATTTTTGAATGGGAGGCAAGGTGAGAGTGTCAAAGATGACTCCAAGAATTTGAACCTGGAGACTAGGAGGAAGTGAGGAAGAGAAGATGAAGTTAGGAGCAGGATTAAAATCTGTTTTGTAGGGGTGGCTAGGTGGCACAGTGGATAAAGCACCAGCCCTGGTGTCAGGAGTACCTAGGTTCAAATCAGTCTCAGACACTTAATAATGACCTAGCTGGGGGCAGCTAGGTGGCATAGTGGATAAAGCACAGGCCCTGGAGTCAGGAGTACCTGGGTTCAAATCCGGTCTCAGACACTTAATAATTACCTAGCTGTGTGGCCTTGGGCAAGCCACTTAACCCCATTTGCCTTGCAAAAAACCTAAAAAAAAATCTGTTTTGTACAGGCTGAGAAAAGGAGATCCAGGCTTGAGAGTAATAGGTGATGCTGAGGAGGCATAGGAAATCACTAAGGGAAAAAAAGAGAAGAGGTTCAAAGATAGAATTTGGGACAGACTTCTCACCTTAAAGAATAGAAGGAAGTGAAAGACACAGAGGGACTGGTTTGACATACAGGAAAAGCAGGCAAGCATGGGGCCTCTGAAGCCAGGGAACAGGAGGGTTCAGAAGGGAGTGGGCAGCAGCTGCAAAAAGGTAGAAAAGGAAAAGGAATTGGTGATTAAGGGACTCCTGTGACCTAAAAGCAATATGGTAGAGTGATGGGGAAGAAATTATACTGCAATTAGTTGAATAGAGGAGTAGTGACAAAAGTGGAACTACTGGGTGATTTTCAATAAGTTTAGCTATAAGTGGGAGGAGAAAGATGAGTAATAGGTAATAATACTTCTGGATGGGGCAGAAGAGTAAATACATGATGATCTTGTATATAAATACCCTTTTGGGTATCTTGGACATTGTAGAAACTTAACCTCAAATAGTAAACTGACAAAGTGAAAATCTACATTTCACCCAAAGAGAAACACCAAGAGATGAAAATAAAGGACCACCAATTTATTCTTTTATCCTATCTAGCTCTACTAGGGGGAAAAAGGGCATCATTGATGTATAAGATCATTATCCAAGTGCAGAGGAGGATAATTCATGACAAAAGTTGCCTGATATTATTTTTCAAGGACAGAACAAACATGGATAAGAGGGAGTTAATAACAAAGATACTGGGATATTAGAAGAGGGACTAGCTGCTGAGATAAATGGAATACATCTATGGTAGGCATAACAACCAAGCCACTATCAATGATCTAAGAAAGGTGAGAAAAAAAGTAGGTATATTGTGGGCCTAGGAAAGGTTAAGTGTCTTTATTTTCAAAAAAGAGAAAGGCTGCAAGCTTTATAGTCCATCAAGCTTTATTCCTGGAAAAATCCTAAAACATCTAATTAAATAAATGGGTAGTAAATATACAGACAAGGGAATGCCCACAAAGAACCTGAAGAGCTTCTTCAAGCCAGAATGACCTTATCTTCTTTTTTGGTCTAAAACTGGCCCACCAGGGAAGTGGAGCTAAAGCTAACAGTTTCCTTGAACTTTAGCTTTGACTTTATCTCTTTTCTGATTGACTAGAAACTGTTAGATAAATGGCACAACATAGACAATCCAAATTTTTGCAACAAATCTGATAAATCTCACCATATTCTTGTGGAAAAGATAAAGAGATGTGGGCTAAATAACAGTACAATTAAATATTCAAATGTAGTTGAATAAGTGGACCAGACTAGTAATTACTCATGCACTATCATTTTGGAGGATCTCAAGAGAAGTATACTAAGGGATGTATGTTGTTTAATATTTTTATCAATGAACTGGATAGGGAAAAAGATGACACTCTTATCAAACCTGCAGATGACTTACAGTTGGGAGAGATAGCTAACACTTTCAATGATAGAATCAAGGACCAAGAAGGACCCAAGAACATTGGTTCTGAGACTATTGGGCTAAATCTAATGAGGTGAAATTTAATGGGAATAAATACAAAGTTTTAAATTTAGGTTTAAAAAAAAAAAGCAGTTTCCCAAATATGGAAAGACATAGTAAGACAGCAGTTTGTCTGAAAAAGATCTGGGCCTTCTAGTGGATTACAAACTTATGAGTTTGCAGTTTGATATAGCAGTCAAGAGATCTAATGCAATCTTGAGCAGCATCAAGTAAGGCATTACTTCTTTTTTTAGGTTTTTGCAAGGCAAATGGGGTTAAGTGGCTTGCCCAAGGCCACACAGCTAGGTAATTATTAAGTGTCTGAGACTGGATTTGAACCCAGGTACTCCTGACTCCAGGGAATTAGGAAAGTTTAGCCTGAAGAAGAGAATACTCAGAGGGAAAGAGGTGAAAAGCACATGATAGCAGTCTTCAAATATTTAAATGGAAGATGAATTATACTTGTGCTTAGCCCCAGAGGACCTGATGCAAGAAAAGACTTCTCACAAGTAAAGCTCTCCAAAGTGAAATAGGAAGCCTAGAGGAAGAAGTGGGTTCCCTCTCACTGGAGGTCTCCAAGCAAAAATAGGATAACCATTTATCAGATTTCATTCTTTTTCCAGTGTGGATTAGATTGGATAGCTGCTAAGGTCCTTTTCCACTCTGAAACTCCGTGGCCAGATGGCCCAAAATAACTATTTGTGAACTGACGGCATGTGGGTTTTCTCAATGGACCTACCAACTTCCCCAAGAATATTTGTGTGAAGGATACACATTTCGATAATGTCTGTCAATGTCCTGTAACCATGCCAGCATATCAGCCAATGAGGGGCTAAGAGCCGAAGGTTGCAAGACAGTATCAAGGCCTAGTTCATCTGCTCTCTGCTCATACAGCTCAAAGACTCGTTCCACATGGTTGCTGACTGTATCTCGTACCTGGAGGAGGTTAGCTCTGCAGGAAAAGACAATGGTGATTAACAGAATTGGAAAAATGCCATATACTCCCAGAAACTCACACACTCACTTAAGGTAAACAAAAACTAAGCAGTAAGAGGTTTGACCCATTATTTCTAGTCATATTTTGAGAGAGCAAGTTGGAGGGTGAGGTGTCTGGAAATCATGTAATATCAAGACCAGCTGAAGGATTTTAACATGGAGAAGATTTGCTGGTATGTGTGAGGAAGGAGGCAGCTCCTTCTTGACTTCAATGATCTGAAGAATCACATTTTTTCTGCTTGACTCTAGAGGGCAGAATTAAAAGTGATGGGGGCACATTTCAGTTCAAAGTTCAAAGTAAAACTCTCTAGCTGTGAGGACTGGTCTGGAGAATGGGCATAGCCTCTGAGATATCCCTATCATGATATATCTCCAAGCAGAAATTGGATGATAATTTCTCAGAGATATTACAAAGAGAGTACATGCTACAGTTAAGGGTTAAGCTAAATACCTCTTAGGTTCCCTCCAATTCAAAGAGTCTATGATACATATTAAGAATTTCATAGTACAGCAGATAGAATACTAGCCCTGGAGTTCAAATCCAAACTCAGACACTAATTAGGTGTGTGACCCTAGGCAAGTTATAACCCCAATAAAGTAATGAGATTGCTTATCAATACCCTTCCTATCTGATCTTAAGGCTTTCTAACAAATATTTGTCTTAATATGTATCAAACATAGCTTGGGAGCTAAAAGGGACTTTAGAGATCATCTAGTTCAATCCCTTCATTTCATGGTGGCATTTCAACTCAGGTCCTGACTCTAAATCCAGTGTTGTTGTTGTTTTGTCTTTTTGTTTCCATGGTATACATTGATCTAAGTTTAATGTGATGAGAGAGAAAGTAAAAGAGACAGCAAAATTACATAATAAGATAATGGGGTTTGTTTTTTATTAAATTAAAGGTAACAGTCTTTGGTCTTTATTCAAATTCCACAATTCTTTCTCTGGATACAGATGGTATTCTCCATTGAACATAGCCCAAAATTGTGCCCGATCGTTGGGAATGAGCAAGTCCATTAAGATCGATCATTGATCCCATGTTGCTATTAGGGTGTGCAGTGCTCTTCTGGTTCTGCTCATCTTGCTCAGCATCAGTTCATGCAAATCCTTCCAGGCTTCTCTGAATTCCCATCCCTCCTGGTTTCTAATACAATGGTGTTCCATCACATGCATGTATGTATGTATGTGTGTGTGTGTGTGTGTATGTATATATATATATAGCCATTCCCTAATTGATAGACATTCAAGTCAATTTCCAATTCTTTGCCACCACAAACAGGGTTGCTATGAATATTTTTGTACAAGTGATATTTTTATCCTTTTTCATAATCTCTTCAGGGTACAGGCCCAGTAGTGGTATTGCTGGATCAAAGGGTATGCACATTTTTGTTGCCCTTTGGGCTTAATTCCAAATTGCTCCCCAGAAAAGTTGGATGAGTTCACAGTTCCACCAACAATGTATTAGTGTCCCAGATTTCCCACATCCCTTACAACATCGATCATTATCCTTTCTGGTCATATTGGCCAGTCTGAGAGGTGTGAGGTGGTACCTCAGAGATGCTTCAATTTGCATTTCTCTAATAAGTAGTGATTTAGAGCAATTTTTTATGACTATGGATCCCTTTGATTTGCTCATCTGTAAATTGCCTTTGCATATCCTTTGACCATTTGTCAATTGGTGAATGGCTTATTTTTTTTTTAATTTGACTCAGTTCTCTGTATATTTTAGAAATGAGTCCAAAATGAGTCCTTTGTCAAAAGTACTAGTTGTAAAAATTGTTT
The DNA here is from genome assembly GCF_037893015.1 of Macrotis lagotis. Lineage (NCBI taxonomy): Eukaryota > Metazoa > Chordata > Mammalia > Peramelemorphia > Peramelidae > Macrotis > Macrotis lagotis. Next base: position 850,480,538 of record NC_133658.1, read on the forward strand.
CCCAATTTACAACATTTCTTTTGATCTTGGTTACAGTGGTTTTATCTGTGCAAAAGCTTTTTAATTTAATGTAATCAAAATTAACTAGTTTGTTTTTTAATGATATTCTGCATCTCCTCCTTGGTCATAAAACTGCTTCCCTTTCCATAGATCTGACAGGTAAACTATTCCTTGATCTCCTAGTTTGCTTACTTTTTTTTTATATCTAAATCCTGTATCAATTTTGACCTTATCTTGGTATAATAGGGAGTGGTGAGGTATTGGTCTAATACAAGTTTCTGCCATACTAATTTCCAATTTTCCCAACAGTTTTTATCAAAAAGAGTTTTTATCCCAATAGCTGAACTCTTTGGGCTTATCAAACAGCAGCTTATTCTAATCATTTCCTGCTACTGCACCTAGTCTATTCCACTCATCCATGACTTTATTTCTTAGCCAATACCAGACAGTTTTGATGACTGATCTTTTTTTTTGTTTTTTGTTTTGCAAGGCAAATTGGGTTAAATGGTTTGCCCAAGTTCCACAACACAGCTAGATAATTATTAAGTGTCTGAGACTGGATTTGAACCCAGGTACTCCTGACTCCAGGGCCAGTGTGCTACCTAGCCACCCCCATGACTGATCTTTATAATATATAAATCCAGTGTTCTTTCCACTGTACCACCCTGCTCCTTGCATTAAGTCTCATGCTTTGGGCATACTAAGTTCTAGCACAAAGAGACCTGGAGAGCATGAGGAAAAGAAGGAAGGGCATATATAATACATATCTCAAAACTGAAAGATGGTATCAAGCTATGAAAAGGAAAAAGCTTCCCTAGTTGGAGATCAAACTAGCTGCTTACAAATATCAAACATTAAATTCTTTTCCTGTACAAGAAACATGTCATAGTAATCTTACAGCTTCTCTCCCAACTGGTCTAAGATGGCATCCCCAGCAGCCAGTAGTTTCCGTCTCAGGCGATCTTTCAGGTCAGGGAAAGCCCGAAGGGGTGTCTCCTCCAACTGCACATTTTGAACAGCCTGTAGCTGTTCTGCCAAGTTGCTAAGGGAACTCAGAAGAGGCAAGCAGTCCCTCAGAGTGCTCCGCCAGAGCCCATGCTGGTGCTCCACCACACGGAAAACTTTCTTCAGAACCTCCTGCACAGCTGGCAAAGGCTCCCTTGGAGACATTTTTTCTGCATCTAAAATCAATCAATCATTAGGAAGCTTCAACTACAGAATCATTCAATTCAACACACACATTTATTCCTTGCAACACACTAAGTAAGGATAGAAAGATAAGCACAATTTAAGTCCTGCTCTCAAGGTGTTTACAATCTTATTTGGGGAAAGACAAGAATCCAGGTAACTATGAAATAAGAGTGAGATAAATTCAAATTAAGAAGGCTATCCAGGCAAAGTGCTATTAGAAATGTAAGGAGACAGAGATCACTTTATCCTTGGAGGGAAGAAGGAATCTTGGAAGAAGGGATACCCAAAATTAGGCTACAGATCCATTAAAGGAATTGGTCAGCATGAGCAAGGAGATGGCAAAGAGCAAGATGATCCTGGAGACTGCAGAATAGTTCAGTCTTGGGAGGAGATAGCATGCACAGAGTAGGAGTTTCAGAAACTGGAGTCAACTCTTATGAAACATCTAATGCCAGGATCTGGAGCCTATACTCTATTTAGAAAGCAAGAGAGAGTCAAAGAAAGGTTTTTGAGCAAATGAGTGATATAATTAGAATAGATTATTAGGAAGATCACATAAGAAACAGAATATAAAGTGATTTAGAGAAGAGCCTAGAAGACAGGAAACCTAATAAAAAGGATATTATAATAATCTAGTGAGAAGTGATGAGGAAACTTCATATTCAGGATTATAATAATAATAAAAGCCAATACTAAGTGCTTAAAGCTTACAAAGTACTTGACATATATTATCTGATTTGATTCTAACAAGAACCCTGTGAAGTATAGATGTTATTAATATCTCCAGGATATGCTTGCCAGAGAATTGCATCTAGCTAACCACAAGTCAAACAACTATTAATCAAGTGGCAGAAATTGGAACTTAACAGAATGTTTTATTGCCTAATATGATACCCCATTTGAGGTGTACAAAGGCAATTAATGCTATCTAAAGTCTATTTAATCAAGTGCTAAGAGAACTTTCCCAGATGGCTTTTAACACCTAATCTAGAACAATCTGAAGAACTGGTTTTGAACAGATTTTATAGAGCTAAAGACAGCTTATAAAGACCAGGAACAAGCCTGGGGTAGAGAAGCTCAGATGTGGACAAGAAGATAAGCACCAATAGTACTGCTTCAACACAAGAGGATTCCAGCTCTGCAGAACTCTCAGTGCTGTCATATGATATCTTACACTCAGATGCCTGGTCAACCTCTTCTGAGTTCAGTTCAGGGTATAAAAACGAAGATGAAGATTACAGATAAAGAACCAAAAAGTCTGGGAAAGTTCAGACTGCAGAGGGCCTGGCCTTATACAATGCATGTCTCTGCTACTTCATCTCTAGGTATGACAGTGACAAGCTCTTGAACTGCTTCCCTTTGGGAACCTCCTGGGCTCCACAGTTGGGTATTGTACTGCTTGAGAGCCAAGAAAGAAGGTAAGAGTTATGATGAGGGGGCGGCTAGGTGGCGCAGTGGATAAAGCACTGGCCTTGGAGTCAGGAGTACCAGGGTTCAAATTTGGTCTCAGATACTTAATAATTACCTAGCTGTGTGGCCTTGGGCAAGCCACTTAACCCCATTTGCCTTGCAAAAAAAAAAAAAGAGTTATGATGAGCTAGTCTACTGATTAAACCTCAAAACCACATATCAGGGAATGCTCAAGATAAGGTTTATTTAGATTTATAGCAATGTATTTCTCTTTTGCTATCATTTTGGGCAAGATAAGAGAATGAATCAAATGATGGTATGGCTGGATAGATTTGGACTTGGGTGAATTCACAGTCAGCCCTAAAAGGTACTCATACAAGGCTTGTTACCTTATGGGGTCACAATCTTCTGTCCTTGGCCCCAAGTTGCTTTAACATGTTTATCAATGATCTGCATTTAGGCACATAGCTTGAAGGGATGGCTAAATGATATGATATATAATAGAACTAGGCAAGAACAATGTATTGAACAATGATGGAATTTAAAAGTGATACATGAAAAGCCTTATTCTTTGATTTAAAAAAAAATCAACATTTTTATAAGCATAAAATGGGGAAAATGTGACTAGAAAATAACTTTGTGAAAAAAGATCTGGTAATTTTATTTAATTGCAGGTTCACTTGGCATCAAGATTGAAAAAGGCTTATGTGTTAACTAAAAAAATTAAACTTAGGTGGCTTTAAGATACCTAAGTCTTTAAGAAAAAAGGGTTTGAGAGATCCACTGTATTTTGCCCTGGTCAAATCATATCTGAGATATTATGTTTGATTTCAGGTGTCACATTGCAGAAAGAAGGGCACTGATAAACTCAAGAAAGCATCAGAGATGGGCAACTAGAATGGAGAATTTCAAGTGAGGGCTGATTAAAGGAATTGGGAGGTTTAGCCTAGTGAAGACTTGGAGAAAGAACAATAGGTGTCTTCAAAAAATGAAAGTTTCTATCATTTGGAAGAGAGAACCTTTCTACTTCTGCTAGGTCAAAAATGGCAGAGCTTGGGGAATGAGGATGGATAGACAGAACTGAAGGAAATCATCAGTTAAGAGTGAAAGAAAAACTTCATAATTGTAAGTGCTATCCGCCAAGTGGAAAGAATGGCCACAGAGGGTCAAGTTGCTCCTTCTTACTACAGATCTTTCAAGAAAAGGCTTTTAATTAGTATTTTAGGGGGCATAATTCAGAGTATTTTATTCTGCTATATGTTGGATTAGATGATCTTTGAGATATTATCTCCAAATGTCTGTCACCAAAGGGGATTCAATGTGATAGACAGATGAGAATGATGAGAGAATATGGAAAACCACTAGGGTTACTTGGACTTGAGAAAAATAATTCCCCCCCTAAGGAAAGCCTAAATCTACACCTCTGCTACATTCTCTTAAATAACTAACATCTTAAAGTCTGTCAAGCTTTTAACATACATTAGCTCATTTGACACAACAAATCTAAGAGGGAGCTACTACAGGTACTATTTTCCTGAAGATGATAAGGTTTGTCCTTTGTTTTGGAAGAAGGCCATGTAGTTAGGGAGATGATACCATGACAATTGGACTGGATTTGAGTGAATTGTTGTGCTAAATCACCAACCTCACCTTCTCCTTCAGAGTCAGTGGCCAGATAGGAATCAGGAGATGGCCCTAGTTTCAAGATAACTGGGATTAAATGACTTGCCAAGATCTCACAGCTAGTAAGTGTCAAGCATCTGAGGCCAGATTTAAACTCAAGGTCTCCTAAATACAGGGACAGTGCCCTATTGACTGCATCATCTAGCTGACCCTTTACAGAGGAGTAAACTGAACTTGAAAAAAGGTGAAGAGGATTTGCTTATGGATTACACATGGCTAACTAATAAGTGTCAGAATCTAGATTTTAGCTCTTCCTGACTCCAAATCCAGAACTTTAGCCACTGCACAACACTGCCTTTTACAAGACAAAGGTCTAGAGCCCTCAAGTGGCCATGGGCCTAGAAGCTAAGCTGTTAACTACTGTTTCCGTAGAAAAACTCTTTAGCACAGACCAGAGAGATAAAAAATTTTCTCCTGGGGTCAACTACTTGGCTTGGGAACAAAATGCTTGGCTAGGAGAAAAGAATTCAACCTCAAACAGTGGGAATTTTTGATTAGTAAGTAGGTAGGTCATTTCTTTGCTTTTCTCCATCTGTGAAATGATGGTCTTGTCTCCTTAATCTTAAAAGGTCATTCCAGCTCTAAATCTATGTACGATCCTGTTCCTGAAAGTTAACTCAGTTCACATCTGGAAGATAACACTGAAAAGAATGAAGAACTCTACAGACTAGCTCTTGCAAGGCCTGAGAGATCAGGAAATTCTGTTCTGGAGGGAAGGGAATAAGCATTTAATAAAAACTTTAAGTACTTTACAAATATTTCATTTGATCCACGAAGCAGTAAATTAAAAAGAACGGAAATGTCATTATCTGGGCTTGAAAGGACTCTGACTCCAGGGCCGGTGCTCTATTCACTGAGCCACCTAGCCGCCCCTGTTTTCCTCTCTTAATAAAGCTTTTATCTATAATATTTTGAACTGTGTTTACTCACATGGAAGAAATTTGTTCTCAGAATACCGGGAATTACCTTCTCCTAAATGTTCTAGGTGAAGGACAAGCTAAGGGAATGAAAATATCTCAAATGTGTCCTTCCTGACAGAATCCCTAACAAGAGGGTTATAATTAAAACTCAACTGCTTTTTGAGATGAAGATAAACAGTCACATGGTCAAGACACTATAAGCATGAGTTAATGTTATCATGCAAAACTGGGGCAGTGGGTGGCCCAGTGGATAGAGCATTAGCCATAGAGTCCGGAGAACAGGAGTTAGAATCCATAGCTGTGACTTTGGGCAAGTCACTTACTGATTGCCCTCCATCCAGGGCCATCATTCATCCTGATTCATCTTAGACAGCTCTGGAGGAGGAGAAAGTGAGGCTGGTGACTTAGCACAGCACCCCCTTACTCAAATCCAATTCATGTGTTTGTCATAGCATCATCTACCTGATGTCATGGTCTTTTTCAAGAATGAAGGATTAAAAAAAAAAGACAAAAAATAAATAAAACAACGAAGGACAAACGGGGCGGCTAGGTGGCGCAGTGGATAGAGCACCGACCCTGGAGTCAGGAGTACCAGAGCTCAAATCCGACCACAGATGCTTAAAAATTACCTAGCTGTGTGGCCTTGGGCAAGCCACTGAACTCCATTTGCTTGCAAAAAAAAAAAACCTAAAAAAAATAAATAAATAAATAAAAGAATGAAAGACAAACATTATTAGGCAACCAACTCAGGGCAGACAGGCCCTGTGCATAGAGAATGAGTCCTGGAGTCAGAAAGACGAGCTCACATGCACTGGATACCTTCTAGCTGTGAGCATTTAGGCAAGTCACTTAACCCCATCGCCTTGCCTAAAACAAATGTGCATGTATGTAAATCTATACATGCGCACACTGCTGCCATGATACATTTATATATTTACACAGCATGTTGAGAAACATCATGACCCACAGGGGACCTGCCTCGGACCCTCGCCTGACGGACCCCGTGGCCACTGGCAACCAAGACAAAACCAGACAGAAGTCCTGCGGGGGGCTCCCACTCGGACGACGTGCAAACGGCAGGGCCCCGCCATCCCCCCACGGCTGCTTTCACGTTGCCCGTGGGGAAGCCGGGCCCCGGCGGGGTGAAGGGCCCGGAATCCCCGGTCGCCCGTTCGCTGCTCCCCCCACCGAGCCCGGGGCGCAGCGGCCGGAATAAGGCGAGGTCTGCCTCGGTTTCCCCATCCGTCACTCCCGAGGCCAAGGGGAGGGAGGCCCGGACGCTAAGGCCGCCCCGGGTCCTCGCAGGCGCTTCGGCCACCCCCGAAATCCGAGGGACGCCCCGACTCACCCGCTTCCTGCTCCCCAACGCGCATGTCCGAAAGCGGCTCCCAACGGATAGAGGAAATCGCTTACTCCACGCCCCCACACAACACACGTGATCCCCCGCCGCCATGGCTTCTGGGTTTTGTAGTCCTGCCCGACGATTGGCTGGTCCCAGGCTGGAAGAGCCCGATGATTGGCTCAACTGAGAATCCCTCGTGCCCGCTCCAGAATAATGCTTCTTATTGGCTGTCACGGGGCGGTTGAGTTTGAATCCGCAGGTCCAGGAAGCGACTCCATTTAACAAGCCGGAGGCCAGTGAGTGGATACGGTCCGGTCACTTCGATGGCCTCTCGCTTCTCTCGGCTGTGAGAGGCCGGAGCGGGAAGACTTGGAGTACGACCAGCGGGGGCCGACCTCTGCGGGCGGGTCTGTCCGGGCCGCGCGCGGGCGTCTGATCATCCTCGGTTCCATGGCGCCTTCGAAGAAGGCCGCGGGCCGAACGACCAAAAAGAACGCGGTGCGAGGCAGAAAGCTCGCTTCCTTCCTCAAGGACTTCGACCGCGAAGGTAGCCGCGAGTCCAGGTGCCCGCGAGGCGCACCCTCGGGGGTGGGGGTGGGGGAGGGGCGCCCCGGAGTCCCCTCTGCTCCGAGCTGCCGCCGCCCCCGGGGAGCTTCCTTTATTGGGGGGGTCCATGGGTGGCTGCATCCTTGGGAATTTGATAAGGAGCCCCACCAGGACTCACAGGCCCCCCCCCCCCCCAGCACACCGGCACAAGGAATACCACTGATGTGGCGGGGAGGGAGGTCGACTCGAGCATCGGAAAAGGCAGCTTTTTAACCGAATTCCGAAGGACTCAGAATTTTTAACCAGAGGAGATGAAGAGGGAACGTGGGATGGCCCGGTGTGCCGAGCCGTGCACGCCGTGCTGTGGTAGAATGAGCCTGGGATCCGACCCAGAGCTTCTCCCCGCGTCCCGAAAGTCTGAGTGCACGCTGGACGCTTCATTACATCGCGGCTATGAGCTTTCAAGCTTAGAGTGCGCGCTCAGACTTTTGGGACAACTCTCAGTTTGAGCGGAGAGGTGTTGGAGGCTGAATGGGGCAGGGAGGTGATCAGACCTTTCTTTTTTTGTCTCTTAAAGATTTTATTTATTTTGAGTTTTACAATTTTCCCCCCCCTAATCTTCCTTCCCTCCCCCCACCCCACCCCCAGAAGGCAATTTGTCGGTCTTTACGTTGTTTCCATGTTGTACGGTTGATCCAAACTGAGAGTGATGAGAGAGAAATCATATCCTTAAGGAAGAAACATAAAGTATGAGAGACAGCAAGATCAGACAATAAGATATCACAGACCTTTCCTTTAGAGAAATCCCTTGAGCAAGCTGGGTGAATCCATTCGAGGAATTTTCCGAAGGACCAATTGTTGTTCCTAGAAGGAAGCTGATAGGAGGAGACCAAGATGCAACGTTCTACCTTGCTTATACGCTCAACTTTGCGGAGATGGGGTGTTTTCTGTACACCCTAACAGCAACATGGGGGTGATGTTCACCTTGATGGACTTGCTCCTTCCATCAGTGCAACAACCAGGGACAATTTGGGACTGTCTGTCTACAATGGAGAATACCATCTGTATCCAGATAAAGAACTGTGGAGTTTGAACAAAGTTCAAGGACTATTCCCTTTAATCTAGAAAAAAACAAGATATCTTATTGTCTGATCTTGTTTATCTCTCATATTTTTTGTTTCTTCCTTAAGGATATGATCTCTCTCATCACACTCAGTTTGGATCAACGTACAACATGGAAACAACGTAAAGACCGACAAATTGCTTTCTGTGGGGGGGGAGGGAAGGAAGATGGGGGGGATTATAAAATTCAAATAAAATCTTTAATTAAAAAAAAAGATAGGGTGTTTTAGTTTTTTAAGTTTGTTTTTGTCATTCTTTGTATCTTCAACCTCAGTGTAGTCCCTGGTGCAGTGTAAATGCTTGTTAATTTGATAGCTGACACAAATCTTTTAACAATTTTGAACCTCACCTTCTCTGTAAAATGAGGATGGCATAACTATAGTTTTACCTATGTGAAGGATCAAATGTAAACACTTTGCAAATAATAAGGGCCGAAAAATGTCAGTCCTCAGGGTCCTCAAAGTTATTTGGCTAATGCCAAGGAAAATGTTTTATGCAAAAGCACATTAGAAGAAGATTCTGAGATTGTCCAGAAGCTTCTTTTTGGAGATGACATGTAGTTTTTATTCGACCCTGAGACCTACTGATAATGCTAGCTTTATTTTTTAAAATTAAACAGGATTTAATGACACTTTTTCCTTATATTTGTTATTAACTAAAAAACTTAATGGTTAGTTCTAGTACTTTTGTGTTCTTTTTCACTTGGTCATCCAACTGTCATCTTTTATTCTAGGAGTGTTTTTAAAGTAATGTGGAGTATTTAATTAGCAACATGATTAAAATGCATGAGGCCCACTTTAAATCAGTGAGACAGTTTTGTTAAATTTAATGCATTTTCATTACAATTGTTGTGATGGTCAGAATCATCAAAAAATCAGAATCACTTGATTCAATTGTAAACCCAGTCATTGTTATCAAAGTTAGGTCCCTGTTTTTTAATTTTTTTTTTTTTTAGGGGAATGGGGTTAAGTGGCTTGCCCAAGGCCACACAGCTAGGTAATTGTTATTAAGTGTCTGAGACCGGATTTGAACCCAGATACTCCTGACTCCAAGACCAGTGCTCTGCCTACTGCCTCACCTAACCGCCCCAAGGTCCCTGTTTTTTTAAATGAGTATATATACTAAAAGATTGTGTGATCTCAAGGCTTCTTGTTTCCCAAGGTTAAAAGATCCCCTTCATCTTGGCTAGGAAAAGGATCAGAGATGACTGCTGATATGATTAGCATTCTTTTGTAAAAATAAAAAGATGGTGTTGTAGAAAGAACACAAGACTGGAGTTGAGAATCTATATTAAGACTTTTGCTACTAATTATGGAATCTTGGCCATATTGTCATTCTAAACCTCAAGCTATGTCCTTTGTAGACAATAGGACAATACTATTTAATACTACCTACCAGGTTGTGAGGAAAATGCTGTGTGAACATGAAATCAACAGTTTTATGTGCCTCTCTCAGACAATATTTCTCTTAACCTTTAACCCTAGGGAGTGCTCTGCCTGAGGTGAGATGACTAATTGATAAATGTTTATCTTTGTAAGACAAATTCAGAACCATAAGGGTCATCTTTAATTATAACCTAGAAGCTAGAAGTTAATCAATTTTCTTGGGATTTGGGGGGGTAGGGTTGTTGGTAGGTAGTTTGAAGATTAAAGAAAGGTTCATTTCTTAAGTGCACAAAATTATTGAGGCTTGCACTTGCTGTCCTGGTTTATGTAAAATGACCTTTTCATTTTTTGTTTATTTTTTTAAAAATTTCTTTCTCACAGTACAAATCAGATCGAAGCAAATACAATCAGATGCTCAGAATCTCGTCAAAGAAGTAGACAACCTTTATAACATTGAAATACTTCGGCTTCCTAAGGCTCTCAGAGAGATGAATTGGCTTGAATATTTTGGTAAGATACTTTACCTCTCTTAGCTGTTAACTGAAGTGCAGAGGCATTTTGAGACTCGCATAGTGGCCCAGGTTCTCTGAGCTTAGAGGACTGCTGTTTTTGTTTTTATGATAATTTTACAAGGTTGTCAGAACCTTTGAAAACTGAACAATGTAAAGTAATAGTGATTATATGTGTATATATACCTTCTAATACTTATATATGTGTGTGTGTGTGTGTCTATTTAGAAAGGTCTTCTAAAATCAAGCACTGCTATTAGCAACATTTTGAAATAATTGCTGGTTAATGAGAAATCACATCTTGCAGAGAGGTCTACAGACCATTGAGCCTGGACTTCTCCACTTTAAAACCCACTAGACTTTATTTATTGACTAGTTTTAGTCTTCCAATTTTTTCTAGATACTTAAAAAACTTTATAAGGAACAAAAACATCAAGTAACATTTTCCAAAGATGCTTCTGTTGCTGAATTAATGATTATCCATGTATGTTAACTTGCTAAAAAGAATTTTTTTTTTTGGTAGCCCTAGGAGGAAACAAACAAGCCCTGGAAGAGGCAGCAACAGTAAGTGATTTGTCTCATTTCATTTTTGTGGGAAATTTCTCTCTATCAAATTCAGTAATATTTGATACAGTATTCTGCCCAAGGCAGTGCTCTTGAGAAGAGGACATTATACAGGTGGAACTGGCATATCTAGGCTCTTCAGGGATTCTACCATTCTGGTAGACTTTATTTGTTTTATTAATTGTTAATTAATTGATTATTGTCTACTTCACTGTCAGTTCATAACAACTATTCTCTGTGAACCCTCCCATGTGACAACAGAAAACTAGTCTGTATTTTGACAGCATGTTCAACATTCTGTATCTATATCTCTCTGCTGAAAGAATTCATTTCATCATTGGTGCACTGGATCCAAGATCAATTACTACACTTAATCTGAAGTTTGATGTCTTTTATTATTGTTTTTGTATTTTATTGTAGTCGTGTATATTATCCATTTAGTTCTGCTTACTTCACACAGCATCAGTTGGTAAAAAGTCTTCCCATGGGGGGGGGATTTCTCACGTGATAATTTTCTTTTATATTTAAATGCCACAATTGAGGCTGGTTTTGGTGATATCTTGGCTGTGATATCAAATCTGAGACTGATGAGTTGCTTATTTCTGAAGGTATTAGTTGCTAAGGGCAGGCAGGTGTCTGTACTGATTGCAGCACCAATATGTTGGACCCCCTGGAGCAGAGGACCACCAGGTTACCTTAAGGATAAACTGGTCCAGCTTGGAAACAACAGGTTACCTGGTGCTCAGGTGGTGAGCTTGGTTTCAAATAGTACAAAGACTTATGACTTAGTTATAAAGGGACAAATAAGCTTTAGCACACAGGTATATGTAGGCATTATCCCTAATGATAATTCTTTCTCAAAGAAGACCACAACATCCAGGGAGGTGATGCCCTGAATTGAATGGGGGGAGGGGGGTGCGGCTAACCTCACTTTCTCCTTCAGAGCCATCTGGGTCCAGTGACCAGATATGGATCAGGACAACTGAAGATGGCCTTAGATGTGAGGCAATCAGGGCTAAGTGACTTGCCCAAGGTTACTCATTTAATAAGAGTTAAGTGTCTAAAAATGGATTTGAACTGCTTTCCTCCTGAATCCAGGACCAGTGTTCTATCCATAGCACCACCTAGTTGTGCTGGGCTTTATCCCTAGAGGATAAGCTGCTACCAGGAAAAAAAGTCAGGACTTGTAAAAGTATAGACATTTACCTACAGTGTTGTGGAAAGGGTAGAGATCAAAGCAGGAATAGTGGAAAGGATTGTGTCAGGATGTTCAAGGATAACAAGTATTCATTTCTGGGGAATAGAGAGGCAACAGTTTCTTTGGGGGATATACTTTTTTTTGGACTCTGACCTTATCTCCCCTGTGTAGGATCTTTCTCAGCATTTGTTATATTTAGTTAACACAGGTTACCCAAGTGATTTATCAATTCAGAGACTGGTATAGAGCCAGTTAGGGATATTAAAAAGAACATAATTTCTCAGGAATGGTGTAACATAATTTGTTCTATAACCTACTTTTCATCAGGCATAGCTTAAAGCATATGACTTAATTTGCTATAAAAAGGCACAGGATTTAACTATTTGTTTTCTCCTAGTAGTTCCACAGGATCAAAAGCTTCTGTACTAATCACTCATAGGCCAATGAGTGGCTCCTGCACTTCCAACCTGCTCAAGTTAGAGAAACCCCTGTCCCCGCCCCCCAAACTACAGTTTGTCTGACTATTCATTTCCCAGGCAGTGGGCACCTCTTGTTTTCTAATTGCTGTTGCCACAAGAACTGTTTCTATGATTTTCTGTCTTTCATCTCATTTCATTATATAGTCAGTTCAGAGATTTCTGAAGTCAAGAAGTATGAATAGTTGAGGAATTTTCTCTTAATTCAAGTTGTTTTCTAGAAGTATTAAAATAATGCTATTTCCTACCAGTAGTAAATTAGTGTTCCTGACTAGCATTGACTATTTTTGTTTTGTGGTATTACTGGTTTGATGAGCATGAGGTAAAATCAGGGTTATTTTAAATTTGGGCTTTTTTATATAATAATTGCTATCTTCCATTTCTTCTTTTTTCAAAACTATTCATATCATTTGACCACTTATCTACTGGGGAAGGATTGTTAGTCTTATAAATTCATTTAAATTCTTTCTGCTATTTGGGTATATAACAATTTTTTTTTATGTTTTATTTTTTTTTTACTTTGGAAAGATTTTATTTATTTTGAGTTTTACAAATTTACCCCTATTCTTACTTCCCTCCCTCCACCCCCCCCACAGAAGGTAGTCTGTTAGTTTTTACATTGTTTCCATAGTATGCATTGATCTAAGTTGAATGTGATGAGAGAGAAATCCATATATGATAATTTTATCAGAAGTGATTGATAGTTTTTTTCACAAGCTTCTTAGCTAATTTTTTGTTCCTATAAAAAGTTATATGATCAAAATTGTCCCTTTTTTGTTTGCCACAAAGTTTCCCCAGCTGTAATTGTGAAATCTATCTCCTTCCATTCTCTAGACTTTTTTTTTCAGTCTTTCCAGAAGTTTTGTTGAAAAAGGCATTCTTCCCCTACTAGTTCATGGGTTTATTGAACACTGAGCCACCATATTCATTTTGCTTCAGAGTTGTTGTCTCTTGACAAATTCCTAAGGGATTTAGCTCATCCTGCTTCCTGTTTTCCTTTGTAGTGTCTGGATTTGTTCTACAGTGGGATTAGGTAATCTCAAATCTAGATTTATTTTTAAATTGATTTACCTATTGTACATCTTTATTGCATAGGTCTTGAAATAAAACACATAATTTGTTTTGATTTTTAACCAGTGGACATCACTGATCATAGAATGCTTTAAACTATGGTTCTTTTCTTTAGGTTATTGTAGACTCATAGAATTTTAAAATTGAAAGGGACTTCAGGTCATTTATTCCACCCCATTCCAAAAGCTATGATCCCTTCTCTCTTGTGACATTCCTAACCATGTTTATCTAGCCTTTGCTAAAAGTTTTCCTTGATGGGAACTACATCTAAATGAATTGAAAAGAACTAAGATCCAGGAGGAGAACTGGAGAAAAATAGGAGAGATAACAAATTCTGATAATGCTGGTGTTCAGTACTTCACCATTCGTTTACAAGGTGCTCTGCATGCAGTACCTCTTGTGACCTTCACAGCTTTCCTGGGATATTCACTGTTACTTTCCCATTTTACAGTTTGAGGAGCCTGGAGGCTTTAAATTACATAGAGGAAGAGCCAGATTGTGAATTCCACAATGGGCTTAGGCACAAAAAAACAGAACTTCCTAACCATTACAATATAAAAGGGGTTTGAAAACCAACCCATATGACATCCACATTCTTTCAGTAGCATACTAAAGTGATTTAGACGTGAGCTTTGGAGGAGGTGTGTTGGGAGAAGTGTGAGGTCATTATATAAAAGATGAATCTAAGGAGTAGCAGGAGGCCCATAGGTCTCTTGTTTTTGTGTTTAATATTACTTTAATTGGAGAGCTGGGAAATAGAAGGGCCTGTATTTATCAGAATACCGTAAGCAAACTCTTCTACTATCCTTAATGAGGTGAATGGATTGTAATATATGCCTTGACCTATTGCTTTAAAGACCAGCATATAAATTTTCTTTAGCTTTATGAGTTCATCCTTTTTTTTCTCATTATAAAGAGACTGATGTCCATATACTTTGACCCATAGATCCCATTGCTAGGCATATGTGCCAGATTGATCAAAGATAGGCAGACATTTATTAAGCACCTTGTTCTAAGGGGTAGAGCCAGAATAGCAAAGTTAGATGCAATGCGGTTGAATTCTTGTCCACAACTACTCCAAACAGATTTGTAAAATGCACCATTCTGAATCCTAATGGAGAAATCCAGAAAAAAAGTCACAGTGAATTTTTTTATCTGGCTCTGGTCAGCATAAACAGAGAGCAGATACTGGAGACAGAGTTAGGGGCAGGAGCACAAAGCATACAGCACTCCAGTGTCCAGGGAGAGGCTGTACATTAGAATCAAAAAGAGGTCCCAGACCCATAATGGGCACCACAGTGGAGACAGGTGCCAACTGACAGCTATGTTGACCACTATCCAGTTTTAGATCCAGGATAGATTGAGAAAGGGGAACCTTTGCAGTGTGGAGAGGCCATGGCTTATGTACTGAGAAAGGAAGAATTTCAGAAGTCAGTAGCAGTGCTGTGGTTCAGATTTAGCTTACAGTGGAACAACAAAGTCAAAAAACCCAGACCAAAATGGGAGGGAATTGAAGGGTCTTGTTTCTGCCATCTTCAGCCAGTAGAGCTTTATGGCTAACCTACTAGAGTTTAATCCAGGAGCATTCTACTTTTGCAGCATTCTAAACCTAGGTCAAAAACTTGCAGAGCTCAGAATTAGGGGTAGAGGGGGTAGAGAAAATTAGGTTTGGCCTGGATCAGACCACCTGAGGAGTACTGAAAACTTACAAGTCACCATCATGGTCCTGAGTTCTGGAATAATACCACCCCAAGAATGCAGCAACAGGATACCCAGACCCTTCCTGCAGTGGTAGTGCAGAGAACTGAGCTTTAACATCATTTCCAAAGTCATAAAGTAGGTTGAAAAAATAAGCAAAAGAACCATATGAGCTGTTATACTTGGCACGGACAGTTGGGCTACAAACAAAGAAGTAAATGACTCCAAAATATATCTATAAGTATTGATTCAGGAAAACACTTTGGGGCAAAAACTCAACTAGAATTTCTAGAAGAGATGAAGCAAGAGTTAAAAAAATGTTTTTATTAATGGAATGAGCTCTTGTGGGGGAAAAAATGGAAAAGAAATACCAATCACAGAAGAAATAATTGGAAAGAGAATTGACAGTGTGGCACGAGATACAAAACCTTAGCCAAGCAACAAATTACTTGAAAATTCAAATGGAACAATTAAAAGCCAATGATTTTAAGGAGACATTAGGAAATAATACATCAAAGTCAAAAAGGCAGAAAATATAATGTATTTCAACAAAATCAACTGTCACTAAAAAATGGGAGGGGGCAGGGGGAAATTAAGAATCATTTGACCACTTGAAAGCTATAACCAGAAACAGTCTAGATATCCTAATTCAAGAAATCACAGATTTCTTAGAACCAGAGAGCAAAGTAGAAAAAGAATCCACCAGTCACCTGAAAGTGAAACCCCCAAATGAAAACTCCCAGGTATGTCATAACCAAAAATCCAGAGCTTCCATGTTAAAAAAGAAAATACTATGAGTAACCAGAAAGAAAATTCAAATATCCAAGGATTCAGAGTCAGGGTCACACACAATTTAGCAGCCACTAGTATAAAGGAGCAGAAAACTTGGAATACAATATTTCAGAAGGCAAAGGAAATTATCTTATGATCTTACAGCCAAACAACTTTTCTAGCAAAACTAAAAGTAATATTTCAGGAGGGGGAAATAAACCTTTAATAAAGTAGAGGACTTCTAAACATTCCTGATGAAAAGATTGGAGCTGCAGAGAAACTCAAAAGAAGTGAAGGGAAGCAAAAGAGGTAAACAATAAACAATGTTAAAGGACTAAACGAAAAATTTTCATTCAGTGGGAGAAATGATCCACATGACCCTCAGAACTTTCTCAGCAGAGTTCTAGAGGGAATACAATTAGTCAAGGCTCTGAAATGTGTAATGTCTTAATAATTCTTAAGAATAGAGAAGGGAAAAGTAATATACTACAGGGAGAAATGAAAGGAAAAATAGAACTTACCTCAAATAATGGACAAGTAGATATATAAACAAGAAATAGGGGGAGTAGCCAGCCTGAGTCTCACTCTCTGAATACTTGTGCACACACAGAGTCAAATGCAAAAATCCATTCTTTTCAGTAAGAAAATGGACATTGAAAGTAGGGAAATTTGATGGAGGATAGGGTAAGAGAGGGATCAATCTGAAGCAAAACAAAACTAATGTGCAAAACTACAGCTCTTTTTGAGGTGGCAAAAAAATGGAAATCTGAGGTAGTGTCACTAAATTGGAGGTAGGCAAATAGTTTCTGATCTATCCTGGTGATGGAATACTGTTGTGTTGAAATTTATCAGTGCAGAAACTGCCCAGTATTCTAGAGGACTAGTGATGAAACACTTCCTCATGGTAGAAGATGAAGACAGAGCTCAGAATGAGATAATGGTAGGAGGAGGAATAAGGGCATTTGTGGACTTGTTTCAATTACTTGTTTGTTTTTAACAGGTGTTTTTTTTTAATTTTCTCCATTGGACAGTTGAGTAGTGAGAAGGCAGATCTAGACTGAAAACAATTTTTTTAAAGCACCTAGTATGTACCTGATGCTATGCTAAGGTGCTACAGATATTAATAAAGGCAAGGGGTGGCTAGGTGGAGTAGTGGATAAAGCACTGGCCTTGGAGTCAGGAGTACCTGGGTTCAAATCGGGTCTCAGACACTTAATTACCTAGCTGTGTGGCCTTGGGCAAGCCACTTAACCCCATTTGCCTTGCAAAAACCTAAAAAAAAAAAGGCAAAAGACAGTCCTTAAAATTAGGAACTCATACTTTTAATAGGGTGGGACAACAGGAAACATTATAGAGACAGAATAAATTGTAGATAATCCCAGAGGAAAAAACACTAAGATTAAAGAGGACCAGAAAAGACTTCTCTGAAGAGGTGATATTTTTGCTGAAATCAGGAGGCAGAGGTAAGGAGATAGAGCATTCTAGATTTGGAGGGGAGAGTCATTGAAAAGTCATGGAGTCAGAGGTGGAGTGTCTCGTTCAAGGAACAACCAGGATGCCAGAATCATTGTTCACAGAGTATGTGGAAGAGGTTAAAGTATAAGAAGATGAAAAGTAGGAAAGGGGCTATGTTATAAAGGTTTTAAAAGTCAGAAATTTTTTTAAATTATCTTACATGCAATAGGAAACCACAGGATGGTGGATGGTGAAATAAATATAGAAAAGTCCCATTTATACTAAAATATATCTTATCGATAACAAACAGGAATCAAAGTAGATGCCTTTGGCTGTAAATGATGGAAAATTATTGTACCATGAGAAGCAATATGAGGAAATCACAAAATTTATGTGAATTGATATAAAGTGAAATGAGCAGAAAAATGGAACCCTTTGATTAATTAAAAAGCACTTAAATGTACTAGGCTCTGTGGGTTCAAATCCAAAGAATAAAAAACTCATAAAAACTTCTTTCAATAGGTAAAATGATACATGCAGAATTATGTACAAAAGAAAAAAGACTGCAAAGTAGTTTGGGAAGGGGAGAGCACTAGCACTTCAGAGGGAAAGGAAGGATATTTTTGAGCTGCCTCTGGGAGGAAGGGAGTGAGGAAGTGCATTCCAGGCCTTGGTGTGGTTGTGGCCAGTGCAAAGATCCAGTGACAGGAGATGGAATGTAGTATTGTAGAATAGAGGATTATAAAATGCAGGAAAGGTAATAATGTACAATAAGACCAAAAAACACAATTGGGGCCAGGTTGGTAAGAGTTTTCAAAGCTAAAGAAGAGTTTAATTTTGAAGGAAATAGGCAGCCATCAGAGTTGGGCAGTGGAGTCACATTGTTAGATCTGAGTCTTGAGGCAATGTTCACCTTTGAAAACTGTGGCCAGAATCTAGGCCAGAAGTGATAAGGGTCCAAACTAAGGTGACAGCAGTCTACGAAGAAAGAGAAGTCCTTATCTGAGACAGGTTTTGGAGAAAGAAATAGCAAATTTTGACAACTCGGGATATGTGGAGTCAGGCATAGTTTGAAAAATAGGATCAGTTCACCAAAATTTTAAGATTCTGGCAGATTGGAAGAAGGGTAGTGAGTGCTTTTGTTGAAAATAGGGAAAGTACACCAACTATAACCCCCTACCTGGAGAGAGCAACAAAAAAAAAAAAAATTGGAAACTAAATGCTATATAATAATGACCAAACTTGTCACAGAAGAGAAGTGAGAATGTGCCTTTTTCTCCTTTGAAGAAGTGAGAGAGGGACTATAGGTATGAAATGCTCCCTATAGTGTTGAACTAGGTGTGATGGTGGTTTTTGCTGAATTGCTTTAATTTAAAATTTTTTTTCATAAGTGAGATCCCTCTAGGTGAGAGAGAAAGGATCAATACCATTTAAAGTCTCTATAAGATCTATTTTCTTCTGCTCTTAAGGTAAGAGGATGGAAAAGGCAGAGAAAATCACAACTCTTTCACATGATAGTAGAAAATGATTTAAAGAAAAAGTAGGCTAAAGAAAAGAGATAATCTTAAATTGTAAAGATGGTTGGAACAAGAGGAAAAATAACATTCAACATGTTTAGTTTATAGCTTCTAAAATCTATGCTGCCTTCAACACTTTTTTTATAATCATTTATTCAGAGATGTATTTAGCAAAGTATTCTGGGAAAGCTTGGGTTGCTTAGCAAAGGCAGGACATTTTACCTTGGCTAGATAAAATACTCAGACATATGCCTCATCTGACCTTCATTTTCAAATGAAAGCAAAATCAGGAAGCTGCTTTGTAAATTGTTAAGAGCTTATTAAAATAAGGAAGAAACAATTACCTTCTAATCTAGCAATAAAGCAACAATATAATCTTAAAAACAAAGACCTTTTATTTTTTCCATTAATATCCTCAATATGCAACAGAATATCTTCTACATGCTTCTTAAATTTAGTAGAATTTAAGCTCCTCAAGGACAGGGGCTTTCAATTTTGTTTTTGTATCTCTGGTAGTAGCTCAATGCCTGTTTCAGAGTACCATTGGTGGGTAGGTATGGGTATATGTAAAATTGAGCCATTAGATATCCAACCTACCCCGCAAGGCATCATTAGTCTCTGGTGCTGCAGACCAGTTTTAATTAAAGGCAAGGGTCTTATACAACCCTGCCTGGTGTTACTGAGTGATGCCTATAATGAGGAATAGCAGTCTAGACATCTATTGGTGGTCACATTTCATTTCAAAGGGCAAGGGACAGAGAGGCAAGAAGAGACTCTTAAGAGGAGAATACATTCATCATCTGATGTTTCTCATTTAATTGTATGCATTGATGCCTCTGCTGTTTTCTGGCTATTTTCTTTTAGGCTGACCTGGATATCACAGAGATAAATAAACTGACAGCTGAAGCTATTCAGACTCCCTTGAAAGCTGTCAAAGGTTGGTAATTCTCAATTCCTTGTAATTTAATTGTCTCCATTCTTCTCCTAAAACAGTTCTTTTGCAATCTTTTCTTAATTGATAAAATCTGTTGGCCTTTTTAAGTCCCTTTCCTCATTGGCGTTTCTGCAAATTATCACCCTGCCCTTGGCATTTTCTCCCTTTTTTGTTTCAATTACACTTCTCTCTCCAAGTTCTCCTACCCATATGACCTGCTCTTCAGTCTTTGTGGAATCAATCATGAGTTTTTCTGTCCTTTCCTGTGGGTATTCCCTAGTATTCAATCATGAGCCATCTTTTTTATTTTTTACTGGTGCCCTCTTGGATATCTTATCATCTCCTAAGAATTCACATACTGGGTTTTGGGGGAACAGGGTTGGCAAGTGACGTGTGTGTGTGTGTGCGCGTGTGCGCGCGCGCCTTGTATATATCTTGAACATTGCTTCATCAACTACTTTCTTGCTCTCTATTAGCCTTGATGTAAGGGAAAACTTCCTAACAATTAGAATTGTCCAAATGGAGAATATCAGGAGATGGTGGATTTCCCAAAACTCAATGGGTTTCAGATCAGGGCAGAATGATCACTTGTCAGTTTGCCTTGGCTGAACTACAGAACTACTGAAGTCCCTTCCAATTCTGAGGCTGTGATGCTTCCTTTAATATTCCACTGGCACCTTAAACTCAATGTGTCTTTTGAGACTTACTGTTCAGGCTGTCATAACCTCTTGCCTGGGCAGTGGTAGTAATTAGGTCCTAATTAGCTCCCTGCTTTTAGTCTCTTTCCTCTTCAACCCACCTTCACATAGCTGCCAAAATAATCTTTTAAAAAGGCCAAGAGGCAGCTTGGTGCAACAGAATGATACTGGTTTTTAAAAGAGATAATATATACTTACTAACTGTTAAGAAATTTTTGCTTCTCACCATCTCAAAAAAAAGCCATTTGTTTTTACCTTTGGGCAGCCAGTCAGAGTGGGTTGCCTACTTATACGTTACTTTAATAAAGATAATGGAAACAAAAAAGTTGGATACAGCTCTGCCATTTATTAACTATGTGACATCAGACAAATTCCAAAACTCTGCAGAAGCGGGGGGGGGGGGGGGGGGGGGGTACTTGTACTCCATAGACAACCAAGAAAGTTGCCAATGAAATAACTTTATAATGGGAAAGACCACGAGTTGTCATTATTTAATATACCAAAAAAGTGGCGTGTTGTGTTTCATCATTTTGAGGGACCAATAATTGGTTAAATAAGTTAATTTCTTCTGGTGCCCTTAGATTATTTTAAATGTTCCTTACAGCAAAGAAAGCTGCAACTGTAGCTGAGACAATTAGGGAAGAAGAAGCTGAAAATATTAATCCTCTAACTACAAAGGTAAGTATTGGATTCTTGTCTGTGATGAGAATTATCATTGACTCTCTACCAAGAACTATTGAATGAGGCAAATATGGCACTTGGAAAATAGAGTTCCAGGCACATTCATGGGCAGATGACTCTCTAAGGAAGCCATATTTTTTGATTCGAAACTGCTTAGGGAAGGCAAGGAGAACTGAATTGTGGAATGATCACATCTTAACTTTCCGGAGTCCCATTCACACAAGTCATCTGAGAGATTTGAAAAGGAAAAATCCAGAAGGAAGGAATTCTACAACAATAGCTTCCATTCTTTCAACCTTAGAAAAAGACACAAGGAGCTGATCCTCCCCCTGCTCTGGTGTCCCATTTTTATAATGTCCTGCTTGGGTTTTGAGCCTGCCTGGCAATGTGATCTTAAGCAACTCTCATCCCATGTCTTGGCTTAAGTTTTCCCTATATATAAAATAATGAGTGGGCTAGGCCTCAGCTAGTTGCTGAAAGTCTCTTCTGGTTCTTGACATAGTCTGCATTTCTGTGTGGAAGAGGAATTAGTTTTCTTTTGGATCCAGAGAGAACAATCAGCACTGCTTGAGTGGAATGGGCAATCTGGAAATAGTCCCAGCTTTCAAATAGCGTGACATATGAATTGTGATCCTGAGGTGCTAGGAGTTGATCACTGCATTTCACAGGATGAATCTTTGTATTTGAGCTTAATTGTTTTCCCCAGACTTCTTTTCAGACTTTTTTGTCTTTTCTAGGTCTAATTTTATTCTTGTTTCTCTCAGGCAAAGAAGGGTCCAACGACCAAAAAGAGGACTCAGTCGGTGCGAGCAAATGGCAGGAACAAAAGGCAATGTAGAGGGGGAACTTGTGGGGGTGGGGTTGGAGACCTTAAAGTATTTGCATCTGTTGATTTGGAATGTAGATCTATGGAGAGAAAGTACCCTAAGACTCTTAGGCAGAGACTGTTCTACAGTAAGCAGGGATCTATGGGGGACAATTGTCCCCCAGACAACAAAAAGATTAGACTATTCCTCCTGTGACTTGGACTAGGTAAATTGCAGTCTAGCCACATCTGAAAAAGGCAGAGAAAAGTAAGTAATCACTGGTTTGGCTTTGGACTGGAGTGTGGCACAGATGGGACTGGAAGAACTAAGCTTAACTTCTAAGATCTTAGAAACAAAGGGTTCTTAACCCAGTCAGTGTATGGAGAACTTTCAATAAGTTCAGCAACTTGGATGGGGGAAAAAAAATTATACTTTCCTTTAATTAGTTTCCTTTGTAATGCTATATATTTTATGTTATACATTTAAGAATATTATTTCAAGAAGGGCTCTATTAGCGACCAGAAAATAAGAATACAGATTCAAGCCTAGGGTTAAGCTAGAGAGAGGTCTACCTAGGACTCTGTATACAGCAAGTGGGAAGTATGCAACAAAAGATTATTTTTAAAAATGCATAGGGGCAGCTAGGTGGCGTAGTGGATAAAGCACCGGCCTTGGAGTCAGGAGTACCTGGGTTCAAATCTGGTCTCGGACACTTAATGATTACCTAGCTGTGTGGCCTTGGGCAAGCCACTTAACCCCATTTGGCTTGCAAAAATATAAAAAAAAAAAAAAATGCATAATTGTTAATAACAGTGTCTCTTTACATGGTTATTTATTCTGTGATAAGTCATGTGCATTGCTGCCCAGGGGTGGCTTTTAACTTCTGTTGTAATTTAATTTTCAAATCTTGCCAGGAATACTAATACCTTCTTCACACTCTAGTCTTTAGGATAGAGTAGAGAAAGAGAATTTTAGCAGGCGGTGTTAAAGGCTTTAAATCTGTGTTCATCTAGTTTATTAACATGAGACAATATTATATAATTTATGCCCAGAGGGTTCTCAAACTCTTAACAAAGAATATTGGAAGGCTTAAATCCTGGACTATACTGTATGCTATGCTTAGCTCATTCATAGATTCTAAATGGGGAAGGTGGAAAATAAAATTCTGGAATTATGACTCTCGATTAGAGGATTGTTTTTCCAAAGAGAATATTCTACCATGGAGTGGTTGATGACTGCTGATACAGGAACCTGCTAAGCTGAAGGAGGAGTCAGTTTGGGAGGAGCATGAGCAGGATAATTGAAACTGGTATTTGATTCAAGCAGATTAAGATTCATTCTCATGGCAAAACCTCTTACCAGTGTTAACCTTGATGAATACAGGTCAAACCAGAGCAGCTTGCTCACGCCAGCCCTGGGCAGAGCCGATTTCTCTGGACCAACTCCAGGCATGACACCCAGGTTTGATTCCAGGTAAGTGTCTGAAGACTACTTGAAGTTCAATACTGGTCCAAGTATGAGGTACTAAGTCACTGGGAAGCAGATATTTGTAAAATATATCTAATAGGCTCCAAAACTACTTCAGAGGATGAAGACAACAATAGGCTTAGAGTCAAGAAAACTTGAATTCAAACCTGTCCCCTGACTTGTCCCAGTTGTGTGACCCTAACAGGTCTTTTTGATGACTGCCTTAATTTACACATCTGTAAAATATGGATAATAAAGCACCTACCTTCCAGGGTTGTTGTGAGGAGCATTTGTAGAATAAGACAATCTGGCACAGAGCAGGTGCTTAAGAAATGCTATCCATTAAGTATTGTTAGTATTACTCTCCTAAGAACAGTTGGTGTTATTATCAATGGCATACAGGGATGAGCTATTATACGCTCTAGGCATAAGTTAGAATGAGTAATTCCTCCAACATCAGCAAGGAAGCCTATGTATAAGTCCCTTTTGGTCTGTACTGATTTCAACCCAGAGGTTTGAAAGAAATGAATGACAACATCTTAATGTTTCACATTTTCTTGTGTATTAATCTCCAACATCTTGAGAGAATGTTAAATTCCAGAGATCTTGTGATAATGTGTATACCCCAATCATCTCTCATCTGACATTTGAGCAACTTATGGGATCATTTGGCTGCTGTTCTAAATGAAATGACCACAGTCTATTTCTGGTGATTTTTTTTTTTTCAATTTCTTTTTAGCAGGTTTCATGGGGCTGAAAATTACATAGAGGAGAATTTTTTTTTCTAGTTGCATATAGAGCAATTACAGCCTTTTTCTCAGGCAAGTTGAGTTTTAGTCATATTCTGCTCAGAATTTTTCTAAATTTAAACTTCACCCTATCAGAAGTGAGTGATTTGAGAGAAAAAAGTTAGTGATTTGAGAACTGCAACTTAAGCTAGGATTGGGGTAGAAGTGCTCTTAACTCTGGCTTTAATTCATTGTAGTGGGTAGATTTCACAAACACTTTACTCGTTTTTAGGATCTTTAAGACCCCAGGCCTACGGACCCCTGCAGCCAGAGAGCGGATATACAACATCTCTGTGAACGGCAGCCCCCTGGCTGACAGCAACGAGGTCTTCCTCACTGTTCCAGTGGGTGGAGGAGAGGTAAAAGAGCTGAGTCTTGTGAGAGGGAGTTGGGGGCCATTCTGGATCTTCTGGGACCATTGTATCCACCCCCAGAGACAGCTCTCCTGTAGAGGCCCTGATCTCTGTTTTCAGTGGCAACTGCTGCTGCCTAGTTTTTTTTCCCAGTCTAGGGAGACATTTCATGCTGGCTTCTAAGGGCACAATTTCTCCAGAAAACTACCCACCTCTGTTCATTTACATGCTTAAGATACATAGGTCACAACCATAGGTATTATCTGCCTGAAAGGGGGAGCTTTACATTATGGTTGATAAATCTAAAGCCTGAATCCGAGGGAGCAGCTCAGCCTTCCCTGGCTGCAGTCATGAATTGGAGGATCAGCACTGATGACAAGGTTTGTCCTCCTCTGATATTCTGAGATCCCACAAGGTCTTTTCTCAGTGGCCAAGTTCACCCTGAAGCAGACAGGCCATCATGGGACAGCCACTTGGGCCGGGCTCTCTTCTCCCCATAGACACCCTGCCCAGTCTTGTCAGCAGACAGGCTTCCACACTGGCCTGGAGGCTGGACTGGAGATCTCTTCTGCTCCTGGGCTCAGAAGCACACAGCTACTATTTCATGCTTAAAACACAGATTGGGCCCATTAAGAAGATTGCTCCTCTCTCTCTCTCCTGGGTTTTTGATTGGAGCTGGATAATGGGCAACAGAGCTGCCAAATGGCATCCATTCCTGCATCCAAGGCTAGTTCAGGAGTCCCCAGGATCTATATTCTTGGTGCTGTCTCTGCCCTTTTTTAGGTCCCTGGACACTGGAATTCTTCCCTCACTTTCCAGGTCAGACCCCATCCCAAGTCTCCAGGCCTGTCTGTTTTCCCCAAGCCACCCTAGGCTGATAAAAGACTCAACTGCCTTTTCCAGTCAGAATTCAACCTGGTGTGTCTAGTAAATCTTTGTGCAGATTATTTAGTGAGGAGCTTGGCTGTGCCACTGCATCTCACCCCACCCCCAAGAAAATGTTCTTACATTCTAATGAGGAAGACACATAAAGGCATGTCTACATATATAGAAGATATGTGAAGAGAGTAAACTCAGCATAGTTAAATACCAGATTTAGGGAAAAGAAGACATTAAGAGTTGGGGATGGGGGGGGCAGCTAGGTGGCACAGTGGATAAAGCACCGGCCCTGGAATCAGGAGTACCTGAGTTCAAATCCGGCCTCAGACACTTAATAATTACCTAGCTGTGTGGTCTTGGGCAAGCCACTTAACCCCATCTGCCTTGCAAAAAAAAAAAAACCTTAAAAAAAAGTTAAGGATGAAGAAAAGCTTCATGTAGAAAAGGTGCAGGAGCACAAGGTGTTCAGTGCATGGTCTAGGGGTTATCTGGTGTTCTGGATGTAAACTCAAATTTAACAATACCCTTTCCTTTGTACAGAGCATGCGCTTATTGGCCAGTGATTTACAAAAGATGGATCTTGCACATCTGGATCCAGAGGCCTTGGGAAATATTAAGAAATTATCTGTAAGTTCTCTTAACTCCATTTCATTAAAGTTCCATTTCATTTCATTCATTTAGTGGTCATTTTGGACATTGAGGAAAATTACTTTCACCAAATGTTTTCCCCTTCATTGTCCCAATAGCCCCAAGCCTGGGGAAGCCTTCAGAGACTAGTGAAGGATCCTGCTCTTGGGTCAGGGTGGGAGATCCACGGGATCTAGGAAGTGATAAGATACCTGGAATGCTCAGCCAGGATGGGATATACCACAGGTGACAGGACCCTGGTGAGACTGATGGGGTTTTTAAAGGCTTGGCAAAGCATTATCCATGTACCTAGCATCTTTTCTACTACTGTTGGGGAATATATCTGCTAGAAGGTCTAGAAAGATTTGCCTCATGAGAGCTATGAGGATTTGTGGCCATGAAACCTCTATTACCTAAATATAAATACAATGCCTATCTTCTCCAGATAATTCATGTTTCACTTCCTTTTAGAATCGACTTGCTCAGATTTGTAGCAGCTTGCGGACCCAAAAATGAAGCAACTGAAAGTCTTCAAGAAGCTCAAACCAGTCCAGATGGGACTTGATATGTGCAACTTTGCCAACTCCAAAGGATTTCTTCAGGCTCATTATTTATTTGGGTCTAAAGTTTTTATAATAGGGGTTGACTGGCCTTTTGACTGGTGGGATAGTAGAGATCATGGACATACACATGCCTTCTCATCCTTTCACCAAAACTCTCAGGACTCAAGAGTTGAGGAAGACTGTTGACTGCTATGACTACATCCTCTCTCCACCCACCAAGTCATCTGGTCAACCTCCAGCACTTCCCCACAGTAGGGATCTATAAAGCCATGCTGCCACTACTCCTAGCTAAGTCCAGGGATCTGAAAGGCTTTTTCTTGTTCTCCCCCTCCCTTGGACATTACCCATGTACCCCACACTGGGGCTGAGCAGCTAACTCTTAGAGTAGAAGCAAATATGGCTAAGATGGTGATGGCACTCAACCTCTAGGGAACCAACCCTCCAGCTTGCCTCAAACTGGTTCCACTATTTTATTCATTTTTAAGACTGCAATCCTTTCTGTTATAAAGAGCTTTGGGGACCAAGGGCAATGTGCCACAAGAACAGGACTTTGGCTGCAAGAGACAGGAAATTGCAGCAGCTGTAGTATCTTCCTAACAACCACAGCAGCAGTAGCCCTTGCATCTCTCCTCTCCTTTTTTCTTCTGACCAAATGTGTTAGGAATTCTTTGTACTGGTCCTCAATAAATAGGTTTTTAATAGTCACAATCCTTTCTGTCTGAGAGTAATACATTCTGAAGTGAGCTTGGGGATTGTTTGTTGGCTGAGCCTAAGTCGAAACCATATGGTAAAATGTTTTCCAGTTTGTATGGTGTTGCTTGACATAACATATGGACCCACCCAGTGTTGTCTGGTGTTCATCAAATATTAAAGTAGCTGGAGGAAGGCCTTAGGCTTTTTTTGAGGCAATGAAAAATATTCATGGGGGCCACTGACAGGTGTCCAGGATGGCTAGATGGAGATACATTGTGGTCTGCCTCCATCATGGAAGCCTGAGAGAATTGAGAGGCCCTGTTATAAGCTGGCACTTCCATCTCATCAAACTGGTGCATCTACAAGTGTAAGTGCTTGGTCAAATCAAGGGAAATGCCCTTCTTCATTGAGGGGCAGACAGGGTAGGTTTCTGGAGGTACTCTGGCACCCTCTCAAACTGACATTCAACTAAAGAAGATAAATGAGACCTTTACAGGAAACTGGAAACAAAAAGGAGTCCAGTATAATGTGTAACTGGAAGGATGGGATAAAAGAGAATCCCCAGAAGTGACAAAATGCAGAAATACAGTTGCTGCAAGATAACAGGAATTGTTCAAATATACAGGTGAAGAGGAAAGAAAGTCTCTTCAAGTGCCTAGTATGATCTAGGTACTGCAAGAAAGGAGAACCAAGAGAAAAACCATACAATTTAGAACTGCAGTGCTGGAAGAGTAGTAGGGCAGAACTCGGCTGAAAGACAACCACTCATCTTGTTCCAAGTGCAGAATGGTTTATGTGGGCAAATGAAAAATAACTAGAGGGCTTTTTTAAAGCAAACATTTAATATCAGTTCTTACATATATGTTATACTTCTAGAAAGGAGCAATTCTTTCAGAGAAGTACCCAGGCTACCACCCACTGCTGATGGGTGACAGGGATGTGCCAGGTAGGCTCACCCTGAAGGAGACAGTCTAGGGCAAAGAGCCCCAGGACTACTAGTGCTCCATGGATGATGATGATAATAAGGGAGGGGGGGTGGCTAGGTGGCACAGTGGATAAAGCACCGGCCCTGGAGTCAGGAGTACCTGGGTTCAAATCTGGTCTCAGACACTTAATAATTACCTAGCTGTGTGGCCTTGGGCAAGCCACTTAACCCCATTGCCTTGCAACCCCCCCCCAAAAAAAATAATAAGGGCCCCTGCAGCAACGGAGAAAGGGTGCCTCTCAAGACAGCTAGTGAAGAACTCAAAAAGTTTCTCATCATCAAAGATCTTGACAGGCTAAATGTTTCAATAGCTAGAAGCAGCTGGTGGCTTAGTGGATAGGGCACCAGGCCTGATGTCAGACGAGTTCAAATCCAACCTCGTACACTGGCCCCGGGCAAGTGTTTTAATCTTTTTTGCCTCCTGTTTTCTCAACAATAATAAAAGGAGAATGCCAATGTCACTTCCCAGGATTGTGAGGCTCAAATGGTTGAATATTTGTAAAGCACTGACATAAATGGATACTATATAAATATTTAGTTCCTCTTAACATCAGAAATTTTTATCAATAGAAATAACGTGAAAGAAGATACATCACCAGAGGCATTGCCACTACACCCAAAGGTCTGTGAGCCTTTACGTGACTTAGAGACCAAACCACCTCTGCGCCTATTAGATGGTGAGCTTCCCCAAGGCTTAACGTCATCATCCTTTGCACCAAGTAAGTGCTTTGTATAAGACTTGTAAGATTATTAGCCGTTT
This sequence comes from Macrotis lagotis, assembly GCF_037893015.1. NCBI lineage: Eukaryota > Metazoa > Chordata > Mammalia > Peramelemorphia > Peramelidae > Macrotis > Macrotis lagotis. Next base: position 850,509,630 of record NC_133658.1, read on the forward strand.
CACAGTGGTAGGGGTGGAGGATTTGAGCAACAAAGCAACCGAGATTTTATCACCCAACCAACAAATTGGGCAAGGTGATCAGAGACTCACTGATGTTAAGCAGAGCTGTCCAGCCTCTATCGCGAACTATCCTAACAACCCAACATATCCAGGCCTGTTACCAAGTCTTGTCCTTTATAGTGTTATAGCATCTCTTACACATTTCCCAACCCCCTGGCAGAGGTCCTCATCCTCTCACCCCGGATTATTGATAGGACGACCTGCCTCATCTACTCTTAAGTCATCTTCCACCCATCTGCTAGAGTAATCTGAAGTTCAGCTCTGTCTTTCCCTACTCAGGCTTACTACTGTTTTACCTCCTAGATAAATAGAAAATCCTCTTGACTATAGCTTTCCAGTCTTTGTACACTTTCCTCCCTTCCAAGTATTCTTCAATCCAGTCTCTGGTGTTTGTTCACACATCTTCCAATTCCATTCTCACTGGCTGTCATTTCCTTCTCTCCTTTCCTTTAATTCTGAAATTACCACCAATTTACAACTTCTTGTTGGTATGCCATTGCTTGGATGTTGTCTCCCCCATTAGAATGTGAGCCTCCCTTGGGGGTAGGGACTCTGTCCCTTTCCATGTATCTCTAGTAATTAGCACAGTGCCTCATACATATTTAATAAATGCTTGTTGCCTGAATTATTTAACTTTAAAGAAAAAACTGTCTTCTAGCCACAGAGTCCTTGTGGTAAATTATATTTATAACCTTTGAGACTGCTTATATTTGTTGGAGAATTACTTTTTTGGGGGGGGTTCCTCTTGTATATGTCCTGATCCTTAGTATTCCTTCATTGCATTTGATATATTCTGTTTATTTTTATATCCAGCCTTGGTTCCTGGTTTGGGATTTTGCACCAGGGTCAGGTCTGTCATGTGTTTACCTGACTTCAAGGCAGCTTCCCTGGCAAGATCTCTTTCCTGATGTTCACAGGTTTCTGCTGCCTTTTAATCTTTGGCTTTATGATGAAGCTGTTATTTCTCTTTAGATCTATTAATCATTAAATACATATATAATAATTTATCAGTCTGGTACCTTTGTTCATTTGTTTCAGTTGTGTTCAACTCTTTGTGACTCCAATTTAGGATTTTCTGGGTAAAGATACTGAAGTTGCTTGCCATTTCATTTTCCAGCTCATTTTACAGATGAAGAAATTGAGCCAAACATGGTTAAGTGGAAGTTACTGGAGTATAACCGAGAGAACATGACCTTGGACATTTCTCTATATTAACCAGAATTCCCTTAGACCAACCATTCTAAAAAACTGGAATTATTCTTTTAAAAAGTGAATAAAATATACTTTTCCTCTGGAGTTCCATTATTAAGGACATACCCCAAGTGGATCAAAAAAAGTTCCCACGTACACCAAGATAAATAGCATTTTTATAGGAGCAAAGAACTAGAAATAGTAAATGCCTATCATTTGTAGCATGGCTAAACAAATTGTGCTTCATTGAATATCACCACATTAAATGAAATAATGGACATGAATTCAAAGATATAAGAGAATCTGTGCCAAATGAAGAGCTAAGATTAAATGTAATGACCAGACTAGGACTCAGACAGTTAAGAGGTGAGGGGCTAACAGTGTGGTATATTAGAAACCCTGTCAGATCTGGTTGATCTATTGTCAGTTTTGCTGATTTTTTTTTTATTCCTTGTTACAAGGGATAGTTCACTGGGTAATAGAAATAGAAGGCCCCCTTATTATTATTGGAGGGTATGTCTTAGATTTCTCAACTGGTTCCATTCCACAAATTTTCTTTGAGTTCTTTTTATCTACATAGATGTAGAAGTAAGGGATAGAAAATTAGACCATGTTCTTTCCTAGGTCCACAGAGACTTAGAACACAAGGCAGAAGGTATTGGGTCCTAATAGGGATGGGAACTGAGCCTGGAGGTGCCTAGTGAGGAAACTCCCTCTACCTCTGCAGGTCAGCACCTCTTCATCCTCAATCTTAGAGGTGTCAAAGTATTTCTGAAAGGGCAGGATACTTGCCTAGGGTTAGAAAACCATTACTTGTCAGAGACAGGATTTGACCCTAGGCAGTGTTGGCTTTATCTCTAGCTGACCCTTAACTCAAAAATCATACCACAAATCCTAGTCCAGAGGTGGCCAAGACTGATTGCTAAACACTAAGCCTATCCTTCAACAGGGTTCTTGACCCATTCCTGAATGGGTCTCACCAGTCATTGCTCCTAATCTCATTTTCCCATCTCGCACATGGTACCTACCTTGAATCTTGGTATATTACAAGCAAGCATTACTAGTTTGCAATCTACTCAGTGTGTTCTGACCAGCTTGTTCTACTTAAGTATAAAAGAACACTGACAAATGGTTAGAGGCAAGGACAATCCAGAGAGATCTGTTAAAGAGATTGCCATACACATCCAGAGAGAATACAGATTCTGAATGCAGAGGAAAGCATACTATGTTCCCTATTTAAAAAAAAAATTAAGGCAATGGAGTTAAGTGACTTGCCCAAGATCACACAACTTGGCAATTATTAAGTGTCTGAGGTCAAATTTGAACTCAGTTCCTCCTGACTCCACTGTGCCACCTAGTTGCCCCCTATGTTCACTTTTTAAAACTTCTTTTATGTTTTTTCTTTCTCGTGTTTTTTTGCCCCTTGGTTCTAATTCTTTCGCAATATGACAAAAATGGAAATATGTTAAAAACAATTATACATGTACAACCTATATCAAATTGCTGCCATGGTGAGGAGAGAGGGAAGAGAGGGTGATAGAAAAATATGGAACTCAAAAGCTTGAAAAAAGATGAATGCTGAAAACTATCTTTGTTGTAATTGAAAAATAAATAAATGAATTAATGAGCAAAGAAAAAAGAAAAATGGACAGAGGTATCTTTCACAGCTAGGGCTAGAATTCTTAACTAAAGAGATAAAGGAAAACAAGATAGATAATTTCAATTATGTGAATTTGAAAACCTTTGGGACAAAAAAATGTCATTAGGATAGGTCAAAACATGATGAATAAAACATCTTTCTATCAAAAACTTTGAATAAGGGGGGTCTAATAGCCAAGCTATCTAAGGAATTAATAAATATATGAACAAGAGGCATTTCCCAGGGGATAAGTAGCCAAAATATATGAACAAAGAGTACTCGGTTTTATATACTATTAACCTCATGGTAGATTGCTCCAAGTTCCTAATAATGAGATGTAAATCAAATTAACAGTTTTTATCTCATACCTAACAAACTGACAATGATAAAAGATGGGCTGGCCAATGTTAAAAGATGGGAGTCATTTTGCAGGGGATGTGGAAAGAGGGAAGTTCTGAATTGGTTCAACCAATCAAGTAAGCAGTTTGGAATTATATATATATTTTTAAAGTAAATAAAATTTCCATCCTCTGACCCAGAAATCCCATTGTTAACCATATATTCCCAAGGAGTCAAAAGAAAAGTCCCATATTCACAGAAGCAAGTTTAGGGATAGAGGAGGAAGAAAAGAACTGGAAACAAAATAAATGTCCATTAAAGGAAGACTAATGAACCAAATTGGTTGGTTGGTTGGTTAGTTTTTGGCCTTCATTATCAAAGAAGACCAAAACGATATTATGCTTGAGAGAAATTACAGTGTGTCTGACTGTAGTTGATTAACTCAATACAAGCTCGGAATGCTCTACCACAGATTGGGCACAAATAGTCCATGTAAACACCTAAGATAGGTACTCTAAACTTATGATTATAACATTTCCTTTGAGCTGTTTCAATTCTGCCTTCCTCATAGAGCACAACACCCTCACGCCATGCTGGATGGTCCTGTGCCAGAGTCTCCCATGCTGCACAATCATTTCTAAAGTTCTTCAGTGAGACTGGTGTGTCTCAGTATTGCTTTTTCTGACCCACTTGTGAGTGCTTGCCTTGTGTGAGTTTTCCATAAAATAGGGTTTTTTTTGTCAAGCATCCATCTGGCATTCTAACAACATGTCCAACCCATTGTAGTTTCACTCTCTGTGGTAATGTTGGCATACTAGGTAGTTTACCTTGAGAAAGGACCTCGGTGTCTGGGATTTTCTCCTGCCAAGTGATCTTCAGAATCTTCCTAAGACAATTTAAATGGAAGCAATTCAGTTTCCTGACATGGTGCTGATGGACGGTCCAGGTTTCACAGGCATTTAGCAATGAGGTCAGCACAACAACCCTACAGACCTTCAGTTTGGTAGTTAGTCTAATACTTCTCTCTCACACTTTCTTCCAGAGTCTCCCAAATACTGGCAATGCATGTGTCAACCTCCTTGTCAATGTGTACCTCCTTGGAAAGGACACTAAGGTAAGTGAACTTGTCCATAGTACTCAAAACTCTATTTGCTGTAATCGATGGTTCCACATATGGATGGTGTGGTGCTGGCTGATGGAGCACCTGTGTTTTCTTAGTGTTAATTGTTAGACCAACATTAGCAAAAGCAGCAATTGATCCATACTTTGTCTCATCTCAGTTTCAGAGGCTGCATTGAGCACACAATCACCTACAAACAAAAGATCATGCACCAACACTCCCTCCACTTTGGTCTCATAGCCTTTTCAAGTTGAAGATTTTACCATCAGTGCTATTCTTGAGGCCATGTTCATCCTCAGTGAAAGTGTTTGATAACATGGCTGAAAACATCATGCTAAAAAGCCTCAGAGCAAGGACACATACTTGTTTCACTCCACTAGTGAATGGGAAACTCAAGAGCATCGTCTACTATGCAGAGCCTGGGCATGCATGCCATCGTGAGATTGAAGTACTATACTGATGAACTTCTCCAAGGCAACCAAACTTAGACATAATTTTCCATACCCTCACAACTGATGGTATCAAAGGCCTTGGTCAGATCTACAAATGTTGTATACAAACCTCTATTCTTTTCCTGGCATTTTTTCCTGGAGTTGTTGGTCAACAAACACCATATCAACTATTTCGCTACCCTATCTGAAGCCATACTGGCTCTCAGGGAGGTGACCATCTTCCAGGTGAAGGATCAGCCTATTGAGAAGTACTCTGGCAAGAATCCTACCAGCAATGACTAAAAGAAAGATACCCCTGTAATTTGTCACAGGACAATCCATTCCCTTTACCTTTATAGAGATAGACAATGTAAGCATCCTTGAATTCTTGGGGGATAACCTCTTCATGCTATATAACCTGGAAAATTTCAGCCAGTTTTTGGATGAGCAATGGACCCTCCACCTTGGAGATCTCAGCTGGAAAAATACTTTGCCACTTGAAAGGAGTCTAATGGAATTCAAAGCCTCTTCTTCAGTTGAAACTTCAGTTAGGGACTGATTGACTTCAACTTGGGGTAAATGGTCAATGACTTCTGCATAGATTGATGATGGTCTGTTAAGAACACTATGGAATAGGGGCGGCTAGGTGGCATAGTGGATAAAGCACCCTGGAGTCAGGAGTACCTGGGTTCAAATCCGGTCTCAGACACTTAATAATTACCTAGCTGTGTGTCCTTGGGCAAGCCACTTAACCCCGTTTGCCTTGCAAAAACCTAAAAAAAATAAAAAGAATACTATAGGGCGGCTAGGTGGCGTAGTGGATAAAGCACCGGCCTTGGAGTCAGGAGTACCTGGGTTCAAATCTAGTCTCAGACACTTAATAATTACCTAGCTGTGTGGCCTTGGGCAAGCCACTTAACCCCATTTGCCTTGCAAAAAAAAAAGAACACTATGGAAGTGTTAGCCCATCTCTCTAGGGTCATGTCCCTATCATTAATCAATGTGGATCCATCAGTAATGAGTAACTGAGATGAACCATATGTCTCATAAATAGCCTTCAGGGCATCTTTATAAAAGCATTTTGGTTTGTTACTGTCTGCAGAAAATTGAATTTCATCTTCCTTCTTACTGAGCCAAGAGTTCTACATCTCCCTAGGCTTCACTTGTACTATATTTTTTGATGGAATTAAATGCTGCCTTCTTAGAAATTGATGAACTATGCTGCTGGTAAACCCTATGGAATTTGTGTTTTTCATTTAGCATTTTCTGTATTTCTCCATCATTTTCAACAAACCAGAAATGCAGTTCTGTATACCAGATCACTGAAAGCTGCCCACTTTTTTTCTGCTCCACTGTTGCCAAAGTGTGTTGCCTCAGTTTTCCCTCCAAATAAGTAACAAACTGTTCTCATTCAGAGCGATACTCTAATCTCTTGACAGTAATTCTTTTAGTTTTTCATTTTGCCATGGAGCTGTTTCTTTGGTTTAATGTGAATATTCAGCTTGGGGAAGATGAGTCTGTGATCAGTCCAGCACTCTGCACCACACATTGGCTTTTTCACTCTTAATTCTTGTCTGTCTTTTCTCCTTACAATAACATGGTCTAATAGATGCCAATGTTTGCTACCAGGATACATAAGGACGTTTTATTACCTTTAAATAAACAGAAGACAGTGTCTATGATGAGGTCATGAGATGAGCAAGTCTTCAAAGGTAGATAGCCATTGCTATTGTTGTTTCCAACTCCATTCCTCCCAAGGACTCCCTATCATGTCTGGTAGTCTGAACCTACTCTTGCATTGAAGTCACCCAGAATTATAAGCTTGTCCTCTTTGATGATAAGGGTCTCCAGGTCTTCATAAAATTGTTCTTTAATTTCATCAGTGTTCATCATGGTGTGAGCATAGGTACTGATGATGATGACATGGTATTTTCCTGGAAGTGGCAATCTCATTGTCATGAGCCTGTCTACTCCTTTTGGTAGGTATTCAAAAATGTTGACTAGATTAGTTTTTTTCTTATAGGTTTTTTTTTACAAGGTAATGGGGTTAAGTGGCTTGCCCAAGGCCACACAGCTAGGTAATTATTAAGTGTCTGAGGTTGGATTTGAACCCAGGTACTCCTGACTCCAAGGCTGGTGCTTTATCCACTGCGCCACCTAGCTGCCCCAGATTGGTTTTGATTGCAAAACTACCCCAGCTTCAACTGCATTGTGAGATCGCCATCTGCCGCAGTAATCAGGCAAGAGTTGGGTAAGCAGACAACTTTTAGGGCACCTTTTCTAGCCCCTTCCTCAAAACAGAAGGTGAGCATTGTGATCCTTAAAAGGGCTGCTCAGTCACCTAGGGGGCTGCTGAATCTCATTACTGCTTTCAGTGCAGAAGCAACCCTATGGCCTGGGCCATCTGTGTACAGAGTTGTGACTCCAGCTCCCATTGTATTTGCACTTGCTGCTTTGTCACTTACCTGTTGCCACAGGACTTTGTTGCATAGGTTAATTGGATTAAGTAAGGTGTAGCTGCACAAAGTCATCAGCCTCATTCTCTCTTTTTTTTTAGGGTTTTTTTTGCAAGGCAGATGGGGTTAAGTGGCTTGCCCAAGGACACATAGCTAGGTAATTATTAAGTGTCTGAGGCCAGATTTGAACCCAGGTACTCCTGACTCCAAGGCCGGTACTTTATCCACTGCACCACCTAGCTGCCCTAGCCCCATTCTTTCTTCCAAAGTCATCATGAACCAGCATAGCAAGACAGAATCAAGACAACCAGTAATGGCTTTAGATGTGGTGGATGATCTTGATGTCTTCAATGTCTACCCAAGCTCTAAGTACTTCACAGCACCTGTTCCAGTTGGGTTCATGGCCATTGGAACGAAGTGTTCTCCTCTGCCCATTCCACCGGTGGAAGACTTCACATACTTGGGGTAGACACCCCCACTACTCACTGAGACTCCCTCAGTTATCTTCAACCTGGTTTAGCCCACCTTTTGAAACAATTTGCCAGGGGGTAGCCTCTGTGTGTGTTACAGCTTCTTGAAGCCAAAGGTGGCTCAAGTAGACATCAAAGGTCCACTTGACACCAAGGTACTCAACTTCCTTGAACACAAGTTACATCCCTCTCTGACCAATTAAAGTGGCAATTTCACTGAAATACTTTTTTTCTCTTTCTAGATCTGTTATATGATCTAGTTTGTTATAGTAATGTAAAAGCCTCCCAACAAATTGGTCTCTTTGATACCAACATTAGCCTCCCCTGTCCATGTTGAGAGATCCAGGCTCCTAGTATAACCCTTCTCAGGAACCTTCAGTATCAATGAAAAAGAACCCCAAGTTTTTAGTTTGGTATTGAGGACCTTTGATGAAACAGCTCCAAAAAACTGTGCACATTGTGTCTGGTGCATCCACAGGAGCTCCTATCTGCTTTGGTGCCAGCTGCTCAGCAGCTGGCACTCTAAGACTGGCAGGCTAAGTCCATAGCTCAAACCCAAAGGCAGAATTATAGATGTTTGTCTGACTCCAAAAGTCTACCATAATGTAAGGTGAAGGACTTAAAACAGCTCTGATGTTATTGTTCATTTATTTACACTAGAATGCGCAATCAAGGCTTAACCTATGAAAACCCTGGACACCATTTCTATCAGAGCAAACTTCCAACATTTGGTGTTGAGTTTCTGGTGCATTTTAAAAAGGAGTTAGAAAGTGATTAGTATACTAAAGAGACATTTATGGAATGGATTGGGTGAAAGAACCGTGGAATGCTTGGCTGAGAGAAGCCTGGAGGGGTATGGGAATTATATAAAGTATTGGTTTGAGGAAAAGAAATGAGAAGCTGGGAAGGCAGATTTCAGTTCAGTTTAAAGACAAACTTGCTAGCAATAAGCATTATCTGGGGCTGAACTGGGCTACCTTATTTAGGAGTGAGAGTTCTTTCTGAAGGTGCTTAAAGAGGTGGAATGATTCCTTATTTTGCATGAATTCCCTGAATTATAGTGCAACTCTTAATGAAAAACACACTAACTCTTCCATAACTACAAAAACAGCTGTTGTATATAAGAAAAGGGAAATGGATTTTCCAATCAGGAGATCTGGATTTAAATTCCATTTCTCCTGCTTATTAGCTGTATTACTTTAAGCAGGGGTAGAGAAACTTTTTTTCTGCCAAGGATCATTTGGATATGTATAACATTTTATTTTTATTAATTCTCCCCTTAAAAACTCCTAGATTTGTTGAATTTGGGGTCTGCGGTTGCCTTGGCAGCACCAGAGCCATTTGGCCCACTGACTGGATGTTCCCTGCCCCTGCCTTAGAAAGTCATCTAACCTTTCTGGGTCTCTTTCATCATGATTATAAAATTTAATAAATTTCTTCAGCTATCAGCATACCTAATATGCTGGTCCCTAGCAGCCTCTCACAAAAGGGATCCTTACCCAGAGCCAGACCCTCCTCTGGAGGTTCAGGCCTAGGGACCTATGTGATTGGTAGGAGGATGGGGACAGGTCATTGAGAAGACTGTTGATTTCCCAGGGAACAGCATCCCTTTTAATTTAACTGCCATCCACAAGCAGAAATCTTTAAATAACCTTTTGATTCATCATTGTGTTGTAGAAAGAGTCACGGAACTTGAACCCAGGATACTTGCTATTTACTTATGAAGTCATTTCAGACTCTCCATCTGAAATTTAGGGTTTTGTAGGCAAAGCTACTGGAGTTGTTTGCCATTTTCTTCTTCAGTTCACTTAACATATGAGGAAACTGAGGCCCACAAGATGAAGTGACCAACCCAGGGTCACACAGCCAGAAAATGTCTGAGGCCAAATTTGAACTCCAAGGTTGCTGAGCTTCAAACCCATGAGTTGATGATGACCACTTGTGTGAGCTTGGGTAAGTCTGTTCCCTTCTCTGGGCCTCAGTCTCCTCATCTGCAAAATGAAGATAATAGTAGCTTGCATGTATAGAGTACTTAATTATTCTCCCTATTTTACAGATGAGGAAACTGAGGCCCAGAGAGATTCATTACCTTGCCAGTAATCACATGGCTAATTGGTATTGAAACTGAGCTTTGAGTCTAAGTTCCTCCTAACCCTAAACTCAAATCCCTTTCCACTAAACCAATTAATAATTAATGCTTTCATTAATCATATTTGTGCTGCCTGCTTATCTCATTGGCTTGTTGCATATTTTAAAGTTTTATCAGGGGAGCTTTTATTATTTTAATATCATTAACTAGTTACAACCCTATTTTCCATTTGGCATGGAGACTTGTTGCCTTCCCCTACTCTTCCCAAATTCTTGTAGCTTTTTTCTTATAAACAAGATCCTTCACTCTGCCAGCTAAGGCCCAGTTTTTTCCATAACATGATTCTCCTAGTAGATTATCCTGTTAATGCTGTGAATCAAGATCTCAAATGAAATTTCAACTACTGGTGACCCCAAAGACAGTGGAAAGATTCATGATGGGTGTGAGCATCTTGTATCATGAGGGTTCATATATAGGAGACGTTAAGGCTAAAAGGTAAGCTGGGTATGGGGACAGAGAGCCCACCCTAGTGTTGGTAATTAATCCCTGCCTCTAAAGTCTATGAGTGCAGTCACTCTGGGCCAAATCACTTTGCCTTCCAGTCTTCAAAGACTACAAGTTTCTGACACATCAGTGGAGGGAGGGTCCCACATTTTTGAAGTCATAGCCCCAAACCAAAAGTAAGCAAAAGGAGCTTGGTGATCAGTAAAGGAAATGGTCCAGCTCTGTAGCAAGAGTGAAGGGTGACTAACAGGACAGTGGTGATGCTATGAGAAGAGAGGGTAATAGGTGGAATTCCTCATCCTCTCAACCCATCTCTCCCGTCACTGTCCTTATGGATCAAAATTCTTGAATGACGCTTCCAGACTCTTTTAAAAATGCAATAATAAAACTCCCAACCCTGCTAGGGTTTTCTTCAATAGTCCAGAGGTTGTGTTCCTCCTTCTGGGCCATCACCATCACCTCCATAGCTGACCACACAGGACTCCCCTTTATTTCACAGTCCAGGTGTCCATATGTCTTTATTATTGCATGTAGCAGACAGGACTCCATAAATACAAAACATCTCCAAAATTAACCAAAGAAATCAAATCACAAAGAAATCCCCCACCCCATCACATCCCACCCTCTCCGCCCCATTGGCTTACACTGTGGTGAAATTAACAACTTTGATAGAAAAATAGATCTGTATAGAATGGGGGGGGTTATCATGTATAACTGGGGGTATCATCACAGAATCTCAGAGCTGGGGAGGGGTCTCCGGGGGACACGAGGTATTTCCTACCACCATTTCTTGTTCAGGAATGTCCTTTACAGCATTCTTCTCTATTTGTATTCCAACCCCCCACCCCCAAGTCCATTCCACCTTGAGACAGCCCTCCCTGAAGCTCCCCCATGCTACTCTCAGTCCTGTTCTCAGGGGATAAGTAGACCCAGCCCAATCCCTGTTCCCTCTGACATCCCTACAGATTTATTAAGACAGGTTCTCAACCCCATCAAGATTTTCTTCTTTTTCCAATTGAAACAACACTAGTTCTTTCAGTCCATCCTTAGATGTCACAAACTATAGTCAGAAGTCAACTACCAAACTGGAACATAGGATCACACTCCCCAGGGAGAAAAATAAGCTTCCTGGGGCACTTATAGCCCCAATCTACACAGAGATATAGCCTCCTCAGAAAAACCAGAGATGTTTAGCCTTGGGGAAATAATGTAACTGGGAGTGTGAGGGTGGGGGACATTTTTTTTCTCTTGGTGTAGACTCTTCTTCCCTGCTCTGGGCTCCAAACTACTGACCCATGGCAATCTATTGGGCTGTTCCTGGTCCAATACAGGTCAATCAAGACTAACTTCCCTTTTTTTTCTTGCTACCTCGGCCTCCACAGACTGCCCACCTCATTCCAGACATTGAATTGCGACTTACCTGTACCTCCCAAACCACCAAACTAGGTAACCAGGGTTACCCTACCTCCTGGCTTGCTCTATATACCCTTCCTTTAAGGTCTGGTTCAACTCCCATCTATAGTCTAAGAGGACTTTCCAGACTTTGCTCCTCTGGGCCACTATATGGTGTGGGGAGAGAACCACTAAAGGGCTTTCTAGGAGGTAGCCTGGTAAAATGGGAAAAGCCCTAAGAGTCAAGAAACCTTGGTTTTAGTCTCTGCTCTCCTACTGACTCAGCAACTTTGAGCAAGCTGCTTTTCCTCTCTGAGACTCACTTTATCTATCCATAAATAGGAAGGTTGGACTAGGTTACCTCAGCTCTCCTCTAGGTCAGACATGCTATTATTTTCTTTCCTATACTTCCTGGAGATTGGAGAAGATGGGTTTTTATGTGCTGAGAACAGAGAAATCAGCTCCAGTACTTGGGGCCAGGTACAGAGGAAAGAAGGCAAAACCCCCCACTAGTTTATAAAGGTTTTAAAAATGAGAACCCTGTTTATTGCCCTCCTCCCCCCAGGTTGGCAGCAGGAACATGGCAGATTGGGGGTAAAGTACTTAGAATCTGGACTTCTCTCTGACTCCAGGGTGAAAAGGAACTGGCAACAACAAAGACTGAAGCTAGACCTGCTGAAGAACTTCCAAGGAGGCAGTGATATCTTTGAACAGGACAAGATTCTCATTGGTCTGGGAGACAGGGGCATAGAGGATGTTGGGAGGCGATGACAGGACCCTGAAGAGATGTTAATTCTGGCAAGATCCCAGAGGGGAACAGATGAACAGAAGACAGACAGAATTGTGTCTCTATAAGCACCTGAGATTGGAGACTCAAAGACCAACCCTCAGGTGAGCTAGCTGGATCCCAAGGTATTAGGCTGCTCATCAGTGCCCACCTGTGTTCCTCTCGTGCTTCCTGTTTAGGCATCAGGGTTAGGAAGGGGAAGGGCACCATGGGAGGACCCCTGTCTGGCCCACGCTCTTAGTAGTTGGTCCACAGAGCAGATGTCCCCTTCCAAAGTTTCAACTACCTACCTCCTCATTCCCATCAGTCCAATCCCAAAGGGGGACAAAATCCCATATGTATGTGTGTGGAAGAAAAAAGTGGATGAATTGGGAGAGAGAAGAATTGAGAATGTGTACTTCCCAGAGCCCCTCATCTTCTCTCACAGGCCTGAGGGTCCCACAAATTTGGGAATACAGATTGATTTATGGAGATCAGAGAACAGAGCAAGTTGAGACTGAGGTGGAGAGAACCATGGCCCCAGCCACCAAACTGGCTCCACTCTTCCAAGCAGGCTCTGTATGTTGGGATCCCCAGGGCTCCAAGCTTAGAGGCTGGTGGCTTGAGGTCAGAAAACAGATTAGAAGCCCGAGGAGACCACCAACCTCCAGGCTGGGTATGGTCTCCAAATCACCTGGAGCCCAGCCAGAGAACAGGGCTGTGGGGAATTGGGCAGGTCAAAATAACCGGTGTCCTTGGACTTCACCAATAGGAAGGAAAGGGAGAATCCAGCTCATACTTGAACCCCTTGACCCTGCAGTTCAATTACTCGTGCTCGGAGCATTCGTATCCCACTCAGGAGGATATCCCGATGTGCTCGAGGGAAGATGCCCAGGCTGAATAAGTCACTGTGGGCAAAAGAGAGTCAGGGCCTGCTCTCGGAGAGGGAAGACATTCTACCATCCCTTCCCTCTCCTCTTTCTGAACTCTCCTCCCTTCCCTGCCCTTCCCATCTTTGGCATCTTCTTTCCCCAGGAGATTCTCCTATCACACTGTCCCTTGGCCCTCTTCCCTCCTTTCCGTGGCTCCTAGGTCAAGCATAGGGGCCCTCCCCAGGAGTACATGTGAGGGAGGGGCTCAGATGCCACCCCTGTAACTCTTGACAGAGCATAGGGTCCTTAAAACAAGTTACTATTGGACTAGGAGCCTCTCAAATGCCAGATTCCCCCAAGACCAGGACCTGGACCTCAGCACCCTTTCTTCTATTTCCCAGGACTCACTCAAGATTCATCATGGCCACAGACTCCAAGCAGTCATAACCAGCAGCAGCAAATCTATCCTTGTATTGATCCAAGTTCAGAGCCTCCAACCACTCATCCACAGAACTAAGGGAAGGGAAAGTGGAGAAAGTACAATCACATAGGGAGTCAGTAGTCCAGGGGACCAGAGGAGACAGTCAGAGGAAACTATGAGAACCATCTGGAACAAATGGGAATCAGGAATATGCTTGGCCTTGATAAAAACAACAGGGTTATACCTGGTCAATACTAGGCGAGCATAGCAGGGAGCATGCTTGGACCAGATGGGGAGAGATAGACAGGTTGTTCCTGGCACCTCTGAGGGTATCAGGACATAGCCAGTGTCAGGGTGTCGGGAATGTGACTGGAAGTAATTGGGACAGGCCTGGTATAGACAAGGGAGATTTGGGGGACATACCTGGGACAGGTGAGAGTCAGGATATCAGGGATATATCTAGGACAGGTGAGGTTGTCTGGGACATATCTGGGGCAGGTGAGGGTGGCACTTGGGGGTGTCTCTGGGTCTTCTGCCATCTTGCACAGGATGCTATGGATCTGGGTGAATCTAGGTCGCTCCCTGGGGTCTTTCCTCCAACAATGGAGCATGAGCTGGTGAAGTGAAGAGGGGCAGCTCCGGGGAGCTGGGAGCCGGAAGCCATCCTCAATGGCCTTGATCACCTGGACCCACATTATTGGATGATGACCAGGGCCAAGAGGACGGAGAACAGAGCCAAAGACGACAAAAAAGAAGAAAATGACTTCAAGTCCTTGTTCCTCCCCAACACAGTATACTCAACCTAAGGAGTTGGCCTTGGGTAGGTACTTGGGGGGGGGGGACCAGAGGGTCTCAAGGCAGAACATCAGAGAGCAAGAGAACCTGTCTAAGCTACTGAGTTTTTACACCCTCCCCCAATTCTGGACCAGTGACCACTCACATCTTGACTGGACATGTCCCAATATGGTCGCTCTCCAAATGCCATCACTTCCCACATGAGGATTCCAAAGCTCCACACATCACTGGAAGAGGTAAACTGGCCCAACTGGACAGTCTCAGGGGCAGCCCATAGAACTGGGCTCCGGCCACTCTGCAGGGCCAGGCAAGGAGACTCAACTGAAGTGTAGGCATTTAGTGCCCCTTCTCCCACCCCCATCCAAGGTTTCTCCATTCCTATATTCCCCTTACCTTTTTTTTCCAGTTTTTGCAAGGCAAGGAGGTTAAGTGACTTGCTCAAGGTCACACAGCTAGTTAATTAGTAAGTATCTAAGGTCAGATTTGAACTCAGGTCCTTCTGACTCCAGGGCCAGTGCTCTATTCACTGTGCCACTTAGTTGCCCTTCCCCTTATCTTTACAAGGTGTCCTCTACTGAACCCTTCCACCCTTCATACAAACCCCTGTCCTCTCCAGTGAGATTCATCATGACTAATACCTGCTCCTCTCCCTCTCTCCCTTCTCTTAGAAACTCATATGTGAAGTCCCTTATGCTGATCCCCAAAGTAAGCTGACCAGAAACACACCAGGGTAGGCCTATGCCTCTCGGTATAATTAGGGAGAGGTTGAATAAGGACAGAAGGACAGAATGACTCACCAAGGTAGTGTAGACAGCTTCAGCCTGATCCTGGGGGCCCTGCCCAAAGCCTGAGATCTTGCAGTCAAGGCTGCTGCTGACCAGTACATGACGGGCAGCCAAACCACGGTGGACATAGCCCATCTCAGATAGGTATCGCATTCCAGATGCTACCCCAGGCAGGAGACCCAGCAGCTGGCTCACAGTTAGCTGCCCATCATACCTCTGGGGAAGAAGGGAAAGGAGGGGATGCAGAGATCATGATCCTCCCAGTAAACCCAGATCGCATTCTCAGACTTGAAATCCCTTTTCTTTGTAGAGCTCTTGGATTCCTTCTTTCCCTTTCTTCCCCTATAGGTCCCTAATTCAAGTCACTGTGTTACCTAGGGGTAACAACCTTCCTGACCTTCACCTTCCCATGAGAGCTCATGGAGTATATAGACCAATAAGGTTAGTGGAAAGAAAACAGGACCAAATTTTCATGATAATATTAATTATGACCATGACCATGGCCTCAAAGATCAACATTTTCATAGACTGTTTAGATTCAAAGACCACCTTTTTATGACAACATTTCAAGGTAGGGAATGTAAGTAATTTTATTTCCGTTTTACAAGTAAGTAAGCTGAGGGCCATAGAGATGAACTGATTTGTCTAGCTTGTCTTGAATCTAATATATCAGGCTTTGGTCCAGGACCTGAGAACCCCAGAACTTTCATCCCCCAAGCCCTGAAATTGTGAAGGGAAGAAAAAGTGCTTACTCTGAGAAAATCATCCAGGGCCCCATTGCCCATGTACTCTGTGACAATCATCATGGTGATCCCTAGAACCAGGCAAATAGGACAGAAGCACAGGTTTAACCACTATGTGTTCACATGAGGTCCCTTGTCCACTACCTCACCCCACCCAAGTTTCTGGTTCAAACCCCGGGTAGGGTAGAGATTAGCAGCCTTGGTATGCCCCTGGGATTTTCCTCTGTCCTGAGCAAGGACAGGAACAAAGAATGTAGAGTTGAGGAGTCTATAAGAAAAGAAAGGGGGGGGGAACCCAGAAACTCTGTAGGTTTCTTCAAGTCTGTAAGACTCAAGGTTTGCCAGGCTGGGATAGGTGTGATATGGGAATGGAAGAGAACCTACCTTGGCCAGGGGACTCAAGATTTTGAATTGGAAAAGGTATTAGAAACCATCAAGTCCAATTCCCTAATTTTACAGATAATGCCCCCAGAGAGGGGAAGGGACTTGCCCAAAGTCACATAGAGAATCAATGGCAAAGTTAGATTCAAATCCAACTTTTTAAAATTTCAAAACACCAGAAGATTTAAAACCAATTTTTCTGTGAATGGAGTGAGGAGGCCAGGCTTACACTAAAAGAAGGGCCTAGGGTTGTGGCTACTGAGTGAAGGAATTGTACCCCCTAAAATTTCTTATTTACAGCCCTATCTGTGGATGAAGTAATAATTAACATTTAATAAAAAGGAAGGGAGCATTTGGAGTCCCTGGAGTAGGAGAGGAATGGGAGGGGAAAGGATTTCTTTTTCAGATGATAGAGATTGGATGTAGGAAGGATGAGTGACATAGGTCAGGAGGTACCCAAGATCAAGAAGAGTGACTTGCCTCGGGTGACGACGCCTTCCAGCCTGACAATATTGGAGTGGTCAAACTGGCCTAGAGCACAGGCTGCTGCCAGGAATCGGAGCTTCTGCTTTTCTGAAGCGCCATCCCGTAGAGTGTGCACTGCCACCAGGAGCTCCCGGTCACCTGGCAGCCTCAGGCAACCACTGCACAGGTCTCCAAACTGACCTGCAGGGGAATCGGGCAGCTTACCAGTCAACCCCATGGAACAGGAGGGGAAGGTGCAGGCTCCTCTCAGATACCCTTCCCCCTTCACTTCATCTTCACTTTCCACTACCCCAACTTCACTGCAGAGCAACTGAGCTCATGACCATGAACATGATCATCAGATAGTTTCCCATTTCTAAAACAAATGAAGACTTACAAAGAAGCATTTCCCTTACACCAGTCCTATGAGGTAATGGCAAAAGGTCATGGGCTAGGTTCATCGATCTAGAGTTGGAGGGTACCTCCATCTAGCTTAACTCCTGGCTAAAACATCCTCATTTTATAGGTGAGAAAACTGAGACTCCAAGCCTGGCCTATAGTCACTTAGCAAGTGTCCAGTATTATTGTGGTCTGAGGGCAGTCATAACTAATCATTTTTGCATCTGGGGTAAGGGGGAAAGCAGGACTGAAGGCATGATGAGATAGAGTGGGACAGGGGTGTCATTTAGAAAATGACTTCTGGGGGAAGGAAGTGCATCTCGGAGAACTGCAAATTTTTTAATCTGCCAAAGGATTGATGGCTGTAGGGGAGATGGATGTGTGCTGTTGGGTGAAGGAACCCTACCTCTAAAGTTATACCTCTATCCTCCAACTAATTCTCAATGATCATCACTAGTAGAGGGAATAATCAAAATTCATTTCTCTGTCTCTATCTCACTGTCGCTGTCTCTATCTCTCCCATCTCCTCTCTGTCTTTGTCTTCACTTCTCTCTTTGGTTCTCCCTATATCCATCTCTCACTGCCTCTGTGTCTCTCTTTCTCTCTCCCATCTCTCTCCTTTTTCATATATTATAGGAACAGAAAGATTACAAGGAGACGTGGGCCAGTATAGTGAAACAGTCTTTGCCTTCAAGGAGTCCTCAAAGAGGAGATAAAATATACACATATATGCATGTATATGCACACATAGATAATATGCACACAAATTATTGTTCATTTTCAGCTGTGTCTGATTCCTCATGATTTCATTTGATTTTCTTGGCAAAGATATTAGTATAGTTTGCTATTTTCTTTTGCAGTTTATTTTACAGATGAGGAAACAGGGTTTAGTAATTTGCTTGAGATCACACAGATTTTAAGTGTCTGAGTCTGGATTTGAACTCAGGGAGAAGAATCTTCTTGACTCTAAGTCTGCATTTTTGACACACAATGAAGAAAAGAAGAATGGGGAAGGGGCTAAAAATCCTCTTCTCTCAGGCACTTTAGGGCACTTATTGAATTATATTGTGTATTATAGTTATATGCACTTGAGTTTTATCCTAATAATAAGCTCACGGAACAGGAAACACGTCTTTGTTAAATGTCATATTTCCCATAAATGATGAACACAGGACATGCATATTGTTGTAGCAAATACATGATATAATGAATGCTAAGTGCTTGTAACTAATAATGTTATGTAAATGTTAGAACCATGTTAAGCATCTGGATTTTAAACCACATTATTATAATTCAATTCAACACAATTCCATTGTGCTCAATTCAATACAAATTTATTAAACACCAAATAAATTTGTTATTAAAAAATAAAACTCAATAATGTATAATTATAATGACTAACTGGGTCCCTAAGAGGAAGTGAAAAAGAATATACCTCCCTCCCTCCCTCCTTTGTATAAGTGGGGAACTATGGATGCAGAAGAAAGCATGCAATCCTAGACTTGTTTGATGTGTTTGACTAGTTTATTACTTCCCCCTCCCACTTTTTATTGTTGTTGGGTGGGAGATTAGGGGAAAGTATATTGAGAAAGAAAAGTGATATACAGACAAAGTATTTTTCAAAAAGAATTATTTGTTGAATTAAATTCACACATAGATAACAGAGAATTACCATTCTGAGAGGGATGGACCAAGCACCAAGAATGATGAGAAGAGGTAGGCAGCCTGGGGTCAGGGACAGATATACCTTCTCTCAGGAAAGGACTAGGTGATCAAGAGTATGGCTTTGTACAGTATCATCCCTGGAGTCAGGAGAACCTGAGTTCAAATCTGAACTCAGACACTTGACACTTAGCTGTATAACCCTGGGCAAATCACTTAACCCTGATTGCCTCACTTTGGTCCTCCAGCTAGCCTGAAGAAGACCTGGTCGCTGTTTCCATGGAAACCAAAAATCAATGTGCCTAGTCAGCTCTACCACCATTTATGTGTGTACACATGAGTGTGTATGTATGTGTGTTTGCTGACAGGCTGGGGCCAGGGGAGTGGGAAGGCACTTACCTGTGCCAATGATGCTGTGGACAGACACATTGGAGCTGTCCAGTTCTTTGGCAAACAAATGCAAGGCCTGCATGGGATCAGCACAGTTTTCCAGGTCAATATATGTCCGCCTCGTTGGGACCTTGACTGGTGTGGGGGACAAAAAACAGATACAAGATAGACACGTGCTCAGGAAGTTGTATCAGGGTACTAGTAGGGATGGGTTGCTATCTCTACTTCCAAGTTTGGGAGGGAATCCACCCCCCTCTCTGCATGTGCACACACATAGGTTTCTTGCCCACTGAGAGTGACCAAAGAGAAGAGGTGGTGCTGGTCAGTAAGGAAGGAGAGGCAGGGGCCCCAGACTCACAGTGGAAGTAGAGCTCCTCATCATTGCCATCTCCAAGGCCTTTTCCATATCCACACTGCCTGGGAAACAGAGTGGGGAACACTAAGGAAGGGCAGCACCTGCCCCCCCAGCAGTGCTCAAGTCCTAGACAGGTCTCATTCCCCCCTCACACACACACACACTCATATACATACACATACATACACAAGAGACACTCTGCCGGTCATCCTGGTCAGAATCACAATTTCAGCAATCCCCATATGTATGCCTATTACTCTGAGACACAGAATATCAAAGTTTAGAGGGATCTTAGAACAAAGGTCTCTAAACTTTGTATTTTATCTCCCCACCAGTTAAAACAACACCAATTGAGCCTGCATTTCTGATTTGTATACTTATTTATTTATAAATTGTAGGTCACAGATTGGGAGCTGGAAGGAACTTTGAAGTTACAGGAATCCAACTCTCATTTAACAGAGCAAAACTGCTACTACTACTACTACTACTACTACTACTACTACTAATAATAATAATAATAATAATAATAATAATAAAAATAATAATATTGCCTGGAATTTATATAGAACTTTAGATTTGCAAAGTGCTTCCCATTTGATCCTCACAACCACCCTGAAAGGTCGAATCTATTGTTATTTTCTCCCTTTCACCAATGAGGAAACTGAGATTAAATGACCAGAGTCACAGTCATTATGTAGCTGAAGCTAGATTTGAACTCATGTCTATCCTGTCTCCAGGTCCAGTGTTCTACCACTGCACCACCTACCTGCCTCTAAAGCATATAGAGGTTAAAGGACTTGCCCAGAATCACATCAATAGAAGACCAAAGAAGGAAGTGAACCCATGTCTTCCTGATTCTAAGTCCAATTCTTTTTCATTGCACCATGCTGCTTCTCAGTATATAATGTACACAAATATTACTTACTAATATTCATATTCATCATAAAACCAAAATATAGATATTTTAAATGATGAGATAAAGATAAAATAATATCTTATTCTGTAAGCTAGAGGAACCATGAGAATTTATTGGGAGGAAGTGATATATCATCAGACTTTTCTTTTTTGCTTCACATCCCATGGAGGATGATGGGAGAGAGGTGCTCTTGAGGAGGGAACCTATTGTGATAGTTTAAGAGAAGTGATAACTTGAGCTAAATTGGTGACCATGGACATAGAGAGAAAGGATATATTCAAGTGATATCATGGAGGCAGAAACAGCAAGATTTTGGCAATTGGTTGACTATGTCAGTGAAACAGGGTGAAGGACTAATGATACCAAGGTTGGGAATCTAGATGACTGGAAAGACTGTGATACCTTCAGCAGAAATAGGGGAAACTTGGAAGAAGGATGGGTTTGGGGAAAAAATATCATGTAGTGAGATCTGAGATCAATACTCAACTATCCATGACTGCTCAACTGTGAAACTCACTGAATTCACTGAAAATGAAAATTTAGGTGTTCAAGCTCTTAATAGGCACTGCCCAGAAGAACAAAACCCACCCTCTTAGTGGTACCTGCTGGGGCCATTAAGTGATCTGGAAGCCAGTGGCATCTGTGCAGCTGCTGCTATGGATAGTCAGATAATGGACAGATTATAACTGTCCTGAACAAGTGATATTTGGCAAGGAAGTGGGTATATTGGGAGCTTTCACAATTGTAGGAAGGGACAATTGAGGGTTCAGGGTAGACATGATTGCTTTAGAGATAAACTCCGCAATTTGGCTGCTGTATGGAGGGTTGGGTGTAATCTCATTGGTTGATCAGATCACTGCTCCCTTAAGAGTTATGTCAAGGGGGCAGCTAGGTGGCACAGTGGAGAAAGCACAGGCCCTGGAATCAGGAGGACTAGAGTTCAAATCCAGCCTCAGACACCTAATACTTACCTAGCTGAGTGACCCTGGGCAAGTCACAACCTCATTGCCTTGCAAAAAACAAAACAAAACAAAACAAAAACAAAAAAAGAGTTATGTCAAGACCTTATATTCTAAGGCCACTTCCTTAGAACATAAAAAGTCACAGATCAGAGACCAAACAACATAAAACATGAAGGCTGCAAAAGATCTTAGAACACAGAGGTGTTAGAGTTGGAGGGGACCTAAGAACAAAGAATGAAAGAACTAGAAGTGACTCAGTAACGGAAAATGTCAGAGTTGGAAGAGACTTTAAAACCTAGAACAATAAATTTAGACTTAAGAATAAAAATGAAAGAACTAGGACATAGAATACAAGATCCAGAGGGACCTTAAAGACAACTTGGTCTATTCCATGGTGCCATAAAAATTAATAAAATGTAAAATATACAAGGGAATGTGGAAAGAATATGGAAAGGGAATATAGAGCCAGAGATTTACAGTTAAAAAGGGATCTTGGGGGCCAATGAACTTAACATTTTATAGACTAAGAGCCACTGAGGCTTCATTTTACAGATGAGGAAACTGAGGCTGAAAGAACTCATTGTCCAGATATCATGGAACTGACATAATCAACATCAGCATGATGATATCAATTGCTGTATAATGGAGGATGAGGACTGAGAAAAGCTCCTGAATTTATCAGTGAGGTAAATGGTGCAACTGTATACTGGAAAGAGCCATGGATATGGAGTCATCAAGCCTCATCCTAATTGGACTCTTCCTACCTTCTCACCAACTACAGTCCTATTGCTCTTTAGCCCTTTGTGGCTAAACTTCTCAAAAAGGCCATCTACAATCGATGCCTCCACTTTCTCTCTTCTCACTAACTTCTTAACCCCTTACAACCCAGTTTTCCACCTCACCATTCTACCAAATCTGTTCTCTCCAAAGTTGCTGATGATCTCTTAGTTGCCAAATTCAATTGCCTTTTCTCAATCTTTTATTCTTTTTCCCCACTTTGACCCTGTTGATCACTTTTTTTCTCCCTGATAACTCTTTTCTCTAAGTTTTTGGAATACTATTTCTCCTGGTTATCCTTCTACCCATATGACCATTCCTCAGCCTCCTTTGCTAGATCCTCATCCATATTTCACCCTTTAATCATAGGTGTCCCTGGAGTTTTGTCTTCTCTTCTCCCTCTAAACTGCTTCACTTGTTGAATTAATTAGATCCCATGAATTTAATTAGAGATCCCATCTCTATGCTGATGATTTTGATTAATTTTTTTTTTAGGTTTTTGCAAAGCAAATGGGGTTAAGTGGCTTGCCCAAGGCCACACAGCTAGGTAATTATTAAGTGTCTGAGGCTGGATTTGAACTCAGGTCTTCCTGACTCCTGGGCCAGTGCTCTATTCACTGCACCACCTAGGCGCCCCCGACTCCATGCTGATGATTTTGAAAGCTACCTCTGCTGATCTCAGTCTCACGTCTCCAACTGTCTTTCAGATATCTCAAACTGGAAATCCAAAAGACATTTAAAATCAATACGTCCAAAACCATACCCATTATCTTTCAACTTCCTTCACTTCTACCTTTTCTATAACTCTCAGTTTCATAATCTAGGTGTCATCTTTGACCCTTTTCTATTTTTCACCCCCCCCCATATCCAAGCTGTTGTCAAGGCCTATCTATTTTGCCTTTGCAACATCTCTTGAATATATTCTCTTCTCTCTTCTGTCACTGTCACCTCTCTGATGCAGGTTATTATCCTCTCACACTGGATTATAGCTACTGGTGGGTCTGCTTGCTTCAAGTCTCCATTCTAATCCATCCTCCATTCAGTTACTTAAAGTGATTTTTCTAAATTACATATCTAGCCATATCACTCCAGCTGAACCCCAACCTTATTCAATAAACTCCAATGACTTACTATTGTCTCAAAGAGCATATACAAAATCTTGTTTGGAGTTCAAAGCTTTCATCACCTAGCCTCCTCTTACATTTCCAGTCTTCTCACATATTACCTCCTGCTATGTACTCTCAAAGCCAACAACAGTTGCCTCATATCTTTTCCATGAACAAGACACTCCATATCTTGTATGTTGACTAAGTTTCCTGGCTTCTCTTGGCCTCAGTTTTCTCATCTGTAAAATAAGAGCATTGCTCTAGATATCCTTTGAGGTCCCTCTCAGTTCTATGATCCTATGCCATCTAAGAGAGTCTTTTCAGGAAAGTGGTGGATAGAAGTCAGACTGTGGGGGTTTGAGAACAGAGCAAGTGATAAGGAAGTGGAAACAGTTGTCTGTGTGTGTGTCTGTATGTGTGTCTGTGTGTGTGTCTGTGTGTGTCTGTGTTCATTCTTGGCGTCTAGAGATGGCAGTTCAAGGAGGTGAAAGGGATTAAGCTATTTCAGAAAGGGAGATCCCAGTTCATTTGTAGGAAGAGGGAAAAAAAGTCTGCTGAGGTTGTTGTTTGTCTTTCATGAAAAGAGAAATGAAAGAGTAAAAGGACACCAGGGTGGAGTAGAAAGTCCCACTTCAGCTAATGGCTATCCATATGACCCTGCAGAAGTCACTTTCCTTTCCTTGTTTGTAAAATGAAGTGTTGATCAAAAAGGTCCTTTCCAGGTCTGACTTTCTGATTCTCTGTCTGACTCAAAGTCAGATGGATGAAATAAGGTCCTAGAGGAGGCAGGAGGGGATGGGATCAACAGCACCTCATTTTCTGAGACAGGAGGGAAAAGATGAGAAGATAGAGTAGAAGTTTCAAGGTGGGTATGAAGGTGTCCTGGTGAAGACCTCCCAAATTAGAGAGGGAGAACATGTAATTGGAAGCTCAAGAAATAAGGAATAGCATACCTTACACTTAGCAGATTAATAAATATTTCCCCAACTGATTTGGAAAACCTTTTCCTCCCCTCTATGTTGGCCTATCAGAGCCCTCTATAAAGCAGAGGCATAAGCTGTTTAACAGTTGATCCAGCCCTAGTCCAGGCTCCAAAATGCTTCAGGTGATGTCTATACGTTCCCCCTTCCCATCCCTGCCCCCACCTCTATTGTCCATCTTCTCTTTCTCCATGTTTTTCCACTTCAAATGATTTCCTGAGCCTTCTGGCTGAGACACTCTCCCCATTTGGGGTCGTTTAATCTTGCTCTGATTTGGGAACGTCCTCAATTATAGGCCGTTAGGCTTCAGTGTCTGTCTGACTAAGGCGGCCTCAGCAACCGGCTCTGCTCCTCTCCCCCTCCCAGCATCTCTGATGGGGGTGGAGGGAGAATCTGGGGAGAGTTGGGAGTAGGGTTCAGAATCTGGCCAAGTGGCTTTGAAATTGGCCTAATTATCAGCTTCAGAGACTTCCCCAGGCATCAGCACGTTCACTCCAGCTGTCCCAGGCTCCCCCAGCCTCCGGAAGAATGCTGTTTTCCCCCTGAGCTTTCCACCCCCTCACATATATATGCATGTATGAACATCTATACAGCAATGTACAGACACACACACAGAGAGAAGGGAAAGCTGCAGCAGATGCCTTTGAAGTGTTGGCCTTTCTAGCAGCCCCCTAATCCAAACAGCTTCAGAGAGAAGAGGGAAGCTCCTCATCTGGATTGAAGCCCTATCTCCCAGGATAGAGCCCAGAAACTCAGGAAAAGCTTGTGGCTTTGGAACATCAGCCTAGCAAAAGAGGCTTGTTGATACAACCCCTTCTCTCAATTCATCAAATGTTTGAGAGCCTACAGGGGGCCAGCCATGGGGCCAGTCCTGGTCGTTGAGATTGCAAACACAAAAGGGAAACAATTCCTGTTCTCCTGAATAGTATCTTCTACTGAATCTATTTAGTAGAATTCAAGGAAACTAAGTCTAGGCCCCTGAGGTTGGGGTGGTTTTTTTTTTCTTGTCTATGTACTTCCCCTTCTCCAGACAATAGAACCCAATAATCTGAGTTTTGATTACAAGTCCTTCTCCCATCCTCTCCTTTCTTGCATTAATTCCACCTTCCTCCCACCTCATTCACGGAGATGCCCTCCCTAATGAAGCTTGGGAAACCAGGAGTTAGGGAAGGAAAGTAGAATTCCTATTCTATTGGTGAGGTCCCTCCTATTTTCTGTTCTCAATTGCAGCAGTCCTTAGCATCTGACCTGATTCCTACCTTCCCATGTCCTCATCCTTTCCCAAAGCCCCAGCCTCTGACCCACAGAATGGCAAAGCTAGGAAGGACCACGGAAGTTCTCGCTGTAGTCCAGTGAGAAGCTACCAGCACAAGAGGAAGAGCCAAAATGAAAATCAAAGTATCCTGCCTGTTGGCCCAGGGCTTTTTCCACTGTAGATTTCTGGCCCTGGAGAGCCTCCCATCACATTTATTTTCAGGATTAGTTCCAAGGCTTGCTCAGACACCGGGAGCTCATTTCCCTTGGGGGCCTATGGCCCTCTGAAGCGAATCCTAATCACTATGAGCAGTAGCCCAGGAAGACTGGGTCCACCCTCCCTGTTCCTGCTGAGGCCTGCAGGCTGTTAAAGATTTAAGCAGCCAAATCCCAACCTTCTCAGGCAGTGGGGAGGAGGAAGGGGGAAGGGCTGGATGGCACATGGCTCTGTCTTTGCATCCCTGGAACTCTGTGCCTGTGTGTGTGTCAGTACATCATACTTAACATCATATATGTAAATGTACATGCAAAATCACAGAATACCAAAAGGGATCTTGGGCACAGTCCATGCAGCAAACCAGGGAATATGCAAGCTGAGAAAAATGCTGAAGTCCACTCCCCCCCCTTCATTTTACAGAGAGAGGAAGAGACTTGCCCAAGAACAATACTGAGTTAGAAGAGCTGAAACTAGAACCCAGATCTCAGGACTCAATCTAGCAATCTTCCCACCATGCTAAGCTTTGCATCTCAACCTCAGTATCTAGATCAGACATCCTTGTTTGTATATATCTGTATGTGCTGGGGGGTTAGATGGCGTAAACCTGAATCTCTACACCCTCCCATCCCAGGGACATCAGGCACCAGGACATTTTAGAAGGGTTTCTAAGCCACTTACCTCTTCCAAATAGCCAGAGAACTGAGCCCGAAGCCAAGGATGAGGAGGGCAGCTACAGCGACTATCACAGCAACCAGGGCAGGGTTCTGTTTTCTAGACCCTGAGCCAGCTTTGATGGAAAAGGAGGGATTGGATAACAAGCTGGGGGCTGCATGAGATCATTATCCCAGGGTAGGACCCCAGACCACATTCAGTACTGGGAGCTTCTTGCCCCTCCCTCCCAGAGTCTTCCTCCCATCTCTCTTCTCCCTTGGAGCCTCTCACTCTCCTTTCTCCCCAATCTCCCAATACTTACCCTCCACTAGAGTCTCTACTTCTATGCTGGGAGTGAAGTTTCCAACTTCTGGGGAGAGGGAGGGTGAGGCTGCTCGGATTTGGAAAACATAGAGCGTTGCTGGTTTCAGATTATTGACTGTGACAGCAGGTGCTCCAGTTCGAACAGTGGCATAGGTCTGTTCCCTCTGGCCCTGGGGAAAGGAGGAAGGGAAGAACGGCCTGATGGCTAGGAGTTCTGGTTCAACTGCCCAATACAATGACAGGCCCTCATTTCCTTAGAAAGAGGTGGAGGCCTTTTTGCAGAGATGGGGGATAATCAGGGTAGAACTTAGAATATATTGTCAGATGTAGCCAATGCATTGATTTTTTAAAGAAAGATTTCATTTATTTTTGAGTTTTACAATTTTTCCCCTAATCTCGCTTCCCTCCCCCACCCCCACAGAAGGCAGCCTGTTAGTCTTTACATTGTTTCCATGGTATGCATTGATCTAAGTTGAATGTGATGAGAGAGAAATCATATCCTAAAGGGAAAAAAAAAAGTATGAGATACATTCATAAACTTTTTGATAAACTTTTTTCCCCCTTTATTTTAAAATCTGTGTTACTGGGGAAAAGGCTCACTGATAGGAACAGGGAGAGGATAAATTTGTAAATGAATGTGTGAAAGATTAAAGCATTAATAAAGCCTTTTTTAAAGAAAAGGAGGACGAAGATGGTGTTTGGAGTTTAGGACATCTTGCTATCAAAAGTGATAGCAGGGAGGCCACATGTTGAGGGAAAACCTACCCACCTCAGGGCTACACAGGGGATGGTAGCAACAAGTTGAGGAGATGCTCAGAGAAAAACTATTGTTATCCCAAGATTAAAGACAAAATCCTGTTTTCCCTTCCTGGTCCCTCCTTTCTATCTCTCATATACGTTTAGCCACAACTAAATCCCTGCATTCAAGAGCAAAGCCTTTCCCTCTCTTTCTCTCCTTGTGCTACTGGTGGAAGGGGTAGAGACCCCAATTGCAAAAGAGAACCTCATCCAGAGCCTTAGAACGAAAGGCTGGCCACCAGGTGTGATCTTTTTTGGCCAAAGTAACTCCTTATGACTTCTTAAGTGGTGAAGGGATTGGAGTCTGCAAATCAAAAATGTTTTCAAAAAGTCAGAAATTTCTCCCTCAACTTTCCTCCCATATCCCTTATGGAACTCTGCATGCAGTGGGTACTTAATAGATCTCATTGTTGTTAAAGTTAAAGTTGTTGAAGGTAAGGAAGGTTTAGACTTGTGCCCTAGGGCAACTGAGACAGTGAGGAAGACATGGAGGAGGTGGGGGGGAGGAAGAAAAGATGGCATGTTAGTGAAGAGCTCACCCCCAGGGAGAATTGCTTAGGAAAGTCCATGGGTGACAGATGGCCCATTAGGCATCTTCAATTCATTTAAAGTGACTAATTCTAGGTGATCCTTGTAACACTCACCAAATCAGAGTCTATTTAGTCTACCTGAACTCCATTTCAATGACCCCAACAAGAAGTCATCAAGTCTTTGCTTAAAGAATTCAAGGGGTGCATGATGGCTCACTATTTCCCATTTATTTCACTTTAGACAGGACGTTATTTAAAAGGTTTTCCTTCTACCAAACCAAATCTTCCTCAGTCACTCACTTCCCTTCATTGTTCCTAGTTCTTCCCTCTGGGACCCATCAGAAATCTAATCTTTTCATGTTAGACCTACAGATTACATGTTCATGAATTTTTAAAAGTGGCTTTTGATTTTATATCACAGTAAGTTTTGGAAACACCCCATTCCTTCTCTCTACTTCTCATAACTGAATTCTGATACTGTTAGAACAGCCAAAAAAGTGATTCAACAAAAATACCTAGTACAATGACAATATATACAACTTCTGGCCTAGTTGGCTCTGCCTTTTTGCCAAGAGGAGTGAGACCCTGGATATATTTGGAACTAGTTCTTCTATCTTCCAATTCTGAACATCTTCTCATTACTAAGCTAAATATTCCCAATTCTTTCAATAGATAAGACATAATCTTTAATCCTTTCCTCCTAATTCAACAACCAGCAAGTAGTACAGTGGAAGAGTACCAGCCCTGGCATCAGGAGGACCTGAGTTCAATCCAACCTTAGATACTTGACTAGCTGTCTGACCTTGGGCAAGTCACTTAGCTCTGATTGCCTCACAACCAGTATCATCTCCAGTAATCCTGATCCATATCTAGTCCCTGGACCCAAATGGCTCCAGAGGAGAAAATGAGGCTGGTGATTTAGTACAGTACCCCCACACACATACACACACACATGCACACACTCAAGTTCAGTTCACATGCTTGTCATGACATTATCTCCCTGACTTATGCATGTCATGGTCTTCTTCAAGAACCAAGGACAGACATCATTTAACACCTATTATGTATAAGGTCCTGTACTACATGCTGGACATACAAAGGTGAAAAAGACACAGTCCTTTCCTATGGAGCATTTAAGCTTCTAATTTTCCTCTAACTTCAGCTTCTCCCATTTATGGGGACTTGGCCACAGAACATTACACTGCCCAGGAACTCTATACATAGGAATGAAAAGCACTGAGGCACTCCCTACCTACTCTAAAGAAGGGACCTCAGAGACAACCAAGAAAGTCCTAGGCAGGGTGGCTAGGTGGTGCAGTGGAGGGGCAGCTAGGTGGTGCAATGGATAGAGCACCAGCCCTGGAGTCAGGAGTACCTGAGTTCAAATTCGACCTCAGAAACTTAATAATTACCTAGCTGTGTGGCCTTGGGCAAGCCACTTAACCCCATTGCCTAGGGAAAAAAAAGTCCTGGGCTTACCTTCTCAAAGTACTGAATTTCATACTCAGTGTTGTTGGCTCCTGGTACCCCTGGGAACCCTGGCTCTTCCCAGGATAGGGAGACACTCTTGGGTTCTACACGGTCTGGGTGGATCTCAGTCACTCCACCGGATCCTGAAAGATGAAGAGGGATAGGGGATAAGAGAATTCCTGGGGAAGTGGAAGATTGATGAGCAACTGCTAGGGGCTGAGCATATGCTGGAGGGGCAGGGGGGGGTACTGAAATGTTAACAGCTTCTTGTAGGAGAATGGTGGAGATAGATGAACCAGGAAAACTAAGGGACCCTCATCTGAAATGACTGAGCAGTAGAATAGTCTCTTAATAATCCTTCCCCCTCCAATCACACCATAGCCACCTTTACATTATGGTAGGGGTACCAATTCTAAGCTGCCCTGGCCTCACTCAGTGAGTACCCAGATAAGGCTTAGTAGAAAAAAAAAGAACCAAAAATTGGTGGGGCCCTTAATTAAACCAATATTGGATAGTTAGATATAGTTAATGACAAGTCTGGAATCTGCAGGCCTCAATTTCTATGTGGAGATGTATTCTCAAAGACTTAAATAGATGTATGATCTCATTGATTTTGAAGTTCCCTCCAATGATGAAATAAAAATTCGGCCATTCCCAACTATCCTGTGTCATTCTTGCCTTCATTTGAAATTCTCAACTAGATCCATTAGTTACCGATTTTAGAGTTTCCTTCCACCATGCCAACCATGCAGCCCATAGCCTATCAATGAACGTCCCATGAGACACTCATACATATCCTTTCCAAGATTCATTACAAGGGGTTAAACCAATGTATCAAAGGCCTTCCTCACTTTCTTCTGATGACAGAGGGTTCCTGTGGAACAGTTGTAATCCTTTGCTTCTACCATGTGACTGACCCATCTTCTCCCTCTGTTAAATATTTATTTTAGGACATCCTTGACTCCTGCTATTCTTCAGAATTCCTTGCAGGTTAGATGTTCACACTAACCTTGCATCTTTGCCTTGCCTTCTTGGGATGTTCAACTTTAGTTTTTCAGAAGCAGAAGTGTTCCAGTTCTTACTGCTGTATAGCAACATTATTAAAATATTTATATTTAAAAGAAGTGCCCTTGCTATTATGGGAAGTTTGGGGTCAGAAATAGTGTTTTGTGTGGCGCAGCTAGGTGACACAGTGAATAGAGCATTGACCCTGGAGTCAGGAGGAGCCGAATTCAAATCCAACCTCAGACACTTAATAATTACCTAGCTGTGTGATCTTGGGCAAGTCATTTAACTACATTGCCTTGAAAAAACAAACAAACAAAAGAAACAGTGTTTTGTGATTCCTCCAAAGCAATCCGCCCTTCTGTCTTCCATTTTTCCAATTGTTGACCCAATTTGTTGCCCATTTTTGCTGCCAATCCCTGATGTACATAAAGATATTTATATACACACACACACATATCTGTTCCACACACACACACACACACACATACACATACACACACACAAACACATGAGAGTAAATATATATAGGTATGTGAATAGTTAAAGAAATAGATGATAGAAAGACAGATGTATAGATAGGTAATTGATAGATAATTGGAGAAGTTCTATAGGGTACATGTTGAAATCTGGACGATTACATTCTTCAACCATTTGATCTTTTCTGTATGGATGATCAGGCCAAGTTCCTTTGACTGATTATTTCTTCTAGTAAGTCCTACAATGTCTTGGGATTTGATGTAATCAGCATAATGTCATATGCAAACAGGAGCACCTGGAGGACTTCACCATGCACAAGGAATCCCTCTTCTATCTGGACTTTATGCTGTATATTCTGCACCGAAGCGATAAATGTCTTTGGTGACCTCTATTGTATTACCTGTATCTTCTCAATGATTCAAATAAATCTGTGATATTATTGATTTGGAGTAATGCAAATCAAAGTCCAACCATTCCTGTCTATCCTGAGTGATTCTTGCTGTTTAAAATTCCATGATCTTAGCAATTCTTCTGACCATGCAGTCCATAACATATTAATGCTGACCCTGTGAGATACTTATACAGGTCTCATTTCATACATATTTTCAGAAAGTCTGAACAGGGTTATATTTATTATTATATCTTCTTTGAAATACTAAATGATCTTGATTATGTGAATGAGTCTTTTTGTTGTTTCAGTTGCATCCGACTCTCCATGATCCCATTTAGGCTTTTCTTTCCAAAGATACTGCAGTGGTTTGTCAATTTCTCATTTTACACATGAGGAAACTGAGGCAAACAGGGTGAAGTAATTTACCCAGGGTCACACAGCTACTAAAGTCAAATATGAACACAGATCTTCCTGACTCCAGACCTGGTGTTCTATTCACTGCACCACCTTGTTCTAAAAGAACCTATAAGGAAATGTTTTGTTCAGCCAAGTTGAATGCTTTTTTCCTCTCAACAAATAATAAGCACAATAAGATCTCATATTTTCTACACCTCTCACTTAGCTAGGAGATGATAACAATATAGTCCATTGTTGAATATTGTTTACAAAATACAGCTTGTTCTCCACTAATATCCTCATCAAGGATGCTCTAAATTTATGCACAGCTAATAGCCAAAAAGTTTCATGAGTCTTTTTGTTTGTTTTTATAGAAGGTGGCATAGGCATGATAGGCAGGTAGATGTTCACATTTTCTCAATACTCTTTTTTTTGGAATCAATAAGAGCTGAGAGTTTTTCCCTGCCTTTAGTGTCATTCCCTTATTTGAATATTTTGTAAGTTGGTCCCTAGAATCCTCTCACATTGTATCACATCCAACACGAATCTTGTCTATATAGACTTCAATTCAATCTAGCAATTTTTCTCATTTTTGGTTCTCTTTACTGCCATTTGATATTCTTTGTAAGCCCTATGATGCTGACATTCAAATGAATGACTCCACTATTCTGGATGGGGAAATGTTGTTAATTTTTTTTTGAAAATTTTCCATTTTTTTTATTTGTAGTCAACTTTCTTTTTCATCCTTGAATATCCTTGAGATTATTTTGCTTAGTTGGTTATTCACCAAGCTTGCTTTAGCCTGGGTCTGCTTTCCATGCTTCCCTCTGCTTTACCTTCTTTGGTTTAATTTTGTTTGTAGTAACAATGCAAGATTGGTACAGGGGTGGCTAGGTGGCAAAGTCAATAGAGTACCGGCCATGGAGTCAGGAGTACCTGAGTTCAAATCCAGGCTCAGACACTTAATAATTACCTAGCTGTGTGGCCTTGGGCAAGCCACTTAACACTATTTGCCTTGCAAAAACCTAAAAAACAAAAAGATTGGTACACTTCAACTCCTCACAGACTATGTCTATTCCTTGATCATTGCATCTTAAATGAATCTTTTTGTTGTTACAGTTGCATCCGACTCTCCATGACCCCATTTAGGTTTTTCTTGGCAAAGATACTGCAGTGGTTTGTCAATTTCTCATTTTACAAATGAGGAAACTGAGGCAAACAGGGTGAAGTAATTTATCCAGGGTCACACAGCTACTAAAGTCAAATTTGAACACAGCTGTTCTTGACTCCAGATTGGTATGCCTCAACTCCTCACAGACTATGTCTATTCCTTGATCATTGGATCTTGCATTTAGAGTACCAACAGTCAAATTAAAGATTGTCAATAGTCTCAAACCTGTTTGTTTTCGAACTCTTTCCCACAACTCTGCAGAAGATGAAGGTGGGAGGGTTGTAACAGGACTAAGAGTATTTTTTTTTTTGTATTTTCCTCTACTTCATGGGTTGTCAAGATCAAAACAAGCTTCATTATCTGGTTCCTCTTCTTGGTTAGATAGGTTGGTCCTCAGAAAATAGAATCATTCTGTTTGTAGCAACATACTTGAAGTCCTTCAATTATTTATTGGCATAACCTTGAAGAGCCAAAGGTCACCATCACATCATAAAGAGTATCATAGTAGGATTTTACAGGGGACTACTGTACTCCTTATATTTTGTTTCCCATCATTCATCAACATTTTGGAGGCCTTCCTTAATTTTTTTTTTTAGTTTTTGCAAAGCAAATGGGGTTAAGTGGCTTGCCCAAGGCCACACAGCTAGGTAATTATTATTAAGTGTCTGAGGCCAGATTTGCCTCAGATTTGAACTCAGGTACTCCTGACTGCAGGGCCGGTGCTCTATCCACTACACCACCTAGCCGCCCCAACCTTCCTTAATTTCTCTCAACATTACAAAGATATTAGTAAAACACTTTCGCTATCCACCTTTTATTCCTGGCTATTGCCAAATGATCAGGCTATCTTCATTTCTTATCAAATATTTCCCTAAGATTTTTTTTTACTCGTTTTCTTTCAAAGTTCCTCATTAGCCACAAGTTGGAGCCTGCTTATTCCATACTATGTGTCTCTCTCTATTACCTGCTGTGTTATATTCATTTTAAGTTTTCTCAAAAGTATTTTGATGTATATTTCACAGCCATTCAAAAATTCCAGTAGAATTTTGGTATTAAAAACTGTGGTTTAGTTTCAAAGAGAAGCCTGGTATCATTAAAAGAACTTTGCACTTTCCTTAAAGTAATCTACCTTATTCTCCTCCTGATTAATTCTAATTAGCTATTTGTGTTGTCTATGCAAGATAGACCTACTGTTTGGCAAGCTCTATAGAATATCTAACTGTATTCATAACTTGGATAATAGGCTCTTCATCCACTTGATCTTTACTGTATATGTGATCAATAAAATCTCTTCTGAGTATTTGATGATAGATTTCAGGAACCTCTGCAAAGTTCTGGGACTTGATACCATTAATACAATATTACCAAAAAATAGAAGCATCTGGTAGAACTCAACATTCATTGGAAATCCTTTTTGGTCTTGGATTCTGGGCTAGATCTCCTCCATCATGGTAGTGAACACCTTTGGCAAACATATCCATCTATCTGTTTTGTGCTTCATCTGATTTTATGATCAGCAGGTCTTTGAAAAAGGTTATTTCTCTTGTTATATTTTCTATGGAATCTTGAATGATTTTGATGAAAAACATCTTGTTAGAAGAGATCTCTTAAGTTGGTGCTTTGCTCTACTAAAATGCTTTTTCATAATCAGAAAAGAATAATACAGTGTGATCCTATATTTTTGTCATTTTCAGTATTAAAAAGGTCTGAGATTTCAATTCACATACAACATAACAAATACAATGCATATATACACACCCCTTTGGTATTGACCCTTCTTTAGTTACATTATGAACTGATATCTCAATACTCTCACAATTGTCTCCTCCAGCACAGATCTGTTCTATTGACACTCGCTCCAACCTAACTTCCTTGCCCTCTTTTATACAATTCTCTTTCTCTTATGAGAAAACTCCCAATATGATATTAAGAGTTCTATTTTCTGAGCAGCTGGATAGAGAACCGGCCCTGAAGTCAGGAGGACTTGAGTTCAAATATGACTTCAGACACTTAATAATTACCTAGCTGTGTGGCCTTGGGCAAAAAAAAAAATAGTATAGATTTATTTCCTTGCTAAAAAAAAAAACCCAACCTAAAAAAAAGAGTTTTATCTTCCACCATCCTTTATAGAAAAAGTAGCTTGTTATAAAAAACTTTATAAGTCATCCATTTTTTTGTTTGCTGATTTCTTTTTTATTTGTGATGTGTTCCTGCTATTGTTTTGTACTGTTGTTATTGATTCTTCATTCTCCAAGAAATTCCATGACTTCACAAATGTGAAGTCTCCCTTCAAATGATTTTGCTTAGATGCTTCTCTTACTAAGCTTTCTTTAAACTGGTTCTATACTCCATTGTTCTTCTCTTTTTATGAAGCAATACTACTTAGAATCATCATCTTTCTTCTTACCATTTCACAAATCAGTTGATATTCTAAACACTTGTTTTGAGAAGTTTTTCAAGTGTTTGTAGACTGAGGTATGCTCTGTAGGCTCTTTTGGGTTCCTTATTATGGTGATTAGTTTAGTTAAACTGTGTAAAATTATTATAATTAGTATTGATGTCTCTTTTGCTGTTGTTCATTTTTCATAATAATAGTTTAAAGCACTTAACATACACCATCTCATTTGACTCTCACAACAACTCTATAAAATGGATACTATAATTATTCCCATTTTACAGATGAGCAAACTGAGATTGACAAGGGATAAGTGACTTGCTACTTGTTTAAATAGGCCAGGATTGAATTGAATACCATCTTTTTGTTTTAATTCTTCTAGTTTTTTCCTTTTGAATGATTCTGATCTTTACAAGTTGAAGACATCTGGTTTCACAATGACACATCAATGAGCAGTCTTTTCCTGTCAAGAGATAATCAAGTCTCATATTTTATGACTTTTTAAGCCTTCAAGAAGTAAAGGCATGAACTTCTGTGGAGTCTGGACTTTTCCCTGGCTTCTTCCAGATCCATGCTTTTTTTTTTTTTTTTTTTTTTTAGTTTTTGCAAGGCAAATGGGGTTAAGTGTCTTGCCCAAGGCCATACAGCTAGGTAATTATTAAGTGTCTAAGGTCAGATTTGAACTCAGGTACTCCTGATTCCAGGGCCAGTGCTCTATCCACTGCACCACCTAGATGCCACCATGCTTGTTTTTTTTTAAATTACAAAGTGAATTTATTCCAAAAGCATAGGTGAACATTTATATTTGAAGAAGGTGATAAGTAGGTGTCTTTAAAAGGGGGAAACTAATCATATGTGAAGTTTTCATTTTCAATTTTGGAGAAAAAATAATTCTCCTTTAGTTTACACTATTTTTTTTTTTAGATTTTTCAAGGCAATGAGGTTAAGTGGCTTGCCCAAGGCCACACAGCTAGGTAATTATTAAGTGTCTGAGGCTGGATTTGAACTCAGGTACTCCTGACTCCAAGGCCAGTGCTCTATCCACTGCGCCATCTAGCGGCTCCTTAATTTACACTATTGCCTCTGGAAATAGTAGTAGTAGTGTAGGAGAGCTTCCGTAAACAAAATCAGTTATGCTCGATTCTAAAAATCTAAATATGTATTTAAATTAATAGAGGAAAATAATAATAAAAATGTCCAAATTTATAAAAATGTAGGTTTTTTTACATTCAAAATGGCCTTTAGGCCACCTATTGGTCTGAAATCTGAGGACCAGACTAACTGGGCACATCTTTTTCCATTCCTATATCTGTTGAGATTCCAAGTGTGTTTAGGTTCAATTGAGGAGTTTATGGAATGCTTGGATATTATTGCCACCACTTCAAAATTATCAATTACCTCTTCTCACTTGCTATCATTATTCTACCTTAATTTTTTAAATTTCATTTGAATATGCAGTAATGCCAACAAGAAGGCTTTACTTTTCCCCCCAATGCAGTGATAACCACTAAAACACAACAATGAACATTAATGAATACACCTGCACTGAAATCCCCACAAAGACATGAATATTCCTAGAAAATGTTGTCTAGGTATTTGATTTAGGGGTGAAAAACTAGAAAAGGGGAAGACTAATTGCTGAACCAAAAAATATGAAAAAAAATTATGCTATTTAAAAATACCTATGATATTTGAAAACCCCTCAAACTCACTTCTGGTGATTTCATCTAAGACTTTCTTCATCTACTGTGTCATAACTTATTCTATATTTAATTTGAATATTGATTAACCTGAGAAGTTAAAAATTCCAAAAATAGCAAAACAAAACTAAGAGAATATCTTTCCCTTATTATCAATTCTTGAAATAATTTTTCTGTGGAAACTTTGGTCAACAGAATCCTGGATTATACCACCACACTGTGAAGAATGCTGTTCTCAAGTCAGATTTAATATTTGGTTATATTTTACCAAAACAGTTCTCCGAAATATGGTTTATTTTTGTATACATAACCTTTAATTCCTGCTTTCTGATCTCTTTCTTATTGTCTTTCTTATTTCTGATTTTATTATCTATGTCTATTCACAACTTTGCATGGAAGTCGCCAAGGACCATAGTACACACTGATTGAATGTGAGTGTGGAAGGGTGTCTTGTCAAGTTTTTAAAGCACAGGTCTGGACACATCCCTCCCCTACTCAATAAACGTGAGTGGCCTCTAGGAGCAAAAATAAACACCTCTGTTTAAGCATTTAAAGACCTTCATAACCTGGCCGTACAATACCTTTCCAGCCTTTTCCTACCTTATCCCACTTCATACACTCTATAGTTAAGATGAACTGGTCTTATTAGTGCTACTTACAAAAGGCACTTCATTTCCCACCTCCTTGACTTTGCACTGTTGCATTGAATGCACTTTCTCCTCACTTGCACTCTTAGTTTCTTTCAAGACTCAGCTCATGTTCATCTTGTACATTAAACTTTTCCTAAGTCATTTCCCTGCCCTTCTAGGTCCTTCTTTGCCCATCACCCTGTGTAGCTATCTTGTACACATTTTGTATATGGCAATTTGTGTATACTCACTGACAAATTATAGACTCCTTAAGGGCAGGGACTGTTTTGCTTTTATCTTTTTGACTATTCTATGCAAGTTTCTATACATAGTTATGGGTGGGCAACACTAGATGGGAACAAACAAACAAACCAACTACGGGAGCGGGGAGCAACAGGCAAAGTGGGGAGGTGGCATGTTAGAATTAAGGGAGTTGAGCAGAGGAGAGAAGGGATTTCCATTCCCATACCTCCCAAGTTGCCTAGAGGCTACCTTCTACCCAAAGGGGAGGAGAGGGGAAGAGGGATCTAAACCACCCCAGGGCCAGGTCAGGGGATCCGAACAGGATCAACCAGGGTAAACCTGGGGCCTTACCCGCCAGCCCCGTGGACACGGTGACCTGGGCGTAAGTAGTGCCCACAGCGCCCAGGCCGGAGACGCCGTTGAGCGCGGCCACCCGGATGGTGTAGTGGGAATGCGGGAGCAGGTGGAGCAAGGTGACTGTCCTCTCTCGCAGTCCGGTCTGGCGCGGCACGAAACTCACGCTGGGCCCGCAGGCCTGGCAGGAGCCCCCGGGGCCCTGAGCAAGCCCCTGCCCCTGCTCCGCGCCCAGCCCCTCCTCGCCGCAGCGCTGGCACAGGACGGTGTAGGTGACGTCGGACCGGCCCCCCGAGTCCTCCGGGGGACTCCAGCGCAGCAGCAGGGTGGAGCGGCTCAGCCTGTAGACCAGATCCCGGGGGGCCGACGGAGGACCTGGGGCGGGGAGCGGGGGGCGGTGAGAGCGCGTCCGCTTGGCCCATGTGGCCTGGGCAGCGCCCGGAGTGGCCCTGGCCTGGAGCAGGGAGAGGAGGGCCCGCGAAGGTCACAGGCTTTGGGGAAGGGCTAGAGAGTCTGGCCTGGGGACTGGACCGGGGGCGGCCACACGGGCGGTCACTGGGGAGGGGATCCCCGGAGCAGAGACTTAGATCTGGAAGAGACCGGGTCCTGGTCCAAGGACCCGACTCACTGGACGGAGGAGAGCAACTGAGCGCTGGAGGGCGAGGTCATGCGGCTCGGAAATAGTGAAGACAAGAGGGCTTTCCGGGCTGGGTTTGAGGGAAATTGGGGTTTTTCCTGCTAATATTCGTGGGGAACGTGACGGCAGGCTAGAATTCGCCCCCTCCTGTTTTGGCTGCTTGGACCTCAGGAAGACTGAAGAGCGGAACTGAGAAGAAGCCACGGAAATGGGACTGGGGCTGGGAAGAGGTGCGGGGCAGGGAGGAGCTGGCAGGGCCTGGGATTGGGTGGCGCTGGGGCTCCCAGAAGGGTCCTGGAAGCTGGGGAGCGGAGGTTGGCACCAGAGGAGAGGGCATCGCCGGGCCCCGCCCCGCCCCGCCCCGCCCCGCCCCGGGTGACTCACGGGTGCAGGAGGCTGAGGGTGGGTCCGCCGGGGAGCGGGAGTAGCTGTCCTGGCAGACGCAGAGCGTGGAGGCGTTGGCCAGAGCGCTGCTATGGTCGGGGCACGGGGAGCAGAGGGGCCTCCGCGGGGACACCTTGTAAAATCCAGGGGGACAGGCTGTGGAGAGAGGCGACAGTCAGGGGCAGGAGGGCCCGGGAAAGGTGGACCCGGGCTGGCAGTGGGATGGGGACAGGGTGGGCCCAAAGCTGGCACGGGGAAGAGTTAGCAAGGCTCTCCCTTGAGATGGAAAAAAATCAAGAATAGACCCAATCCGGGGCGGCTAGGTGGCACAGTGGATAGAGCACTGGCCTTGGAGTCAGGAGTACCTGAGTTCAAATCCGGCCTCAGACGCTTAATAATTACCTAGCCATGTGGCCTTGGGCAAGCCACTTAACCCCATGGCCTTGAAAAAATCTAAAAAAACAAACCAAAACAAAAAGAATAGACCCAATCCCTTCCCTTCTCTAGGTCGCCACCACCATCCAAATGGATTCTAAGACAAATTTCCTTGCCTAGCTTTGGGCAGGGCAGGATCAGGGGTGGCTGTGGCCAGACACACATTAAGACCTCCCCTACAGCCTGCCTCTTCAGATGTGGGTATTTTAAGGCCCTTTTCCCGGTTGTTATATGCCACAAATGGCAGTGGGCTAAGGAGCCAGGAGGGGTTTAGAAACTTGGGATTGTCTGCCCTTTCTCTAAGAGCCACAGCCCAGGACTTCCCATTCCTCCCAACTCTTCCCCCAGGATAGTTCTTCCTCACACATCTCCATTACAGTAGAAAGGATGGTGGAAACATGAGTTGACATTTCATCTCTGCCACTTGTTAACTGCTCATCTTAGGCAAATTACTCTCCCTCTTGGATCCTCAGTTTCCTCCTCTGTAAAATGGGGGTTGTTATACTTTTACTGGTTGGTTCATGCAGTTATTCACAGTATCGAATGAAATACTGTGTGTCAAGAGCTTAATGTTGTAGAAACGTGAGCTGATGCTACAAGTTTAATGTGGAGAGAGGTGGCCAGGCAAAAAAGCTGTGGCTGCAATGAAAGAGAGACAAATCAGATCTTGAGATCTATTTCCTCTCAAGAGCCTAAGATCTGGTGGATAGAGATAACTAAGGATTTTCTTTTCCTTGGCTCCTCTTACTAAGTAGCAGAAGGCTTTGGCTTCCTGGTTAACTGATCAGCTTGGGGGAGGGAGGAGATCATTCCATCCTACAGGCAGAGAGCACTAGATAAGATAAATTTTGTGATGTCAGCCATCATTCAAGGATCTCTAGTCTCTACTTTTAAGAAGGATTGGTGAATCTAATAATATTCCAATAATTGGTGAAGGGTTACAAATTCACAGCCTTGGAAAGGCCTTAGCAGGCAAAATCTAGTGCTGTTCCCCTAGGAGATCTGTTCCCCCAAATCTCTTTTCTGGACCCTTTTTTTCTTCTTTCTTTTTAGTGATCTCATTCACTGCCATGATTTCAATCATCATCTATATTACAGATGATTCTCAGATCTACCAGTATAACCTTAACTTCTCTTTTGACATCCAATCTTGCATCTCCAACTGCCTTTTAGATACTTCTAATTGGATCTTCTATAGTTATCTTAAACTCAATGTCCACAATTTAACACATCAGTCTCTCCCCTCACCCCCCTCAAAAAAATTCTCCCATTCTTCCCTATTTCCATCCTGGAAATATTCCTTAAGCACTCATAATAAATATTTCTTAATCTAATTCAATGAACTAAGAGACTGGGCCTAAAAGAAAAGACCTAGAAAGTTGTCTATTACATAACAGTTAGAGGCTTTACAAGCATAACTCCCTTTCTCATTTAACAGTGAGAGGCTTTATAGATATAAATCCTTCCATAATACAAGGACTTTTGTGGCTGTCTATTGAAGTCTATAAACCCCTTTTCAGGATAATATTTTTAAATGTATAAAATAAATAATTGTAAAATAAATCAAAGGTTAGTAAAAATAAACACGTTTCTTTTTTTAATACAAATTCATAAACTCCCTGAAATCTATCTACAGATTCCTGAACTTAGTAAATAAATTTTGAGAAGTTAACTTCTCATTTGGCAATGAGAGGTTTAACAGGCACAAATCTCTCCTACAGCTTCTCCACTAAACCTATCTATAATTTAGTAGATAAATCT
Organism: Macrotis lagotis; assembly: GCF_037893015.1. Classification (NCBI taxonomy): domain Eukaryota; kingdom Metazoa; phylum Chordata; class Mammalia; order Peramelemorphia; family Peramelidae; genus Macrotis; species Macrotis lagotis. The sequence goes on from NC_133658.1 coordinate 850,551,321, forward strand.
TAGAGAGTTGCTTCTCTAAATGAGAAATTTCACAAACTCAAAATCTTTGTGATTATAAATTGCTCCTAAAACTGAAAAGGAGAGAAAAGAGAGGGATGTTTGAGGGACACTGTCTCAATACAGTTGAACACAGGACAAGGGTTGTTTTCCTGAAGACAAATGAATATGCTCTGGGTAGAGTGTATCATAGATGATACATCTATGACCTTATCTGACTTAGAAATAAAAGACTTGGGCTCCAATACTGATTGTTTCTGTGAAGCTGGGATAGTAATGTAAGCTTTCTGAGTCACCATCCTTACCAAGAAAATGAGAATAATAACACAAGGACTACCTGCTTTTTAGGACTTGGGGGGGGGGGGGAGGAATACAAAGTTTAAAGTGCTACTTAATGGGGATTATTCTTTCATTAAAATACCTTCCATAAGTCTCTTATTTCCAGATCTCATGTCCCAAGGTTTGGATCTGAAGATAGAGAAGTTTTAGGTCAGGGAACATCTTCCAGCTCTGTCCTCATTCTACTCTTTGTCCCTAGTTGGGGCATTCAGACAGAGACTTGGGAACTCTTTAAGTTCCCTGCATACAACTTCAGACAAAGCATAGAGGAAAAAAGGAGTGATGGTCCTTTCAAACATCAAATGAAACCAGACATTGAGAATCACTAAGCCAGAAAAAGGGATGATCAAAACAAAGGGTTTTGCTTTGAGAAAATGTCATGATGGAACTCATACTGAAAGTCACAACATTGGGACACTGGTCATGAATCCTTTAGTAACTGAGTGTGGGGGGCATAAGGCCAATGTAGGGAAAGGAAATCTGAATTTGGGTGTCACAGATCAACATAACCTATGACAATATTTCCAAACCTCTGAATAGTCATGACCTGCCAGGAATGGACTGGATAGAATAGATCTTAAAACTGAGGGTCCAGAGTTCAAGTACTTTTTGTATGTGGTTCTAGAGGTCAGAAATTCTAGAAGATCTAAGGGCTGAAGTGAACAAAAAAAGCTAGGGCCCTCTGAATGAGTAGCAAAGTCAGATGGACTCCCTTATCTCCTCTCAAAGACAAGGTAATCTTAATTACAGTACACCTTGGCATATACAGTAGACAGTGGGGTTCATTTTGCTCTTTTTTTAACCTACTTTTTAACCAAGGGATGAAAAATATGGGGAGGTTAATTTCAGCTTAGAAAGTTCCCAGAAATCAAGAAATAGGTTTCTGATTGATCTCCTTATCTAGAGTCTCTCTCTACTCCAGTCCATCTCCTCAGCTTTCAAACTACCTAAAGCCACCTAAACTACAAATCTGACCATATTACACTGATTAAATACATTTCAGTGGCTCCCTATGACTTCCTGAATCAGATATAAAATCCTCTCTTTGGGATTTTGAGGTCCCTTAAAACCTAGTCCCTTTCTACCTTTCCAGTCTTTTTAAACCCTACTTTCTCTCTAGCCCTCTTCTCTCATACCTTAAGAGCTAATGACACAGGACTCCTTGCTATTTCTTGAACAAAACATTTTATCTTATGACTAAGCACTTTCATTGACTGTCCTCTAGCCTTGGAATGCTCCCTCTTTCATCAACACCTCCAGGCTTCCCTGATTTCCTTTAGGATTCAGCTAAAATTCTACCTTCTGAAAGAAATCTTTTCTCTCCCTCAATTGTAGTGTCTTTTCTCTGAAATTATCTACATTTTGTTATGTATATATCTGGTTTATACCTTATCTCCCAGTTATGTCCCCTTTAGACTGTGAGCTCCCGGAGAGCCAGGGACTTTGGTTTGGTTTGGTTTGGTTTTTATGGGAGGGGGGGATTGTTTGTTTTGCATTTCTTTGATTCAATAATTCTAGGAACTGTGCCTTCTACATAACAGATGCTTGTTGATTTGTTGACTGGAAGCAGAGCTGTTCTAAATTAGGTTTACCATTATAGTCAGTGAGCTCCAGGTTACTATTAGTATCCAAAGATGGAATAACCATATGTAAATGATATATTTAGAGAAGTTCTTAACCAGAGGTCCATTGAACTCAGGCTTTTCTTTTCATACTTTGATGAATGAATTTCAACATAATTGATTTTCTTTGTAATTCTAAGTATTTTATTTTTTTTTTGTATTCAAAAACCAAAGAGTCTATAACACACAAAAAAGATTAAGACCCCTTCTAAAAGAAGCAATTCCTGTATTTGGTAAGGGGTTAGCCTAGATCATCAGTTCTCAAATTTTGTTGGTCTCAAAACTCTTTTACACTCTTAAAATTATTTAGGATGCTAAGGAACTTTTGTTTATATGGGTTAAAGCCACCAATGTATTAGAAATTAAAACTGATAAAATTTCAAATTTTTTATTAATTCATCTGAAATAACAATAATAAGCCATTACATGTTAACATGAATAAGATATTTTTTAGAAAAACATACTCTCCAAAACAAAGAACAGTGAAAACATTGTTTGGTATATTATTGCAAATTTCTTTGATATCTGGCTTAATGAGAAGGCAACTGGATTCTGATTTTGCATTTGATCTGTTGTAATATCTTGCTTTAGTTGAACTATATGAAAAAAGCCAAGTTTCCAATGCATGCTTGTTTTGGGGAAAGGGAGGAGTATTTTAATAAGTAAATAATATCAGTGTTATTATGAGAAAAAATGTTGACTTCCTAGATCCTCTGAAAGTTTCAGGGCCCCTTGGGAGTCCTTGGACCACATCTTGTGAACCCCTGACAGAGATGAACTCTTGAGGCCTGCTCCAATTTTGATAATCCAAGTTGTCTAGTGTTAATTGAACAACTGAAATTTAACAAAAACTCATTAAGCACTTAGAGATACTTAGGGACCCAGTATCAACTGGTCATTACTTTCAAGATTCTGAAGTTCCAAGAATATAAGTCCCTGTGTTACTAGACCTGCCAGGATTAGAGAATTCTTTTTCCAAGATTCACTCTTGTGTCCATCAAGACTTATCTGCTTTGTTTCTTATGCATATGACTGTTGATTCAGCATCTGGAAAAAGACTATGCAAAACTAAAAGCCACTGAGACTGTAGGGGGGTTGACATTGTCATCAACCATGATCCACTATCACTGCTTATCATTCATCACTAACCATCACTCACCATGATCACTCACCAGTCTGTCAGTCAAAACTTGGTAGCACATTGGATAAAGCACTGGTCCTGGAAGCAGGAAGGCTTGAATTTCAATCTGACCTCAGGCACTTACTAGCCGTGTGACTCTGAGCAAGTCACTCAGCCTCTGTCTATTTCAGTTTACTTATTGGCAAAATCAGGATAAAGCTTCTACCTCTAATGATTGTTATGAAAATCAAATGAGATGAAATTTGTGAAGTATTTTGCAAACCTTAAAACACTGTATAAATTCTAGTTGACTTAACAAATATAGATTAAGCAATTACTATCTGCCAAGAAATTTGCTAAGAGATAAAAATAAAAGAAAGTCAAAATCATTATTACTTGACTCCCTTGCACTTGTAACCACTGTTTAATACCAATGAACATCACCTTCTATTATTGATCATTACCTACTATCACTAACTAATAATTTTTCATCATAGATGTCATCATTGGTGGTCATTGCTAACCATAATTACCCATGTTACCCAATATTGCTGACCATTATTCACCATCATTATCATTCAATATCATTACTCATTGATCTTTATCACTGTCCACTGCCCACTATGATTGCCAGCATCAGTGATCATTATCATCCATCACCACCCCATCACCAACTATCATTAACCACTCTTCAAGTCTTTCTGGGACTAAGGAGGCTTAGGAAACAAGCATTTTTCAGAAGGAAAATTCTTCATTTTCTCCACCCTATCCTACCCCCTCTTCCTGACAGGAGAGAACCTGCTTCTTTATTTCCTTTAACCTTTGAAGGCACAATTGGACCAGGTATTTTCTTTGAGACATGGGTCCTGGGAATTTTTAATAGGTTTGGGGAGTCTGAGTGGGCTCCAAGTCAGGCAACATCAGGGATGGGCTGAGAGCTGCCCTCCCTCTCAAGGCTGGTTCCCTGGAGTGACTATTCTCTTTAGTATTCCCTTATTTGTAATCTAGTGTTGGGAGGGGAATTTCCTCATTTTCTCTCTTTGAGTAGAAAATCTGGGCCTCTAGAGAGGACAGATAATTGCCTGCTTCCTCCTGGAAAGTGGGGAAGGAATTTAATTATGTTTATAGTGACATCAAATATTTTTCCTTCAAGAATGTACATTGTTGAAAAATCATGACATTAGAAATTAGAGGCTTGAGCTAGACCCAGGGGCTGTGGCTGGAGAGCAAGAGAGAATCAGAGCCAGAACCCTAGCCAAAATCAGACGTGAAATGTGACAGACAGAAAAATAATATGGTAGCCTCTTATACTATCTGTTGAGAAGTTTCTCCACCAGTATAAACTCACAGATATCTACATGTAAATCCATATGTGTGTATGTGTGTATATGTATGTATGTGTGTAGAAAGATAGATCTATCATATATCTATCTATCTATCTATCTACCTATGCAATTCTCTAAGTGGCTATAACAAAAAAAAAAATGGTGGCCAATCCTATCTGCCCTGAGAAGGAAGTTTGTCTACACTGAGACAGGCTGGTTCTTGGACAGCAGACATCATCTATTCATGGAACCTTTCTAAATCAACAGTAACTGGCAAACCTCTTGACCTTGGGCAAGTCTCTTAATTTCCACTTTTGAAATAAGGAGTACTGGAGAAGATGATCTCTAAAGTACATTTGATCTCTAAATCAATGACTGATCATTTGTTGATATATGGAAGAATGACAGCACAGTCTCAGGCTACCAAAACTTCATAATTTTTCTGGATCTTATCACAGACCAAAGGGGTCAAAAAATCTTGTGCCCCTGCCAGAGGTGATGTGATAGGGATATTTAAGTAAAAAATGAACAAATAGTTTTTATAAGATGATTCGGCTTTTGCTCATCCTTAAAAAGACATACTGAAGAGAAATCCCAATAATTTCCATAACTCTGCATCTGGTAGGGAGGGGCAAAACTTTTTTGTATTTTGAGGGTTTTATTTTTTTAAATTTTTCTATTTTTAGACTATTTTTAACTATTTTATTGATATTTTAATATGAAAAACCTAGGGTCTCTGTCCCTCCTTCTCCAACCCTCCCTCAATTTGTGCCTCGTTCCCTGGATTGCTCCCTATCCTTATAGTCTGCAGTCCCTTCAAGTCCATCAAACTACAGGCTGAATTATTAAACCATTAAAGTCTTGCCTAAGGTCCCTCAAGAGGCAGAATTAGGAATGTAGAGAAAACCACTGGTAGCATGAAAGGATATAGATGTGGGTGGCAAAACTGGGAGCTGAAGAGCCAGTCTTAATATGGAGTCTCTGGAGATTAGAGGGAGCTGGAGAGAAATATTTCAATTCAACTCAACAAAAATTTATTTATCAACTTTTATGTTCAATGTAGTGAATTAGACATGGAGAAAAGGATATAAAGATGAATAAAGCATAATTCTTGCCCCCAGGGAGCTCACAGTCTAACAGGGGGATATGAGGCATACTCAGATGGCTATGTGAGCTAATACAAATTGAAATATGCTCAGTATGTCAAAGAGATACAAATAAAGTACTGTGTGATGACTAAAAAGGAAGGTAATTATTGACTGAGGGAGTCCAGGAAGGTTTCTG